>NC_091699.1:88707407-89338946 GCF_041296265.1 Equus caballus
GAGTTGTTCTTAGTCCATTAACTAAACAATTTAAGTTGAACATGAAAAACGTCCTCCAACTTCCCGATTAGAAGTGAGAGGGAAATGTGTCCGGGGCCACAACAAAGGCAGAGTTGGAAGAGGCTTTAGTTTATGTTCCAGACTTTTCATCTGGAAGTTTCTGAAACTTCACTCCCAAACCTACATAAATCACCATGGTAGGTGAACGTCCCGGGAGGCATTTCTCTTGACTTTTTAAGGGCTCATTATTTTTTCATGTAATGTATTTAGAGCCCCACAAATAATGCCCAATGCCTATTCACTGACAGTTGACAGAAAGAAAAGCAGAGCCTTGTCGGAAACACTATTTTAAACCAGTAACAGTAAGAAAGGATTAAAAAAGTCGTAGCTCCTTTGGTACGAGATGGTCTTTCTGCAGTGGCAGTGATCACCAGTTATCCTGAGCACACATTTTACATTCTAGGCCAGCTCATCTACACAAACACCCAAAGAACCACGGAAAACTTGAAAACATGGGGGCACATACAGGGGACGGGCAACACTTTTCTACCTCATCATATGTTTGCTTTTTCAAAAAGCGAAATTTGGCTACTGTCTTAATCTGCTCTGGTTTCCATAATGAAATACCATAGGCTGGGTGGCTTAAACAGCAGAAATTTATTTCTCATGGCTCTGGAGGCTGGAAGTCCAAGATCAAGGTGCTGGCTGAGTGGGTTCTGGTGAGGACCCTCTTCTGGTCTGCAAACAGCAGCCTACTTGCTGTGTGCTCACATGGTGGAGAGACAGATCATCTCTCTTGCGTCTCTTTTTATAAAGGCACTAATCCCATTCATGAGGGTTCCTCCCTCACCACCTAATTCCCTCCCAAAGGCCCCACCTCCAAATACCATCACACTGGGGGTTAGGGCTTCAATATATGAACTTGCAGGGGAGGGCACAAACGTTCAGTCCATAGCAGCCATGCAGTTTCTAACGCTAATGAATGCATGCCAAGGTTAAATTCACAGGGCCTCTCCTCCCATACCCATCCAAAGCATATTTTACTCTAGAGGTGACATTTTGCCATCTAGGATCCACTCAGCCTCTTCTTGGAGGCTACACCCCAATTTCCCTCTGGAGCCCACCTCCTTCCCTACTCTCAGCCCATGGGTTGACTCCTCCATAACTCAGACATGGAATATGTGATTTAGGACTAAATCACTCAAATCAATGACTTTCTTCAGCCAAAGTGTTGGTTCAGAAATAGGTGCGACGCACTAGGAGCCAAAGAAATACAACAAGGCCTTTGCAAACAATGCTGGGACAAAGACCTCCACCTTTTCACTGTATGAGACATCAGAAAGGTGCAGCTGGGGAGCTGCTGCTAGCCATCTGTGGTCACGGGGGAGGTGGCTGGCTGTTGGAGAGAGAAGCCACGCCTTGATGACGCTGTTTTCACCTTTTGTGTCAAATCCCTCCCAAAGCAAAATCTACCCTCGGACTTTTGAATTAAAGAGACCAAGAAACCATTTTTCGATTTGAGGCTGGGTGTCTATCATTTAAAATGATACATACTCATTTATAGTCCTGCCCCACTTTAAAAAAAGACAGAACAAAATACCTCTTCTGACCAAATGTAGATTATAAACAAAAGGGTGTGCAGTCAACTTGTTGACCTTTTTCAGATGGCAAGAAAGTCTGTTACTCCTGCCCACCACTACCCAATTTTAATCTATACCTCACCTTAAAGGGAGAAGAAAAGTCTATGGGGAAAGTCTGGGTTTTTCCTGTTGGTTGTTGAGATGTGATGGGACTTTATCCTGTGCATTTGCCATGGGGACCTGTTCAATATTTGTTGTAGAGATCTGCTTCCTTTGCATACCCAGATTTTTAACTTGGTTTAGTCACTCAGTTTATTGAAATCGAACACTGACCAAAATTACAAGTAACTTTACAAACACATGGTACAAAGGTTCCATTTTCCACTTAGGTCCATTTTCAGACCTGTTCTTTGTTCCTATTGTCATCTATTCCTGCACCAGTACCACATTCTTTTCAATTGATGCAGATCCGTAATACACTGTAATATGTCATGGATCTAGACTGTTCCCATACTCCATCTTCAGAATTTTTCTGGTTATTTTTGCACGCTTAAAAATGTTTTTATTGAAGCATAATCACCCAGAAAAGTGTATGAATCATAATTTAAAATTTAGGAGTAGAAAGGGGATATTCCCAGCACCCCAGAATTCCTCCTGTTTCCCTTCCCAGTTTTACCTTCATGCCCCAATGCGACTACTATTAGCACTTCTAGCATCACAAATTTGCTTTCCTTGTTTTTCAGTTTTATATGAATGGAATTGGACAACATGTTCTCTTTTGTATTTGTCATCTTTTAGTCAACATTGTGTTTGTGAGATTCTTCATGTCGTTGCATGCGGAAGTCATTCATTTTGTTTTTCATTATACGAATATATCACAACTTATTTATTCATTCTACTATTGATAGGCATTTGGGTTGTTTCCAGTTTGGGGCTATGATGAATTTTGCTGCTATAAATATGTTTGGATTTCTGTAGAATTCTTGGGACATAATGCCAATCAGTTTTCCAAAAATGGTCGTTCCAGTTTGTATTCCCGTCAGCAGTTCTAGTAGCTTCACAATTTGCCAATACTTGATTTTGTTGCTGTTTTTCAAATTCACACTTTTTGCCTCTTGACATTGCCATTTGAATTTGGGAAGCAGCTTGGCAATTTCCACAAAAAGTACCTACTGGCATTTTAGTTGGAATTGCATTGAATTTATAGATAATTTGGATAGAATGCACATCGTTATAGTATTGAAACTTTGAATCCATGAACATCATATATATCCTTACAACTAGTTTTGTTTCCTTTAATTTCTCCCAGTAATTTTGGTATAAAGATTTTCCACATTTTTTTGTCAATTTTATTCCTAGATATTGATGTTCTTTGTTGCTATTGTAAATGGTACACTTTTCAAGTTTCATTTTCTAATTGTTTATAGCTAGATACACATATATAATTGATTTTTTAAATTGATCTTGCATTCAGGGCCTTACTAAATTGATTTAATACTTCTCATAGTTTATCAGTAGATTCTTTTGGATTTTCACAATTATGTTGTTTTCAAATAGTTTTGTTCTTTTCTTTCTAGTCATTATACATTTTGCATCTTTTTCTCATTACACTTGTTAAGACCTCCAGCACAGTGCAGAGTAGAAGTGGTGTTAGGGGTATCTTTGTCTTATTTCCAGTCTCAAAGGAAAAACTTTCAATACATCTCTACTAAATTTACAGGAACTCTTTAACAGATTAAAGAAGTTACTTTCTATTCCTAGTCTACTAGGAACAGATATTAAAAAAAAAACCAACAAGAATGCATTGATTTTTATCAAATGCTTTTTTTCTCCTATTAAGATGATCATATGGCATTTTTTCTTTCATTCTCTTAATGTAGTTAATTACATTAGTTGATTTCCAAATGTTAAAACTGTCTTGTGTTCCAGCAATAAACCCTGCTTGGTCATGATGTATTATCCGTTTTTATACACCACTGGATTTAATTTGCTAATATTGTGTTTAGGATTTTTGTGACTATATCATGGAGGACTGGCTTTTAATTCTCTTTTCTTGTGTAGTCTTTACTGGGTTGTATTGTTAAAGTTATTCAAGTTTCAAACAACAAGTTTCTGTTCTCTTCCTTAAATGCTTAGAAGAATTTTGGGCTTGGAGTTTTCTTTGTAGGAAGATTTTTAACTACAGATACAATGAATAGATATAGGATCAGTCAGATTTTATACTTATTTCTGCATAGTTTTAATAAGTTATGTTTGTCATTCCATCTAAATTTTCATATTTACTGCTTGACAATTGTTAATATCTTCAATATCTCAGTATTTGTAGTTATGTCTTTCCCCTCTAACATTGGTAATTTGTGTCTTTTCTTCCTGATAAATCTCCTTAGAGAGTTATCAATTTTATGAGTGTTTCCAAGAAACACCTTTGGGGGCTGGCCCCTCGGCTGAGTGATTAAATTCATGTGCTCCACTTCGGTGGCCGGGGTTCCACCAGTTTGGATCCTGGGCGAGGACATGGCACAGCTCATCAGGCCATGCTGAGGCGGGGTCCCACATAGCACAACCAGAAGGGCCTACAACTAGAATGTACAACTATGTACTGGGGGGCTTTGGGGAGAAAGAAAAGAAAAAAAAAAAAAGAAGATTGGCAACAGATGTTAGCTCAGGTGCCAGTCTTTAAAAAAAAAAGTTGGCTAATTTGGGAAAAAATAACCCAAACTAAAAATGGGTTCCTAACTCACTCATTATATCCAAATAAATTCCAGAGGAATCAAGTTAAATGGAAACCAAAACCCATCTATGAATGCATTCAAGAAACTATCAATAATTTTGTATATAATTTTTCAATCAGGAAATTTTATAATAATTGTTTCTATTAGCAAAAACCTGGAAACAAATATCCATGATATAAGAAATGGCTAAATAGATTATAATACATTCATAGGATACATTTTATGGAGTTCTATATGTGTTGAAATACAGCAATTTCTAAGATCCATTGTTAAATATTAAAAAGTAAGTTGAAGAAATAAATGATGCATTTGTGTATGTATAAATTCATCTGAGTGTATTAATATAAAAATACACTCATAATTTCGCTTCATTTTATGAACATTTGTATTAACTTTTTTTACAATGAAACTATGTTACTCTCATCATTTAAAGAATTAGATTAAATTAGAACAAAAATTTTAGCATGAAAAATTTTCCAAATGTTTTCTTCCTTTAGCCTTATTTGAGGAACAACGCTTCATCTTTCTATTTTCAGAGTTATCAAACATTCTTACCTATTACTAGCATTTTTCTTATTTTATTTAAAAATTGTTTTTGAGTGCAGAAAAATACAAACAACAGCAACAGAAGCACTCATCTTTTTGTGAAACATCTTTCTCAGTGCTCTCTTTATTCATAGATCTGTAGATGCACAGACAACATGCAGAATGTCACGTTAATCTGACCACATTTTTCATATAACTTACTTTAATTAACTCAATAATATTTTATAAACCTCTTTCCATGGCAATAAGTTTGAATCTCCTAAACAATTTTTAATGGTGCCACAATATCCCTTGGTATTTTCCTACCAAATTTTCTTTTACTGTACCCACTGTTATCCATTTTTAGACATTTGGCTATTTCCAGATCATTCCCTTATAAACAATGTTGTACTGAGCATCCTTGTATTAAGATTTCTCCCCAGCTGAATGAATACTCCTTTGGTAAAATTCCTAGAGGTGGGTTCCTTCTGTTAAAGGGTGTACATAAATTTTCTTTTTCAACATACTACCAGTCTACCAGTCTGCCCTTCAGAAAGAATAAACCAATTTGCATCTCTAATAATGATACAGAGGGTGCCTTTTTCCCCACACTCTCACCAAAATTAGCTTTTATCAATTTTTAAAAACCTTTGACAATCTGATAGACTCATTTATTTTAAATTGTAGATGGTTGTTAGCATTTTAAAAAAGGCTCTCTTCTTAGCAATGCAGGCGCAGTGATTAGAACTCCTTTGGCTATTTATATCATGTAATAACATTCCTCTGAATGAACAGCCTTCATAATAATTTCCTTCTTGGGGCATTTAATGAAAATGTGTGGGTGAATTCAATTTTGTTTCACATGCAAAAATCTCCTGAAGACGTGTTTCAGAAGGAGAATCTACAGTCAGACCAGGCTGACGGAAGCAACCAACTTGACAATTAGAACTTCATTGCCTGAGTCTGGCTGGAAGTAGTCAATTAGTGAGGGAATAGACTTATTGGTCAATTTTGGGGAAAAAAAAGAAAAAGAAAAAAACTCCATCCCAAACCAATCTTAATAACAATAACAACAATCAATGTCAAACTAGTTGATTCAGTATTCAATATGAATAACCTTAAATCTACTTCCCCACACACGGTCAATGAAAAACGACTTGATTCAATTTTATTTATCCAGTACAGTAAACAACATTTTTTTTCCCATTAATTCACAGTTTGTGAGACTTTGGAGAGGATCGAGTTTTCAAGCAATCTTTGCTTAGTAAAGCTTTTCTTCAGGAAAAAAAGCGCAACTTAATAGTGGAAAGAAGACCAGGGAAATATTTAAGCTGCATCAGAGGATAATCTGTGTTTAAAAACACTGAAAGTTCATGGCAACCACTCATATGTTAATTAAACAACTTAATCTGGTCAGCAAACCATGTTCTCCAAAGACTTATTAGATACTATGTTTTTTAGTCTGAGTTGTTTATTCTACTTACTAGAAAGTAAAAAGTTATATCTATTTTATAAAATGGTTATCATTCATTCTGACTGATTTTTTCTCCTATTTGTAAAAGAATGAAAATTTACCATATTACTATGGTTCATGTAGAGAAATATTACAGCCGTTCCCAATACACTGCTTGACTAACATAATTAAATTCACATGACTTCCTCAACATGGTTTTAATTTGGCTTAGTATAGTTTGACACAATCTACTGATTTTCATCCACTTGTCTAAGTAACGCACTGAAATTCATTTTAACTGGGATGTTAAAGAACCTACAAAACTATAATAAAAGTGAAAGAAACGGAAGAACTAAAAATATTCTTTTATTTTCTCCATAATTTTGTCACAGGGTGAATTTTTTGTTTACAAAATTTGTCTTGATTCCTAACTGAGAGCTATCTTTAGAGGTTATCTCAGATTTCATTTATTGTATGCTATTGAGTATATCTATAATTATTTTGAACAAACTGGAGTATAAGTGTATAACTTTTATTCCTGTGTTGGGGGATTTACAAATAAACATTACAATATATTCTATTGAAATAATAAATTTTTGCTCCTGGGATTCTAATATTTGCTGAGTCCTAAGTCCTGAGGAAATTTGTTCAAGGTGAGCCCAATAATTCCTATGGGTTCTAGAGGTAGCATAGGAGAGGAATTGTAGCAAAACCTGTGCTCGTTACCACTAGGACAGAAATGATCCAGGGCGTGTAGCCTCCCCTACAGAGCTGGACATCTACAGTTACGTACAGGAGCGAGTGCAATCCTTTGAGATCCTTTTAGATTTAGGACATTGTAATATCAGTATTACTGCTTTCAAAATAGTAATAATGTTAATGGGACTCATTTTTTTCAGGACTTAAATTGTGCTGGGGATGTGTCAAGGACTTTTATTTACTTTTAAGAATTTTAACAATTTATGCGATGATGACAAACTCACAAATGGGTAATATTATTTCCATTTTACAGTTGGGAAGCGGTATTAATGCACTTGCCCACATAAGACACAAGAAAGGGAAGAATCAAGTCATCCTGAGTCATCAAGACCCACTCTTCCACCAGATGAGGCTGCCTGCCCTTTACACAAGATTCAGGTTCAGCGGCAGCATCATGTTTGTTAACAGTAGTATTGGTGAATATTTGCAATACTTTCGAGCTTCCAAAGCATATTTTCATACATACTTCTTGTTTCATCATCAGAGCAACTCAGGGCTTGGTAAGGAACATATCTGTGACTCTGGACACATTTTTTTCAAGTAAAGAAACCCAAGAGGTAAATTCCTTTCTACCCAACCAGGAGGAGAACTGGGGGAGTGACTTGAGGTGGAGGATGCGTATCCTCTCTCAATATCTCTTATCACTCACTCACCCAAGCCGATCCCCCAATCCTCCCTTGCCCCTAAAAACAAAAGTGAAAACAAAGCTCTGGCTCACATTTGTAACTTGAAGACAAATATCCTTCTCAGTCATCCCCTTTCCAGCCCATTTTCCCCTCAGAGAAATTCTGGACTTTGCACTGTGCCCTATAGTACCATGATGATGATTATATAGTATAGTTTTATATATATAATATATATATTATGCATATAGATTTATATATATATATATATATATATATATATATATATATATACACATATATATACTAAAATAAGACGAACTTTCTGAAGTGTTGATGTTCTGTCTCGGCCCCACCTGCAGGAGGTGGGCCCCAAATCCAAGATCAGATTCTTCAAGTTTAGGCCTAGACAGGCCCTGAAGGAGAGCAGGGGCACCACTTCGGTGTTCAGAGACCTGCTGCTTTGTCACACATTTCTTTGAGAATTCTGGAGTTCCCTGTGCCTCCCGGCTGCTACCCAGCCCTCTCTCATTCCCTGAATTTCTTGTCTTCTTTTAAGCCTAATTTGACTTTTTAAAAGCGTGAGAATTTCAAAAGCACAGCCTATAAAAACACAACAAAACACATTTTAGGAAGATGAATAGGCATCATTAAGTAAGTAAAGTTAATATAGGAAATAAATGTAGTTACAGTTACAAGGAATTGAGCTTCATGAAACTGAGTAAATACTATAGCCAGATTTTCTTGAAATCCTTGAGCTTATAACTTAAGGGGAAAATTATTTTCTATGAATTTGCTAAATTACTTTAGCCAATAAACACTGATAATAGTGTTCTTATTTCTGGAGGTTTTCCAATTTTGATTCTTCCTTTTTTTTTCAGCTGTTAAAGTAAAAGTCAGTACAGGGTTTTCTAAGGTTGCATTTAAGTTAATATACTCTTAAGTTAAGAACTGTCTTGGGGCCAGACCCGTGGCCGAGTGGTTGAGTTCTCGTGCTCCACTGCAGGCGGCCCAGTGTTTCGTCGGTTCGAATCCTGGGCGCGGACATGGCACCACTCGTCCAGCCATGCTGAGGCGGCGTCCCACATGCCACAACTAGAAGAACCCACAACTAAGAATATACAACTATGTACTGGGGGGCTTTGGGGAGAAAAAGGAAAAAAACAAAATCTTTAAAAAATAAAAAAGAGAATTGTCTCTCAAGGGGTCGGCCCAGTGGTGCAGTGGTTAAGTTTGTGGGCTCTGCTTTTCTGCTTTGGCGGCCCAGGGTTCACAGGTTTGGATTCCGGGCGCAGACCTGCACATCATTCATCAAGCCATGCTGTGACATCACCCCACATATAAAATAGAGGAAGATTGGCACAGATGTTAGCTCAGCGACAATCTTCCTCAAGCAAAAAGGGGAAGATTGCCAACAGATGTTAGCTCAGGGCCCATCTGCCTCACCAAAAAAAAAAAAAAGCCTCTCAAGTCTGCAACTTCATAAAGTGTTTAATATCATGATATTGATCAGAAATATTGGTCTCAGGTAAGATTAGCCTTAGATCTACTTTGATGAACTTACAAGCCACCCACCCCCCTGCCAATATAGGATCTCAAGATTTCAAGGGTACTGTCACCTTGTAATGTATGAAGTCCAGACATCTAGCCAATGCTTGATTGCACCAACACCTTGTCAAGGGGCTGCTCTTGTAATTGAACATTGCCAAAGGCAGAAAACTCAGTATTTCCCAAGGAAGCAAATGGCATTTTTGAACATCTATAACTGTTAGAAAATTCTTCTTGGGTTCAACTGAAATTTGGTTCTCTGTCACTTCCAACTGCTCCTCTTCCTTCTACTTCTTTGGTTCATAGAAAATAAGTCAAATAGGGTTTCATTTTAGTCCCTACTGCTTGTTGTAACAGCAGAAAGGGAATTTCTATCAGAAGAGTTGTAAGAGTGGGCAATTCTACAGTCAGGCAGCAATGGTCACTTTTCATTCTGCGTCTTTTTGGTCTTGAAAGTAAACATTTTGCTAGGAATTTGTGGCTGGCCTGTGGGGCCTTGAGTCTAGAATACTAGCTGCAAAGGCTGACGGCCACAGTACCCAGAATTATGTTCAAATAAGTATTCTCCAGAAGGATCTTCTCAGGAAACCTAACACTACTGGCCTTTAAAAAAATGACTCATGGCATAACATAATTAGTTTCTCTGTGGTTTTGCCAATAAATACTATCTGAAGAAAATTAACCTGTGCAGAAATTAAAACCAGGCTTTCAAAAAATCTCTTAATGAGTAAACCGAGAGAAACATTGAAATTAATATTAGGCACTGGTAAGAAAAATTCACAAGTTATCAAAATTTCTAAAGGTTGCTATTCCATTTCTTTAACTTTTTTCATTTAGCTATTCTTAATCTCCTTTCTTATTCATCTTGTGTGTCTTTTTATCTGTAATTAGTCTATGCTAAATTCATTCCTGAGAGGGAGTCTGATAAATACATACAAAAAGGGATGATTTCGAATGATGTCATTTTTTTAGATCTCTGAGTCAAATATCAGTATCCCAGCCCTTGCTAGTGATCTGAATGAAAACCTCTCACGGCATGGCTGAGGATATACAGCTCCATCCACTACGAGAACAATGTGCTCTTTCTACGTGACGATCTACCACCGGCAACATACAGAGCGTTGAGCCCTAAACACCACGAGCTGTGTTTGACCCCTCCATGTCATCCCATTTCCTTGATGAAAGTGTTGCAAACTAAAATACCTAGGACTGAGGACATTATTCAGTGTTGTTTTATGATCAGCTATTGCACAATGAAATGCCTTAGAATATCAGGACAAAGGCAAAACACTAGAATCAAATTAGTCTTCATTCAAAAAGGCTTTGCTTCCTGTATTTGAGAGTTAGAAGTTGGAGCACGTGTTTGAAATAACACTTAGTTGTATCACTAGCTTGAAAATTTCAAGAGCTTCTTTGCTTCCTGTTATGTCATTCCTAATAGACACTGCCACTTATGTTAGTGCATTTATCATATTCAAAACTTTCTAAATTAGCTAATTTTGAATACTCTACTGTGCTACTGTGCTGATACAACAGTAGTCAGAACTTTTCTGAAAAATGTCTTTTACTACCCTTCACCCATCTCCTATTTTTGAGGGAGGAGAATTTGAAGGCTAATTAAACTGATTTGCTATTTAACCTGACCAAATTCTCTGCTCAACTTTCTTCTAGCTTTTGGGTCATCTTTTGTACAATACATGGAGGTAAACATTTCATAATTTAGAAGGTAAAGAGGTACAGAGGTTTTTTTCTTGTATATTTCAATATGATTTTAAGTCTAATACCTGTACATAACACTCACCTTTATACTATCTACAAACAGTAATAGTCAAACTCTTAATTTTTTGTTCTCCAGATGGTTATAGATTTAATGGATTTGACCGACAAAGACAAGAAAAAACCACAACTAAGGGTTAAAAATCATTACTATTATGCAGAAGATTTTGAATTTACTTTCTGAACTATGATTGAGTGGATTATGGAAAGGCATTCAATAGAAGGCGCGAAGCTTAGGGTAGAACATTGATTCTGCTGAGCGTGGTGAGAAATTGGAGAGTGTGAAAGAGTCTTTATAAATCAGAGAAATCAATGAAAATGAAACACAAAATATGACATTTGAATAATGCCATTCAATTGGAGCACAGCTATCAAATGATTTTTATTAAGGCATGAATATCAATAAATCATTAACTGATGAAAATTAAGTTTGCTTGACTTGTTCTTTTGTGATGGACAGTTAAAATGTAGTGCACGTAGATTGTCAGTGCTTATATTGAACTCTAGAAAACTTATTTTACACCAATAACTTCGTCGAGCTTTCTTTTTCAGCAAGATTTATAAAGCCCCCTCTGAAGCTACTGCACACCCTTGACAATACAGGTAAGATGTCAACAATTATGAATTATTACAGTGCAAGAATGTATTTCTCTTTGTTTCCAAGGAAGGCAGTTACATTTTCACATAAAAACCATGCATGCATAAATCAACTTTAAATGAGAGCTTTAGCTTTAACTTATTTTGGTGGTTTGGAGCCAATTTTATTTTTGTTCCACGCTATTTACGTACTTCAAAGTTACCCCACAAAGATCCCCCAGAAAGTTCTCTTGGGCTATATGTGTATTTTTGATGATGCTCAAAACAAGTTTATATGCAACCCAAATCGTATTCACATATAGAGGGAAAGACTCTGCTGCAGATGTGCACTAGAAGCTCTTAATCAGTCTCCACTTTCTAGCTTAACCCTCATTCCTTCTGCTAAGCACAGCGACCAACGTCCTCTGCCCACCAAACGCTGATGGCACTGAGTTACTCTCTAGGGTACCCAAGTCACTTCTGCTCCACCACGTATACTTTAGGCTTAACAAGAGTCAATTCCACTTGTTCCAAAATCTCTTCATATCTGCTTTAAATTGCTATTTGTAATTCTGTAATTTAACTATACAGATTAATTATGTGTGAATATGAAATAAAGAGTTTATTTTTTCAAAAAACTGTGTGTAGAAAACACAATAAAAATTAGTTGCTTAGAAAATGCTACTAGATTAGTAGTGAGCAGGACAACTAAAAAATGTTGCAAAAATACATATTTAAATATAGAAGGATTCTTCACTTACATTGCTTTGCTGATGTCTTTTCATTCTTGGCTCTGAACTAAAGACACAGAAATAGAAACTGGAAATTCTGGTCGATACATTTTGGGTGTGCTTTATGCAAGAAAGACAACCTAGAACTCTGAGATTCAAAGAAAAAGCACTGACTCTTGATCAAAAGATTGGCAAATGAATATACATTTATGTAAATGACCATTAAATGTTGGAGGTATTGTGTTATTTTTTAATGACTCCTTGAACTGACTTTTCCATTAATTGACCAGTTCTGATTTTGCGTTGGATAAAAGTGAGCATCTGTTCCTTCTCTATTTTAACGTTTTTCTGTATTTAGTATTTCAGCTTGGTTCTTTTTACAGCTTCTTGTAGCTGCTTTATGTTACTCATATTCTCCTTTATCTCTTTAAGAACACTAATTATGCCGATTTTAAGTTCTTAGTCTATCTGTTCCAGTAATACTGCTTCGTGTGGTCTATGTCCAGATTTGATCTCTGTTTTGTAGTGCTTGTAGTCATTGGTCACTGGGTTATTTTGGCCTCTGAGCTCATATATTCCTGAGGTCAATCCTGTCTGTCAGTGTCCTAGGGGAAAGGCCTAGAAACATGCTGGAGTGTCCCCTCAGTGATTTTTAGGAGATGGGAAGGAATGAGCTCCACAGCAGAGAAAGCCCTCAGGATCATCAAATTTTTCATCACCCCCAAAAACTGAGTTGACTTCACTCCTCTGGCAAGTCCTCTGTCAAGGACTCACCCTTAAATCCTTAGAAAGAAGCAACACTGGGAAAAGGCAATCTCTCTAGGTTGCCTTCCATCAGCCTGGGGGTTTGGAGGCACAGGAGATGGAGGCGAGGATGCCCAAGGGCAGGGCAACTGGTCATCCGCATCTTCATCAACTTCTTTCTTGCCAGGTGCTACCCCAGACACCAAAATGGGTGCGTGAGGCTGTGGCAATGGGATGGGTGAGGATCACCCCAAAACAATGAGGGGAAGAGGTGAACGCAGAAGTTAAAATTTCTAACTGAACCTCTCTTCCCACTCCTGCTTCTGGCTGCTGTCCAGGCGCGGCCATGCCCCACACCACTTAAGACAGCTCTGGCCTCTCCAGGTGTTCTTTACAGCATTGTTGCTTGCTCAGCTCCATGTTTCCTCTCGATTACGTAGTTTCTCAAATTTGATTTGGGAGGAAGGAACCAGAAGCTAATGCTAGTTCACTATCTTGTCAGCACTGAATTTTGTATTATTTTTTGAAGTTAGAGTTGCTGATTGAGAGTGACAAATGGTATTGAGGGGTTCTCTTCTATCGGCGTCTCTGAGTTTAATTTGAGTCAAATTACAGACCATATCAGGAGTACTGCAGGGCCTGCTCAAGGCAAAACAGGGGAGATGATGTAGTCTGTGTGCTGTGCTTGCAGCCTCTCTGTGCGTGGCACTTCCTTCCTTTCTATAGGTGAGGAAATCATACATTCAGATTTTTGGGGACTGACCTATTTTCAGATACTTTGTTCCCTTTTTGCCGTATAAGTACAAAAGTGCTTTTCCACCATGGGTTCTATTTTCGGTCTGGAAAACATAGTTACTCCACTCAAAGAGAGCTCATTCCCTATACCCCTTACACTTCAGATGCTGAACACTCTAGAACTTGCCTTCTGGAAAATTAAAGCTGAATACTTAGAAAAATGAGTAAAGTCATAAAAAGTCAATTTCTTAAAGAAATTTTATACAGATGACCCCAAAACTAATGTGTGAGCTCCAGAAGGGAGCCAAGCACATCTGTTGTGTTTGTGGCGGAACACCAACTCCCAGCAGAGAGCTCAGTATATCATAATGCTCAATAAATATCTGTTGAGTGAATAAAAAGAAAGCTCTCAAGAACTGCTTTGTGTCCCTGTAAGTTTGTACAATCTTCCTACACGGAAATTTGGAAAAACTGAAAATTTAGAGGATGTAAAAGCTTGAACCAGCAATTCTACTTTTTGGAGTTAATTCTTACAAGATTTACATTGGGATATTCACTGCTTAACATAAAAAATATGGAAGACAACCAAAACAGACATCAAAAGGAGAATACCTAAATGATTTAAAAGGAATTACACTTCTAAAGGCTCAAGTGCCATGTATGATGTTTCCTACGGGTTTTTACCAGATACACTTTATCAGATAAAGGAAGTTCTTCCTTCCTATACTTTGCCAAGAATTTTATAATTAATATGCACTGAATCTTTTTCAAAGCCTTTTCTCTATCTACTGAGATAAAGTTTTTCTTTTCATTGGTCAATGGGGTAAATCACACTTATAAAAACTTTTTTTTTACATTGATAAATTTGGCTTGCTAATATCTTGTTCACAGGCTTTGCATCTATGTTCATAAGTAAAACTGACATATACTTTTCATTTTTATTACTGCCATGGACTGGTTTTGATTTCAGGAGTTTTGTGAAAGCTTTGTGAAATGATTTTGGGAGCATTCCTCCTTTATTTTTTTTCTTGAAATGTTTGCATAAAATGGAATTATCTGTTTCTTGAAAGTTAAATAGAACTCACCTATAAAACAGTCTGGGCCTTGTGTTTTTTGGTGAATGGATTTTTAATTACTGATTCAATATCTTTAATGATTATAGGTCTATATAGATTTTCCCCCTTCAGATAGTTTTGATAAGTTGTATGTTCCTAGGAAACTATCCATTTCATTTAAGTTTTAAAATTTATTTGCATCAATTGTGCGTGACATGTTCTTATCTTTCTAACCCCTACAGCACCTGTAGTTATATCTTCCTTTTCTTTTCTAATATTGTTTATTTTTGCCTTTTCTGTTTGTCTTATCAAAATGGTCTATTGATTTTTTCAAAGAAACAGGTTTCAGCTTTGTTGATCCTCTCATTGTAGATTTGTTTTCCATTTCTTTTATTTCTGCTTTTATCTTTAATTTTTGCTTAATTTTGCATCCTTTGGATTTATTCTGCTTGTTCCTTTTCTGCCTGTTAAACCGGTACCCTAATTCTTTGTCTTTTATAGTTTTTAATATAAACATTAAAAGATATAAATGCTTTAATTTCATTTAAATTCTACATCTAATTAGCTGCATCCCGCAAATTTTGCTATGCAGCTTTAATTGTATTTCTTTTATAAAATTAATTATAATTAAACAAGAAATACATAAATATACTTTAAAAAGTAGTGAAAACATTACAGATGATAGAGTCCCCTTTGACTACTTCTCCTGGTCCCTCCCTTCCCCACCCCTACGGCATGTTTTTATCTGGAAAGACATACTCATGAAAACATTTTGTATGTTTGTCAAAAACGGTATTATTTTGCAAATCTATTGAGGAGTAAATTTGCTGGTCATAGGTTTACACATCATTAGTTTAATAGATACTACAGAATTGCCATCTATTTGAGTTTATCATCTTACCTTTTCGTGAGCAGTTTATTGGAATATCTGTTTCCCTAAAACTTTACAAACACCTAATCTGAATAAGAGTGAGTTTGAGCAATTTCTCATGTTTATTGACCAACTGGAATTCCTGTTTAATGAATAGCCTATCCCTTTCTTGAACCATTTTTATTTATTTTCTTTAGATTCTTGATTAAAATTATTTTTGTTACATATTAAGTAGACATTATAGAATACTTATTACTGTGAAATATAAAAGAAAATAATATAACTTACATCTGCACATTCCCCATACAGTTGAAGAACACAACCTCCGCATTTCAAAATTGTTTTCCACTCCCCTGTGATCCCACCCCTTAGCCTGCCTCTGCCATAACCCCAATCCTAAATCGTATGTACTTTATTGCCTTGTTTTTCTTTATACTTTGCTGCATATCTTAGTATCTCTGAACAATATGTTACTTGGTTTTTATGTTTTTCAAATTTATATAAAGGAAACTCTGTTGCATACATTGCTCAATATTTTGTTCTTAAGACTCATCTGTGTTGTTTTCCTATAGTTCTGATTCATTCATTTTCCCTGCTACATGGTAGAAATAAGTGGAAATGTATTTATCTATTTTGTTGTTGATGAACATTTGAGTTGTTTCCAGTTCTTTGCCGTTACAGACAGTGGCGCTTTGACTATTCCTGTCTGGTCTCCTGATGCATTTATGAAGCATTTAAGTAGACAGTATCCACCAGGAGACCTGCCGGGCAGAAAGTATGTCCGTCTTTAGCTTTACTGGATACTGTTAATTGTTTTCCAAAGTTGTTCAAATTTATACTCCCACCAGCAGTGTGTAAATGTTCCCGCTGGTCCACACCCTTGCCAAAACTTGACATTCATTCATTCATTTATTTAACAAAAAGCTGTTGAGGACCTACCAGGTGCCAGTCACTGTTCTAGGTGCCAGAGATGCAGTAGTGAACAAAACTGACCGTAATCCTTGGTATTCCATGACCATAATCGTTAGATACAGTTAACAAATAGATCTTCCTACATGCCAGGCTCTGTTCTAATACTTTACACATATTAACTAATTTAATTATCACAATAATTCTATAAGGTAGAAAGAAGTGTTAGCCTCAGTTTATAAATGTGAAAACCAAGGCCCAAAGAAGTGCGGCAACTTGCCCAAGGGCAGCACACAACCGGTACGTGGATCTGGGCTTGAACCAACCCGGCTCGTCTGAATTTGGAGTCTGTGCTCTTAATCACCATACTGTATATTTCATTTGCTCCCAATCTGGTAGTTGTAGTTTTAATTTGAATTTTCCACGTGACCATTTATATTGAACATTTTGGATATATTGTTGGCTATTAAAATTTCCTCTCAGATGAAATACCTGTTAATATATTTGTCTATTTTCCAAATCACTGGGTAGTTTATCTTTTTCTTATTGATTTGTAGGAATTCTTTCTATATTCTGGATACTGATCCTTTGGCACTTACATGTCAAGTTGCAAATATTTTCTCTTGTTTGTGACTAGACTTTCTATTGTTTTTATGATGCGTTTTGATGAAAAAAATACTTTATTTTCATGTGGTCAAATTGATCAAACTTTTCCTTTTTGTGTTCTTTGTGCTTTAGAAGTCTTTCCAAACTATGGGATCAGAAAGATTGTCTTCTAAAAGTTTTACCTTTCATCTTTACATCTTTAATCTAATCTGGAATAAAAAGGAAAAATGATCTATGCTGTTAGAGTCAAGATAGCAGTTACCCTTTTGGGGGAGAGCAGGGAGGTGACTGAAAGGGGCAGGAGAGAGGTGCTTCTGAGGAGCTGGAACCAGTTCTTGACCTGGTGCTGTTTGCACAGTTGAGTTCAGTGTGTGTTAATTCAGCAAGCTGTGCACTTATATTCATTTTCCTTTGTAAAAGGAAATGGACATTATACTTCAGTGAAAAGTTTAAAAGGTTAAATCAGACAGTCTCTCCTTTTTAACTCATGAGTTTAGTCCATTCACAGTTTTGTTTACTATTAATGTATTTGAATTTATTTCTACCATCTGCTTTCGAATTACCCTGCCTTTTCTATGCTTTGGGGGCTTTGTTGTTGTTGCTGTTCTCATTTCCTGCCTTCTTTTGTATTGATTGACCTATTTTTTTCTTCTTTATTTCTCCACAGGGTTGGATGTTATGCATTTTATTTTTACATACATATTTTACATAAAGTGAATTATTGTTAATGCTCCCTTACAAGAACTTAGCATCCTTTGATCTGTTTGCTCCTTATGTTGATAATTTATGTTCCTTTCTCATATTGTTTTTCCATCTTTCATTTCTTTAATCATTTTAAATATATGCACTTTATAGTCTTTATCCAATTATTCATTACATGAAAATCTTGGGATCTGATTCTGTTTGCTATTTCTGCTCTCTCTCATGGTGGTTTGTTCCCTTGTGTATTTTTAATTTTGGACAGCGAGCTAATGCTGGTAGAGCTTTAGCAAAGGTGACATCTTTGTGGCCTTGCCCTAGAGTGTGGCTTCCAAACCATGCTTTGTCTTTTTTGTGCCAGTTGTTCCAAGGATATTTCCAACCTAAGTCCATGCGTTAAATTTATTTTTAAGTTTGGGTCTTTTGGATATCACAGGCAATGTAAATTTAAACCATAAACTCTCATAAAGTCAAGCCTGAGGTTTAAACTTCTCGGGAGATACATTTGTCCCCACCTAGAACCCATGGATCTTTTCTGCGATATTGTAGATACAGTTGCTCACATTTAAGGACTATTTACTAGACAAATCTAACCCATAAGTCAGACTTGAAAAAATAGTTTAAAATCACTATTTATATCCTCTTAATTCAATTCCATTTATTTCCAAATATTGGTTGACTCCTTGCATTGTGCTAAGACTGTGCTAGCCCCTGGGGATACGATGGGGAATAAGGAATAAGACAAATTCTTGTCTTCAAGGAGTTAATAGTCGAATAGAGGGATTCACAGTCTTGATACGCAGAAATGCCCCAAACCTAGTACGGGCACCACAACTTCTCCCTTTTATGCCCAGGACAGGCATTTAATTGATCACGGCTTTCTTTCACATTGATTTGGGAAACAGCCATGAACTCCACCTCCGCCTTGTGCTGTCAATTCACCTGAGTCATCTCATGTCATCCCTTGTTTCCCCTGACCTCGGAGAAAGACCTGAAGCATCTAGTATTCCCCCGAGATATAAGCAGCTTTCAATATCAGAAAAGCCTGGGCACTTTCAGGGTGGCATAGAAACAAGCAGAGCTACCAAGGATTTCCCTGTGCCACTTAACATGGCCCCATGTATCTACTTAGACTGAGGTGCACTTCGCGCCATTATATTCACGACATTAGAAACCTACAAGAATATAAGAAACAGTAAGTGTAAATATGCTTAAAATTCCAGTAAAACACACCCTAAAATATTACCCTGAAAAAGAAAGAAAGGCTAATAGAAAGAGGAGACAGTTAGTTAAGCTCCTCATTAGGCCTGCTGCCTGCCTCTCATTACACGCACCTCCTGATTCTCATTAGGCTGCCCCAATTTCGTTTGGTTCTCAGGTCATTATTTGTTTTCAGATTGGGGCTACAGAAAGGGTTTCTTCCAGTCCCAGAATTCCATGGAAGGAAAAAGAGAAAATGTCAATAATTAATGAGCTGTCAGAGAGACACAGTTTCTGCACCTCCTGAAAGATGTAAAGTTTCTAGTCCACAGGTGTTAAGATGCTAGCAAAAGGCCAGCACTTAACTTTTCTGAATGTATTTTCATATTTTTCACAAAATAATGCTTATCTTTGCTTCCGAAGTGCATGATTTTATAAGGTAGGAAAAAACTGATTTGTAAATTGAAATGAAAAAATGCGGATGGGGATGACTTATTTTTACCTTTTACAAAACTCTAAAACTTTGCAGAACTTCATATTTTTCTTAGTTTTTAAAGAGACAGTGAATAAATTTAAAAAACTGTATAATTAACTTTATCAAAACTCAAAGCTAACCCCAGAAATCACCTCTCCTCCTAATTTGTACTCCTAGGAGCTGTTATTTATACTTAGTGTTGAGTCATGAAAAGAAAGTGTTGAGTGAGAGAGACGCAGCTTGAATCTCAGCTCTTTGGTTGCAAGCTGTGCAAACTTGAGAAGCTGAAGCGTCAACATCATTCCATGTAAAATTGGAAATTTTAATACCTATGGTGCAAGCTGTTGTTATGTAAACCTTCTGGCAAACATGAGGGGCTCAACGAAGTGTAACTGTTACCATTATTTATTTTTTCCATGTCTAGCTCATAGGGATTCTCCATTGCTAATTGTTGAAAGACAAAAAATCATGACAACATTGTATATAATGTCTACTAAGGCAAGGAGGTAATGAGGTAGGGACAAAATATCGGTGGTACACATATTTATTTCTTTCTTTTCCACCATATAAGCTATATAAAAAGAAGAAAGAGTTGAACATAGATGTCTCTTTTACCCAACTCCAACAATGAAATCTAATGGTAACGTGACATTTCTTTGACACGTAGAAAGGACATGATTTGGGGATCCTTTCTGAATGTAGACGTTGATGCCTTAGCAGAGCAGATGGAAGACCGAGATGGGAAGAGCAGAAAGCAGGAGGAAGAGCAGGACAGGACGGACCGTCTCAGAGAAACAAGTGAAGAGGAGGTTTGAAGAACATACCCATTGTCTACAATGAAAAATGCTGTGCTGAGGAGAAACAGCCAGAGGGATCAAGAGTTCTTCAACAGGGAGGAGAGACGATGGCCCAAGTCCCTGCTGACACAGGAGAGGAAAAGGATGGAGGCTGAACCGAGATGGGGGATCAAGGTTAGTAGATTTCCCATCCAACTGAAGGCCTCAGTTGTCTCCGTCAAGCTGAAGGCGAGGGAGGGGTGGGTTTGGAGAATGTGCAGAAAGGAGGAAGTGGATTAACTCTAACAAACAGGGAAGAACGTGTGGTGACCATGTTGTTTCTTTCTTTTTTACTTTTTTAATTTTTCTTTCTTTATTTTTTTTGAGGAAGATTAGCCCTGAGCTAACATCTGCCACCAATCCTCCTCTTTTTGCTGAGGAAGTCTGGCCCTGAGCTAAGATCCGTGCCCATCTTCCTCTACTTTATGTGGGACGCCTGCCACAGCATGGCTTGCCAAGCGGTGTATAGGTCCGCACCTGGGATCTGCACCGGCGAACCCCGGGCCGCCAAGGTGGGATGTGCGAACTTAACTGCTGTGCCACTGGGCTGGCCCCTGGCCATGTTGTTTCTACATCAATGGCTGGGTTGAAAATGCTCGACAGGACTAAAATCAGTTTATGCACATATTTTTGCAACAAGCCCCAAGAATTCCATCTACACTAATTGTTTGGACTCTCCAGAGCGCCCATATTTAAGACCAACGCATGGAATTAGATTTCTTGAGAATCTACATCCATACTTGACCAAGATGAACAACGTATACTGAACGCTATACAAATGTCAAAAGAAATTGTCAGCCTAGGCAAAATATGGGCTACCTGTTTAAAAACACTAGCCAGAGGAGGATGCAGTTAATTTAGGAACTTGTACTCATATTTTTAAGGCTTTTGAAAAGGGCATTTCTCTATTTTTATAAACTATTGTTTAAATTAACACAGATCCACTATGCAAAGACCTCATCTTGAATAGCAAGGACAGAGCTCCAGCAAGCATTGATTATGCGCTAAACAGTGTTTCTGTGTGAGGTAGACATTATTTCTCCCATTTTGCAGAAGAGGCCTCTGTAGCTCAGGGAGGTTAAGTGACATATTCAAGATCACACAGCATGTAAGTGACCAGCGAGGACTGTGGCTCTGTCAGCTTAGTGACTGATGCTTTCCCTTGAATGCTTAAGTAGCACATGAATCTCATCCTCCAGATCTTCCCACAATCTTCCCTCTGCTCTGTGAGTGTCCTGGGAAACACTTCTTCGTTTGCCCTAGGAATTAGCATTCAAATGTCATCCCAAGCTTACAGCATATTTTGGGGCCTGTGAGTACGGAGGAAGATTTTATCCCTTTAAAAAATATATATCTCTTCTATTATTTCACAGTGAGGTTAAGGGGAAGTGCCAGAATTTTAACAACCAATGAACAGGATTTTTACTGTCAGTTTATTCAAGGACTCTATCACCAGTAATGCCAGTTTGTGCTGGAGTTCAAGCACCAGGCTCTCATTCGGATACCAGTATGGAGTCCATGTTCTGAAAACTAGAACTGCTTGTTCTGTCTTCGCTCTCAGAGACATCCCAGACCCTGCTCCCCCTGACTGGTAGGATGTATAAACCTCAGCCCGGAAAGTATTTCCTAGGGATCCTTCAGGTTTCAGACTGTTCATAAAACAGTTATCTAGGGGGCTGGCCGTGTGGCCCAGTGTGGTTAAGGTCACGCGCTCCGCTTTGGCGGCCCAAGGTTTTGCTGGCTTGGATCCTGGGCACGGACATGGCATCGCTCATCAGGCCATGCTGAGGCAGTGTCCCATGCAGCACAACTAGAAGGACCTACAACTAGAATACACAACTATGTACTGGGGGGTTTTGGGGAGAAGAAGAAGAAGAAGAAAAAAGAAGAAAAGAAGACCGGCAACAGATATTAGCTCAGGTGCCAATCTTTAAAAAACAGCAAAAACCAGTATCTGGCATTTTAAGGTTTGGCAAAGTTACTCTATCCACTTGTGCCCCTTAAGAGCGCCTCACTGCTGCTCTGAGTCGGGGAAATCACGAAAATCAGTGGGACTGCTGACCAGTCATCTCAGTTTTCCACCTCCGTGTTTCCCTGGGTCCAGCCAGGAGACTAACTGGCTCTTTCTCGTGAATCTGGGGACACAGGTAGCCCTGCTCTCCTGGATTTTTGACAATGAGCTATTGTGTCAGCCCTTTTGTTCCTTTTTAAGTGATTTCTTCATAATATTAACACCTAGCTATGTACTCGTTTATTAAACAGTAAATGTGTGTTGATTTTGTTTTCTTAATCTTTGGTGCTTCAGGGGAGAATTGCTATGTGTAGCTGGGAGGGGAAACTCAAACTGACGAGTTAAAGTATTAACGCAATAAAAAAAACCCCAACCAACCCAGCAACCAAAAAAACATACCCTTTCACCTAGCTGGTGGTACTGGGTTGTGGAATTAAATTGATAAGTAAACAAGAAAGAATGAAATGATACAATCCACAGGTTGTAAGAGAAGAAAAGTCGATGGTATCTAGATAAGTCTATTTGGCCAGTAATGAGAAAAGAAGGAGGAGGAATTAGAACTGATGGGAAAATTCTTAGGTTACAAGCATTGAGTAGACAGCACAAGATACAAAATTATACACACACAGTTTATTCTGGACTAAGTTAAAATGGCTAAGAAAGCTAGGAAGGAAAAATGCCAACATATTAGCAGTTACCGCGGTTGCCTTTAGGCAGCAGGATTTTAAGTCTCAGTGTTCTGTTTTGTATTTACAAGCATACTACAAGAATTATGTTATTTTTATAAATAGAAAAAAAATAACGAAGTCAAAGCCATCACTGAAACCTTTTGGCAGATGGCTTTGATATCTGGGTTTTTAAACCCACAGGGGGAACTACACCAAACTCTCAAACCACAGAATGCCCCCTTGTTTGGGGCAGGGAGTGGGCAAAGCAGAGGCCAGAAGCACCGCAAGCAAAAGTCTCCTGGGTCCGTCCTCTGGTTCCGAGGAGCAGAGGCCGATGCAGCCCTGCTCAGGACTCTTCCACTTCACTGGTGTCACCGCAGCGAGCACGTGCTCTCTGGGTGGGCGCGCAGGGCAAAAGGAAAGAGGCGGAGATCGCCCAGCACTTCCGGTTGTCTCTGATGCAAC
This sequence comes from Equus caballus, assembly GCF_041296265.1. Lineage (NCBI taxonomy): Eukaryota > Metazoa > Chordata > Mammalia > Perissodactyla > Equidae > Equus > Equus caballus. Next base: position 88,730,985 of record NC_091699.1, read on the forward strand.
TCCAAGCTAATGTACTTTTCCTGTATTTTAGCATCTACACCAGGTTTAAAGAAACAGACCTGCCAATAATTTAAGAGAACAAAGGCCCCTCTTGCCCCCCGCACCCCTCCCCAGCTGGCACCCTGGCTCCTCACAGCGCGCTCACCTGCAGCAATCAATTCCATTTCTAAGGAGACAGAGAGCAATTTATTCAGCTTCAATTTGCTGAGAGGAAAACTATTCTCTAATATTAATTCTTGAAGCAGATTCAAAAACAATTTTCGTTCCTTGCCAGGGTCTGGGGCTTTGAAAGATATTAATGTAGACAGTCTTTGAAATATTAGGAGTTGGCAGCCATTGTAAGGATCTTGAACTCAGCAAGGCATAAAAGGAAGTCTCAGGACAAAGTATATGTTATCTTCTGGGTCGAAATATAGATCAAGCTTCCAGCTTCCGGTGGGGTGAGGGGCCTGGGCCCTCGGGGAGCTGTGGACACCTACACACATAAAGTCTCATCTGTTCAGAGCAGATCTTCTCCAGAATAAGGATCGGGCTTATTTGAGGAGACATTTTATTTTAAAGTAGGTTGTTATATCTCTAGTTCTGAAATTCCCTCCGTGCAGTTTTACACAAATCCACAGAAATAGTTTGATAGCATCTTTCAGCACCCGTATTTCTCTTTCATGTGTTTTCATTTTTGTTTTTGCTTTTTACCATTTTTCACAGAGAGCGTGAAATGTATTCCGGCCTCTCCTCGTAGGCTTTACTGTGAGATTACGAAACTCTATCATTTTAACTAAACACATTAGCTGTATCAGAGCACAGGAGGCTGAACGCATGGCTAAAGTGTTTGACAGGTGACAAAGCTTGGCAGCTTATATTTTTTCATCATTAGAATTTTCTATCAGTTCAGGAGAGTAAGAATCAGGGAACATTATCACAAAGCTGAAGTAACTGGGTAAGTTTGATTCTTTTTGCATTTAATTGACTAGTGGTCTTGATGCCACACAGTATATACATTTAGCAATATTCCATCAGAATTTGTCAGCTCTCATATAAAAGAGACAATCCTATACACCCGCTGGGCCAGTCTATCTTTCATCTTGTCTTTCTAAAACAGAGATGTGCTCATGCCATTGCTTATAAACCTTAGCTGGCTCCTGACTGTTTGCCAGATAACAGCCAGACTGCTTAGCATGACATTCAAGACCCAAGACTCTCCAAGATTCAGCAACAGACCCACCTCTGAGGCTTAACCCTCCCCACCTCGACCATTCAGTAGTGGGGACAGAACCAACGGGCGGCAGGGGCCATAGATGAAACTGTTTTGCGAGGAGGTGGTCCAGGCAGAGCTGAAGGACAGGCTTAGCAGGAGAGGGAGTGGCACCTCATGTCAAGAGTTGGTTAGTGTGCACCTGCGACAAGGTGAGGGCAATGTCACCAGGCTGGACTAGGCTGTGGCACGGCCGAGGTTAACTGGCTGTAATGAACGTAGATCCCCAGGGTGTGGGAGCGGGAGGAGAAAGAAGAAGGTAAAACCAGAGAAGAGTGGAGAAAACCATTTCCTTCCTTTTCTTCCAGGAACCACTTCCATGGACAGGCTTTGCAAAAACCACACACACTCAAAGAAGGCAGGAGTTAATATTCCTCTTTCGAGCACTAACTTTGGACTCAGGTTCCTTGTGTTCAGCTCCCCGCCCCACCACCGCAGGCTCTGTGACCTCAGTCAGGTCTTTGCTTTTCTGTGCTTCCTTTTATCTCCACTGGTAAAATGGAGATAAGAATAGTACTCACCTCATAGAATTATTGGAAGAATTAAACAAATTAACTCGGGCGTCTGCACATACTGAGCCTTCTGTAAATCTTAATGATTATTATACAGATCTTCCTTGACTTACGATGGGGTTACATCCTGATAAGCCCATTGTAAGTTGAAAATATCATCAGTAGAAAATGCATTCCATACACCTAACCTACCAAACACCATAGCTCGGCCCAGCCTCCCCTAATCGTGCTCACAGGAGCCCACAGTTGGGCAAAGTCGTCCCACGCAAAGCCTGTTTTATAATACAGTGTTGAGTATCTCATGTAATTTACTGAACACTGTACTGAAAGTGACACACAGAAGGGTTGTACACTTCTGGGCCGTTACCCCTCGTGATCACGGGCCTGACTGGGAGCCGCGGGGGCTGCTGCTGCCCAGCATCACGACAGAGTGTCACACCCCAATATCACTAGCCTGGGAAAAGATCAAAACTCAGAATTCGAAGTTTGGTAGCTACTGAATGGGTATTGCTTTTGCACCATCGTAAAGTCAAAAAATTGTACATCAGGGACAATCTGTATTATTATGATGAATTTGGGCATATTTTTCTTTACACACTTAGGAAATAAGGAAGCATAGAAAGCAGAATTTCACTGCAGTGTCGTGAGTAGGGTGACCAACTGTCCCAGTTCTTGGCATTTTTTTCCGGTGGTGGGGCTGGAAGCCCTATATCCTGGGAGCCCCTCAGTGCTGAGCAAACCGGGACGGCTGGTTGCTCACCCTGCTAGTGAGTGTGAGAACTCTTTAGAGACAGAAATGCAGCTGCTTAGCAGCATGATATTAGTTGAATCACGAAATTGCTGCTTTTGTAGGCCGAAACCATCAAATAGCAGCAACTTCATATAGTCCAACCTAGTACAAGGTCTGAACACGGCTAGAAGGGGGCTAGGAGAGGAAGGGGCCCTCTGTGCATTAAATTTCCTCCAGATATTTTTGTCCCTGTAGCTCAAAAGAAAAGAAGGGCAACAATTGCTTCTTGAGCACTTACTACGTGCTGGCTGTTGGACCGTCTGATAAATCAGGAGTCTGTTATCTTTACTTTGATCTTCGTGATGCATGAGTCAGGAGAATCAACAACATGAAAAAAATGGAAAAGTGAAGCCAGCAAGAGCACTAACTCTAAAGAAAATGCAAAAAAGCCTGGAGGAGAACATGTGCATCTTAAAGATGAAGAGGAGATAGCAAGGGCCACCGAGGGAGGAGCCAGAGCTTCGGAGCAAAGTGCACTGACTCCAGCTGATCTAACTCGTCAGGTTCAGGGACCCAGACAAGCCCCTTGAGCAGGAATCAGAGCACCTCGTTTCCTGGTGGGAAATGCCTTTCTGGAAGGAAGTCAACATCTTATGGCCTCAACCACAACACCACCGAGATAGTGAAGAAAAACACAAATTAAATTTTTTTTTTATATAAAAACACAAGAGGGAAAAACAGTCCAAGTTCATTTTGGCTTTTGAAAAAGACCTAGAGGAGTTCTTAAGTCGTCTGAGGCATTTTGGCCCCATTTCTACTAAAACATTTTAATTGTTTTTGATCTGTAATCCTCTCCAGGGATTTGGGTAAGACAAGGGCATTATGAAGTTTTGTTTAGGAAATGTCATTCTGTGAAAGGATCTGCCAGGGGATTTGGGAAGAACCCAACATTGTTTTGCTGAATAGTTTTATATGTTGGGTGAACTGAATACATTAGAGCAGAGACTTAACTCTTGAGAAAACTGGAAGTAAATTTTAACAAGGAGAAGAACACAGGAGTCATGGCTTTCCATTCCAAGGACTCTGTGATGGATGAATGGTTACTGGCTTCTAGGGAGAGATCAAGAAGCCAATGTATTTTATAAAGTATTTTATATTCATATAAATTTATAAATTTATAGAGTATTATATAAAGTTGTTGATATATATATATTACAAAGTGAAGAATCGACAAACGGAAGATTAGAAAGATCAGACACTATATCTGATGCGCATTTCTAGTAAAATTCGCAAAAGAAAAGTCTGTCAAAGGTGTGCCCTGTGTGGATTCGAATTTCTGATGAGAGGAAAAGATGCCAGCCCCAGGACTCCAGGATGGAGGAGCGAGAATGAGAAAGCTGGAGTCCTGCTTGCCTGGGCTCTAACCTAACCATCACCTGTTCGAGAACCTGGCAAGGCAGCTGTAGCCTCGTTTAGGGTTTATGATTTACTGCATTTATCGAGTTTGTAACATGCACTGTGTGAGGAGAAGGAACGAATATCTGCCTTCGAGGAACTGAGAGAGTTGCAGCTAATTAACAAGATGCGGCTAATAAGCAAGTGAGTTATCATGGTTAGTCAAATATTCAAGTTATATTATCTGGTCAAGCCTTTTCCTCACTGACCAGATGGAAATGTGCCCACGCATTTTCTCAAGTCCATCAGAAATCTCGAAAACATTATCCAAATAGTTATTGCAATGTGCAGGAAAGGGAGCCAAGAATCAGACAGCCGTCTAAAGGGCAGACCTGGCCCCTCGCTGCTCTGTCAAGACGTGCATTTCTCACTACGTGTTTTCTGATCTAACCAGCTTCAGATCTGTAGTTACTGTATCCAAGTTCATTGAAAAATTGCCATGATGTCATCCAGGATTTGCCTATGTCAACCTATCTTCTTTCAGCATTTTAAATTTGATTTCATGAAATAAGATAATCTCATTACAGATCAGAAGCTTGAACTGCAAGATGTAATTATGAGTCCTAATTCTAGCACTCAGAAACAAAACAAAACAACCCAAACAAAACCTAACATGCATATTGTGTCACAAACACCGTAAAACCGAATATGTGAAAACTAATTTAATCCTCACAACAATGCTACTCACTCATCAACAGCTACTTGGTGAGTGCTATAGATTCTGGGGCCGTGAAGTAGAAACTAGCATTATGCCCGCTCATGAATGAACTTGATTCACCCCTCATGCCTCCTCTTCTGCATCCTGGTCTCACTCAGCTCTTGAGATTTTGAACGCTCTCTTGGCAACGAAAGCAAACCGCAGACCTCAAACTTTCTCTTAGTCTCTGCTCTGAACTCTCTAGAGCCCGCGGTGAATTGAGCTGAGTTTTACTTATTTGAGTCCTCCTTAAAAGAGAAGAAAGGGCACCTTTTCGTGTCCTTGGAGACGGGGATTCAGATGAGTGAATGAAGGAAATAAAACCATGAGCGGTCCCACAGTCCATCCTCCACTGGAAGTGGTACTAAACTAGGGAAGACGTAACGTGTGGGAGGCTTGTCTTAAAACTCTTTAGAAAAGAGGCAGTCTATGCAAACCTTCCTTTACTGGGTTCCTTCTCATGTCGTCTTTATAGCCTAATCTCTATAGAATACAATACATGGGTGTAAATCATGAGAAATGGTAGGAAAAGTAAGATCAAATGATCTAGGTACGTGTTACTCAGCACATACATGTGAGTCTCATTTTAATGAAGTGCGTCTATATCCTGGCCTGGAAAATCGCCCATGATGTAGTAAATTTAAAAAAGCTTAAAAAAATAGTAAAAGGTAAAAGAAAAGACTCTTCTGTGTAGGGAGACACCACAGGTGCACGAGCAGACCCAGGCCGAGAATCCAGGTTGCCCGTGTCCGTGCTTGTCCCCACCTGCCTCACTTCCCAGATGCCGAGGCTGTGTGAAGGCTGACACACCGGATAATTCAGTACTTGTGTTCTCTCACTTCTGGGAGGCATTGTGCCAGGCGTTGATAATTCAAAAAGTCACGGATACAACCTGTCAGAAGATGCTTTGAAAAGGACAAACGCACTGAAATCTGGAAAAATGCAGTACGTGAGGCTCAACAGATAGAAGCAGTCAGATATATGAGCGTACCATGTGCAAAACAGAAAAGTTGACCTTTGTTGTGTTACTGATGCATAACCATGAAAAACCCTCTACATCTTTAAATATCATAAATCTTTGAATCACTTGGAAGTAGAGGTATTCTAAAAATGCATCTGAGAGAGGGAGAAAAATAGTTCAAACGGACCATTGTAGGAAACGAGCCTGTCAAGGAAAGGTCTTTGTAGCTAAAGTGAGATGGCATTTCTTTGTTAATGAGGTGAACATTTATGAAGAGCTATTACGCATATTTAAAAAAATAATAATGTAGATCTCTTCTGTAATGTAATAAATGTCTGGGTTTAGTCCACCTAACCTATTGTCTAAAATATAATGCAATTTTTAACATAAGCATCTACAAATAAATTGAGTCATATATTGCAAATTGGGACAATTCACAAAGCTATAGCAAAGGCTTTTCTTATTAAAGATTTCATATGGTAAAAAGTGAATGTAATAACTACCTAGCCCAGATTTCACTTTAAAAAAAGCTCTGTTTATGAGAAGAAAGCCCATATTTTACACATTGAAAATTAATTCAGTTATCAGATGATAGTTTGAAATTGAATACCAGCTCATACTAATTAAAAGATGATAATGTTTCAAGAATCAGGTAAATCTGGAAGTCAAAGGAACACAAAAATTATTTACTGGTGCTTTTAAAAATTTGATAATAAATTCTAAAATGATTTTAAATGACATGTAACTTCTGTTTTGTGGCAGAGCCACAAATCAAATCATCTCTCGGTTCACCTAGGTCGAAGTTGGAAAGGTAAAGCTTGACGTGGCCACCACAAAGTCTGATAGTCCATGCTAACGGCTCTCTCCTGGAGCCCACTGCTTTGGGCACATCTCCTAGAGCCTTGGCACTGCTGCTCCCCAGGGTTGGGCAATGATGCTTTGCAGATGCAGGTGTTTTAGTGGGCAGAGCACTGGCTCTGTCAGGGCATTTGGGGATCCCAGACTCTTTTGGTTCACAGAGCTTGGATTTACTCCCAGAGAGTGGCAGCAGGACAGACCTAGGGGGCCTGGCACCCACCTGAGTCCTGTGTGCCGACCAGCAGGGTAGACTTAAGTGTTTCTTTATCGACCTTAATGGTTGCTTGGTTGGATGTTGGGAAACTGGTGGAAGAGTTGGGATGCTGGGGCAGAAAAATGTATTTAGGATAAATATGTTCAGTCTGGCTTGAGGCTTTCTTTGAACTGCAACCCCTACTTACGTCCTTAAGAAACCAGTGGTGCACCTAACATTTTACTTAAAGAAAAAGAAAAAGCTTAGAAAAGTCACTTTTTATGCTCTGTGGCATAAACTGAAACTTCTGAAACACTTTAAAATCAAGCATTGTCTTTTCAAATAGAATTCCTAGGTTGAGGCCTTTTAAAAAAGTGATAGAAAAAGTAACTTCAATTGCATAAATCATTACAATATTTGGGTGAACAATGGAAATAAACCATCTCTCTTTTAAAAGCAGATCTGAAGCATAAGTCCTTTAGGTTACTACTTAACTCATCATAACAAATCATAACCAAGGAAAACATTTAGGAAAGAATCAATCACTTAAAAGCACTTAAAAGTGCTGAGAAGGCACTTCTTGAAAAATATATATGCAAGTCAAAGTAAAATTAAGATATTGATGAACATATGGATTAGAGTAAATCTTTTTTCTTTTTAACATTGGCCCTGAGCTAACGTCTATTACCAATCTTTTTTTTTTTTTCTTCTCTTCTTCTTCTCAAAGCCCCCCAGTACATAGCTGTATATTCTAGTTGTTGGTCCTTCTGGTTCTGCTATGTGGGACTCCACCTCAGCATGGCTTGATGAGTAGTACTAGGTCCGTGCCCAGGATCCAAACTGGTGAAACCCTGGTCCACCCAAGCAGAGCATGCAAACTTAACCACTCAGCCACAGGGCCGGACCCTAGAGTAAGTCTTAAAGATAGCTTAAAACACTTTAGGGTTCTGTCATGAAAGTTGGGGTACTCTATCACAAAATCCCCTAGTACATACTATTTCTGAACAAAAAAATTCATGTTAAAATTAGAAACAGAGAGGTAGGTTCAATCCTGTTACTTTCTTCCAATGATGCCTGGGTGGTATATTTTCATGTCCAGTTGAACATTATCAATGAATTTACGTCCATTCTTTCTTGCTTAACTCTAAAAAGCGTTGTGTGACTTGGTTGAAATTAAGTACTAATATATGTTTTTGGAAACAGGCAGGATTTTCTTTATCTATTTCCAAGTAGTTGAATATGTTCCTTACAGTGATACGGGCTTTTGGAGTACTTACCATTCATGATACAAATGTATACCTTGTTGGGGAGGGATTCAGGGATTGGAATAAGGTGTTCTAAGGTGACAGCTCTTGACAATGTTAAAGAATCTAAAATCCCCAACACAAACATGTTCAATATTTGCACATGGATTATACCTTTAAACACACATTTGATTTATCTTTACACATTTACCCATTATATAGAAAACACCTCACTTTTCTTTTGCACAGTTCTGAAAAATTATCCAAGTGGACCTTAGCCATAGCTTCTGGGAAATAGACATGGCAAGTTTTATGCTAATTCGTCCTCAGTAGAGTACACTAATTAGAATCCCTGTCATTTAAGAAACACCAGTCTTCCTCAGCTGATGAAATTAGAGATTTGATTTCAGCCTCTCAAGAATTGAGAGTATGGACTCTAAGAAGACTTTATTTATTGGGGCTCCAAATAATTTTAGATGGAGAAAAAGTGGAAAAATTTCTCCTTCCTAGAATTATCTATTGTATGGGATGGTGTAGGTAAGTCTAGATTCATGTAGATCCCACACTTAGCAGCTTTCCAACTGTATTTCATGAAATTCATCGTAAGTAAATTACCACAGGAACCCAAACTGGAAGATGAGAGTTGAGCTGTGGGATACTTTAAGTCATTAACTAGAGATGGAGGAAAGCTAGCTAGGTGAGGTGGGGAGAAAACTGGACTTGGAACCTGTTCCCATTCCATTTTCCCCATTCGTGTCTAGTCGCTGTGTAATCCCAGGTCGATTACTTACCCTCTCCGTGTCCCAGTTTCCTCCTCAGTAAAATAGCCGCTAATAAGACCTAACTTACCGACTGTTGGCATGAAAATTAAAGGTATTCATTTTCACTAAACTGCTTTAGACAGTGATTGGCACCTACTAGCTATTCAATAGCCATTAATAAATCTGCATTCTACCAACTTAAAAATTAAAGAAGTGAAAGTAGATACCCCTAAATCACTCATTCTCAGTGAAGCGCCATTTTTTATGTAGTCTAACAGTTTTACATCCTGTGATTACTACAGTGAATCTTAAAGTGAAACCTCCATTTGTTTGCTTCAGATAGGTGAGCAAGTCACCCTGTAAGGGGGGCTGTCAGTTGTTTTTGGTTCGGACCGTGTGACTGCCTTCCCAGACCTGAGAACTGTGTAAATACTTATCTGGGTTATGTCTCCGAAACATCCTGCCTGCGAAGATAAAGGCCTGTATACAAACTGCCAAATCTCCGTGGCTCGAAGCCTCCACCTACGTCACACAGAATATAAAATCCTTTCCAGAGTTTCCTTTTCTCTTAAACATTTACGGGAATCCCAAAGGGAAGCTCTGTGAGTGACCTAATGTCTCCTAGGTCACTGGTGCTCAAGTGTGGCTGCACTTTAGAACCACCCAAGGAGTTTTACACAGTTCTGCTGCCCAGGCCACCTCAGAACCCCCGGGGGAGGCGCCAGGCCTTGAGATTTTGACAACTCCCTGGGAGATGCCAGTGCGCAGCCTGGTTGGAGAATCAGTGTCCCAACCCCCCCAGCATGTGGCTCCCACATAAAGTCCCTTGCACAGTTTGGCTCTGATCTATTGGATCAAACCCCTGCTCCCGCCAAACGACAGAACCTTAGTCCAGTCCTCCCCCTTCCAGTGTCTTCCTAGAGTCTCATCTTTGGCCACTCATTGGAATCCCTTGGTGAGAATTAAAATAAAATTGCAGCCCAGGCCCCACCACAGAGTAAATGAATCAGAACTCCTGGGCAGGGGGCCAGGCATCTGGGATTTGTAAAAGCTCGTCAGTGGTTCTGACATGCACCCAGGGTTGAGAATTTCTGCTCTGGGAGCTTCCAAGGGGAGGGAGCCAGGGCGGCACATATGATCAGAGTCTGGAACTTGCTATCCCTCAGCTGTGGCTGCCCACGTGGTTGCTTTGCTCAGCCATGGGGGTGCTGCCTGCACCAACCTGCTCTTGCTTTACGCTGAGCTGCTGGCCACGCTCTCCCCTGCTGCCCGCACTGTGCGGCCTGCTGCCTGCAAGCCTAGGACTGCCTCACTCCTCGGGGCATCCACTCTTTCTGCCACTGGCACCTTATTCTCCATTGCTGCCTGCCTCTTGGTCTCTGCCACTTCTCTCTCTCTCCATCCAGTAGGGGAGAACTTCATTTTCTTGTGTCCAGTTCTTTTAGGCAAGGTCCCTTAGTAGAGTTACTTGGAAACCTACTTAAATTCAAGTTTACTGCCCAACATTCTGGCAAGAGAGGAGGGTCCCAGCAGTGAAAGGATGCTGCTCCCACCCCTACCCCCCGCCCATTTGACCAACTAGTGCTCTCCTCCTCGGAGCGCAGGCAGGCTAGTAAGCAGGTGGGTTGGGAGGGCCACGTTTATCCTCATAGGGTCCTGCAAGAGGATGCTGACCCTCAGGCTGTACCAGATGCCTTCCCATTTATAGGAATTTCCCTCTTAAGGGGTTAGTTATTCCTCTCTGTATCTGCCTTCTTTCATTAACCCCCTTCTCACACATAATCATTACATGCCTGAATCCCAGTTACAAATAAAATTCAAGCTCTTTCCCTTGGGTTGCCTGGACCTCAGGCAAATCAGGAACTAGGGCTAGACACCTGTGTTAGTGCCTGGGAACATTCTGGAGCCTTTAATAGGGTGTTTTCTGCCAAGAACATAGGGAAGACCCTTAAGGAATGTTGTCACCTTACTCCACATGTATCTGAATCCTAGCAACAGTCCAGTCATTACACAAAACATTCAGTAGGGCCAAATGAGGAAGAAATGTTCCCTTAAAATCAGGCTACTTTTCCCTGGAAGGTTACATGGTCTCAAACTCTTTTAGTCTCTGATATACTGGATGAAGCAAAAGACTCCTGTAGCCCACCTGCTCCAACTTGGGTCTATAAAAGCAAGCCCCAAACCAAACAATACATTAGCACAAAGGGGGAGGATGGTGGTGTCTTCCCTAAAAGGGTCATGTAAATTATGATGTCAGAATTGAGTGCAGGCAGTGTCATAAAATTGAATCATTACCACACCAGCCGGCAGACCACCTTTTGAGAACACCTGCATAAGGACATAAAAAGTTAAGATATAGTTCACTTGTGGCCCTAGGGAAGACCCTGGGGGCTGCTTACAGAACTCCACCTTCGCCATCCAGAAACCGGCTGTGTCAGAACTTGCAATACTGAAACTCGCCTGTTCTTGCCCATGTGCTAGCTTCGGGCCCCTGTCTGCCTCTCTCTTTCTATTGGCCAAGAGGCCTTCCACCTTGGCCCTGTGCTGGAGGCTCTGGTGCTATTACCAGAGCACCATCTTCAGAAAGCAAAAGCACATCGGAAGGTGACAAGTGCTGAGGTGTGAAGTCATTGTCCTGGAAACCCAAAATAACGCTTTCTCCAGATCTGAGTCCCAGTGACCACGTTTTCACAGATCTCTGGGGAAGACAAGAGTTGTGTAAATTCAGTTACCTACAATGACTGAGAAAAGATTAGACATTCTTTCCCAACAGAAGAATTCTTTTATTTTCGCTAAGGTCTCTTTGCCCCTGTAGTTCGTCCTTGAAAGTTTAATTTGAATGCAGCAAGGCACAGTACAAAAAGGGAAGAGAAATACGTTTTCAAGCATAGTTTTTTAACAGCTTAGAACCAATGGAAAAATGCATCAGAAGCAGCTCGGTACCTGGGTGCTCACTGCTAAAGCAGGTCCATTATAAGTGACATTCTCTTCTCCCTCAAGAATAGATTGGTCACTACTGACTTCAATCAAGTTCTTTCTCAGTGTGACCCAGAGCAGTTGTATTAAGTGACTTTCCTAAAACCAAACTGTTATTCTCATTTATTAGATTTCCCTTTCAGGTACTTTATTCAGAGGTCTAGGTCACATGTCCACTGACGGGATTCTTTGGGTTGAGCTGTGCCTCCAGAAGCAATTCAATTTCTCTTCTGAAGGAATTGCACAAAGACTTAATGTTTTATTAAATCCATTTTCTGCATCTTTCAAGACCATCAAAAAAATGGCACCCTTAAATCTGGCAACATTCTTTAACAAACACAGATTCTGGCACACATATTCAGCCTTGATGTTTTCTGTGCTGCATCAATAAAATTTAATTATAATGAGTAGAAAAATTACAGTAATTTCCATTTATCACCCCAAAATGCCATTATGAGACTGAAGCCCTTCATACCTGCACCTATCAAGCAGGGTGATAAAACCGTAATGGGCTGTTCAAGGGGGTTATGCCATTGCCATCTTTAGAAATTTGAAGGTCATAATGAGCGCCCATCTGTCTTGAATGTCATCAAAGCAGGGACCAGGGCAGCTGATCTTTGAAATCCTATTCAGATAAATTTTCCCATTATGCATTGAATCAGACCCATACACAGAAGGACATGGATCATATGTATTGATATGGTGATAGTCAAACATTAACGATGGTAATTTTTTGTTTTCTGAAGGTGAAAGAAATAGAAAAAAAGAGAGTGAGACAGAGCAAAAGCGAGAGTGAGAGAGAGAGAGACAGTGCCATCTCTCTGAGGGGCTGAGGCTCCACATAGTGAAAAAGAATACAAAGCCATTATTTTGGGGAAAATGTAATAGAAAAAAATAAATTTTAGAGAATGCTGAGTGAGGTAGATATACTTTCCTGGGGTTTTGGAAGATGAGAAGGACAAAACTTAAGAGAAGACTTTGGAATCTTCTTGGTAAGCAATTCAAAGGTGAATTAACATGGGTTGCAAGGATGTTGCCTATGGGGTAGTGATAAAGATTGTCCTGGTAGGTGACTCTGATACAAAACTCTTTCTGATGGTGATGAAGAATCAGAATAAAACAGCAATAACAATACTCAAATACTCTTACATGTACACGGAACTTTGATGAATCCTGAAGAAAGAGAAAACCAACAACGGTAAAATGGAATAAAGTATCTGTCACAAGACAAAGAGGAGCACAGGATGAAAGAAGAGATACCACCATCACTTTGGTGGCAAAAGAAAAGCTCTTCTTTGTTATATTAAGCCCCTCTCCAGTCAGTGTTAAAGCTGAGACAAGAGGAGAAGGGCAAAGGGAAGGGTGGTCGGCAGCGGGGCAAGGCTACTGGGGTTCATGATCCTCCATTAGAGGGATAGGGAGGATGAGAAGCCCAGGGAGAGGAGGAAGAATGACAGCGACAAAAGGAGAAAGGGAGGGATCAGAGATAATAATAGTGCACTGAATAAATACACCCAAGTGCTGCTTCTTAAAATGATTGATATATTATGCAGTTTCATAAATTAAAAGAAAGGGAAATATATACACAATATCTTCTATAGGAAAGGTCTGTAATCAAATACATGAAAAAGACGTTAAAAAATAATAACAGATTATCATCTACAACTCTATTCTTTGTGTGACCTTCTTAACTTCTCTAAGGCTCGCAAAATCTGACTAAGAATAGTATTTACCTCATGGGTTTTTTGGTGAATGTTAATTGGGATAGTTGAAACGAAACATACATTTATAGTGCCTGGCATAATATAGTGTTCAATAATTGTTGTTACTAAAATTTTTGAAGATCTGGAGAGGATAGATGGTTTACTAGGAAAGTAAAGTTGACAGAAGTAGAAAACCTAAATATTCAACCACATAAGAAATTGAAACAATTATCACAAAATCACTTCCAAAAATGGTATCAGGCTTAGTTTTAAAAATGTTTTAAAATATGTCCACAATTCTTTATACTTCTCTTTTCAAGAGGTGGAGCTTAATTCCCTTCCCGTTGAGTATGGACTGGTCCTAGTGACTGGCTTCTAACAAACAGAAGATGGCAGAAACGACAGCGTGTGACTTCAGAGACTAGTTAATAAAGGCATTGCTGCTTTCTTCTTGCACTCTTTCTCTTTCTCTCTCTGGTTTCACTTGCTCTGGGGGAAAGTAAGCTTTCAAATCGTGAGGACACCCAAGCAGCCCTATGGAAGACACCCAGTGAAGAACTGAGGCCTTCTGCCAATGGCCATGGGAGTGAGCCATCTTGGAATGGATCCTCCAAGACTAGCCAAGTTTCAGACAGTCCAGCATTGGCCAACAGCTTGTCTGCAACCTCGTGAGAAATGCTGAGCCAGAATTATCCAGCTCAGCTGATGCTGCTGAACTTGGATCCCTCAAAAACTATGTGAAATAATAAAAGTTTGTTGTTTTAAGCTGTAAATATTGGGAAAATTTGTTACACAGCGATAGAAGACTAATACACGAAAGGTTGTTTCTCGAGGTGGGCACTGTGTATTTTAGCCTTCAGTGCATATCCCTCGAGCGCTCCTGTATTTCCAGGTCGCCCCTGGGCTGGAGAACTGACTCTGCCCTTCTAAGCCATCAAGCTTCCTTGGGCTTCAGTTTCCTCCCATAAAATTCTGGGCTTAACAGTTTATCTATATAGTCCCACCTTGCTCTGAACTTCTTGGATTTTATGACAAAATTTTCAACTGCAATTATATACTATGATAAACAAACATAGATGTGTGGTTAAGAGAGTAGCTAAGATTCGATCGCAAAGTTATTGTACAATTATAGCTTTATCAGAGAAAAAATTTTAAAGGAAAAATTTTCAAGGGAAAGCACAGTTCATGTCTTTCTTAGCTTTATTTCTCTCCGCGCCCCTGTACCTGGCATATAGGAGGTACCTACTAGTGAGAGTGCTGAATGGTCATTTGTGGCCCCGACTATAATGTACAGTGGTGGTGGAGTAAGGCTTTCTAACTAGGGCTTCACAGACAATAATTCTTTCTGGGCACTGAAATTACAGGGTGTTCTTGTCATGATGCGGGAGCTCCACTCTCATTAGCATTTAAAAGAGAACGCTTATTAGCTGAACTACTAAATGTCCTTTATACTATATAATGAGTTTCATTGAAAAGAATCACTAGCTTAGCTAAGGAGAAATTTAAACGCTTTGCCATCATTTATAAATTCAACCCTTCTAGAATGATATTTTTAAAGGTACTTTGAATGAAGGGAAGAAGAAAAGTGGTAGAAATCTTGACAAAAGAAATGTAATTAGACTAAAAAAAAAAGGCAATTCTATGCTTTATGAAGATATCTTTGATCTTACTTCTCAGAAACCAGGGGCATTGTTACCCACGACATTCTCTCTCCACTGTGCCTCGGAACAGGTAACTGGGATGGAATGTGCCTGCTTTTGTTGAAAATGATGGAGAAAAATTGCACAAAACCATAATCAAAAAACACTGTAATGCAAATCGATAAGGCAGGGGCACACTGCGGGAAACTCACACAAGTAATGGAATTGTACTGGATCTTTCTTTCAATATCTCAGGATTACCCTAGACATTTGCTTTATGCATTCAACTCATTACAGTTAAATTAATGCATCATATCAGAATTAAATAAACCATTAATTAGCATATATTGTTTTCCCTCTCTATTTTTTATCTTGGAATGTTAATGGTCATAACTCATTCATTCATTCACTTATTTATAAATTCAACAAGAATTTAATGAACTCCTAAGTTCAAGGCAAAACCAAATGGTAAATTTCCACTAACTTTTCATATAGACCACAACATCCTAAGAGGTTAATCAGGACAAAAGTATGTCTAGAGCCACAGAAGGTTAAGGTAAATTTAAATGTTACATATGTTAGTAGTTGATCAAAAGGAAGTGTGGTCAGCAGTGAGATTGGTGTCATGGATTGATGTCATTTCCTCCGTGATGCTACCTTCATTATCTTTTCAGGGCACAGATCTGATTATTATCATCAGCCCTATGCCTAAAAGCCTTAAGCAATTATTAGCCTTATAGGATACAGTTCTTCTAAATGTAGCACAGTGAGATACTAAAAGGCCCACCTGAACTCACCTCTCCATTTTAATTCTCAGTTCTCTCCCACATTCCTCCCTTTCCTGCTCTCCAGCCTATACCAGCAGCCCCAACGCACTCCTACCTACTTCCTCAAGGCTACCTGGGCCCCAGGCACAATGCACTACATGTTTGTTTCTGGGACTTGTCAAGCTCTTTCTGAATTTTATCCTTTTGCAGACTCCTTTCTCTTTGTTTTCATCCTCCATGAAATCTACATGATAATCTCCTAATAATCCTTACACCCAACTCTAAAACACCCAACCCACCATCAGCTTCCCATGAACACCTTGCCTCCAGAAAGCCACTCAGTCCTCTGGCTCCCATGACACACTGAACATCCTTCTTTGTTAGCATTTGCCACATGGGGTCGTTGTTTGTGCATGTGTGTGCACCTGTGTGTGTGTCCCCTACCATATTAGGAGCTCCTAAAGCCTTTGTCTCCGCGACTTCTATATGGCATCTGCCATGCAACCATGTGGTACTTAGTCCACACTCAGTCCGTGCTTGAATCGAAAAGCTGGAAAGCCCTTCTGCTGGACCCGGAGACTGAGAGGTAGCAAGGCAAGCTCTGTACTCTCCACCCCAAGGATGCGGGCAGTCTTAGCAAAGCCTTGCAACCACTCACCTGGGAGCAGAGGGTTTTTCCAGGAAGAAGCATCCACCTCGCATACTTTTCACCCCAGTATGAACTAGGGCTTTTGTTTCTGATCCCCTCATCTTTGGATTTGATTTGGCAATTTATTAAAATGTTCTACTCAATGATTTATCCTCCAGATCAATGGCAAACTCTGATCCCTCCTCTCATCTCCACGCATTGCAGTCTGTGAGCAAGTCATCCCTGCCCAATTCTAGTTTGGGAGAAGGAACTAGATCCATTTCTTATGCTCTGTGTCAAATCACAGAATATTAGGTTTAGAGCACAATCCTTAAAACCCAGTCATATTGTTCGATCATTCATTTTACAAATGAGAAAAGTGGTGCTCACAGATGTTTAATTATGCAAGGCCCCACTCTTAGTCATAGAGACGAGGGGCAAACCTCAGCTTTCTGGTCTCTCAGTCAAGTGTTTTTTTCTACCATATCATCTGGCCTCTCCCACCTTTCAGATCTTTTTCTTGAATTTTCTAGCAAAGTCACGCACAGTACATCATTTGGCTCCCATTGTCATTTCTCTATCGGAAATTTAAATTTGGATTGGCATTGCTGCTCTTCCACTCAATGGTGATAAACACTCAAAATGTCATCTGAGGGAAATGGAAATAAAATAAGCATCTGGAAAGAATGTGCTGTAATAACAATGTCATTGTTTGCCCAAAAATGCTAGACAAAGAATCTGGCTTTTCAAAATTAAATGCATGAAAATATCTATGTCCGTATCAAGCTGTATTTTAGTAAAAAATTAAAACGCAGTGAAATTGGCAGATTTTCAAAGATGATAGAATTAAATATAAGATAAATGACTAATTATCTGAATTAGCTGAAAGTATAATAAAGATAGCTAAACACTCATTCATTCATTCATTCATCCATCCATCCATGCCAAGTTTACTGAATAAATGATGTTAAGCCCTACAATTGCTACTATACCATCTATTAGTGAAAGAATGTTTAGTAAAAGGCAAAATCATTTGAACTACAAAGTCCAAAAACCTAAGTTCAACATTTGCCTCTGCCGCTTAGAAGCCTTGGCAAACCCTCTAACACACGGTCTTGTTTTTCTTTTTTTCGTATTATTCCCTGAATCAACATAAAAGAGTACTGTTATTTCTCCCACCTTAAAAATAAAAAGTTTTTCTTTGGCCTCACATCTCCCTCCAGCTATCATCTCATTTTTTTGCTCCCCATTTATAGCAAAACGCCTTTGAAAGACTTGTCTATACACACAGTTCCCTATTCCTTTCCTTCCATTCTCTCTTGAACCCATTATAATCAGGTCTTTACCCTGGCACTCCACCAATACGGTTCTTACCAGTGTCATCAACGATGTTCATGCTCTTCCTCTTACTTGACTCCTCAGCAGTATTCGGCATAAGTCATCATGCTCCTTCTTCATTTGACTTCCAGGGCACCATACATTCTTGGTTTTTCTTCTCCCTATTGGCTACTACCTCCCATTCTGCTTTGGTTTTTGGATCTCTCTTCCATTACTGCCTTAGAGATCTTGTCCAGTCTCATGTTTTCAATATCATCTCTATGCTGATACCTCCCAGAATTTTAATTCCAGCCTACACCTCTCTCCTGAACTCCAGAAGTCTTTATGCCCAACTGGCTACTCAACAGTTCCACATTATTGACTAATACACATCCCAGATGTAACAAGTCAAGACTCGGTTCCTGATGGTCCCCCGAACCTGCAATCTTGCAGTCTTCTCCAGCTAATGAATGGCTCCTCCATTTTTGGAAAATTTAAGTCAATCATGCCATGCCTGTATTTAAAAGCCTTCAGTGTTTTTCCACCTTGTTCAGGCTCTCCATGACCCCTCTTTTGTCACTCCTCTGATATTGTCTCTCCTACTCTCCTCTAGGCCACTCCGCCTCACCCACCCTGGTGACCCTGCCCCAGGGGGCCATTGTATCTGTTGTTCCCAGTTTCTGGACAGCTCTACCCCAAGTGCCCGCACAGCCCCCTCTCTCACTTCTTTCACGTATCACTTTCTTATTGAGCCTTTCCTGGCCACCCGATCTAAAACTGCGAACTTGCCTTCCCATACACATACTCCTAGCTCCCTTTCCTGCTTTATTACTGGCCTTAGGACTTACCATAAGCTCACTATATATTCAGCTTATTGATTTTGATTGCTATAAAGCACCTCTCCTAGAAATTGTTTTTTGTTCCCTCTTGTATCCCAGCACCTTGAACAGTGGCTGGCACAAAGCAGGCTCTCAAAAAATATTAGTTGATGAATGAAGGTAATCAGTGCTGGAAGAAGACTTGCCTCTCAGGAGGAAAGTAAGCAGAAAGTAAACGAGATAAGTACATTGTACATGTTAACGCATAATAAATGTTAATTATTTAAATTAATATTATATGCCATGTGTATCTGTTGGAAGGAGTTTTTGGGTGGGAACTGCAGGAAGGGAAGGAGAAATTCTAGTTAAAAGGGATGGTATGGAAGTACATGGTTTTGGAAGTCAGCTTCAAGCAAGGTAAAGACAGCTGAGGGAAACACCCTGGAGTCTGGCCCAGATTGCCAGCTCCCAAGGCCTGCCTAGGGGTGAGGGCAGCAGGGAGCAGGGCTTGGGAGGCAGGCTGGGACTTGTGTCAGTGGGGTCATGGGGTCTGCCTGCAGTCTCTGGATGGTTCGGCGTGAGACCTCTAGGCTCACAGACTGCTGTATGCTGAGGTCCCTCGCGAGTATCTCTAGCAATCCTTAGTGTCTGGGGCAACAGTCAGGGCTTCCAGCTTCTGTTTGTCTCTAGGGCTAGAGGCACACACCCTAAAGCAAGCAAACGGCTGATCCACGGAAGGGATTGCTGCGTACGTTTGTATTCTCTTCAGTAGAGGGCTCTGCCATCACAACGTTCCTCATGGTGGGTCACAGCTCCAGGCTGTCTCTGTAATGCTGCTTTGTGCCTAACACGTAGTGATGCTACATGTTTCTAATGGGTTGGAGTGAAAATCAATTCACCTACATCTGGATGGTCATTATGAGTTGCAAAATATATTTTAAAGTGAAAATGCAATTTCAAAAAGGCACTCACTCTCGAAGTTATGAAGGATATAGAAGTCTCAAAGGTCTTTGCATTCAGATGTAGTTATTTGATTAGCTGGCATAGGCACAGTTCATGAATAAAACTCCTCTATAAATCATATCACCTTTGGATTTTATAACACTAAGTTGATTTTCATGGATTTTCCTAAACTTCGCTAATTGACTTTCTTTATTCCCGCTAAATGGTCCTGGGGACAGAGGCAAAGAGGTTGTGTAGCTGCTACTTCTCCTGTTGACAGTGAACACAACCAAGGAGATGCAGAGGAAGACAGGCGTTCAGCAACGCTGTGTCGTCAGATGATGCTGTCCAAACTTTTCCCAGAGAGGGAATAGCGGCAACCTCTAGCCCTGCCTCATCTTTCTTTACAGTTTGTAATGGGTTTCCCATGTGGAGTTTGAACTTTGTTTGCCACGGTGGTGCAGGTGGGGCCAAGGATCTCTGACCTGTGGAGTCAATTAAAGGGCTTGATCTCATTTGCTTCAAAGTGGTGACCTCTGACCCTACACGCTGGAGTGGGGAATGTGTGTGCATATGTGCACACATATATGCATGCATGTATAAACATGTACACATGCTACATGTGCATATATTATGAGATAAAAAATAAATGGAAAATGATAGACCCTGAAAGAAAAGAAGCAAGGAAAGGTACGAGAAGGGGAGGGAATTAGCGTTCTTTAAGCCCCTGCTATGAACCAGGCACCAAGGAGAGAAGGCAACGGGGGGAACAAAGATGAAGGGATGCAATTATCTGGATGTTACAGAATGAACGTGTAAAAATCTCCTTCCTTAAAGGAGACTACTGTAAAAAGGATGCTGGCAGCCCGTCAGGGAATGCTCATCAAGCCATTTGGAGGAGAACAGAGGCTGTGGGGCACTGATTTTGGCTTTGTCTCCCTGAGGTGCTGAGCGCCTGTCACGCCATGAGATGAGTTATCTTTGAAGTTCTGCTGAGCAGTCTAGATGGCATGACTAAAAGTGCAAGTCCCTAAACAGAGTTCAGCTTCCCAGAATATAAATGCTCGGAGAACCAGACGAGGTCAGGAAAAACTAGCTCAAGATATTTCCCTTTAAAACCTAGAGAATGCTAGTGTTCTCCATAATTAAAAGGATCCCAGAAGACTATGCATTGGAGGTTTCTAGGTATTGGTATCAGCTTTTTTTGTTCATTTTTTTAAATCTGGGGGGATCCTTAAAATTTCCGTGATTGCGTCTTGTGATTCCTCTGAGGGCAGAGGGAAAGGGTGACGTTGCAGAGTCCCTAAGTAGGTGGGCAGTAGGTTTAGGTCTAGCTCATCTTGGGACATGACAAACAGAGAAGGATGAAAACAATAGCTGTTTGGGAGAGCTTTAAGCTAAGTCTTCAAAATCTTTAGGAAATTCCTGGCCAATTACAGGTTTTGCTTAGATGTCGCTTTGGTTTTCTCCACTCCTTCTGCCCCAATATCACATCAGATGTCCTCAGCATCATTTGGTGTATTGTAGGAGCCTCTCTACCTCCATTTGCATCTGGGGGTAGATTACAATCATTTGGTCCAAGTCTTCATCATTCTCTGCATCCATGATCCTTCCCATATAACTTTGCAGTGCTCTCCCACTGTGTGCTGGTGACCCACTCAGCAACTTGACCTTGGTCTCTGCCACGTGATATTCTTTGGCTAATAGGATGTTTGGGAAATATGATACAAGCAGATGCTAGAAATGCACGTGCACACTGGGCCTTGTTCTTCTGCCAGAAGATGAATGACAGACACATGGGACTGGCTAAGGTCGTCCAGTCAAGCGTACCCTTGAATAGAGCTCAGCAAACTCACAGACATGTGAGTCAGCCCAGTCGAGACATCAGAGCCACCCAGATCGACCTAGCTCAAAAGTGTTGAACACTGCAGATGTGTGATAAATGAATGTTTATTATTGGATTCCACCAGGGTTGTGTGGTTGTTTGTTACACAGCAAAAGCTAACTGATACAAGTACCATTTGATCCATGCTCCTCTTGTCTTGCGGAGTGATATTTCTAAAATGAAACTCCAATTATCCTAAAATTACTCTGCCTAAGCCACTTCAGTGACTTCTGTTATGGGCTGAATTGTACCCCACCAAATTCATATGCTGAAACATGAGGTACCCCCCAGTACCTCAGAATGAGACCTTATTTGGAAATAGGGTTATTGAAAATGTAATTAGTTGAGATGAGGTCATACTGGAGTAGAGTAGTTTTCTAATTTAATATGACTGGTATCCTTATAAAAAGGAGAAATTTGGAGACAGGCACACTCACAGGGAGAAAGCCATGTGAACATGAAGACAGAGATTAGGATGGTGTGTCTACAAGCCAAAGGACACCAGGAATTGCTGGACAACCACCAGAAGCTAAGAAGAGGAAGAGAAAAGATTCTCCCTCAGAGCCTCAGAAGGAACGAATCCTGGTGACCCCTTCATCTCAGACTTCTAGCCTCTAGACCTGGGAGACCATACATTTCTGTTGTTTAAGCCACTCCCTATTACCTTGAGGATAAAGTCTAAACTCCTTCACAAGATGTGGAAGTCCCTTCATAAGCTGCTCTCTGGCTTATCTGTGGTCGCATCCCTTACTGCATCCCACTAGCTTTAGCTTTGGCCCATTCACTAACCACCCAGAACAGTTTACCTGCTTCAGAGCTTTTGTCATGCTGCACCCCTGGCCTCGAATGCCCTCCCTGCTACCTTCCCATCCCCCACTAGACCCCACATCTTTACCTAATTAACTTCTATCCATGTTTCAAGCTCCAGATTGGGCTACCATCTCTGGAAATTTTCTCTTTACCTTCCAATCCCAACTATGGAAGGATGCCCTATTGAATTCTCCCCAAACAACCTTTACAGCTATTTCCATCACAGTACTTATCACACTGTGGATAATGAATTGTTCATAACACATCTTTATCCTCATCCACAGACTTGATAATGACCTTCTTGAAGACAAGGTCATATACTATCTGTCCTTTTATTCCTAGTACCTAGCACAGTGCTTGGCACAGAGTGGCTGTGCAGCAAATGTTTGTGGAAGGAATCTATGTGTACATGTGCAAATGTGCAAACAGCTGTGTTCTTGGCATATGGGAGATACCCTCTGCTTGTGTGACAACTGGCAGCTGAGTTTACTTGGAAGCGAAAGCACCCAATTAAAGACCAAACACTACTTTCTATTCTTCTTCATTTCCTTCTCTCTATATAGCTACCCAATCTTACATGCTTTATAATGCTTTCAGATGTAACTGACTGTGAACTATTACCGACTGTGGACCTTTCATCTTCAAGACCGGTAGTCTATGTTCCACATTTCTCAGGAGGGAGAGACTATTATAACTATATTTTTGCTTACCAAGAGAATTGTTAATGGTTATCCTGAAGAAAAAAAAAAATCTATAAATATCCAATCTATAATGAAGCCTTAAGCTTACTTTCTTCCTTTACTAACGAAATTCTTTCTGAGTGCACCACCAGAATTGCTACATAAACATTACACTGAGAGAAGAGACCAAGCCTGCAGTGAGTTCTTTCTGTTACCTGTTTAGTCCTCATTTTGGAATCCAACGACAGATTGTTGTAGGTATAATGTGCCTGTGTGACTCCACAGAAGAGAACAGCGACTATCCCTGAAATTCAAAAACACACCGGTCAAAACCAGGCTTCTTTCCCATTAAAGTCAAAGGGTAGGGCTATCCTAGCAAAAAATGGACTTGGTGTCAGCAGAGTTAAAACCGCTAATAGGGGCCGGCTCCGTGGCCGAGTGGTTAAGTTCACACGCTCTGCTGCGGTGGCCCAGGGTTCGGATCCTGGTGCGGACATGGCACCGCTCGTCAGGCAACGTTGAGGTGGCATCCCACATCCCACAACTAGAAGGACCTGCAGCTAAGATATACAGCTATGTACTGGGGGGTTTGGGGAGATAAAGCAGAAAAAAAAAAAAGGAAGATTTGCAACGTTTGTTAGCCCAAGTGCCGATCTTTAAAAGAAAAATCCGCTAATAATTGCCAAGATAATAAAACCTGGGTATACCTTGTCACTTGCTTTAAATGCGGGTCTTGTAGGATTAAACCTAAAGGAAAGCATTAAGAAGCAGATTCTTCCAGGGGATAAAGGATTCCCTGGTCACGAGTTAGGAAAGTCATACTTGGAAAGAGGAGAGCAAAAGACTGTACAGTCAGCTCTGGGTTTCTCGTACCACTGCAGACGACGTTGCTGCATTTTATACTAAACGCTGGCCTACACGCTCAGACAGTCTCTTTCCACTGTGTACCTTGAGGAGCCTGAAGAAGTTCCTGCCATACCATAATTTAGCATTAAAAACCATGAGTCATAAACCTAAGACATCTACAAGGTCTTGTTGCCTCCGCCAAGGCTCCTACTTGCCAAATGAGAGAGAAAGGTCCTTGTTTGCCTCAGGCCTCCTTGGCAAAGCTGGGGGCTTTTTCTTTCTGCTGTTGAATAATTAACGAACACATCCGAGGCACACATTCCTTGCAGGTAAGCTGGTCTGCTCTTGTGGGCTTCCTACCTGCAGTGGGCCCTCAGCTGCTTCTTGGCTGGCTGCAGGATTTATTTCTTAAACCATCATTATACCCAGCTTTAAATGCCACGTGAGGCCACACATAGATGCAGCCTGGGGACAGAGGAGCAGCAACCACAGGTAAAATGAGTTATTTGTCCCTGAGCTCTGTTATTCTCTGTGCAATTGCCCCTGAACTGGGGTGGGGAAGTGGTGGGGTTGCATTCTACTTTGGATTAAAGATTTGATTAATTATGGGAAATTGGGCATAGAGTAGGGCTTTGGGAAAAACACAAGACGTAAGTATTCCTCAACTCAAACCAAGGGGATTGAATTGAATTTTAAGCAGCAGAATCTTTCCAACTAAAAACACTCATAAATTAAATGCTGATGATTCTTAAGAGTGTAGAGATACGTGAACTGAATACTGACATTTCAAATGAATCTTCAATAAAGCGTTTTAAAGAACCAAGCATATTTTTCATATGTAGACTGCATGATTCTATTATATGTTGGTTATTTTTTCGGCTGGCTTTGGATAAAATATTGCTAAGACACGTTTTCCTAATACAAGTGCACAGACATTTACGTTACTTATTTCCTTTACAGAGTATGCTTCGAAATTTTAGGCGAAAGAATGAAAACAACCAGGAAATTTTGCCAAGAAATATATATGCAGTCAGCATTTCTATAGATGTTTTGGGTAACTTTTTAGTTTCTTAGCCTGTCTTTAGAAATTTTAAGAAAAAATGCATATAAAATATTATATTTCACTCTTCACAGAATTTCTATTAAAAAACACCCCGTACCAGGGAACCTTCAATGGTGCTGAAGCGCTTCAAGCACTTAGAGGCACGGGAGCACTGCCTTGCATGTCGTTTTGGTATCAAATATTTTTCTTCCTTTATTAAAAAATGTGCTTCGTGTATCTCTGCTGATTCTGAAGTCGGAGGTTTTTCTGAGTGAGGTTTAGCTGACCTCCCACCGTTGTGGAAACGTTTGGACTCTATATTGATCTGCAGAGGAGCAGTGAGCAAGAAGGGGACGAGGGTGTGGGGAGCACATTCTGAGAACAAGAAGAGGTAACGAAGAAGTCTTATTAAAGATAGGGAAGGGAGCTAAGATTGGCCAAATGCGTACTGTGGGCCAAGAATGCACAAGTTTTACTTACATCATCTTATTTATGGCATTGATTTATTATCTCACAACAACCCAGCCCCTCCCAATGTCTCCCCCTTCTCAGGAATAGAATCTCCATTCTCCCTGCTGCTCAGGCCAAAATTTTGGGATCACCCTTTACTGCTCCTCTTTCTGTATATCAGTGTTTTTGTTGGCTTGTCTTTTGAAACTTACCCCCAACCCAACCACTTCCCAGCACCTCCACCCCTAATACCCTTTTCCAAGCTACCATCATTTTTCGCCTGGATTACAGCAATAGCTTCCTAACGGGCTCCCCTGTCTCCACTGTTGACTCCCCACAGTCTATCTTCCACCCACCAATAGTGATTCTTTTAAGAGAATTCAGATCGTGTCAGTCCTCTGCTCCATACTTTGTAATGGATTCCCATGGCTACAAGGCCCCGCAGGATCCGGTCCTGCTCGCTTCTCCCCTTCCCACAGCTCTTTAACCTTGTCTCCTGCCATACTCCCTGCTTGCCCCACACTATCCTCCATAGGCGTGTTCCACCACAGGGCCCTTGCACTTCTGGTTCCCACTGTTGGGAAAGCTCTTCTTCAGATATCCGCATGGCTCTCTCCTTCCCTTAAGATGTTACATTATTGGACAGGCCTTCTCTATGCACTCTATAAAAACGATCCCTCTCATCATTCTCTATTCGCCTATCTTTATTTTTTTCATATTATTTACTGTCACTTAACATTTTATGTAATTATGTGTTTATTTTCTGCCTTCCGGCATGGCAATGGAAGCTCACTGAGGGCGGAGTGATTCATTGGTCCCTAATCCTCAGATCAATGCCAGGTACACGGTAGGCCTCAGTGAGTATTTGTCGAATAAATAAATAAACATTCCTATCCTCATGCAACAAATAAGAAACTAAAGAAATTTACTCAAGGTCACCTTGACAGTGGCAGAGCTAAGATTCAAAACTCCAAGGACTTGTCGGGCTTTCCTGCCTGTAGTAGGCCCTCCGTGAATGTTTTCAGGTGATCTTAAGCCATCTAAAAAACATCATGCCTGATGTCCCAGGGAAATAGAAATTTGATGAAGAAAATGGCTGCACTTGCTGTTTTGCGGATATTTGCCCGGTAGCTCCATTGGTTTTCCGTTAGCACACTAACAGGCAATGTTTCTGCTAATTCTTCATGAGTTTTGTGAACAGATATGTCACACAAGCAACAAACAATGAAGAGTGTGCCTACATGACCTGAGGCTTAGTTTGTAATTAAAAGAAAGCAACCAAGTTGATCTGACCCTAGTGTTAGCACACAAAATCATAATTCCATAGCTTCGGAATTAATTAACTCACACAAATTACCATAATTAGGATGACTTTTATAAGCCAAAATACGTTTTGAAAATGTCTCATCTAAACACATCTACTATTACCTACATAATACTCTGCCATCTAAACAGATTCAGAGTTGACAGTTTTCTACCTCATAAAAACAATTACATTTTCATTGTCATTATATCTTTACACACCTCTGCTTGCTGGCACTGGTTGTACCACTATTATGTGGGGCCCCAGAAAACCCTCCTACATGCTCTGGATCTTAGGTTCTCAGGCATATAGAAGGGAGGGGGACCGAAAGTTCTTGACGCCAGTCAGCAAACTAGTGTCTCAGCTCCAAACCCACCCTCCTGGGCTCATTCTGCGATCCTGGGTCTGGGGTTCTGCAAGACCACATCTTGCTTTGCCAGAGCCCCATACAAAGCCCCAGAGGAAGCTGGGACACAGTGGGGGAGGGGACGTTTTGCTCCTTCCTGTCTACTGGCTGTTCCTGTCAGCGGCATCTCAGCGATGATTCTGCACCATAGCTTCGGCAGTTGGTTCCAGCCTTGCTCTCCGTTTTTGTTTCTTCCTTCACTTCCAGACCAGCCTCATGGGACGCCCTCAGAGGAAGTAACGGCGGCCAGGGAGTGTCCTCAGAGGTCTGGGTCCCAGCTCAGCGGTTCCCTCTTAGGAGCTTCCAGAGTCTCTTCATTTTGCTCCTCCACTCCGAGGGCTCACGCTGCTTCCTGCAATTACTACCTCAGTGTTGCCTCAGTGCCCCATTTTATTTTTTTGGCTCTCCATCACCTGTTTTCCCAATTTCCTGCATTAAACTCTGTCAGGAACCAACCAGTTCCTCTTTTCCTGACTGAATCCTGACCAGTACTCTCTTGTGAGTCCCTTGTCATTCTAACTTTGATGGTTCTCTGAAACCACTGGAGGTTTGTCATCTGGAAATAAGATCCAATTATATCCTCCCATTATAACTGAGACAGTGGGGCGGCCAGCCCAGTGGCGCAGCAGTTAAGTGTGCACGTTCTGCTTCCTGGCAGCCCGGGGTTCGCCAGTTCGGATCCCAGGTGTGGACAAGGCACAGCTTGGCAAGCTATGCTGTGGTAGGCGTCCCACGTATGAAGCAGAGGAAGATGGGCATGGATGTTAGCTCAGAGCCAGTCTTCCTCAGCAAAAAGAGGAGGATTGGCAGCAGATGTTAGTTCAGGGCTGATCTTCCTCAAAAAAGAAATAAATAACTGGGACAGTGGGGGACACCAGTGGCGACTGAGACCCATATCAAGTCCTAGAGGAATGGACTCATGCCCAGTTCAATCCGATCTGCGGTTAGAATTGGTACTTTTAAAAAGTGATATGAGTCTGAGCCTCTAGATTGGAACAAGAGGCTTGGGGACAGGAGTAAGGTAGGCCTAGAGCTATTCAAGAGGCATGACCCAGACTCGGAATGTGTTTTCTGATTCCCGATCACATGATCTTTCCAAAATATGAGTGCTATGCTGCAGTGGAAGGCTGCCTCGCTGTGTGAGAAGTTCCCTATCACATGAAATGTTTGGGCTGAATGACCATCTGCCAGAGCTGTTGTAGAAAGAATTCTTTTCATAAAGCGGAATTTTGGATTTCCTTCAATTCTGTGGGTTTGTCATTTTCCCATACATTATTTTGTTAGTTCACTAGGATTAATACCTCAATTTAGTCTTTTTTTTTTTTTAAGTTCAGACAAGGAAATAACACTGGTTCCAGATGAAACCTTTACACATTTTGAATAGAGACAGCTCAGTTTTCTTAAAAAGACAAGATAAACTTAGACACATTCAAATATCTTTTCAATTTTAGACAGACAACCCTTTCAAAGTAAAATTCTAAAACGTATTACCACACCTTCTAATCAAAAGTATTTTTTTCAAGTAAGCAAGGAGATTTCAAGATAAACTCAGGAAGTCTCCTGTTTTAGAAAAGGATGGTTGTAAATCTTTGGACCACAAACTTTCAGGTCAAAGGACGTTGGAAATGGGGAATTCTGACATCCGCGTCAGAGCGCCAGAAGCGCCTCTCCTCAGACGAACCCACCCTTTCATCTCTCTTACCGCTGTTTCTCACGGGTCTGTCTTGCCTGTTCTTGTCACTCCCAGGTTGTGCTTAATTTACAGCTTATCCTTTTGTCCTCCCCATACGTCAGAAGCCACTTGTCCCCATCTAGAAGCTCAACTGTGGCCCAAGAATCTGCATTGGGCAAGAGAGATTTTGGCATCTACCCAATGCCTCCTGGATGTTAATATACGTCCAAATCACCTGGGAATCTGTTAAAATGCTGATTCTGCTCCAGGGGGTTTGAGGTGGAGCCCAAGATTCTGCAATTATACTACCAGGGGATATCAAGTCCGCTGGTCCCAGGATGACACTTTGAGAAGCAAGTCTCTGACCCACACTTTGGTACTCAGTATCAGCTCATCCTTGCTATGGCTTGGTCTTTACCTTGTATGTTCCTACAAAGAGACTGTTGCCTTATTCTTGCCTCTTTAGCATCTTGGGACAATTAGAAGACAGCTCTAAAAGAACAATGCAATTTTTGTTTCCTTTTTTTCTTGGCTTTATAATGTCTTTTGCTAACTATAAAAAAATGCCTTAAAATTACATTTTCGTGTTTTATTCTCCATTTTTCTTTTTGTTACTTTCCAGAATTAACATGAAGATTCCATGAAGTAATTTTAGTTACATGGGGCAATTATCTATCAAGGACATTTGAGGAGTTTAAAAATTTTTTCTTTATTTTTAAATTATTTATTTTTAATCACAGCCATACTAGAATGTGAAAGAAATTACTTACATGAGATAAAATTGATGATATATTTCACTATCAAATAGTTCAATAAATTCTTTCCCCTTCCAGAAAAAGAAAGGAAACAAATCATATCCTTTGATCGCAATGTTATAATATTGGAAATTAACAAAAAGGATAGATACATAAAAGTATCCATCAGGAATTCTTAAATGTATTCTTCTAAATAAAATTGGAGTTGAAGGGGAAATCAAATTTGAAATTTTAGCTTATGCAGAAATAAATAACAATAGTTGTATAGTACATTCCTTATCAAAACCAATGGGATAAAACCAAAGGATTATTCTGAGGAAAGTTTATAGTCTTACATGCATTCTATTGGGGGGGGGGAGGAAAATAAATGATAAAAAAGAAAAAAGAAAAAGAAAAGAAATGGACTACTTGCCTCAAGAAACTAGACACGAGACATAAAAATGAATCCAGAGAAAGAATTAAAATCTTAATAAAGAAAAATGAAAAAGAAACAGCCAAAGAGAATACATGAAAAAAAAAAGATTTGGTCAGTAAAATTAAAAGTCGTAAAATAATAGCGTGGTCCATGCCTGCCAGGTCTCCCTCCTTCCCAGGCAGCCATTCTCCGGCCGTGGCTGAAGGTATAAAATGGGTGATGTTGCTGAGACTCGGTTTTCTCATTTGGAGAGCACCCACCTGTCTCGCAGGTCTGTGCTGAGTATAAAGTAATAGGATGGATCTTAAAATGTTTTATAAACTTAATACTAATAAGTCAGTAAATCTAAGATTTTGCTATAATTCCTAGAAGTAAATGAAAGGAAGAAGGCATGAAAAGAAGAAATAAAGAAGCTCATTCCATGGGAAAATACAACAACATTTCCTATTTAACAATTTTCTAGAGGAAGAAACATGAAGCATCTAGTACGGGTCTCGCATATTCTACGTCTTTAATCATTGTTGCCTTCCCTTCCACATTAACTCTTGCATCAAGGAAAAGAGGTGAAAATGTGCTCCTTGCTGGTAGTAATCCAAACTTAGACAATACTCAGTAATATTACAGTTAAGGTATCAGATTTCTGCAAGTTAGCTTGGGTATCTTCTATTCATCCACTCAAAGGCTATTTATCGGCTGAGGTCATTTAATAAACAAAGCACCAGTTGTGGTGATGAGGAACACAGGATGAATAAATCTGGTCCTAGACCTCAAGCAGCTTTATTTCCTAACAGAGACAACATGTACACAAAGACACATAACAGCAGGTAGAAGGTGACAAGAAAATAGGAATCCTGATGGGGAGTGATTTCGGGCTGGGGAAGGTGGGGGAGAGGAGGGGAAAGTTTTCCTAAAGGACACAGGGGCATTTGTGTCTTGAAAGATGAGAAGAATTTGGGGATGCAGAGTCAGGGTTTGGGAATTCAATGTGAGCATGAGGAGAGAGGCAGGAGACTGCAGGGCATGTATGAAAAGCATGCATTTTACAGCACGCTTTGGGTTTTAATCCATTAGAGGTTAGGGAATAAATACACATTGAATTCATTAGTTACAACTTTTCTAAATACAAAACTTAACAGAAGAAACAACCAATACACTCTATGCTTAAAACGGTGATACTATTACAAGTACGAAAGTACTTATCTTTGTTTTCTTAGTCCTAGTATTCATAAAAATTAGAAGTACAAAACATCTAGTATGTCTATCGTCTGCTGACAAAATATTACTTCATTTTCTTTCCCAACAAAAGTAAAATCTGATTATTCTTTTTCTGTCTCTGCTGGAAAAACAAGTGCTCATTAAATGCACCTCCTATGTTACATGTCTAAGATCTTAAATTCAAGTTGTATTCATGGGGTCCCGCTGCAATGATGAATGGAACTAAGTATGTACATTGGGTCTGCAGAAAGTGGAGCCTGCTCAAAAATATCTGTGACCTAAAATAAATAAGGAGCTCTGAAAGAAATCAAGAGGTGGCCCAGAGAAAATAATAATAAGAGTTTCTGACTCATGTGTGTATACAAGATTGCCTTTCACTGTTCGCACAGCGAGATTTCAATGGTGGGCAAGGTCCCCCAGGGCTGGCAGCAGGGACTCATTTATGCAATATTGAGCAAGAACTACAACCAACACTTTATGACACTAGCTAAAAGAGCTGTTTGAGAAACCACAAAGATGTACACAGTGAAATTCAAATTAATTGGCAAGCAAAGAAACTTAGGAAACAGCACGAGGAGGTCCATAATTCTTTGGGAAAAATAATGATTCTGCTGGCAAGCAAATTCTTTGCAGAGAGATCAATTTTCAGAGGACAATTAACTCTTTTCGGTTACCAGAGTTCTCCTTGATTTGGTTTACACCGTTCTCCTTGATTCCCACTTCTGGATCCTCTCAGAGAGCATTAGTGCTACTAAATATTGTATATGTGTATGTATAAACATGTGCCTACGTGATCGAAGTTCAACATGTGGTTGTAAATTATATAAGGAAAAATGTCCTATCCTGGGAGTCAGGAGACCTGGGATCCCTCTGTCATAGTTCAGAAAATTAACTAGCTGGATGATTTGTACAAATTAAATTCATTGCCCAGTCTATAGTTTTCTTCTCGATGAATTAAAGAAGATGACCTGCATTAGTGCTCTTCAAATTGGGGTATACAAGAAACCACGCTGAGGGTAAAAGAAAACATAAGAACTCCATAATATTTAGTTAGAATTTTTGTGTATTCGAACATACGTAAGTACCCTTGTGGGCAAAAAACTACACTTGTGTGCAGTTGGTGCAGGATAAATCTATTTTATTTTATTTTTTGCCAATAAAGATCAAAAAACTCTGGCAAACACTGCTCCAGATGACCTGTAAGCACCTTCCAGTTTTAAGTGTCTGTGACCTGAACGGTTCAGTGTTCGCGTTTGCTTCAAGGTCTGCATAAACAGGAGTGAAGAATTACAGCCTCACGTTGGTGTTGATTTCCTTTCAACTAGATTACCCAGAATCTCCCTCTTGACCTACAGCTCCTCAACGGCTGGGTCTGCCACCTCCCTCTTTGTGCTGCCATCAACCCCATAAAAGTGCCCAGCAGACATACGGCGCTCAAATGCAGGTTTGCCAAAGGAACGACTTTCTATTTCTGGAAATATTTATCTTCTTAGAAAAGAGAATGCAGGAGAAATTAGTTTTTGATCCTCACGTACAAATAGATGTTTATCTGGATTTATGAGTGGCAGCGTCCATTTTCTTTTAATATTTAAATTTTCTGATCCAAACCTATTGTCACCCACAGTCTCTGCTTCTGATAAGATTATTCAGTAGTTCTTTTCTCATTAAAAGTTGATGAAGCCTTCAGATACAGATGCTGAAAAATAAATGTCTGTCACATGGAGCATGATTCTCTTTGACGTTAAGTGTAGACTTGAGGGGTTTCTAAGACTGGTGAATATTGCATTTTTGGACAGGAAATATTGATTATATCATCAGAACACAGAAAGAGAGAGAGTGAGAAAGAAAAAAAATGTGTCTTGCTCTCAGACAGTATTCTGAGGGGTTTTAAAGTTGATGGGTTATTTTTCCATGCCACACTTTTATTTATTTTTGATCTAGTAAAGAGAGACATTTCTGACAGGTTTCCTACCGCCACCGCTGAACGTGAACCTGGAACTGAGAAGTCAAAGATTTAACGAAATGGAAAACTCCTTCAGGGAATACGAAAGATTCCAAGATTCCAAAGAATACAATTACTGTCTAGCTCACCATATTTGGCAACTCCACAGTTGGCAGATTCCTCATGAGTCTGTGGAATTTAAGCACATCAATACAGAAAACCGGACGGATCTATGATCGTATTTCTGGTTTCTACAACGCAGTGTAGGCACGCATGTAGGAGTTGCTTCATATCTATGTTGCAAGGTTTAGAAACTTCCCTTGAAAACAAAAATCTCCTTCATAATGTAGTAGTGGGTATTTATGTAAATGAACTTGAGGTCTGGAGAAGAAAAAAAAATGCTGTTTTGCTTAGATCACTGGTGTTGCACCTCAAATGTTGGTGTTAGTCAGGCTGACTGCCTCGCCCTTGTCTCTTTGCAGTTTTCATTTCCTTGAAGTGGGCAAACACATTTAGAGCAGTATCACCCATATCTCTAATCAGTAACCTCTCCCCAGATGTCCATGTCCAATTGCCCACTATACTTTTCCATGTGGAGGTTCCACAATGTGCAGAAGCCAGAAGGTCCTTGAGTGAACTAATGTTTGTGCCTCCTTTCTACTACAAGTATTCATTCACTTAGATTCCCCATTTTGGTGAAACGAACCATTGGTCCAGTTGATATAGGAAGCTGGGAATTATCTTCAACTCCTCTTTCTCAGAACTTCACCTACACGTTAACTGTTTGTGCCATCTGTCTTCTGACAAGTTTCTACATGCCTGGGCAGAATATGGGTTCTTGAGAAAGAAAGAACCTTCTGTTTTTTCCCTCTGCCTTCTGGCACCATGAGGAGATGTTAAATAATGACTGAAAACATTTCCAGTGAAGAAAGGAGGGATAAATTTGTCCACTACTCAAGTTACATGCAAAAGGTTGTTTGAATATTGAAATGATGAGTTATTTGGTTCAAGAAAGTGCAGGTGTGAGTTAATGAGTCATTATGCAAGGAGCTGTACTTTCCACCTGTGTTTACTGGATGCCATCGTTGCGTGTTTGCACTTGGTGCACTCTGTTCGTTAACTAATCCTCCTGAGAATTGTGGGTGCCTATTACTACAGCCTAATATTTTGAGCCTCTGGATTTTATTTTTGGCTTGGAAAACACTCAATGCACCTCATTTGTTGGTGCATTATTGGCTAATTAAGTTGGATTCACATGTCCTGTCTGTATGAAAGCAAGAGCAGTTTTAAGCTAAGAGATGTCAGCTAATGAGATGTACTTAGAAGCTGAAACTGGCCAGATTTGTTTTGAGAAACAATCCCAACTAAGTCCCCTCCTGGTGATTTGTTTTATTTACTGAGATCTAAAAATATATTCCCATCCAAGCATGCAATGCATCAGTGGCAAGCCAAATGGAACACATTCACCTCTGAGCTAAAAGACTTCTTAAGAGTTTCAGACAATTTTTGCCAAGCTGAGAGATGATGGAGATGAGAAGTAATGAGCCAACTTACTTACTCAGATCAAGCAAAGTCTCAACATGTCCAGTAATAGTCCTTTCATTTGGAAACCTTTCCTCCTTGCCTCTTGTAAAAAAGAAAGACTTTCCCAAGTTCCCTTCTCCTGTCTACTTGCTCTACAAAAGCTTTTGAACAGATAAGCAGGACCAGAGCTTCCAAGTGTCAGCTTGTCCTTATCATGACAATGTAATTAGGCCCTTGTCATTTGACACCAACAGGAGAGCAAGCCTGGGGGATGGCACTGAGATGAGCTAACTGTTAATGTTGCGCTTGATGCTTCTGTGTGCCGAGTTCTTCTTTCTTTCGGCCATCTTGGTCAATTCCTTAGTGAACAGGAGAGCATGACTTGTTTTTACCCTTCCACGTTTAAAAACTTTTTCAGAGTCTCCTACTCTCTAGAATTAGACTACAAAGCCTAATAGCATTATTTGATAATTGGGACTTTTTTTCTTTCAGATTTTTACATGTTTATTTTCTTAGATGGAAATCATTCTAAGCTGAATAACTAGAGAGCTACACTGTTTAACATTTTGTCTGAGAACATGAGGTATGCCAGTGGCCTCCCTCCCCTCCTTCGCCTCCAATGGACATAAAATATGCCCCAGGAATCTAAAAATGGAAGCTGCCTTTATTACAGCAGCGCCTGGAAGCTGAGAAATCATTAGACATGGTGTCAATGTTGCCATTAGAAATCTTACTCTTCGGGTGTTTAATGACAGCCCCTGGAAGTTTGCTTCTGGCAAAAACCTGACCCCCAAAGTCTCAGCTGGGAAAAAGATTATAAAAATGAATTTTCAAACAACCTGTCCAGCTGTGCTTTTTGGTTATCTTTATAAACTGAAAAGCAGCTTCTATGACAGGATTCAATTCCATTAGAGATTATGCTATAAATAATACTGCTGAATTATTTTCAGTATTCAATTTAAAATAATGGCTCAGTAACCTAATGACTTTTAGAAAATAGGTCTCTGCATAAAGCAAATTCTCCCTGATCATAAATTAGGTATGCATGTGTAGCAGGTACCTCATAGACAGAATATCTCAGGGTCATATATTTACTCAAAAGCCACATTCTGTACGTGTACAATGTCCTTCCACTACAAAATAATAAAATCTTTTTATCTTAGCAGTAACAAATTGAGAGACCAAGTAATAGGACGACTTATTCCAATCCCTCAGCAAGTTAGCGGGAGCCAGAAACCGTAGACATACCCCTCAGTGGCTGATGTTGTAAGTAGGGCAGACACATCTGTACACATTGTCTTCTTTCTATGTTCTCGCAGCTTGTGAGGGTGCTCTGAAGTCCATTTCCATCTACACTCTCTCATCCTCTGGAAAGGCTTCCTCTCACTTGCAATTGACATTCCGCCCAGTCTTCCCAAATAAAAGTTTTCTCAAACTGCACTTGTATATTTCCAATAGCAGAGAATCAGACTTCTGGGTAATGGAAATGCCAACCTTCATTTGCATGTCTAAAAGCCACTTATTTCCATAAAACTAAGTTCTTCCATGTGACTATTGAACACTTGCAGGTGCAATTTCCAAGAGACTGAGATGAAGCGGCTGCAAATGTGGCCCTTGAAGTAAAAGATGATCAAAATAAATCGAATGATCATCATCAAATTAGTAAGAACTGAATGTGAAAGCAGAAGATGCAGTAATGAGTACCCCCCCACACACACTGAAGTGATCATGATGAATCTTATAAGAAGCTGAATTGAAAAGGATAATGAACACTGTGCAAACTGTCTTTGAAAGCTTGATTCTTTTTGTTTGTCTATGAGTATGCACCTGGCATGAGGTGGTCCCAAGTATCCTAGCCTAGAGGCTGTGCTGACTTTGGGTCTCTCTTCCCTTCTCATCTGTCACCAAGTTATGCAACTTCTTTTGTTGAAATACTTTGTGGATTATTTCTTCCCTTGTACTATTTAGGTTTCTTTGTTTGCAGGCAATAAAAACTGATTCTGGCTATTGTAATCAGAAAGAAATTTATTGGAGGGAAGAGTGATAGCTCTCAGAAAGGAGGCACAAAGGCAGCTCCAGGGATCTGTGGCAGGAATAAATAGAACGTCTCAACAGGGCTGTGCTTTTGGAAAGAACAAGTGCCAACAGTTAAGCATCCTTCTGTCTCCCTCCTAAAAGGTCACAACCCAGTGAAAGAGTGTCTGGTTGACCTAGTTTGGATGTCCCTATTTTCTTTGGTGGGGGAGGGTGGGACACCTTGATTAACAAGACAGTATCTGACGGAGAGGGAGTAGTTCCCTAAGTAACATGATGCCATCACCAGTGAAAGTGCCCAAACCAACATCTGCCCACCATATGAATCCTGACTGGGCTTTTGTCTCCTCAGGTCTACATGTTTCTATTTTAACTGAATAGTTGGGGAAATGGAGTTTCAGATTAATAAAATTTATGATATATTCTTTGGTTGATGTGTGGATCTGCTTAAGAATATCTAACCAACGGATGTATAGAATTCACAGGCATATTATTAGGCACAGAGCATTCGCTACCTTATATAGCAATCTGTTATTAAGATTTTTGGAGTTTTTCCTTTTGTTGAGCTAAAATCATTCATTCTATTTATCAAAAAAATATTTATTGAGTTTCTAGGATGCTTCAGCCACCCTGCTGGTGCTGATATAGCCCTCATGGAGCCGACAGTCTGACATAACTTCTGCCCGTCACTGCTATTTCTACACATCAGCTCTAGTTCTATATTTCAAAACTATACAGACTAAATCAAATAGCGTAGTGAAGACTAGATGCACACATACAAACAACAGCCAGTTAAACACTATAACGGAAGACGTTTTCATTCATTATAATACCACCAAATATAAAATAGCTTAAAAAGTACTTAACAAGAAATTTGTAGGTCTAATGTGAAGACAACTATAAAAATTTACTAAGGGCCATAAAAGATAACTCGAATAAATGGAGAGACATAACGTATTCCTGTGTGGGAGGACTCAACATCGTAAAAACACCACTTCTCCTCAAACTAATCTAAGAAATTAATGCAACCTCAATCATAATCCCAAAGTTATTTTCTGTTTGAAACCTACCGAAGTTATTTTCAAGTCTATCCAGAATAATAAATATGTGAGTATAGCAAAGAAGCTCTTGAAAATGGGGAAGGTGAGTGAGGGATTGGCCTACTACATATTAAAATCAACCATGAAGCTAAAATGATGAAAACAGTGAAGACCGAAAGCTCAGTGGAACAACAGAGAGCCCAGAACACACATACACATATATGCACCAATACGCATGACATTATATTAGAAATTCATAGTAGGTTAAAGGTGAAGGGTGTTAGAATGAGTGGACAACCATCTAGGAAGAAAATCAAATCCCCACTATACCCCACACCACATATCAAAACAAATTCAAGTTGGATTCCAATGCAAAAATAAAACAGGACAACTATTAAAAGAAAGTATACATTCATTAATAAACACTTGGGCCTTCTAGACACATTCTAATAAAATCTTGGGCTTTCTAAGGAGGAGATAAAATTAACCACGTAAAACTTGAAAATGTCTACCAAACTTTTCCCTTACCTAAACAAACAAAGTGGAACATATTTCATAGATAAAACCATAAGTTGGACAATATTTATAGCCTACATGACCGTCAAAATGTTAATTTTCTTAATAGATAAAGAGCTCTTAAAATTCAACGGGACAAAGATAAGCATCTCAGTAGGAAAAAAGGACAAAGGGCATAAACAGGGAGTTCGCCAAAGGAGAAATACAAATTGCCAGTGACGTGTAATTAAATGCTTTCCTCAGTAAAAATATAATAAATGTAAATCAGAATGAAATGGAGCTGGATTATCAAATTGGCAGGGATGAATGAGAGGCAGGGTGGTGAAGATGTGAGTGAGCACATTGTCTCCCACATCGTTGGAAAAGTAGAAAGGGATATACATTTTCTGGAGGATCATTTGGATGAACTTTTCCAAGCCATCGAAATTTTAGCCTTCCCTTTAATCAGCATTTTATTTCTAGGTGGTTATATAAATAGAAATCCACATATCGATCTATAACGATTACCACTGCTATCATATTAATAATATTGAGAACTATAAACTGTCGAAAAGTCGGTAGAATAAATTATGGAAAGTTGATATGATATAGTACTAGGCATTAAAAAAATAATATAAAAGAATAATTTCATAAAAAACATTCACTATAAATTGTTGAATGAAAAAAGTAAGTTACTTAAAAATTTAAAAGGTATAGTTACATATATGTATGAATGTATATATTTGTGTATGTCTACGCATATAATTAGATGGACTAAGACAAATATTAACAATAGTTATTAATAGGCAGTAAGAACACAGATCATTCTAATTTTATTTCCTGTGAATCTACATTTTCTACAACGTATATGTATTACTTTGGTGGGAAGAAAAAAATGAAAAACATTCTTAAAAGAAGATGTACTTTGTTTAAAGCAACAGAAATCCTTTTTTTCAACTGAAATCTTATGTGAAAACCCAACTCGTGGAACTAATAAAAGTGATAAAGTGGGGGGTGGCAGGCCTAGAGGCCCGCTCACTTGGTGGACATCCTTGGGCACCCACTTTGGAATGTCACAGCTGAGGGAATTCTGCTGAGAACCCATCGCAAGTAAACGCCATTCCCGGGACCTACATGACGTGTTGTTCGTGAACCCACATAAGGCCCCAGGATCGGGGCTTCCCTCTACAGTTCCTCAGATACTGTTTAACAGCTCATTCTATTTGGTTCACCACGTCCATTGCCACATATCCATTTGTTAAGCACTTTTTAAAAACTTTTCTAGATTTCCACTTTGCATTCTATTAGTTTACTTGTGGATTAGAACTAGAAGAATTTTATTATTACATGAAATACCCTTAGAAAATTATAATTTGATACCACACCCTCAGACTGTATTGAACGTTGATATGAGAAACGCCTCCATGAAGAATGGACCTCCACCTTCCCTGAACCTATGATTAAAGACGTTGTCTATTACGGTATCAAAGACTCTTATATAAAGAAGATGTGATATATTCCCCTAAAATTTTAGTACTAGAAAAAGGTTTGCCCATTTTTATAAATAAGTATGACTTTCTTTTATGATGCTGCATTATTCCTATATAACTCATCATGTTTCCCTTTAGGCTTTGGCTGCCAGAAAGCTCAAAGCTATATTTATTGCCAAACCGCAGGAATGAACAGCTGCCTAATTTTGCAAAAAACTCTATCCCAAAGCACTTGAGTGTTTACCCTCAACTAAATGGCCCCATGATATGCATGGCTCATGTTATGAGTTGTCTCAAATCCAATTTGGAAATAGGTGAGGATTAAATAATAAACAAACAAACAAACAAACAAACACATAAGTGATTTGGATGCAGTAGGCTTGGTCTTTGGCAGTAGAAAACGCTCACACCTAGAGTCTGATTTGTACCAAATGCCTATCAGGCACGTTGGTTAATCTGGAGTACTGCTCTGGGGTGAGTGTGTCCCAGGGTGCAGCCATGGACATTGGGTCTTTCTGCTACTGAGGCCAACACCTGCTTTCACCCATCTCACAATGCTGGCTCCTTAGAGATGGTCTGTGTGGCATCCGATGAGGATATCAGGTTGAAAAGGGTGGCAAAAGAGCAAGGAGCAGGTGAATTTGCAGTTTATACATGGACCACAACCTTTAAAGTAGTTAATAAAACAAGATCTAGCTGAAATGGACCAGGTAATAGATAATTTTCACATACAGAAATGAACAATTCTCAGGCATTGGGGGTGGTGTGTGTGTGTGTGTGTTTGTGTGTGTGTTTATTAGAAAGTTCAACAGTAGAATAAAAACATCAGGTGAGTTAAGATACTTCTTTACCTTTCCAGAAGGTCAAATAGGTAGGCTTATTATCAGCATTACTTACATAATTTTATAACATGTTATGTGCTGAAAAGGCATAGAATGTGGAGGAAAGGAAACCAGAATTTTTCGAAAGACTGGTGTAAATTGTTTACCTCTGTTATTTCCTTTAAGGGTACTAGCATTCCTTTTCTCTGGAATGCATAAGCTCTTCAGCAGCCTCTCGAATAACAGGGTAAGGCACAGACACAGTGGATGTTGTGCTGGAACGATTTGGATACGAGGACCCGGGAGGGTGGACTCTGGTAACGTAGTCTTCATTATAGTGTCATAAAACCTGGCAGGCTGGCTTTCTGTATCAGCAACAGACACCTCCAAAGCCTGTGGGGAAAGCTTGGTCCCCTGACTCAGCAGTAATTTGGGTCAGCTGCCCAGAGCAACAGGCTGTCATGACAGAAAAGGTTTGCCATGGCTTTCACAGGAGAGTCAACACCCGCCTAGGAGCAAGTGGACCAGGCAGGCTCCTGGGGCCCCAAATATTTTCCTCCTCTTGGGGCCTGCCTGATGCTCCACAGAAGCAGTTTTACTCAAGGCAACAAAGCTTGGTGCCCAAGAGCCCAGGCTCTGGAATCAGACCTCCCAGTTTTCAATCCCAGCTCCACTTGCTGTTGCCTGAGCAAACTGGGCATATAGTCTCTAACTTCGAGTCTTTTTGTAAATTAATAAGAACATCCATGAAAGGCAGCTGGCTAGCATCTGGCTTATGCTAACCCTTCAGTATATGTCACCTTTTATTATTATTTAGACTTAAAGTACCACTTATCAAAATGTCAATGCCGAGGGAGGCATACCTTGTTACTAGTTAACTTCAGGGGGCTTTCTCGCCACTTGAATGCCGGTTAAGATGTAGTGCAAGGAGCCTAGGACTGAAACCTGGGCGAAGCAGGTAACTAGTCCAAAGGACAGAAATAGCTTTGACGTTTTGCCTGGAGCCACAGTGATTCTTGTACACGGATAGGCACCCAATCGTGGCAGCTATCCCAGCACAGACCTCACTGCTGCAGAAAGGCAATCTCATTGCCGAATCCAGATCACAGGCCCTTGGGACCTTAGGGATGGCCCCTGTCTCTATCAACTGTTCCACCTCAGAGGATTCTGTAGATAGAATTTTGACGGTAAAAGATATTAAACCGTAGAGCTGCTACATGAGCTCTTTGTTCGCAGGCTTGCCATAGAGCGAATGCGAAGACTTTAAACACTGGCGTTTGTGGAGAGGCGCACACTCTAGAGAGGCTGATTACATGGGTACTTGCTGTTAACACCCAAAGGGAAGCCACTACCCTCTTCTGCAAATCAGTTGTGTGTCCCTTCACATCCTGAGAAGAGACTTCCATTTGTAAAGTCATTTATCACTTCTACAAATTAGTTACTTGTGGATTTCAACACCCCATCTTGCCCAGCATGGAGAGAAGAGGAAATGGCATTTTGGAGACTTTCCATTAAACTGTTGCGTACAGATGGATGAATTATTATTTTTTTCTCCCCAGGGTACCCAGGAGAGGCTGATTCTGACTCAAACCTATAAAAGAGAGACTCCATTTCAGCTCCCGCTGGATGGTGGAGGGGTACATCTGGGGGCACACACACGTATTCACACCCCCAGTTTGCTGTGCAGAATGGAGCACTGACCTGTTAGGCCGGCAGCCTCGGCGGACAGGAAGGCACTCCAAGACAGGAGGAAAAACAGGCCTGTTTCCAGCATGGGGAACTCGCACAGTTTGGTAAATTTGGTCAAGTGACGAAGACGTGTTAAGGGAAACGACAACTGCTTTTATAGCTAAATCTCCCTCTCAGCTGAGAAAAACTAATCTGGTTGTGATAGTTTTAGAATCAGAGAACTGATTTTCAGACCTGACTGGGAGGCTGTCCCGCTCCCCAGGACGACACCGAAGGCCAGCAGGACTTCCCTGCTTCACTGGGGGCAGAATACTCCGGGACAAATTCAAACCTGTGTTCAGACAAAAAAGTGTCAGCCAGCTGAGGGTACAAAACCTCTTGAATTTGGCCTTGGCCATTGGGGTGGGCCTCTCAGGAGACTGCAGCAGATCTGAGGAGACAAAGCCACAGAGAGTGGCGGGGTGAGATGCTGCAAGTGTGTCAGCACCGAGGGAGGCCACTGCTCCTTGGGGAGTGCTAGTCTGTGGAGAGGCCACCTTGAAGACTCTTCTCTCTTGGGGGTGGAAATGGGTCAGGAGGAACACTTAATGTTCAGTGATAGGGGAGTGGCTCATGCCCTCTTAGAATAAGTAGGATAGAGGAGACGGTGTATTATTTCTAGGTCAGACAGGAAACCCTTTGGCAGGCAATGGCTCATTTTGGCTGGGATGACACTTGGTCAATAGCCTATGAGTTGCAAATAGAACAAAAGTGTAGTGATGCAAGTCATGCAGAGAACGGGTGAGGGGGAGATGGTTAGGAGTGTGTGAACGATGGGAAAGGGTTACATTGCAACTGAATCCACAGGAAGGACGGTATGTTGCATTTTTATGCTTCTAGAAAAAAATCTAAAGATTCCATATTAAGAGATAGTTAGCAGCAGGGCAGGGAAGCAAAAAGCATGACCCCTGTGGCAGAAGATCCAGGGCCAAATCTTGGCTTTACCAGTCACTGGCTGTGTGATTTCTGAGCAATACGTTAACCTCTCTCGGCCTCATTTCCATCCTATGTGAACTGACAATGAGAATAATACCTACCCACACAAGCATGGAGAGTAAAATGAGATGAAGCATATTAAAAATGTTTTGTAAAGTCTTAGAAAGCCAGGGACCGGCCCGGTGGCGCCGCGGTTAAGTGCGCATGTTCCACTTCTCATCGGCCGGGGGTTCGCCAGTTCAGATCCCGGGTGCAGACATGGCACTGCTTGGCACTCCATGCTGTGGTAGGCGTCCCACATATAAAGTAGAGGAAGATGGGCACAGATGTTAGCTCAGGGCCAGGCTTACTCAGCAAAAAGAGGAGGACTGGCAGTAGTTAGCTCAGGGATAATCCTCCTCAAAAAAAAAAAAAAAAAAAAAAAAGTCTTAGAAGGCCAAATGCCAGGAAGAGGCAGAATAATGTCATGGTTGGGAGTGTGGTCTCTGGAAGCCAACTCCATCTGGGTTTACATTCACTGTATCAGCTCAGACATGTCCCTTGACCACTCTGTGCTTTGGTTTCCTGTCTGAAATTGGGGGTAATAATGCACCCTGCCTCTTAGGTGCATAAACCAGTTACTACGTGTTAAGCACGCAGCAGGGGGCCTGGTATGCCATAAGGGAGATGTTAGTTTTTTACTAGTGTGATTTAAATTAATTTGTTTTGTAAAACATCTTTCCTGGAAATGGATTCAGTAAGGATCTGGAAGCAATTCTTTATCTGGAAGAAAACATGGGCTGCCCTTTGACCCTTTTCAGCATCCCCTCTTATCACTCGGAGGCCGGCTTTGTTTCTAGCGGGGTATCTTCCCCTGA
Source organism: Equus caballus (assembly GCF_041296265.1). Taxonomy (NCBI): domain Eukaryota; kingdom Metazoa; phylum Chordata; class Mammalia; order Perissodactyla; family Equidae; genus Equus; species Equus caballus. Next base: position 88,774,785 of record NC_091699.1, read on the forward strand.
ATTCCCTCCACTAGTTTGTCGCAGGAAAGGCTCAGGTCAATTTGAGTAATGGAATATCAAGAATCATAGGGCATTCTTTTCTGTCAAACTCCAGAAAGTAGTTCAGTCGAGCCCAAGCTTGTCTAGAGCCCAAGGGCCTCTACCCTAAGGAGCCTTTGCCTCATCACGAACAAGGTATGGAGGTTATTACGATGGAGGGAATGACTGTGTGTCTGTCTCCTTCACAGTCTGAGAACCAAGGCATCAGGCACTGTATGAGCCGTCCTGCCCCTGGGACTGAGCCCTCTTCTCTTCCATCTCTCCGCTTTCTCCCAGATCTGATCCAATCTCATGTCAGGTTTCCAATCTCCAGGAATTAGCCCTTCCCTTATCAACATGCTTACTCCTGTGTCCATCATTTCCCTTCACATCAGGCAGAGAGGAGTTTCCATTTCAGCTCTTCCATCTAGTGCAGGTTCTGAAGCCAAAAATCCTGGGTTTAAAGCCTGGCCCTGAAATGTTCCAGCTGTGTGGTCTTAGACAAGTTGTGTAAACTTCATGTGTCAGTTTCTCAGCTGTAAAACTGGGATAAGAACAGTGTCTCCCTCCCAGGGTTCTCATAAAAGCCATCTGAGATAGTCCACACAAAACACTATAGACAACAGCTGGCACATGGTAAAGTTCTCAATAAATTTCAGATGATATTTTTATTACTGTGTTCATTATTACTGATCCGTGACCCAGAGTGAGCTACTTAACCTCCCTGAGCCTCAGTTTCCTCCCCTCATGTGTAAAGTGAGGATAATAATAATTTTTCTTATAGGGTTGATTCACAGGGGGAGATATATATAAAGGCCCTGGAACATGTTAGACATTCACTAAACGTTGCTATCATCATTGCCATTACCCTACTCTAAAGAACACAGACCACCATCATAATACCACTCAATAAGTAAGAGGCAATAGGGATTCACACCCAAGAGTGTGGTCTGTTTCTTGGTTTCACTCCCTGGATTTGAATCTTGGCTCTGCTTCTTACGAACTGCGTGGCCTTGGGTAATAACTTACGCTTTCTAAGCTTCAGCATCCAATAAAAATAGTGTCTGTGTGATGTGATCATTGTGAGGTGAATGAGGGGTAGTATGCAAAACAAACAGCAGGAACCCTGACATACTATAAGTACTGGGTAGATTATTAATCATACTTTGTGAGAAATCAGCCCTATCTTTTCTGATTGACTTTATTTTTGTCGCTGGATTGACATTCTCCAGGGTTTCCAGGACAAAACTGGGGAGTGGCCTTTGATTCTCTCCTCTTCTTGATCTCTCATAACCAACCAATCGTTAAGTCCTAGAGATTCTTCTAAGCATCGGTCTCCTGCCTGATATCCCCTCACAGCTCATCATCTCAGTTTCGCTTGATTCTAGCCCTCTTGCCAGTCTTCCTATGTACCAGTTCCTCATTTATGTCTTTACGAACAGGATTTTCAATGTGTTATTCTCCTGAACAGAAACCTTCAGTAGCTAATTGTAGACTATAGAAAGAAGCTCAGACTCTTCTGAATAACACTCCAAGATACTCCTCAAGCTGACTCCAACCCACCTGAGTCACCTCATCTTCCATTGCTCACCAGCCCGAGCTCTCTGGTCCCCTCAGGCACACCTGCCATGTACCACATCAGCCCCACCCCCGCACCTCCATGAATGCTGGTCTTCTCCTGAATCACTCATTGCATAGCCTTTGCCTACATCCTATCTGTCTTTCTGGCCAAACCCAAGTCCCTCTCTGCATGTAAATATTGCTTTTCAAATTGTTTTCCAAAAGCACGAAGTTGGCCAAGAGTTGACTGGACTGTTCCAGACACAATGGACTCATCCTCATTTGAATTTTTAGAGTCTTAATAAGTTGGCTGTGGCTTTGGTGCTCACATTCTATTCAACTCTTATTGTAGAGCTTGTCTTTCCAGGCTTGTCACTAAGTGAAGGCAGGATGCATGTTTTATTCATCTTCTGATTTGTCTTAGAAACCTTTAGTAGAACCTAGCCTTTTAGCGGCTGCTCAGTGAATCTTTGGGCCAGTCCCCATGGAAAAACATTCCAACATTTTGCCTTCTTTGCCAGGGCCCTGACCCCATTTGCACCCTTACTCCTTCTCTTTTCCCCCAAGGTCTTTGGTCCTCGATCCTTTGCTCTGCCTCTTCTCTGTGGTTTCCATAAATCCCTCACTCTTGACATTAGCCTTCTGGCTTTCCTCCTCAACTCTGACCTACTTTTTCCCCATCCAACTGCTGTGAGTGAACAGCCCACCAGACCAGCTTCATTACCTGGCTCAAATTCTTGAGGAATTCTATCCATCCTCCAACCCCTCTACTGCAAAAGAGGAAACGAGATGACACAATTGCCCAGATATGGCAAACATGTCATTTCTGCACTGCTTGCAGACCTCCTTCCATAAAATATTTATGGATGCTTGTTTAAACTCACAGTCATCTTTGGCTTGGCCAACCCTGTGAGCTAGTTATTGACACAAGCTTGAAAAGGAGGAAAAGACTACCCAGTTTATCACTTCCAGTCAACCCTGTGTTGTTCTTGACCTTGGATCTTTGGTTCTTCCTCTTGACTCTAATACAGCCAATCCTGATGCCCCCCTCCACCTATTTTCCTAGGAGGCAATTTTTTTAGACTATTGATATCTTAGGATCAGATAGCATCAGTAGTGCTAGAACTGGCCTTGGACAGGAAAAGAACCTGGGGCCCTCTGCCATTGCTACCAACCTATGCCTTGAGGGTGACTCAGAACTAAGATGGCCCCAGTGGTGCTGTGTCACACTTGAACTAGGCTATCTAGCCATTTCTTGACCTGAAGGTTGTCCATCCTGAGAAGCATTCCAGGGACATCGACTGCTCTTAGCAGTCCCCAGCTTTCTGCACACACACAAAGGATATCAGTGCTGTGACCACAGCATATGCAGACCCCATTGCAAATGAGCCGGCGAAGATCCCCAGGAAATTCCCCACGGACTGGAAGAATGCTGCAGCATCAAATGCATTCGGATTCTCCTTGGGACTGTAAATGGATATAGAACTGAAAAGAGAAGAGGGTAAAGGTTAGTCAGTGGCTGCCATCTTATGGCCCAAATACCAGAAGTCAGAATTCAGTACCCACTTTTGGGAAGGGCACCTTTTCCTACAAGGTTAGGTGCTGGTTGGAAGAGTTCGGGGAGACAGATGAGGACAGAAAGAGGTGGAGGAAGCAGAAATCTTTCCCCTTCCTTACAGCCCAGCCCCACGGTATCCATATATTGCTGCCAGTCAGTAAACATTTTTATCTTGGAAGGGTCGTAAAGAATATTGTTTCTGAGCAAACTAGGCATTAAAACATGGTAGGTGTATAAGGAATCTGCTGAGGAGATAGATAACTGTGAATTATTTAGTGGCCATATGTCTTCAGCGCTGTTATATATTCACAAATGTTCCTGATAAAAAGTGCACTTTTATGGCCTGTGCACAAATGGGCGATACAAATCACAGCATGTACAAAATATTCTGCTGTGATCTTGTCATAAACCACAAAGTATTCCTCCTCTCTAGTGTAACCCTTCAGAAACAGCCCAGAAGACGTTCAGAGCATCACAGTATTAACCCCCGGGGAGAGACAAAACTCTCATTTTCCCACCGAAACAAATGGCAGCAGCTGCCCGGGGTCATCTTTTATACCCCAATTCTGGTGGCGGCCAACAAATTTATTTCCAGAGGGAAAAATCAATCCACCAATAGGCAATCTGGTCACTTAAATATTTTGGAGGGCATCTCATTTGCCACTTATTTTTTTTTTTTATCCAGGGCCTCAAATCCCTTCATATTAAATGAAGGACAAGGTGTGTCCTATTTTAGGAAATATGAACTCCATATTGCAGCATTAAAATGAACAGATGTCCTAGAACCAGTAGCTTTGGGGAGACTAAGGAAGTAACGTTTCAGATTTTCTTTTTTGCAGTTTTTATTTTAAAATGAGGTCTTTAATGAGGAAAAATCAAGAGTTTCGCAGTGGGTTCTGGAAGGGACTTTGTAGCAGTACACAGAGAGTGAAAAGTACACTAGACAGACTGGCTTGAGATTAGATTGGATTTTGCCGAGATGTAACTGAATCTTTCGTGGCTCGGATGATTTGAGCATGTTAACTCTCCGACCTGAGTTTTTGTGTCTAGAGACTAGTTGGGGGGGGTAGGGGAGTAGATTCCAATTCTCTTACACGAAGACGTGTGGCATAATAAAGGTAGTTTTAAGTGTTCTTAGTTTTTCCCCGGAAGTCTTTAAACCCCTAAAGTAGGCCAAACACTTCTGCTTTGATCACGTAATTGGATAAGGAAGATAAATGTGGATCTCGAATGGAGCCCTGAAATGTATGCAAGAAAAGGATTGCTTTTGAAGTGTTTTTCTTTTTGTAAAGTGTTGTGCTTTGCAGAAAAAAAGGAAAAGCAAACCCATATTCTCATATTTGGGTCCTCTGTTTCTGACAGTCCTGGGAAAGGGTGTAAAACCTCATGGCCATTATGAAACTTGGTGCCCAAGGCTGCAAATGTTGATGTGTGAGTTGGCGTTCATTTTCTTCATTCCAATGAAGAAAAATAATGATGAGAAAACATCCCAGTTGCATGCTCCTTTTCAAACAAAGGTTTTTGCATAGTAACAAAGCTTTGTAAATAATTCTGTTGATTCCTGAGTCTCTACCAGTAGATCTGACCTGCAGCAAGGACGTTTTCACCCCCGTCTCCACCTCTACACTCCCCGGTTGTGTTTTCCCCTTCTGGATGCTTCCCAAGCTTGGAGCACCGCCATCACGTCATTTGGCCATATCCCATACCATTATTTATTACTTATGCAATGTTTTTCTTTAAGTCAACTCATTTTTATTCAAATATCAGAGCTTTTATTAAAAAATAATTATGAAAACCCAGGTTTGATGTGCTAATTATATTTCTATTTAATACATAACAGATTATGTAATCACTAAATTTGAAAAAAATGTTCACCTGTGTGTCACCTTAAATCATCTGGTAACCCCACTGGTTCACAGTTTGCACTTTGGGAGATGTCGCTCTCTTCCTGGGCTCTGACCTCACCCAACAAGGTACAGCCAAACTTCATACCTTCCCTGTGACATTTGACTTAACTGAAGGGAAAAGCTTCATTCTCCTGGACCTACGGGACTTGTCCACTGAGTTTGCCAGCTCCCCAGGATGCATGCCTCAGGTACCTGCTCTGTGCCAGGTGATGCCCCGGGTGCAGGGACTGGGGGCAGGCAGGGAAGGGCATAGAGAAGGGAAGCAGAATTTGAGTCAACAAGCTTGTTACTGAACGGTATGCAAGGCATATTGAGGCAGAGCAGCCTGAGATGTAGACGGTGACTAGCTCTAGTTATGTGCTGAGTGTGGGTTTGTGAAAGATACGCAGAATTTAATGGTGCGAATGAGGAGAAGGGTGCTATTTTAGAATAAAGGAGCTAGGATTTGAGCAGGAAGAGAGTCAACAGACAATGAGGGGCCATGGAAGGGCAAAAGCAAAGGCAAGGAGGCAGATGAGCTGAGGGCCTTCGGAGCAGAGCTCTACAGTGAGGGCTGGAACACGGGGAGCGTGGACGTGGGCACCTGAGGAGGGTGGAGAGAGGTGGGGCATCACTCAGAGCTTTAAATTCCATATTAAGAATATACAAAAGCCCTCACATTTACACAACATTTGTTCCTTTTCTGCCTACGTTATAACTTTATGGCCCTGTGACATCTCCGCCAGGTAAACAGGGCAGGGATTGCTAGCCCACCTTTCCCTTCGTTCTTTTTTTAATAAAATAAAGAAACTAAGGGACAGAGAAATTAAGATCAAATAGCTATTAAGTTCAAAACATAAATTTCTTGCTTCTCCCTCAAAAAAGTGATCTTATTGGGAAGAAAATATGAACCCTCATCAGAACTGTTGAGTGAGCGTTTCACTGACTATGGGGCAATAGGAGTTCAGGTACCTGTAATTTCATGCCTGGATGGCACATGGCAGCACCTCCTGCATGCAAGGATAGAGCGGAGTGCATTGTATGGGGACACAGCACCCTCTCTCCCCTTCTACGAGAGGCGAGAGCTTCTCGTGGAAACCTGCTTTCACGGCTGGCTTCGGCTCCTGGACTTAAGCTTTGCCAAGCCTGGCCTGAGTCTTGTTCCTAGTGGCTGGCACATGGCAGGCTATATAAAGGTTAATCGAATGGAGGCAGGATGACTGGAAAGTAGAAAGGAAGGAAGAAATGCAGACAGGAAGGAAGCTTGCAAAAGCCACTCATCCCTTGAAATGAATTGTCATCTACCAGCATTTTTATCAGACAGTGACTGTATGTAGTCATGTTGTGGTTACTTTTAGGGTCATTAATCCAAGCCTGAAGGTGACACTTGAGACTCTTAACTTGAGCCTCAAAGAGCTGACCCTTATTGTCTGGATGGCCTTGGCCAAGTTACTTCATCACGATCAGACTCAGTGTCAAAGTCTGTAAAATGGAGATAATAGTACTTACCACCTCCCCCCCCCCCCAAAATGTGGAGGATATGAGGTACATTTAAAACTTGTATATTTATCTTGTGGATTGTAGGGCCCTTCACTGAGTGCTGATTATGTGCACAAAAAAAATAAACACTCAGTGAATGTCAACCCTCATCACCAGTGTCATCATCATCCTGTTAACACTTCCGCAGGGCTCATAATGTCAGAGAGCAGAGAGCTGTGGCTGAGCCAAGCCTAAGTTCCAACTGTAGGGAGCCGGGGCGTGGCTCTGCTCCCGGCCCACCATGCTCCCAGGTGGCTGCAGAGGAACTAGGCATTTCTGCGTGGGAACAGAAAGGTCTCCAGGGAGAAAATGGCCATAGAAGTGAGGCTAAAAACTTGTCATGGTTAGCACGAGCTCTTGGCTCTGGGGATCAAGGAGGGCAAGGGTGTCCTAGGCAGACTGGGCAGGGTCCTGCCCCAGGACAGGAACAGCCCAGGAGGCTGAGCTTAGCTGTGCCTCCCCTGGTTTAGCAGAGACGTTCTGCAGGCAAAGCCCTCTGGCTTCTGGTGAGGAGTGAGGCAAAGTCATCAGGAACCTGGCAGCCCAGTGAGGCTGCATCTCTCCCAGTTTCCAGGATCTTAGCAAGTTATTGCTCCAGGCTCCAATCCCTGGCAAAGGAGGCATCTCTCTGGGCTCCGGTTTTCAGCTGCCATACTGAGGCTTGGGATCACGGAGCAGCAGCTGCAGAAGGTCTTTTTCGGAAACAACTAAGGGTTTGGGTAGCACGTATCGTTTCCCAACTTCAACCCAAGAGAGGGAGGAATGTCATGTTCTAGCAGTTTTAGCCCTTTGGACTTAAGAGAGAAACATTGAGGGAGATGCTTGACCCAGGAGTGGATGCAAATACTGGAGGTGGGAGAGGAGGGAACTGCACTTGCAGCTAATCTGTGTGGTGCTTGTTCTTTGGGACGCTACTCTGAAGAGGCACTGTTTATAACACAAGCTTGTGAAGATGGATCTACGAGCCCCACAGTTCTGGGAAAGTATATTTAAGTTGGACGGAACCCACATCCTTGAAAACGACATGACCAGAAATACATAGCGGTGTTTAAATATTCATCTCATAAATTGGAAATAAGTCCAGGTTATTGATTCATTCTGTTCAGGAACAGATTATTCAGCGAAAACTAGTTTGATGATGGCATATTGTATCCATTCTCAGAAATAAATGCGTGCAGCATCTTTTATTCAAAAATTTTGAAATGGATGAAATATCGTAAATTACTTTGATGACAGCAATGTGCATAAAGCATCACGTTGCTCACTGTATCACTGAAGATTCACAGACATGATGGCAACTCTAGCATCTCTCAACTATCTATCTTTTCATCTTCATGATGTTCTTTCAGGGAACACACATGGCAGCTGAGGTGGTGTTAAGAGTGTAGAAACTGAATCTGAGATCTGGGTGCAAATCTCAGCTCTGCCACTTACTGGCTGTGTGACCTTGAGCAAGTTCCTTAAACTATATGCACCTCAGTTTCCTATAAAATGAGGATAATTACAATAGTACCTATCACATAAAGCCGCTATGAGAATTCAATGAATTAACGTTTATAAGGCTTTTGAAATGGTACCTGACACATAGGAAAAACTAGACAAGCGTTTAAGTAACCATCCTTCTTCTCATAAACCATCCCTCTGTCTGCTCTTCCTCCTTCTCTCTCTCTCTCTTTTGAATTGAGTGCTTGGTTTAGTTCCAAAAAAAGTATTTCATATTAGAAGTCCAATCAGCACCTCAACTAGAACAGAATTGCGACATCATCACCTATCTTTCTTACACTCTTACTGACTGCTTCCTGGCCTAGGATCTCTGGGTGTTAGGGATCATTTGATCTTACAAATTGTTTTGTTTAGAAGGGTATGTGACACATATGCTCAAAAAATGCTAGTGATGAAGGAAAAGAATGAGAAGGAAAGGGAGAGGAGAAGCGAAAGAAAAGGAGGAAGAAGAGAGGAGGTATTGCACTTATGCTGAGAGTGAAATGAGATAATGCAGGGAAAGTATCCTATAAATGGTACCACCATCACTGCTGCCAATGCCTTCCCCTCTCACTCTGGCCACCTTTCCTTTCTGGATCCTACTGAGTCATCTCTCTCCTGATTCTTACACTCCTTCTCAAGATCACCAATTTCCAACACCATCCACTCCCGTTATTCTTCACTGCTACTGCGAAAGTATTTTACTCACAGAAACTACCCAACAGCGTCAAGCTCCTGGGCAGCTGTTCTTTTATAACAACACTCTCCTCTGACTGGTCCTCCCAACTCGCACAGTCCACTGTCCCGGGCACCTGACTGGGACAACCCGCTTCCCTTCTCTCCCAGTCCAGTCTCACTTCTTTTGTTAACGTGAAATCAATGCCACTTGAAAACTTTTAAAAGGAAAGTATTAAGCAAACACATTGTATCCCTTTCAGAATTCCTATGAATTTAATCATTAAAGAAAAAAATGAGAAAATGATACCATAGCCAAAGATATACAAAAAGACCTTCCATTTCCTCTGCCAAATCTTTAATCCTTAACAAAAAAATTTCTAACTACTGGCACTAGTTTATTAAAGAGTTCCTTGTTAGTTGGGATATATATATATAGATATCCCATATATATATCTATATACATACATAGTTTACTTTTTCTCCAATGACTGCCTCCAACGATTCCTTCTTTGTGCTGGATGTATAGTTCCATTAATGTATGTCTTGGTCCAATTCCATTATTCAATTCCTTTCAGTTATTACAACTTAGTGCAGTCCAGCTTAAAACCTGAATCTTCAAAGCAGGATTCTTTTTTTCTCTGCAGAATATTCTAGAGCAGCAGGCAGAACGGCTTGGAAGGGAGGAGAGGCAGAGGAGTTGTTCCTTGCCCTCCCTCCAGGGCACCAGTGCCCCTGGTGTTGGAGACACAGAGGCGGGATGGGGAGTCAAGCTCTCCACCTTATGTGGCCCACTGCTTGTCTGTGGTGGGTGGGCGTCCCTGGCCTCACTCTCATTCTTGCTTTATCCCTCTCTTGGAGGTCTCTGTTGATATGGTGGGACTTCCATTTTGCTGACAATCCCCTCACAGGAGCCACTCGATCCTCCATCTGCCCTGACAGCTATACACATTCCCAGCCCTTTTCTATGGCTTGGATCAGGGGCCACTTGGGCAGCTTGGTGGCTCTCACCTCTCTCTTGACCCCCAATATCACTTATTTGGGGTACCCATGAGGCCCCTCCATGAGCCATGAGGCACTGCGCTGAATGGGCTCACCTTGCCCACTCCCCAGACACACCAAACCAGAGAGCCTTCAGGTCCTGCTGACACAGACACAGAGGCTCCAGCTGACTCCTTTCAGAAATTCTAGGCCGGTCCCTGTGTTCTTATGCACTCCCACTCCAAGAAGCCACATCCAACAACCCTCTCTCCATCCTCTGTCTTGAGAGGGCCTCAGTCCCTCTGCAGTTTCCCCCAGTGGGGACTGAGCTGGCAAGGCCTCTTCTTGCAGGCAGCCCCAGTGTATCCGGGTGATTCCAGGGAGCCCCTTCCACTTGACTTAGGGGAGAGGAAGCACTCCCATGGGGAGGGAGTTCTTATCTGACTTGAGGCCAAGGAGATGGGATGGGGATTGGAGGAAATGAGGCTGATTCTATTGCAAATTACACCAGTTGGGAGGTGTTTGGTCCTAACTGCTGGGGAGTCCTGCTTCTCTTTATAGTATGGAGCCTTTTCGTGACTTTTGTTTTCAGCTGTACCCCCTAAACCCAAGTTGGAAAACAGGAAAAGGCCCACAGGATGAGATGTCTTGAGACCTTTATGTCAGGGTGCTTCTAGTTTCTTTTCTCCCTAGATGGATTTCTTTGTAATTCTGCACTTAAGGATACATTTTAAGGAGAAACACAACATAGAGGGGCAATGAAAATTTGTAAAAGCTGTTCGGTTTGGTCGGCTCTGAGTGTCACAGGGAAGAAACAAAGTCGAGGAAAAAGTAATTACAGTGCTATTTTGTGTTTAAAATTTTTATCTCTTAAAAAAAAAGAAACAAGTGGATCCTTATCTATTATTTATCTTTTAATAATTGTACCAACCTGCCCTTTCTCAAGAAGTTCCTTAATTATGAATAAGGAATTGATTTTTATGGGGCCAAGAATTGTGTGTACACATTGGAATTCATTCTGGCATCTGCCTGCCCATTATTCTGGCTTATGTTCTGCCAAAGGCCGATGAAGCTCTGTCAAGAGAATCTGCTGTAAAACATAATGACTTCAGGAATTGGGGGCATTCCAGGTACCCTGGGAGGTTCGAAGAGCTGCCTGTTAGTAATAAGAGGTTCTGGCCAGAAGTTTGCCGAGCTTGAGTTAGAACCATAGGGTTTCACCTTCCCAAGGGCCAACGACCCCGCAGGGTGGAGAGCTGTGTTGGGGAGGCACATTAATTAATACCTTCAGCTTCTAGAGGCCCGTTTAGTTAATGGTTGCTCCCTAAGAATCCAAATTCATACCAAAGGGTAATTTTCCAAATCTTTGACAAATATCACTTTGTCATTTTGAGGTCTGGTGCAAAAGTAAAAGACAAGGGGAATTCTGCGGCAAGCACGAGTTAGGGAATCATGGCTGCCCCAGAATAATCCCATCTCAGGCTGAATTAACGGATTCACTCCACCAACAAATATTTATTGAGGACCTCCTGTGTGCATGAAAGATACAGCAGGAAACACAACAAAGCTTCTGATCTCGTGTTCCTTGCATTCCAGTGGAGAAGACAAGATAATAAATAGCTAAGCAATAATATCTGATCTAACAACAGAGACTGAAAAGAAAAACAGAGCAGCATGAGGGGACGCGATAGAAAGTGACGAGGGTGCTGCTTTTTAGTTACGGTGGTCAGGAAAGACTTCTCTGAAAGATTATTAAGTGGAGTCCTGAATGAGACGGAGTGGGAAGAGCTTTCTAGGCCTTAGGCAGAGCTCGCTTGGTGGGTCTGAGGAGACTCAAGGAGGCAGTGTGGCTGGAGGCAACGAGTGAGGGAAGAGTGGTGGGAGACAGGGCTGGAGATGGGGCTCGGGCCACATCTTGTGGAAGCTTCAGGCCATGTTTAGGACTTAGGACTTTCTTCTAGGGGTGAAAGGGCAGCCACTGGAGGGTTTGGTGTAGCGGAGAGCTGTGGTATAGAATATTCCAGGTGAAGGCTATGTTAATAACAGTAGAGGAAGCTGGACAGGAAACAGCATGGTCGCATTCTACTCCTCAACATCTGGAGCAGACCAGGCGTCTCCTTATCCATCTGGATGCCATCATCTGAACGAGGCCTGACAAATCACGGCAGACCATGGGAGAAAGAGTGGGGTAGTGAGGAGAAAGAAGGAAAGAAGGAAGAGAGTTTAAAGGACAAATGAATTCAGCAGAAACAGCTGCATTGAGCATCTGAAAGGTAGTCATGCAGAGGAGAGACTGGCCTCATTCTTTGTGTTTCCAGAAGGCAAGATAAAGTCCAAAAGTAAAATATTATAGGTGAAAAAGATTTCAGCTATATAGTCTATTTCAAAATTTCCTAATTCTTAGATCTGACGGAAAATAGAATGGGCTCTGTAAAAGGGTAGTGAGTTCTCTGTTGTTGGAGATACTTAAACATGGAATGAAAGAGTTACTTGCCAGGGTGCTATGGAGAAAATTCATGCACTAGACGGTTAACAATGTGGGCTCAGGGAACCTCTCGCCCCAAGAGTCACTGACTCACTATTTTCCAACTTCCTCCAGGATGACCAGGAGAGGGGTGTAGGGTGCTTTCCGTGCCAATCCAGATCCTGCCACTGGCAATGGCTGAGCCCTCAGAGAGTAAGCAGCAGTACTACCATGGGGATGCAATGAAGGCTCCGATGATTGAGGTTGGAGTCAGGTTGATAAGGGCGTCAAGAACAGTTACAAATTTCAGCTCAGAATAAAGCCTTTGACAGATTCCTAAGTGGCTCTGGTCCATTAAGTTCCAACTTGAAGGTGACAAAGAGAGCTCTGAGTCTAAAATTGGTTAAAAGGGAAGCAGCGTTAAGGGAGGTCTGTTATGAATTATATGTGCATTTTCTTTAAAAGGAGATCTTAAATTACTTCGCAATTTAGCCTGAAAAGTCTTGTCAGAATTGAATTATTCTGTGGGCTTTGAGAAATTTCCTCTTACACCTAATACTGAGAGGAAAGGAATTCGAGATAGTCCTAGAGGTAAAAGTAACTTGCAAATTCTCTTCTTATTTCGTTTTCTTTTTTTCTTTCTTTTCTGAAGCAGAAACAGGAATTTGAATCTCACTTCTGAGAGCCTATTTAAAAGAGAGAGAGAGAGAGACTAATTCTCACGATCTAATGGGAATTTCAACCCCTTCTCCAACTTTTCAGTTCTTGAATCCTCACTAATGAAAGCTTAGCTCCAAAGAGTACTGTGATACGTGAGTGAACCTTTTAGTCATAATAGATATCAAAGATAGAGAAAAGTAGGTTAATAGCCACTAAAGATGGAAATCTAGTTAAAATGGAAATATAATCATTAACAGGTACCAGCAAGACCAAATATTAATCCCCAAGGTTGAAACGGAGAAGGAGGTCAGGCGTTCTAATGTTTGCTGAAAACTCAGAATACTTACTATTCCCTGCATTCCTAACTATGGGAGATTCACGAGGTGTCAAGCACTGGGTGAAGCATTTTTTTTTTGTAAAGATTTTATTTTTTTCCTTTTTCTCCCCAAAGCCCCCTGGTACATAGTTGTATATTCTTCGTTGTGGGTTCTTCTAGTTGTGGCATGTGGGACGCTGCCTCAGCGTGGTTTGATGAGCAGTGCCATGTCCGCGCCCAGGATTCGAACCAATGAAACACTGGGCCGCCTGCAGCGGAGCGCGTGAACTTAACCACTTGGCCACGGGGCCAGCCCCTGGGTGAAGCATTTTTGTAAACATTATCTCATTTAACCCTCACAGTAACCCCTGAAGTAGGTGCTATTATGATTTCCATTTTATAGATGAGGAAACTATGGCTTAGAGAGATTCAGTAATTGTATATATTTCACCTCATTCAATCATCCCAACAATCTAATGAAGAAAGTATCTGCATTTTAGAGATAAGCAGACTCCAGAAGGGTAAGTCATTTGCTCAAGGTAGCTTACTAGTGAGTGGAATAGCAGCTATTCAGCTCAGGTCTCACCTACTGAAGCCTGCGTACCGGGCAGACCGGGCAGTGGGAACCCTGGATCTCTCACCCGAGTGTGCTCACAGACAAAGAACTCAACAAACGCTTCACCTTCAGAGGATCGAGGCAAAGACCACCCCTGGGAGTTTGAGACTTTAGGACTTCTGGTCCTAATTTGTGGGGAAAATAATTGCATTAGCTAATATATCCACTTCAGTATGAGGAGTTCTGCTGACAACCTAGTGACGCTTGGGACAGGATTTCTTCACGGAGACCTCTCCTCTGTATTGAATGGGTTTAGTATGAAACTATATTCCATGTCTCTTGGCGTTCACAGCACCGCCAATGCAGGGCTTCATCCTACGCAATTGTCCACCCTGTGCTCCTGCGTGATGACTGTCTCTACAGTAACTGCTAATCTGTGTCTCACTGTCTTCCTCTGAAAAATGGTAATGGTAACCACTGTGCCTCCTTCATAGAGTGGGGATTAACTGTTCAAATGTGTGTACAGTGCTTCTCCCCGGAACATAGAAAGCACTCCATATGTTAGCTGTTATTACTGTTGTTACTCTTATTGGTATTAATATTATGGTTGGAATGATCACTACATCTTCCACCATTTGCTCAGAAGAAATCACTAAAAACTGAACTCTGCTTCTAAGAATATGGAGGTATTTAGGGATTCCAATTAATGTGTCAGAACATTATAAGAATCTTCTGGGGTAGATGAGCAATATGTTTAGAGTGAGATCAAATACTGAATTCATCTTTTTCCTAATGAGGCCCGTAGAGCAGAAGGCTACTGGGATAGTATCAAACAAGGAGACAGGTGCGTGTAAATTGTTAACAATAGCTAAGCACAAAAGATCCATGGTTGCCTTGCAAATCCAGCAGAGCTGAACTTGTAGCAGCCTTGCCGGAGAAGGGGACACCAAGGTAGACATACCACAGAAACCTTGTTCCTGTAGCTGAAGCAAAAAATATTCGTAAACAGAGGGTGTCTAATGAAGTTGTGTGGAATTGCTGATTAGCAACAACGAGGAAAAGTCATGAAGCCAACGGGGTTTGCTTCCATGGCAATCACCACTTTGCAGCTCACTGCATGCTACGTAGAGATGAAGAAGAATCTGCCAACAGGCCGTTGCTTGCACTGGGGCCTGCAGGGTCTCACAAATGCTGTGTGCTGAGAACAGAGATGAGTGGCTGAATGAAATGCTAGTTTCCTCAGGCTGGCTCAAAGGACTTTCTATAGACAATGGGCTGCCTTTTTGATGTGGGTGCCTTGCATTCTCACCTTAGACAAACCTCACTCCTATTACAAAAAGCTGCCTGAGACAGCCTGACGGACTCTTTACCTGGTTACAAGCCAACTCCCAGAAATATTTGCACCGATCAGCTCATTCCTGCAGACCCTTCCCCTGTTCTTCCACTTATTAGCAATTAAATGAGCATCTGGGCCCCAAATCACAACTTAATTTAATTAAGAATTTGCATCCATCTTTTTAGAGTTGCAGATAATTTCGCTTAGTTCAAGCTTATCTTTGGAGGCAAAGCACATAGTTATCTTCATAAACTGATGTATTTTACCAAGGCAGTTGCCTCACCCCACAGATTTCAATTTTATGTTTGAAGCATGGAAACTGCAGACCAACAAATCTTACCAAAGAGGGTTTTGCCTCCACATAATGTTTGTAAATTTCATTACCTGTGTCTAGGAGTTGCTATAAAGTAGATATTATGGAATGCTAAAGTTCCACAGAGGAGTCATCTCTGATACTAGATCTTCAGGACACAGCTTTATCTGGAATAAGAATGTGGACTTTAAGGTATGTTTGAATCTCAAACCAATACAACTTGTAAGAATTGAGACATTCCTAACTCAAGCATTTAATAGGCCTTTCCCACCCCATGCACTACAGTTTCTACGACTTGGAGTCAGAGGCCAAGCATGGGGACGAACACTTCACTGGGCCATTGCTGAGCTGTGAAGGAGCACAAGCCACTGCTCGGTGCTGGGATGTAGGGCGCTGTGCTCTGAGGCAGTCTTGAAACCTCAGGAGGATAGTTTGTACACAGCTAGGCAGGTACTAGCTCAGAGGCTGGGGGAACATGCAGGCTGGAAGGCTCGGTTGGGAATTGGGGTGGAGGGAGGTCAGTGGAAGGCTTCAGGTTAGAACCAGGTAAGCAAGCCACAATGAGTAGTAGACCACCAGGAAGGGGGCTGGGAAATCAGCGATTCAGGGAGCCCAGGGATGGTGTGAACCCAACGTAAATGCATACATGCACTTTTCTGGAAGGAGATTCCTTAACTTTCATCACCTTCTCCATTTAGGCCATGACCCCAGAAAGGTTAAAACCACTGAAGCAGGAGTACAAACATACTGATGGTAGAATAAGAAGGCAGTAGTCAAAAGCTGAGGCAGACAGCAATCTGCAGGACGTGAGACACAGGGAGAACCAGATAACCTGTGCAAGGTACAGGAACTGGGGGCCTTGGCAATGGAGGAAACCCTGGGCCTGAGCCATGGCCTTTCACATACCTCCTACTCAGGCCCGGGTGGTATGGGAGAACATATGTGAATAAGGACAGGTCAGAAAGAGTGACAATTCCTGACATCTGATGAATGAATGAAAAGCAATTGGATGTATTGGAGTATACGAGGAAGTTATTTGGCTTAAAACTAATTAGGCCTGACCTTGCTTTTCCAGACAGGCCTCACACGGCCTGTTAAGCATGCATCGTACATGTGCTTTAAACATTTACAATGTCCCAAAGACAAGAATGATGCCCTTAAAGATAGGGATGTTGCCTCCTCATATCAGCATTTCTTTAAGGATGAGCATTTCTTCCCAGAAACTAAGAATTAATTACTGACCTGCTTTAACTCATCTCATGACCACTGACCTGCTGGCCACCGACTTGCTGTGCATCCCTTGCAACCACTGACCTGCTGTGAAGCTAAGCATCTCGTGACAACAGTAAAAGAGAAATTCCGGTCATATGTGATGTATGCTCTTTGTTCCAAGATGGTATATAACCACTCGGTACACCCCACTTCTTCAGAGAGCTTCCTTCCTTGGTGGAAAAGTTCTCCTGGGCTATAATTCACAAAATCGGCTCATAATGAACTCACCTCAGTTTTGATTTATAGATTGATTATGGATTATTTGTGTTGACACATCTCAGTATATCTGGATAGTAAGGTGAGGTTTTGAGAGTTGTCTTTATACAGGAGTAAATGACAGAGTTAGGAAGTATAGCAGATAACACCATGAAGCACAAATTAACTTGTGGCCAGGATCAAACCTACTCTCTATTCATGGTGTAGCTTGTGTCAACTTTATTGATTCAATACATCCAAAGTCACCTGCCAGGGTACCCACCATCACCACCACCACCACCAGGGTTTGGCTCTCCTTGGGTCAACCAGATGTGTGAGACACAGCAGCTCTCAGGCATGGTTCAGTGCACCCCTGGCAAGATCTCCAAAAGATCCACTGTCTTTATTTATATGTCATGAGAGCAAATGGGGGAAACAGGCTGAAGGTCCCCCAGGAATTTGGGGGAGAAATGTCCTTCGAGGGCTAAATTATGAAATAAGTAATACATTGATAATGAAAAGCATTTGGGATGCAGATGTCTCTTTCTGACATGGATTAAAATTAGAGACTTGTTTGTATGATTCATAGGGTAGGAGCAGGTAGCTGGGGTGGATCAGAAAGAGAAGCTGGTACAAGGTGCCCAGAGATGGGGCTCCTCCTGTTTGGAGGGCAAGCGGCAGATGGTGAGGGCTTCTTTTTGACCATTCCCCTCCACTCCTTTTACGGCAGGGCTCGCTCGCTCACTCTCTTTCTTTGTAGTTTTTTTTTTTGGTCAGCCGTTTTTCATATTAGCATTCTACCCATTTAACGGGTATGCTCCCAGCTAGTGCTGAACTTCACTTCTTAAGTGGGACTAAGGTTATATAGAAATTGCAAAGTCTTTGAGAGAAAGGGCAGAATTCAATAATTATTCCTCATTGTCTCCTCTGGATTAAGCGTATTCATTAGATTTTTATTCAAATCTATTAACACCTTCTTGGAAAATTCAGTTTTAAAAACTGCCTCAGGTCCATTGTACAGAAGCATCCAAACGGAAACAGAGGTGAGCCGACGACAGGAGAGGAGAAGGCCATACAGATGGAAACAATAAAGGACTGTGACTGCTTTCATATCCATTAAATGTGCGTGTGTGTGTACGTGTGAGAGAGAGAGAGGAAGAAGCTCTAAACAATTTTATGCTGAGAAATAGCAAAATCCCTGTGTTTGTGTGTGAAAAGCCTGCGTTATCACTTAATGCTAACGAAACATCGTCAGGAGGAGGCCAGCACATAATCAGAGGTTACAGCACCATGAGTGCATACGGAACGTGATGCTGAAGACCCAGGTAATTTCATCACAGCAAAGTATGCTAAGCCCCACAAACCTAACGCCAGAATGTGGGGACCATAATGAAATTGAAAGTCTCAGAGAAACTGATGAGCGCCTCTGCCATCTTCTGCCTTGGAATTGCCTGACAGTCCTTGGCTCCGGCGCCAGTCTGTGTAGGTGGCAGAGGAGAGGAAGGAAGGCATTGGTTCTGTTATATTATTTAAATTGAAAACAGTCAGCCCTTGCAATTGTAGATTTTAGAAAAATGAACTTAATCAGTAAGTTACCAAAATGATGAGAGAGAAAAAAAATAATTTCCAGCTTTTCAAACCA
The DNA here is from genome assembly GCF_041296265.1 of Equus caballus. NCBI lineage: Eukaryota > Metazoa > Chordata > Mammalia > Perissodactyla > Equidae > Equus > Equus caballus. The sequence continues at coordinate 88,793,238 of NC_091699.1, forward strand.
TAATAGAATAAACTAGTAAGATATAAAATTGAGTCGGTAAATTGAGTGATCAGTCTGTGTAACACCAGTTTAATTTTAGTCTTAAGTACTGAATTTGGAAAGCATACATGGTCTATTTCTGCAAAGTGTTCAGTGTTAAAATTCTCTTGGACTTTTTGCTTTCTACACTGCAATGTTAGTAGCTGCCATTTACTGAGGGCCTTTTGCAAGCCAGAACTGTGATATGCATTTTTGTATACATTATTTGGAATCTTATCAACAACCCCACAGAAGAGATAATATGATCTACACATCACAAGGAGAAGTTGAGGAAATTGAGGAAGGTTAAGCTACGTGGCCAAAGTCGCATGGCAAGTAGGTGGTAGGACTGGCATTAGAACCCGGCTCCGAACTTCCCATGTTGCCCTCCATCTCACTGCCCCTACCCAGTAAGCTCTATGTTGGCAAGTATGTGCATCAACAAAGGTTAGTTATATGTGGTGGTCCCAATAGGCAAGTTCTTGTCTTAGATGTGTCTTCATCTTAGATGTGTCTGGTGAGGTCTTTAAAGCATCTAGTTTAACTTATGCCTGCATATTTCTTTAGTTCTTACTTAACGTGTTTATTTAACTAAAAAAAAAAAAAGTGGCTCCAAGGGCAGCTGAAACTGAGGCGGAACAGGGTTAACTCTCCTTCAGACTTTCCCCTAGGCTTAACAAAATGTTTGTTTGAAAGGTAGAATGTTTTGCTTGTTATCTGGCAGGAAGTGGCATATCTGTCCTTGGCTGCCACTAAATTTTACAGATAATTAAAACATTGTTTTTCTATCAGAATGGAATGTATTTCCAAAGGGAGTGTCTACTGGGGGCAAAATGATGGACGCCTACACCACCAAAGCGAACTTGAAGACATCTAGACAGGATGTTACCAAGAAACGGGACCCTCAATGAGTTCTCCTGAACACATGATTTGTGCTTCAAAACAAGCAAGGGTTTGGGACAGTGGTCCGTGGTGACTTCAGCACACCAACAAAGGTTTTGAGTGGAGCTGATGGACCTGACCCTCCTTGCGGATTCAAGATCCTCCCTGCAGAACCATATTCCCCTGGCTTCAGAGGTGGCTCAGCAAAATTGAATGCATTTATTAAATGAGAAATTAATTATACTAAGACGAATCTTGTGCCAGATGGTGATCCCTTCTCTACTGAAAACACTTATGAAACATCTGCTTGAGGCTACCATACCTTGAAAATGTATTGACTTCTTAACGAAGAGAATGATTATTTCCCTTCTTTATTGCTGCATACCATTCAACATTCCCTTTTCTGCGTCAGGATTTAAATCAATGTGTCCTTCATTCTTGCCTAGTTTAGTGAAAATAAAATTGTTAGAGTTACATTCCTTTTGTGTCTCTCAACTAAGAGGTGATGCAATGCCATAAATAAATTGATTAGGGTGGTGTGGGTGAAGTGTAGAAATGAGGGGGGGGGTGCAGGAGAGATCACGAGAACTGAACTGAACAGAACCTTTAAGTCGGGCAGAATCTTGTATTGACTGAAAAACTACCCCTGATTGCCAGGACAAGTTATATATGGGATAAATGTGGCCGGTCAAAAAGCAGTGAAGATTTCTCTGGGAAGATTCCATCAAGTGGTGTTCTAATCCCAAATTCTGGCTTACTCGTGTGTAACAGTTGCTTGGTTGGCTTGAATGGGGAACAAACTTGGCAGAAGAAAGGAGAGAGATGGGACACACTGCTTGCTGCACAATAGATTTTAATATGCTGCCTTGTCCTCTAATAAAAATAAAGCAATCCCTGGTGGCTGGGCTGAAAGGGGGAAGGCTTTCGTTTTCAGCCATTTCCTGGAGTAGGATGAGATGGAGCCTTTTTGCAATATGTTTCCTATAGCCCAGGGCAAAAATTTTCTCCATGGGCTTCTCTGCTTCTGCTGAGCCGTGGGAGAAAAACAAACCAGGGTGCAACATCATTTAGCAAAGTTTGGATGAAATATAATTTTGGCGGTGAAATATACACTCTAAAGCTTTAGGGCCCACAAAAAATATGGAATAACTTTTCTTCAAGGAATTTGAACCTCGTGAGAGATAAAGCAGATAACATAAATCCTAATTTCTTCTCAGCAGATAATATAAATCCTGATTTCTTCTCAGCACACGTACACAACACACACTCAGAGACGGAAGTGGCCACACATCCCCACACACCTGAATCATCTCATCAGGTGTCAGAGTTCTTCGAAAGCGAGTGAAGGATTTTGATTTTGATAGACGTTTGTGCTATGCTCAAGGCTTATTTATCTGTAGTCTTACAAGAACAACTTTTTGAGGTTTTATTATTTCCATAGGTTACCCAATATTGATATCACTTTTCTGTTCCCTCATAGACACATCCTGTGGAATTGTCTGGCTGCTTCCATCAAGGACATGATCTATGGGATCGTTAAAATGCTGTGACATCATGCTTAGGGATTATGAAAAACTCACTCAAAACTCAGCATACAGGTGCTCCCCTCATAATGTATAAAGTCTTGAACGTGTGTCATGACAAACATTTCTTTGCTAGCCTTCCTCTTCACTCTCCTTCTTAATCCTTAGCAAAAAGAAAGTGAAAGAACATTTAGCACGAATCCACGAAAGATGCTATTAATCTCAGAACTGAGTTAAAAGGAGACTGAAACTTACTCTTATACTATGTCATACTTATTGACTGAGGTGGGAGCAAATTGGTTCCTATAGTCTCAGATTTAGAGATTCCTCAAAGCTCTAAGGAAGGTGTGACCCTAAAAGAAGCAGAAAACTGGCTTCAATTAATTCTCATCATCACTGTCACTGCCATTAAGCACTCCTGTTCAAAGAGGCATATGAGGTTCTGTGGGGTTAAAAACAGATGCTGCGCGCTGCCCTCCTGAGAATCCCAGTGCTGAGAGCTGGTAACAAGCAGTCGGATTTTAACTCAGGGGCCACTGCTACAAGGCTCCGTTCCCGCCTGCCATTACCTGAGCTCGCAAGCTCCCTGGTACATTTCTTTTGAACACATTCGCACACCTTTTTCTTTTTTAAAAATGGAAATGTTGGTGGGACAAATCCACTTCATCGTAAGGGGCACATTATTCTGAGAGCAGAGCTTTCCTCGCAGATATCAGTGTCACTTCCACTGCTCTGTAATAAGTGGCTGCAGCTGTTGCTATGGAGACTTTCATTTTTTAAAAACTGTATCCACACAAAGACAGGCGATGCAGCTGTTTCCACGAGGCATCATAAAACAAGCCCAGATGCAACGACGCTCCTGCCTTTTGCCAGAATGTGGGGGACGTGTCTGTAAGTCCAAGCAGAATCAAAGATGCGGCTGTGGCTATGCTCTGACAGGGGCTTCTCCGAGAGCAACTCAGAGCTGGGAGAGCTGAATTTCTACCTGGTTTTCTCAGGCAGACACTTAGCACCAGGGTGTCGCTGTGGAAGCTGTTCACATAACTTCCTGCAATAGCTGCCTTTGAAAAAGATACCCTCATCCTCTAAATCTCCGTACACCACCCCCGAACATTCCGGAAGCAAGCTCTACTGACAAAACTTGCTCAGTACTTGTTTATCTGCAGTTCCACGGCCCCCTACCTGCCCATTATTAAATGCTGCAAGAAAGTCAGCCCGACCTGTTTAAAATCATTCCCCACCTTCCGGGTAGGAAGTGTGCTGCTGCCGTCCTTGCCCTTTAACGTGGAGGGAGTTTGGTTTTCTCTACGGGGTTCAACAGGCCCCAAGAAGACAGAAAGACACCTGCGGAGCTGCCGTGTCTCGAACAACAGCACTACCTTTCTCAGGGAGCAGGAATCTTTTGTTTGTTGGGTTTTTTTGTTTGTTTCCAGGGCCTTGATTTGCTTGGCAAACCAGATGCTGAAAAGTATGTGAATAGAACTCACAGCTTCGAAAGGTTGGTGGTCTCAATCCTTCATTCTAAACAAGAGTCAAACTAGTTCCCCTCTAGTTGACCAATCCCTCATTCCAAACGAGATTCAAACTAGTTCCCCCTCAGAGACCTGGAGAGGCAGGGAGACTACCCAGCAGAATAAGTAGGAAATGAAAGCCCACCACGTGCCTCCTGGGGAAAGGGTTTAAAAGAAACTATCTTCTCTGTCATTCTCTCTTATTTAACTCTTAAAGAATGCAATTACGTTTCTGGATTTCTCTGTATTTTATCAAACAATCAGTTGCAGCTATTTTGTTGTTACTAAGACCATTGAATTATAAATGGTATAAATTGCCAAATACCAGGAATCTAATAATAAAAGGACTTTACTTGGTAAGCATAAGTGGTTCTTTTATTCTGTGAGGAGGGCCTTTGTTTGCAAAGAAACACGGCTGTGCTTAACATCCGAGTAATCAGCAATCGTTGTGATGGAGGTTGTTATTAAACATAAAATTGAGATGCAACCTACAAATAACCTGCGGGAAGCTGTGGGGCTTTATGAACTGAACAATTGCCTCTGTTTGCTCCTAACCTGCCACTGCCACTCTCCGTGCCCCAGGCAAATGCCACTTCTCTCCTTAGTGCCCTTGCGATGCAAATGGCGCTAGGGGCTGACCACAGACAAGCACTGTGAGCAAGGAGAAATCCAAGTTCCTTCACAGTGTCTTAAGTGTTAAAATGTCATACACAATGAAATGGAAATAATTAAAAGAAACAAACACACATCTACAGATCCCTCAAGACCCGTAAGAAATAGTGTCCCCAAATATTGCATCTGTTTTCTCATCATCTCTCCAAGTAAGACATCAATGGCTCTTTTCATTTTTGTTTTAATTCAGAAACCAAAGGAAATATGGAGAATAAAGTCACTTGTGCAAGGTCATGCAGCTGATCAATAACTGTCCCAACTATTGTTTTCTGGCCTTTGATCTCCCAGCCCAGTGCTGCTTTCCCGTCGCCAGCTGCCCTGAAAGGCAGCAAAACCTGAGAGAAGTTGTCTCTGAACAGACTAGAATTAAGTGTGCAAAAAATAAACACAAGTAGAACTCATTAATTTATCAGGTTTAAATATTAACATTGGTAAGTCAACCCTTGTAGCTAATAACTCTCCTATTTCTAAATATTCATGATGCACAGATTGGTGACATTCTTGTTCCCCCAGTGGATTTGAGATCACCCTCCACAAACTCAACTCAGAGTAAATCAGAAACACTGATCAGTATGAAAACCCCCATGCTGGTCAGCAACCACAGCTAAGGAAAGAATTGGGAAATGATTTCCCAGTCGTTGTGAGGAGCTAAGATAACAAAACACAGGAGATACAAACTGTTAACTAAACCATAAGCCTGAAATACTTTCTTCACAAGTGCTTTCAATTACCTCAAATGCTCTCTTTCACTATGCCCGAGGTTGAGGGAAGAGACCCAGTGGGCCGCCTCTCACCCCTGGCAGGGCTTGCTGAAGATCAGAAAACAATGTGGGGAGAAGCTGTGTGTGATTTATTTTAACTGAGCATAAGAAAGTGGCGCCAGGGGATGCAAGCGGAAGAGCTGCAAGCGTGTTTGTTTAAGCACACATTTCATTTCCCTTAGACACGGGAAGCTGAGGGGAGAAACAGTCTCAATAATGACAGTAGGGGAGTTATTTTTCAAAAATATCCTCTCTTTGATGCATTGCCCATATGATTATTTCTATTGTAATTCATGTTTATTCGTTCAATGAATATTTACTGAGTACCTACTAAGTGCTTGGCACTATGGTGGAGGCTGGGGATATGCAGGTGAATATGGGAGTGGGGAGGCAAAGAGACAGACCATAAATACAGAAACCAACAATCAGTTTTTTGAGATGGGGAATGATCTGTGATCCTCCCCACACAAAGATTTAAAATAATTCAGAATTTAGAACTATAAAGTGACTCCACAGACAATATTTTGTCTGAGTTTCATCATATTCCGATGAAACAAGTTTTATGGTGAACTCTATTTTGTAGATTCGGGAACTGAAAGTCAGCAAAGTTCAGTGACTTGGCCAAATCCATTTCAACAGTAAATGGAAGAGCCAGGATTCAAATTCAGGATATCCTTCTGCAAAACTACTGCTCTTTCACTGTATCATACCACCTCCATAGATTGTTTTTAAAATTTGTGTACCTATGTACAATTTCCAAATCCAGTATTACACAGCCCTCTAAATTCATCTACTTAACCCTCCCACCCCCACTGCTAACTCACAGCACTGCAGATTTCAAGTTTAACCAAGGTTTCAAATGTCACTGTGAAGAGACAGGAGGGCTGGGGTCAGACCCTCTGGGTTGGGAGTGAATTCTGCCACCCTTGGGAGCAGCAGTTTACTGGGCGAGCCACTTGACCTCTCCAAGGACAGTAACTTACAGGGCTGCTGTTAGGATTCAGTGGGACAAGTGGCAATGCACGGCACACACCAAAATGGTTACATGTGCAGCTGTGGGGAGTTACTACTTCTCTTTGTCTCTAAAAAGGAAACAACAATAGCGCTAGTTTACCTTATTTATCTCTTAGAGTTGTCATAAGAATCACATTGTCTAACAGATGTGGGAAGACTTTGTGAATGGCAAAGTGTAATCATCGTTAAAGGAATCCTCAAACAGATGTCTGAGGAAGACATGTAGCTAAACTGGGCTTCTCATGATTGCCATTCACAAGGAGGACCCCAGTATGCTGCTGAAATTTTGGGTCCATGTCATGGTGTGAGCAGAACTCCGGGCAACAGCCCCTGTGGTCTAATTCCTAGGTTCTCATGCCCAGAGGCCTCTGAAGCACATCTTTATGGGGCTCTTTATTGAGCCCATTATCTAGTCATCATGTAGCATCACCCAGAAGGAAGGCCCAGTTCTACATATTTCCATAAGTGCCTCCATCAGATGGAATGTGTCCATGTGTTTGCACAAGAGCACTCCTCCCTCTGCAGACTCTTCTGGAGGAAACACCCCCGCTGGGCCCAGGACCCTCGCTCTCCCCCTCACTGCTTTCCATTCCTTCCTCCCCTCACTACGTCTGCCCCCCTACTTACGGCCCTCACACCCACGCCCCCTCCAGAGGCTGTGCCTGCAGCATCCCTACCACCATCTCTCCCTGTCCTCACACTCCCCTGGCCAAGACTTGAGGCCCTGATAGCCCTGGAGAAATTCTACGCTCGCATATCCAGCCGGAACACAACAGTCTTCCCATGTCCTCTTACTCATTTGTTTTAAATTCTTAGTGAATGTCTTTCTTCAATTTTTAAAAACTTGTTACTCCCATAGGTTTTCTTTGTCCTTAAGATAATCATATAAAAATTTAACTTTGCTATAGTATTTTTGAATGTTTCTAAGTGGCCAAGAGACGGGGGAGAGAGGAGGCCTGTTGGACCATTTGTTTTGACAAATCATTGGCTTGCTGGCTATGGGACCAGCAGCACGTAGCCGGCCCAGCAGCCACCAACCCTCTTCCTGTGCACGATCCGGACCCAAGCAGGAGGCTCTGGCTCAGACCCAAGGATTCTAGGTCAACACCTCTCAAGAGCTCAACGGTGAGATCTTAGCTAAAGTTCGCTCCTTAAGAAGCTCTTCCCAGTGAGGAGAGCCAGCTGTATCAGGTCAGCTGCTCCCAACAGTTACTAGCTGCCTACAAAAGGACTCAAATTTTGGCAATTCTTTTACCCTCTAGAAATTCCTAATACTTAAGTACGTTACCTTAACTCTATTTAATAATAGTTTTTGTGTTTCTTTTAATTAATATTTTATTCATTTTTAATGTTTTAATAATTCCTTTTAAGAGGCTGTAGGAAATGCAGGCAGGCGTTGAGGGGATTCTGCGCAGAGTCTAAAGCGAGAGCCGAATCTGTCTCCCGGTTGACTGTGCCATCGGATGCTTGGCTCTGCAGTGCTGGCTAAGTTACTTAATCTACCTGTACAGTAGGGGTGATAATAGTACGCGGCTTTCTCCAAAGGAGTCCCTTTAATGTTATAAGACAGTTCTCTTCTTTCAGTTTCAGCTCTGTCCCTGAGGACCATTTAAGCGGCAGTCCTACTAAAAACCAGGCATCTGACTTGGCATTTCCAAGACTCAGGGCTGAGAATGCCCGTGAGTGCATGTGGGCTGAAAAGTTTCAAAGGCGGGAGTTTCTCTTCCATGTTCTACGTGCAGAATTCTATCGGCAGCTCTTTTAAGTACTTGAGTGCATTCAGATTTCTTTAGAGGAAACAACTTTTACTGCTGCGGAGATGGGAAAGAAATACAAACATCAGGACTGCACATTTTCACACCATACCAAGTACACTCATCTGCTGGAATTGGAAGTATGTACATCTCTCATCAATCAACAACAGAAACACTGACTTCCAACCATAGAGGTCAGCTCCGAATGAGCTTTATGCAGTACTTAACAGTGCTCACGCCTGAGACCTGAGAAGAACCATCTAAAGCGTATGAGAACCAAACATTCTTCCGGTTGCAGTGGGTGCCATTCTTTGAGATGTCCCCCGCGATCCCCATAGCCTTGTGCAGTCCCCTCTCACATTACACCAGGAAACAACTCTGAAGAACTGTTACAGTAGTGGCTTTCTTCAGTTAGGGATGGCTGCTTTCCTTTCAGCTTTTACAGAGGGCAGGTTTTAGAAGGTCAATTTGAAGACTACGTCTGTGCGTTTCCTAAGACTACAATCAAGAACACTATCTACTATGTTCCCTGTGCCCTACAGCTCACAGAGTTCAATAACAAAGCAGCTCAGGCAGACGATCTGTGTGTTTTCTTTCACTGACTTGGAGAACCATACAAACGATGTTCTTCCCTTTTCACGTTGTTGCCAGGAGGCTCAGAACAAAATTTAGTGCTAACTCAAGGATCTAATTTCTGCCAGATACCCATTTTCGTGTTTCTTTTACGAGATGTCTTATCATCTTTGACTTTTATCTATCCTCTTTGAAAATACGTATTCCTTAGCCCTGTAAACGAACTTGATCCTTTGCGGAAGTAATTGAGTTTAATTCAAGATATCGTAAGTTTGTTGAGTACCTGTTAGGTGCCAAGCAGAATATTGGGCTCTAGAAAAACAAAGATGAAAAGACACGAAGTAGGGCTTGCTCTGAAAAAGCTCAAAACCTAGTGATGACCAGCTATGTGGAGAACCACCCATACAACCAGGGGACAGCCACGCTCTTTGCAGAGTGAATAAAGCAGGATGAAAGTGTCAGTGAAGGAAAATGACTTCTGACTGGAGACGGCAATTAGAACGGGGCCTGAGGAAGAAGGAGAGGTTGGCGTTAGGTCTCAGGGAAAATTAGAGTCATCTGGCCTATGGTGACGTGGGGACCTGGAATTGGCCACCCCAAGATATGTCTCTTTGGCATCAGGATTATTTGAGGCTGATTGCTTTTGATAAACTGGGACAGGGAAGGAGGCTCTGAGGAATGGAACTTGCCCTTCCTTAGGACACTTACATTTGTAAGGTAAATCTCTATCTGTGAAAGGTGCCTCCCTCTCTGTACCAGGAAGAAGAAAGGTGGTGACCTTCTCTCTAGAAACTCTTAATCAATACCAAAGGCAAGGACTTAAATCTGCATTTTATTGTGCTTCTCTGGTAACCTCCTGTAACTGACTTCCCTCCCCCTCCCAAGGTTGGCATTTCTTTAAGGATTAAGCATCTTTCCTTAGGGAAGGAACTGATTGCTGCGCTCACCTGTGACGGCCCAGCTCCAGACAATAGACTTGCCTCCGGCTACGCCCTCTGAGACAGCAGACCACTACCTGCTGTGTCCATCAAGCACTGTGCTGACAGGACAATCTTGTGACTATTGTGGGAGGGACATTTTAATCACATGTGAACCACCCTGTTTGGGGGTATATAACCACTATGTGCACCCCACTTCTTCGGTGCCCTTTCTTCCTTCAGGAAGAAAGGCCCCGGGCCATGGTTCCTCATAAAGCTTTGTTTAATTTTCTCTTGCTATTCTGTCTCATGTGAATTTAATTCGTTCTCTGGCCAGACGAACCCACCTTTGGGGAGAGGAAATGTCTTCCTCCCTTACAGTGAGAAGCTTAGTGTGGCTAAAGGGAGCGGCGGACTAGAGGTGGAAGTATTTGGGGTACAAATCAAAAACAATTATGTGCTTCTGAGGATCCGGGAACACAGTTTATATGCAAGAGACTGCAACACAGTAAAGGCTACTTTTCTACATTAGTACTGACCAAATTAATAAATAGCTAAACTACCAGGGAATAATAAAGCTATTTAATAACAGTTTACAGCACTCCCACTCAGCTGTGATACAGCTGAATTCTTGCAAAACTAGAAAGAAGCAATAATTTAGAATTGGAAACATGTCCAATGTTTCTTATTAATTCTTATTAATTCCCCACAGATTCTGTCAAGTTTTCAAGAAGGGGCCCACTGGTTGAAACAGGAGTTACAGAGAGTTCTGGAGGCTCTGCTTCCAGAGAAACCACTAAACCTCACAAAGATACAAACGCACCAATACAAAGCAAAAATGAAAGCCTCTTCTGTTCTTGTCTAAACCACACTGGAACCGGTTGTGTTCATTTTTACCACAATTAGTGCATATATTTTCTTTACAGGACTTCAGCTTATTCCCCCAAAATAAATATGCTCCTATTAGAGTGTCTCAAAAAACAGGATCAGCGTTCTGACCTCAGTGAGTTAAAGAAGTGCCGAGCCCCTTGACCTGCTCAAGCACCCAGTGGCTAACCAGGTTAACCAACCCTCTACATGTTTCTTAGGAGCTGAATGGAGATTCATTTGATGGCACTCCATGAACGCTGTTATTTCTTTAGGCCGGAAGTTGCAAACTCAGGGGCCTGCAAGGCCCGCCTATGATGCAAAGGAACCAGATGCCTTGGAAAAGCGGGGGAGCGGAGGAGAGCTAGTTCTTAACAGCGGACGGAGCCAGCCGCTCTCAGCACCGGCCGGTGATGCAGGGGGAACTGCGTTTCTCTGGTTATTTTTGTTTGTTTGTTTTTAAGAGACACTCAAAATCTTAACCGTTATGTGAAATTGGCCAATTTTTAAATGTTGGAAACTAATAGAAAAGATTTAAACGTTATGTCGACTAAACAAAATACGCCTGCAGAGGAGACCCGGCCAGCGGACCACATGTTTGTGACTTCAGCTTTAGACAATCGTATTAGCAGATATTGTCTTTGGCACATATTAAAGGAATTGTACAGAAATCTCTTTAGACACCTATTTGTTTTCAATGACCTTGTGACATCTTCGAGTGCTGACAGTAGTATAGAGAAGTGTTAAGCAAGGTAAGTGTCCTCAGAAAGTCCTGTTGGTTCTAGCTACCAGGAGAACTAAACTACCTCAGAATCCCACCTGTATTAGGGTATAGAAGCTTGTATGTAAATTATGACAACATTTTAAACACAAAGCTGAACTCAAAATAAGAAGGAAATCCCCAGGAGTAAGAAACAGAGAAAGCTCAAAGAACGAATAAACTCCACTTGATGCTTTTTACAAAGATCCAAAAAACAGAAACCTCACAAAAGATGAGTTTGTGTGCTTTCTTTAATTCACCTGAAGAACAATATAAACCAAATATCTTTCTCTTATTGTAGCTGTGTCTCACAACAATAAAAATACAGATACATAATATAAAAAGAGTAACCACTATGAGGGATAGGCAGAAAATAAAAAATAAAAAAGGAAGACCTCTACCATAAGAAATAGAACAACAGGACAATCTGAAGTGATTCACAAGATCTTAAAAATAAATATAAAACATAGCGAAAGAACACAGCCAATCTGAAAAAGAAAGAAACCAAAATCCAAAAAGTAAACCATAGGCCATAAGATTAAAAACTCAGTTGGCATAGCTCAAAAGAGAATTAGAGAACAGGATCTCAGGAAATCACCCAGAACACAGGTAAATAAAGAGAGGAAAAATACAGAAGAATGTTAAGAGACGTGAAGAATAAATGGCAAAGATCTAAAATATATCTAATAGCAGTTTCAGAATAAAGAAGAGAGACGAGGGACAGACAATATTCTAAGAGAATTTTGGTTGAATTGCAGAATCATATCAAGCTCTGAGTGGAATAAAGTAAAATTAATAAACACTTAGACTTGCTGTGGTGAAACTGCACAATTACAATATGTAAAGAGAAAACCAAAAATCAACCAGAGAGAAAAGACAGTTCAGCTTTAAAAATGAGTAACAATTACAGAGCATATTTTTAATCAATAGCAACAAAGTCCAAAATACAACTTTCTAATATGTCCAAAGTTCAGAGGGAAAACATTTGTCACCTTTGAATTCTGTGGCCAGATTAAACTATCTTTCAAAAGTGAGGGAAAAATTTTAAGTCAAAGACTAATAATTTACTACTAAACTACTACTACTGAGATAATTTACTAATCACATATCTTTAGTGAAAGAAGCATTAAAGGAAAATCTTCAGAAAGAAGAAAACTGGTCACAGAGGAAAGAGTAGGTTCATGAAGCAAAGTTATGAAGCAAAAACACTATTAAACGTCTAGATAAACCAAAATAAGCACCAATGTAAAAATAATGATGATTATTGAAGGTTAAAAATGAGGTGGATCTAAAATACCAGACAAGTAACAGCATGAATCATGGAAAGAGTGCAAAGAGTTAGAGCTCTTTAATTTCTTGGTATAATCCAGGATGATGCTACAGATATTTATTTATTTAAATAGTTTCAGATATTTATTTATTTCAGACTTTGTTAATTATGTATGCTATGTGAATTATGTATTTAAAATTTAAAGACAATGCCTAAAATAATAAAAGGAACTAGAATGAATCACTTCACAGTAGCAGAACAACAAAAATGGAGCACAGACAACTCAATAATCCAAATGAAAGCAGGAAAAGAGAAAACAAGAAGCACAGAAAAAGCATTTATGTTGAAAGCACAAAATAAGATATATGTGTGTGTGCATGTGTGTGTGATCAGGGATGAAAATAATGTTATCTATCATCCTATTCCACTCTTTATATATATGTTTTATAAATAATAATATATAATATATTATATATAATATAGCATGTAATATATGTATTGTATATTACATTATTATGTAGTCTATAAATCTATATGTAGTATATATATAAAATTATCACGAGTACAAAGAGATATATACAAGGATATTCACATGGCATTTTTGTAATACTAAAAATATGGGACAACTTAAAGGCCCACCAGTAGGAAAATGCACATTATATAAATTGGGGTATATTTATTTAATAGAGTATTACACAGCAGTTAACAGGAATGGATTGTATCTACAAGTACCAATATGGATAAATTTTTAAAAACATAATGGCAAGTGGAAAAAGCAAGTTGCAAAAGAATAACATAGCAGACATCATGACTGGCTACCTAAAAGTCATGAATAGTCCCCTTTTTCCCTGGTAACTTTCTCTGCTAAGGAAGCTGAAAAGCTAAAATATTCACTATCTTGCCCTCTCTTGCAGCAAGGGGTGGATTCGTTCAGGCAAATGAGATACAGTGAAATTCTCTGGGTGTCTTTCCCTTCCCAAATAAAAGACAAAACTTAAGAAGGAGAAGGCTTTGGCCATGCCTTCCCTTTTTGTTCTTGCTGGAATCTGAATTCCTGAGGTTTCGTAGTCACCTACGAACCAGCAAGCGAAAAGTCACACACTAGGATGGCGGAGCAGGATGACAGATAACACCACTATCTTCTCGGATGCCATCTCTGAGCCATGGATCGCCACTGGACCACCCTTCCCTTTATGTGAGACAGAGAACATTGTTAATTATTTAATATCCTACCACTTGTAGCTGAATGCGATCTAATTGAAACAAATAAGTATAGTATAATACCATTTATGTAAGTTTTTTAAAACACAGAAATGTGTTATATATTGTTCACAGGTACATACAGACATAGGGTACATTAAAAAATGCTCAGGAAGGACACACTGACTTCGGAGAGAAGGCAGTTAGGGGAAAGAAGGGAACAGGAAGGAACAGAGCTACAACAGCAGCTATATTTTTATTCCTTTAGAAAAGAATTCTGAAGTAATATCAATCTTTAAAAAAATATGGGTAATGGGTACATATCTTTTTCTATATATTTGTATATAGCTGAATCATTTTAAAACTTCTCTCTAGAAAAAAAGAAATGCGAAATTATGTAAATTTGCTCGTTATCTCTGATGGAACATGGTTTGTTGTGTCCTTTGTGGGTGGCGTTCTATAACTTCTTTATCTTGTCTATTTCCCCACTCCAGTGAGTTAAGGCGGGAGTGAAGATAATTCTATTCTCAGGCAGACTGATCTGCTGCAACTGTAGCAAATGACCTAAGAGAAGAGAGATCTGGGAAACTTTTATGTTGCAACAGGGTTGAGTAAATAAAAATTCTGGAGAGAGTGTTCTAAGAACTTTAGACGGCTGTATCTAAAGAAAGCGAGCAAGAAAACATGATGATTGGCAGTTGCAGTTGGTGAGGGCAAAGATATGGGATGATGATAAGCCTGAAGAAATCCTGGCTCATGGGCCACTTTGCTATGGGGTAGGCCTGCTAGAATCAATATTTTTTCAATTACATTTAAAAACTGTTTCACAATCTAGTATTTGGACCGTAGGCTAGCAATGTTGTAGTTATTAATTTTTAACAAAATTTTAGCTATACAAGATATATATTCTCACGGGGAAAAAAATGAAAAAAACAAATGAAAGAGTGCAAAGGGTATCAAGTGAAAACTGAGAGATTCATTCTCTTCTTCTCTAGTCACCAATTCTCACTCCCAGGGGTACTGTTAATATTGCTTATGCTTCTAGAGCTTTCATACATAATTAGCAAGTATATAGTCTCTCTTTTTAAAGAACAAATACAAGATAATACCATACATATTATTCAGTAAATTGCTTTTTAACCTAAGTCATATATTGGATAACTTCCAAATCGGCTCACAGAGAATTATTTCCTTCTTTTGAACAGCTGCAAATGTTGTATGAAGTTATCACATTTGTTAAACCAGTTCCATATTGGTGAACATTTAGGTTGTTTTTAATTTTTTGCTTTTATAAACAATGCTGTAACGAATATCCTGTTAAAATTCATCTTTTTCCTACACATGTGAAAAGCCACTTTTATCATACTCAAAATTCCCACGTGTTTGTTTGGATTTTTTCTGACCTGGTCTTCCCTAAAGCTGCCAGCCTTTTCCTTCACAAGCACCAGGCTTTGACGGCTGGAGCTTCATGATGCACTTTAGCATGTGGTAGGACTCGTTCCCAGCATTACACAGGACTTTCAGAATTTCCCTTGCTATCTTGAATGTTTATTTTTCTAGATAAACCTTAGCATCATTTTGTTAAGTTTAAAACATTCAGTCTGTTTCTCTGAGCAGCCAGCCATCACCACACACCCCGTCTCAGGAGGAGTGACTCTCCTGAGAGATGGAACTGGGGAGGTTCCGGACTGGGGACAACAGGCACAGGGGAGGAGGAGTAGGATGCAGAACTGAATAGAGGGTGGTTAAGCAAAAGTCCATATAATGAGCTATGAGAATCTCCAGACCCTTTTCCATACAGGGCTCCCTGTAGTGTATGGTAATTGACTTACAAGTACTATTAGAGTAATCATTTGAAGAAACTGACTGGTTCACAGATGCTTAGATTTGGAGGTGCCCCCAAATAAAGGCCAGGTGCCCCAATTACCCTACAACAAGGCTCACTAATTGACAAGCTCGGAACTTGCCCCTAGCCCACATCCAATGCCTTCTTAGGCATTTTTCCTTCCTACTCTTAAATATGGGTATTCAGCCAAGCCTCTCCAGAGAGGTGAGGAAAAATAGAGAACAAAATGAAAAGACAGAAGAAAAGAATTTGCAGAAAACAGACACAATTTAAGGCATTGAAAAAAATCTTCCAAAATCTGTTATCAATATTCTGAGGCAAGAGAAGTTATTGCATTCATGAAACATGAAACAAGGAATCTAGAAAAAGACACAACTAGAAAATAAGGAAGGACTTTTAGAAATAAAAAATCAAAGGGCTGAAATGAAAATTTCAAAATTGGAACATAAAATTGAGCAAATTGCCCAGAAAATGTTTATATTAATAGATAGATAGATAGATAGATAGATAGTTGGATAGATGTTTAGATATATATAAAGACTTGAAAAGTAGAAGAGAAAAGATGAGAAAATGAGATGATCAGGTCAGTGGGTCCAACATCTTTATTAAGCAGGTTTCATAAAAAGAGAAGAGAGAAAAGAGCAAATGAAACTATCAGAGAAATGGTATGAGAGAATTTCCTAGACTGCAGGATATAAGTTTCTAAGTTTTAGGGCCCACCAAATATGAAGCACAATGAGTGGAAAAGAGTGCTATATTCAGGCACATCAAAGAGAAGAATTTAAACAATTCCTTGAGACACAAAAGACAGATCACAAACAAAGAAGTGGAGTCAGACTGCACTTTATTTCTGAGAGCAGCACTGGAAGCAGGAAGACAACGAAACATGTCTTGAAAATTTTGAGGTAACATGATTTCTAAGCTAAAATTCTGTAGCCAGCCACAGTATCATTCCAAGCATGAGAGTATAATAAAGCCATGTTCACCACACAGTATCTCAAAATAACTAATTTTTATGTTCCCTTTGCAGAAACCTACTAAAGGATGTGCTCCATGAAAATATAGGGGATATATGAAATAGAAAGTGGATGTGAAACTTTGAGAATAGATAAGTTGTTGAAGGGAATAAGAGCCAAGAGAGAAATAGAGGTGTGGACAGAGACTTAAGGCTCATTAACTATTGAGATCAGGAGGAAGAGATGCATGCAGTGAGACAAAGCACAAGGGGGTGTCGGGAAGACAGATGGAGAGATCCGTTAGTGTTGGGAATAGAATGGATAGAAGTGGGGAAAGTCCTAAAGGTAGGCAGTTAAACAGTTTTTGACGCTTCAGAGAAGGAAGCCCGAATTCTTGGAAAAGGCAGTTTGAATAGAATGAAAGAAATGGATAAGCAGGTTTGGTTGAGTGAATGGGATAGAAGCCAGTGTACAGGGGCTAAGGAGGGATATGAGAAAGCAGAGTAATACAACTCATTTACTAGTTTTGGTGATGCAAGGAAGAAGAAAAATACGTTAATAGTGAAAGCAGATAGTAGAGAAGAGTACTATTTAAGAAGGGGAAAATAAGGGCATGTCTGAAAGGAGAAATAAAGGAGATGATACAGAAGAAGAGATAGAGCATAATAGAGGAAGAGATGAGTTTAGAAACAAAGTCTTAAAATGGATACAAAGGGAAGAGAACCCAAGTGAAAGTATTCACTCTAACAATGAAAGAAGGATAATTCATCTGAGACTAGTGAGAAGATTTAGAAGATAAAGGTAAGAACAATGATATGTTATGTCATGGTCTGGTTGACGGTGTAGGAGTTAATATGTAAGCAGTGACTTGGGTATGCCTATAAATCAAAGCCTGGAGGAGACATTCAGAAGGAGGGCAGAAGAATTGGAGGTTTAAGGAGCAAGAAATGGATCTGAGATACGTTGAATGGATAGAAGACTTGGGTTCTCTCTGAGTGGTTCTCTCTGAGCCCTCCTGAGAGCCAGACACTTGCAGCAAAAACCTTTCATGGGACCCAATAAAAGGACTTGGTGGTAGAAAACAATTAGTTCACAAGAAATTTGTTGAATAAGATAATTTAGTCAGAAGAAGGAATTGCTGAAAATAATTATGGACAACACATGTTTTTTTTCATGAATAGGTAACTTGGGTGCTCATTTAGTTTGTTTCATAAGATTTGTTTTTAGAATGTTTGTCAATTTCCAGAATATTTTTTTCCTTCTTATCATTTCAGTTTCTATTTTTACTAATTATTCCTGTACCTGTTTATAATAGTAAAAATTTACCAAAATACACACTCACAGTAAAATAAAACTAATATCCAACAGTAGATGATTGGCTAAATGTTCTCAAATACTAGGTAAATATGATACAATGTCTGAATAATGTATATATGTATATATTATATATATATACGAGCAGAAGTGGTTTATATGTGTATATGTAACGGTAGTTGTCTCTGGGTAGGCTGGATCATGGCAAGGGTTCAAATGTACTTCTTTTTGCTTGTCTACAATTTATGATTTTCTTCTAAAGTATATAAATTGCTTTTATTTAAAGGTAGAAAGCAATAAAAACACAGATAAGAAAAAATGCTAAAATTTTTCAGGCTTGGGTCTTTCGATTTTTTTTCTTTAATTTATGAAGTTTGAGTTAATTCTTAGTCAAGTATGTCTACTCAGCTGTTCGTCCTATCCTGTCATCTCCCCATACACTACCTCATGCCCTTTATACAAAGAGTTATAAAATCATGATATAATGAAAGGAAACATTCGGTTTTAACCAATTTTTCCCTCAATCCATTAAAAAACTTTCCAAACAACAATGGCAGGCACACCCCCCAACTGTTTTGGTACTTAGGTCTTTTCAAATTAATGTATTTTTTGAACATTTAGTTCCCCTTATATTCTAGGTGTGGGGGTGAGGTGGGGTCGAGGGTGGAGAAAACAGCAAAAAAACAAAAAAGCTCAAAGAAGAAAACAAAGCATTATAAAACTGATGTGTGGCACTTCAGAAATCAAATTGATACAGGAGAAACAACCAGAATGGAACATTCATTTATTAAAAAATTATTGGAAAATCAATTTGTTTGCAGCCAGTTAGTCTCCAAAGTTGTTTTCAGTTGGATCCTGCTCTGCAAGGTGACTAGGAAGTGCTCCAGAGCCTGGGAACACGAGGGAAAAAACACAGGCAGGTTGACTCAGAGTGGATCTTTGGTGGAAAATCAAGAGGTCAAGGACAAGGCTATTACAGAGGTCAACATGAAGCAATTGGAGATTAAGGCAGGGGGCGCCATTCAGTCGAAGCTTTGGGTCAATCACCAGTGTTAGAAGCATCTGAAAGATAGATAGTGAGTGCCGGACTTCACCCTAGACGGCATTCTCTCCTGCTGCTCATGAGTGGGTCACTGCAGAGCTGCACTGGCCCTGTCTCTGTGCATAGTGATTGCCATTGGCAGCATCCAGCTTGAAGAGAAGTAGCTATCACTATACACAGTAGCAAAGCAGTTAAACTTTGCATTTCAGCCTGTTTCAGTCTCAACCCAGAACCCATGCGAATTTGCATGAGTGCAGCCTATTTAAATAGAATATTGTTTGCGGGATAGAACCAAACCCTAGGGATCCTATTGCCTTCAGACAGTCACCGTCACTCATGGGATAATCTCGTGTGAATAAATAAGGAGCTGGCCTGGCTTGCAGTCATAAGGACCTTCAGGATGGTGCCCTTGGGCTCTGACAGGTTTGCAAGAAGATCCTGGGGGTTAGGTGCCAGACCGCAGCATGGACGCCCTACTGAAAGCAGAGGTAAATAATTGCTTCTTTGTGGTGATTTCAAGTCTCCCTGGCAGAACTGTGTATTTATCAAACCTCCACTTCACAGTATTTCTTTGTTTATAGCAAAAGAGACCAAAATACCTGCGATTAGTCTGAGTTGATTTGAAATGACATGCCCTGGAGTTCCCAGCTGATATGCACGAACTTACATTTCCATACATCCCTGAGGGCAAACTCTGACACCTGTCCCTGAGATGTCCACAGAGAGGGGACTACTGTGGTTTCAACTGGAATATTACACGCAAACAAAGGGAATTACTTCAATAGCAATTTAGTTAAAGAACTGCTTTAGAAACCTGAAGCACTTTAAGAAAGTTAAATCAGATCGATACGGATTTTTTTCCTAATGTAGAAAAAAAGAAAAAAAATAACACGGCGGGGGCTGAAATATGTGACAAACAATTTGGAAGCCGCTGTGCAGATTGCAACAGTCTCCCAATAATATACTGCTTGTATTTTCTTCTCAGTTTGATTCCTTGACTCCAGGAAGGACTGAAAAGACACAAAACATTTTTTTATGGCAAGCTGCTTTTACCGTGATCAATTGCCTTTCCTTCTCTACGCTGTGCTGTAGTCAGAGTCACATGATTACCATCTAACTCCGGGTGGGGCGGGGGCTGAGGTGTGCTGTTTCCTTGCTTGCTTGGTTGCTTTTCAAAAAACGTCTTAGAACTGAAAAGTGTGGAAAAGAAATTCCAACTATCAATAGCAAATGATTAATTTTCTGGCAGTTATAGACAACAACTTCCTGAAAAGAAAATTCAGCACAGAACCATGAAGAATTTGTGAAACATTCTGTAATTTTAATATGTTTGAGGCCCTGGCAACAAGAGTCTTCGGTACATGTTAAAACTTCTTGTGACCACCAAATTTTTCATAAATATTTATTAAGGGCTTACTAAGTAGTACTAAGTAGTAATAAGCCTAGTATTTCTGGAGATTTTACGTATATTTTTTTACATTTATAAAAATGTCATCTGGAATTTGATTTCACATAAAGTATCACGTAGAGTTATAACGTTCTTTTTCTTTTGTCTTCTCATAATTAGCCAGCTAAATGGCCCAAACTTCATCTCCTTTCTCATTTTTTCAGTGAATTGTAATGTTAATTTAAACAGACAACACATGTGCGTGCATGTCCACAGACAAACATCTGTTTATTTCTGGGTGTTTTATGTTGTTCATCTGTTCCTGTACTGGTACTACAGCGCAATGATTATAATAATTATATCATTCCGTTATCCTTTCTTTTTCAGGATTGCTTTAGACATCATTGTCACTATTCCTTCATATGAAATTTAAATAATTTTACCCAATTTTAGGAAAAGTGGTCATATTATTTTTGCGAATTGCATTGCATTTTGAAATTCATTTAGGGAGCATTAGCATTTTTAGTACTGAGCTTTCCTAGGCGAGAATATAGCATATCTCTCCCCTCTTCAGCTTTTACAGCTCCCTTTCCATGGGCTCTGCTCTTTCCTTCCCCTCGTGCTTTCAGTCAGCCGCCTGCTCCAGAGCAGCGTCAGTCACTTGAACGAGTCTGGCTCCTCTGTTTCCTTGGAGAGTCTTCAACAAGCCACCTGATGAGTACCTCGTCTCTGAGGGTTAAGACTAGTATTTCCTGGGCTCAATTTCATGTCCGTCCTTCTAGTTAGCTCTCTAAACAAGTCTCTTCACTCATTTGCGGAGCACCTGTATCCATTTCTGATCCCTCTTTCTCCCTCTCACCCTTGCTATGCATCATCTGGTAAGCCGTATATTTAGTTCTTTTATCAATCTTTCTGGCTCTCAATCATTTCTGCCTCTCTTTTCTAATGAGCCACAAAGCGTATTCAGAGATACCTCCAGCTTGGGAGAAAATAGACTGTTCAGAGCTCTCTTCAGATTCCAGGCACTTTAATTCATAGTCCTCCAACAGACAATAGAGTACATCTTACTGATTGCCTAATAAAACGAGGAGAAATTGCTCTCTGAATGGGCTGTAATTGGATCATGTCTTTGCTCACATAGCATTCAATAGGAATCCAGGACAGTTTAAAGTTTTTTCGTTTCTTTATTAGTATGAGAAAGATATAAACCCTATTTAGGGCATTGGAAACTTTCCACTCCCATCATGGGCAGTAGAACTATCAATTCAGATTCCACATTTATGGCATCCTTTTATGTGTCAGGTGGGGTGCTTTGTGTTCATTCAGATACGATCTGACTATATGGCAATTTCAGCTTTCAGAAGTCAGCTGTGAGCCCAGACATTTGAAATTAAAAAAAAAAGGTTATGAGAGCATGAAATAAAATTATCACAGGAGATAACTCAGAGCCAATAATAACAGTGAAATAAATGTAATGGGCATCTTTTGCTGAGTTTTTGTTATATATTAGGTGCTGTAAACAATTTCTCATCGTTGACTTTTACAACTGCGTGAGGTGTGTACAATTATCCCCATCTTATAGATGAGGACAACAGGTGCTCAGAGAGATTAGCGACACCCGCCAAGGCCACGCATTGTGAGTGACAGAAGGGGGAACTGCATCTTCATCTGACTGGAGTTCGTGTTCTTTGCAGTACAGTACTTGGCTTCCATTCGCCCTTACCGTCTACACAATTCTCAGCAGTTTAGAGAAGTTGATCACCTGGCTTTACAATGTAAAACATATTAGAAATGGCAAATTTGAAAGGGTCCAGAAACTTCTAGAAATACAAAAACTTAGAACTGAAATTTTGGAAGGAGAAAAGAAAACTATTTAAAAACACCCCCCCACCCCTGGGCCCCCGCCAAACAGATGAATGAATGAATAATCTGCGGACACTGAGTGAAAAGGCAAATAGTTCTGTACATCCCCCAATAATCTCTGAGGTTATTACTGGATTATGGCATTAAATAGGGTTAAACCTATTCTGCGTTAAAATGCTCAGAAAATATCCCAGAGAATGTTATTGATGGAAAGGACGTTTATGAATTGTTGTGTTGAGCTGACTTTACAGATATAAATAATTGAGGTCCAGAAGGTGTCACGGTTGACCCAGAACAGTGCTGGTCACTGGCAGAGCTGAGCACAGATCTCAGTTTTCCTAAGTCCTGCTCCAGGAGGCTCACAACTCCTCCTGGCTTCTTCTCCCAAGGATGCTAGTGACACCTCCTAGGAAGCCTCTCCTAAATCCGGATAAAGAAAAGAAATCTTGCTGTTTGATATTATTGAATTAGATGTCTAACTTTCACTTATCTATTATATCGCTTACTCTTTCTTGCTCAGTCGATTAGGTACTAAATAAAGGACTGCCTGAGAGACGATCATGGTCTAGTTTGACAGACAAAGAAAGGACACAACAGAGAAAGTCCCATGTGGTAGAAAGAAGGCTCAAGGTAAAATGGGAGCCCAGAGGACCCCTAACAGCTGGGCTTTAAAAGAATCTGGTATGGTTTCCAAGACAGGTGTCCTTGAGTTCAGTCTTGATGGATACCTAGGAACCAGCCAGGCAGATGAAGCAGTAAATGGCATTTCAGGCAAATGAACAGAATCTACCATGCATGGAGTCTGTAGAGAAATGTCAGATACTTTAGTTTGATAAGACAGGAATCAGAGAATTACAGCCAACCCTTGGGCCTAATCCAGCCTACTGCCTGTTTTTATAAATAAAGTTTTATTGGAACACAGCCAAATTCATTTGCTCACATAGTGTATCTGGCTCCTTTCACACTACAGTGACAGAGTTAAGTAGTTGCCATAGAGACCATATGGGCATGTAAGACCTAAAACATTTATCATTTGGCAATTTATAGGAAAAGGTTTGCTGAATCCTGGATTAGAGTAGATGGTAGCAGGGGCCAGATTACACACTGATGGCCCATGGGCTTCATCTGATTGCCATGTTTTATCTGGCCTGTACACTGTCCCTTTTTTTTGTTTAAAAAAATATGAAATATTTTCAATTTTTAAAAATTAAGAGATTTCAGGGGCCGGCTCTGTGGCCGAGTGGTTAAGTTCGCGTGCTCCGCTGTGGCGGCCCAGGGTTCGGATCCTGGGCGCGGACATGGCACCGCTCGTCAGGCCACGTTGAGGTGGTGTCCCACATCCCACAACCAGAAGGACCTGCAACTAAGATATACAACTATGTACGGGGGGGGGGGGGGGGGTTGGGGAGATAAAGCAGAAAAAAAAAGAAAAAAAAGATTGGCAACGGTTGTCAGCTCAGGTGCTGATCTTTTAAAAAAAAAGAGATTTCAAATAAAAATCCAGATTCCTAGCTTCTCTTGAAAAGCCAGAAATTCTATCAATTTTGGGCCTGCTTTTCTGCATGGCAAGAATTAGAGCTGAGTAGGAGCAGCCCCTTCCGATGGGCATGAGCTCCCCCTTCTCCCATTGTCCTTCTGCTCCCAGCCTCTCTCGCTCATCTGTCTACCTCAGCCTTACGAATTGAAGTTTACAAATTCCAGTAGAAGTTGCAGGTAGAGGGAGTGATGATACATTGAAGATCTAGAAACACCTTGTTGAGGAGTTTGAACTTGATCCTGAGGTGCTAGGCAGCCACGGAAAAATTTGAAACAGCCCACTGACCTGATGAGATTGGCCTTTTAAAGAACAAGACTCTGATAGCAGCATGAAGAATGGACTAACGGTGACAGAGAATGGGGCCACTGAGAGCAGTTTAGAGGCTTTTGAAGAAGTCCAGGAAGGAATTGAGGAAGGCCTTAACTTAGTGTCCAGGGGACGTAAAGAAGAAATGGATATTAGGAATATTCGCATGGCAGCCAAGAGTACAGCTGGGACTGAGAAACAAGTGGGAGATATTAGATTAACAAAAGTTAACCGCTACTGTTCTTGCTGCGATGGGGTGAGGAAGAGCATTAACACCTATGAGTCCGGAAATCATACTTAGGGATTCTCAGCAGAGTCCCAGAGTCGGTAAGGCATAGGGCCTGCTTTGTGTGGCTGAGTGATCAACCTTATGTCAAGACATCTTATGCATCAGGAGCTTTGGGAATGACAGATGTTGAAGTGGGGCAGAGAAGCTCTTTGGAAGAGGCTATAAAAAACCTATCTGGCACCATTGGCCATGGCCTTCCATAATAGGTAGAACGTCACGGTGGTTGAAGGGAGAAATGCCTTTGTTGGGAGGATTGGGGTCCAATGTGCATCCCAGATTTGGAAAATCTGGTAGATATAGATAAATAGAGAGACCTCATAGGGCCTCGAAAATAGTACTGAATCCATGTGCCTCTTCCCATTCTTTCCTAATTCTGTCTCCAAAACCAAGGATGGTTTCTGATGGTGGGAGAGAGGCTGTTTCAGGACCAACCTGGCACTATAACAGGAGACTCACCATTCTTCTCAGCCTCCCTAGATGTACAGCAGGCAAACTACTTCTTGCCTGCTGGAAAGACCCTCCTGAGCCTTCCAGTAAGGATCTATTCCATCTAATAGGAAGGAATATCACTTTAAGAATTGAAATGCTACTTTCACTTGTGAACCGAGAGATAACCTCAGCATAGTTATGTATGGAAAAAACACCAAGTAGATAGAATTTCCAATAGATTTTAGCCTAGTGTTCTCCAAACAGAGAATGAAAGACACAGAGGGTTTAGGCCATTTCTCTGGGGAGAGGAGAAATGGCAGTTTCCATGGAGCATCACATCAAAGGGACTCAAACCATGACACCCTGCATTTTGAAAACTGTAAAAGCTTCCACAGTCAAGTCCATCATAACAGTGAAAAGACTCTTACAAGAAGAAAGGATATTTTCTCAACGACCACAAGGCTCTCTAACTCATTCAGAAGAGTCGCTAAGGCAATTTTCTAAGACCTACATTTTATTAATATTATAGAGAGATGTTGAAGACTGTCCACAAGGAGCAACTGGAAGACAAGAGGAAAAGCCAGGAGGCTAAGAAGGTAATCTAGAAAATGCAGTCACTGGAAAGACCACCGTTTCTGAAGCAAAATTCCCAACCGTGCTCAGTATTTGAGACAACTGGTGATAAGTGTTCTAAGCAGAGTAATTTTGTTTGTGTATGGAAAAAAAGAAAGAAAGAAAACACATTTCCAAACAGTAACTAATATTTAGAAAAGAAGCTTACTTGAAGCAAACCAGAACCATTATGCTTGTCTGATGAAAACCGGATTTTCAAATTTGCAAAAATTTGCATCTTGTACATAACACACACACATTTTCCATGCACGGCATTCAAATATTAAAATCTTTACAGAACGTTTTATTTAGTGTAATGCATGTGTGCAATGTTTTTCATTGCCCCAGATAAAAATTCATCTCGCTGTGTCATGCTGTGTCAATCCTGCGGAAAGGCACACAAATCCTCATTCTACGGGGACAATAGCTTTGGGTAAGAGGATAAACTTGTCCCTCTTGATCTCCACTAGCCTCCAGCTGACTCTGGAGGGCCACCCACACGGCCAGTGGTTTCCTGCAAGAACTGAGGCGAAGCACTTCTAAGAAAGGCCTTTTCTTTCCCAGCATCTCAACAACCTCTGGCTCCACTAACAGAAAAGGCTAGATAATAAATACTGTTTTCATGGTGTTTTACATAAAATTTACAAAGAGCCCATCTCATTAAGTTTTCACAAGAGTCGCATCTATATTTTGGGAGTAACAACAATGAGGGTCAAATAGGTTGAGCAAGTTGTCCAGGACCATTAGGAAGTGGCAGCGGTGGGGCCTCAATCCAGGCAGTCTTTGGGTGACCCCAGACCCTTCCCACCGAGCCCCTTATTACAGCTGCGCCTTGGCCACAGAACAGCAGAGAGGCTGAGGGACCCCCACTTCCCTTCAGTGGCCCCTGTGTCTGGGAGTCATGACACGATCCTTTGGTTCATTTTCAGGAAGGGTCTCTTGTAGGACCTTTTTGTTTTGACATTTATTCCATTTATCTCACTTCAAATTGTATCAGATATCTGAGCAGTGGCTCCATTACTAAGTTCTATCACTTTCTGACTGAGGAGTCTGGAGTAAGTAGCTTAACCTCCCTGGGCCTCACTTTTCTCATCTGTTACATGGGGATAATAAGTATTTATCACACAATGTTGTCAGAAGGATTGAATGTGATTATGTATGTAAATCACTTTTCAGTACATAACACGTGGTAAACACTCAGTAAATATTAAAATTTAAAAAAAGAGGAGGAAGCTGGTAATGTACAAGTTCAGGTGGAGATGAACATTTACTTGTCTAATTAAACTGTGAGCTGCCAGAAGGGCAGACCATTATTATTTAATTTAATGTAGTCCGTATTCTACCCTGGGGCTCCCCCTCAATACATGTTAATCCCTTCTATGCACTTTTAGGAAAACACTACTTTCTCACTGTTTGTGACCTCTTAGAAGGAACATACTCTTGTTTAGAATGTGAGAAACTAGGGGGCAGAAGCTATTTCCCTAAGGGCTAGATGGATGGGGACGGAGGGATGGGAGGATAAAAGCATAGAGAGAGTACCATCATAGCTCACTGTTTAAGACTCATTGTTAGTAAGACTAAATATAGAGACCTATCTGAGTCACTTAAATTGGTTATTTCTGTTAGACCAATCATTTTCTGAACTGTGAAGTTATTTTCTGAACCATACTTTGGTAGTATCAGAGTTACATTCTATAAAATAGGAGGCATTTAGTCAACACTCTCATTTTACAGATGACGTAAATCAGGCCCAAAGAGTATGTTCAAATATGTGTTTGAAATGTCATAGTCAAACTATTTTATTTTATCCAAGATTAATACATTCAAAATTTCTTTTTGTGCCAAAAGAAAAAATTAAAAATGTAGCTCAGTTGAGTATTTTGCTTTTGCCAAAAAACATTAAAACAGACACAAATGCTATCAGCAAAGGATCTTCATTACCAATCTTTTACTAATTAAAATCTCTTTTGGGTAAATTCGTGACCATTTCTTTGTTTTCCTCTTGACATCTGCATTTAGAGAGGTCACCTCTTTGGTGACGTCATCAAAGTAAAAAGGTAATATTCTTTAAATGTAACTGACTGCAATCAGTCACCACATGGGGGGAACACTAAGAAATAAATGATCTGTCCGCTTAACTCATCAATCAATTAATGAACAATCACTTATTAAACTTGATAGCTCATCTGATCTCCAAACTACTCACTCAACAAATATGCACTGAGCATCTCCTAGTGCAAGGAAATGTGCTGAGTGATGACAATATGTTGTTGAGGAAAACAGATGTGGTACCTACCCTAGTGGAGTTCACAGAATAGTAGGAGATAATTGACAGCAGATGAGTAAACAAATGAGTATATAATTGCTGTAGGGGAGCAAAAATTGCCACCCCAAAATGTGTGTCTTTGGCTTGAGGATTATTTTAGGCTGATTATTTTTAAGAAACAAAAGACTCAGGAAGAAACTTTGACTTCCTCCCCTAACTGCCTAAAAAGAGCTTAGATAGAGGACCTGTCCCAGGAAGGAGATATCGCTGTAGATAACTATAGTCTAGGTGTGGTAGACAGGGAGGAAGCTAGCAAGGCCCCTTTGACCAAAATCCTCTCTGTGTCTCATTGTCTCTAGATGGCCCAACAAACGTTTGCTTACCAAACATGAACTCTGTTCATCTTCCTATAAATTCCCTCCTTCCCCTTTGAAGTCCCAGACTATTGCCCCCTTCTCCTTAGCCCAGACCGACATAAATACTTCATTTTACCTGACTTTCTTTGGAATTTTTCATGCTTATATGAATTCCCTGTGTGCATGTATTAAATTTGATTTTCTCCTGTTAACCTGCCTTATGTCATTTTAATTGTTTGACCAGCTATAAGAACCTAGAGGGGATGGGGGGAATTTTCCCCTCCCCCACATTGCAAATCACGATAAGAGCTATGATCAGGGCACAGTATTTAGGGTTGCCAGTATTAAACTTACATACACTAAAAAGAGTATTCATTGTTGATCTGAAATTCAAATTCAACTGCATATCTTGTGCTTTTATTTGCTAAATCTGGCAATCCTACCAGTATAGAAAATAAACATGCGTGTGTGTGTGTGTTGTGAGGGTTAGGGGAGAGACATATTAGATAGAATAGTCTGGCAAAGCTCACTCCAGACAATTCATTTAAATTGAGATTGGACAGATAAAAAGAAGCTGGCAAGGAAAGGAAGAGGGTGGGATGGTGGGATATTGTTGCAGGTAGAGGTAGGGGTAAAGAATTTCAGATGAAAAGAATGGCATGTTCAAAGGCCCTGAGACATTAATTCATTCAACAAGTATTCACTGAGCGTCTTTTATAAGCCAAGCACCAGGCACTGGGGATACAATGGTGATTAGGACAGAAGCACTCTACCTTTATGGATCAATTGAGGACGACAGGACACAGCTGTACAGAAATCATGTTTAGCAAGGGGATGAAAGATAATCCAACTATACCATTTTTATTCCCTAGGATGCTAATATGAGGCTCAATGAAAAAACAAAAATGTATATCTTTCTTGAATTCAACAACCATTTGTCCTCAGCTTGGCCAGGGGAAAAACAGGAAAAAAGAAATAGACAATAATTCGTTGTCCTTTACCATAATTGTCTTTGGGCTGCTCCTCAATAAGATGCCTCAAAATCAATGATAAGTAAAATGAACTCTTTAGAGAGATTTCAAACTCGCTTAAATAACTCCCTAAACCAATCAACTCAAGTGGGGAAAAAGGGCAAAATGCACAAAAACAACACAAAATAACCACCTGTTCGATCTACTGTCCTCAGGAATAGCAGAGATGCTCTGGATGCGAGAAATGAACAAAAGAAGGACAAAGTCTAGAAATGTAGCCATCTTCTGGGAAGTTCCAGAATAAGCACAAACACTTTATACTCCGGTGAGATGTCTTTTTGCTCTGAACGTCATTTTATTTGGGGAAAGAAGCGATTCTTGTGGATAAGAGCACAGAGCCATTCCTCTTGTTGCAGAAGCAATAGGCAAATTCTTTCTGCCTTGACAATTATCTATGAGATTTTTCAGATAATATCCATTGTATTAATGATAATTCAGTTCATGGGGAGAAATGATCAGAGATTAGCTTTCAGGCCATGATTTGAGTTCATTATGTGAACATTTAAGAGGAAAAAATGGAATTTTGATTTACAGCTCAATTCTTAATTTGCTCATTTGAACAAAATTAAAAAAAGAATTCATATTCCAATGTATTTTTGTGAATATTACAGACTTTGCTTAAAGTATATTTCTTTGGAAATGCTCTTACCTAGGGCTATTCATCAGTTAATAGCCTAAAGCAAAATCTGATAGGATGATTATGATGTAATAATTAATAATTCAGAGACTAGTTATGTCAAACTAACCTTAAAGACATGCGGTAGTCTATTTCTCCAGCCTGTTGCTGTCTCCTAGAACCTCAATATTTTAGTCAGTATATTTGTTATCCCTCTCAGATTCATGTCAATTAAAAATTTGACCAGCCTGCAATTTGTCCCTTGATCCAATCATTGATAAAAATATTAACTAGAGTAAATCCCTGATAGAGCTCTCTGCCAAGCTACCAGAAATATTGGCTTTCATAGCTGCTTAAATCAATACCCAATTACTTAACTTTGCTTACATCTAACTGTAAGTTCTACATATTAGTCCACAAGTTTCTGATGAGAGGCCAGGCACCTTGCATGAATCCAAACAAAATTTAGTAGGGATTAAAAATAATCCCTGCATTTGGGTCAAAAGTTCTAATGCATTTCTGAAAGCGTAGATGCAAATTCATTCACAGGAAAGCAACCAGAATGATGAATGGAATCGAACTATGTCTCGTACAGAACAGGAGTAGGAATTTGCAGAGGAGAAAACATTTAATTGTTTTTGTAATTTTATTTTTTTCTAATATGTAAATGGCTTTTGTATGAAAGAGAAGGTGCTCTTCTTCAATACTACAGGTGACAAATTCAGCTTTCCGGAGGCTGGGCTGGCCGTGTGAGTGAGAGGACGGCCTTACCCTTCTACTTTTCCTCCTGTGGTAGAAACATGCTCACAGATGCCTTTGCTCT
This sequence comes from Equus caballus, assembly GCF_041296265.1. NCBI lineage: Eukaryota > Metazoa > Chordata > Mammalia > Perissodactyla > Equidae > Equus > Equus caballus. Next base: position 88,823,633 of record NC_091699.1, read on the forward strand.
TAACTCTTTCATAAAAAGCCACTGTGCAAAGTCCATAATCCATGGCAAATGATCTCTGGGCTCAGCTTAGGCACAATATGGGGTGGTGGGAAGAGTGACTAAATGACGGTGCTGTGCCCCAGTTAAGGGGAGGGGCAGTCATTTATTAATGCCAGCTAATTATTGTCAAGGGAGATGTTATCTATGCTCTCCCAATGTTAGTATATCCTATAGCTTTTTCAAAAGAAACTAGAAATGTGAGTTTTTATCTTAATTTTTAAATCTGGGCAATAAATTCAGATTTTTCTCAAAAAACACTTGCCAGTCGACGCTGGGGAGGTCTGAAAAAACCAGGCTGCTAGTTACTATATGATTCCCAGAGGTTGGGCCAGGACCAATGGCTTGAAGATACAGGCAATCAGGTAGAAGATGAGTGGAAGGAAGGACTCATTGCTCCTCAAAGTTGCCTTCCCTTCAGACCACCAGACCTGGGTGGAGTGACCTCATGCTGGTCATGTTGGAAGGCAGTCCTCTCCGTGACTGGATTCAGTGACCTTTAAGGCCCTGTCTCACTCTGAGAGCCTATGGTTCCAAACAAATCTGTCTCTGAGGGTTCATAGAAGGGAATCGATGGCTGGAAGGTTCTTGAGAGTGTTTCTTGGAGAGAGAGAACGTGATCTTAGCTTTGAGAAATGATTTCCATTTGGAGGCAGAAGACTTGGGAGGGAATTCCTGGATGAGAAAACAGCAGGTACAAGGGAATAAGGGTGTAAATGAGGGTGATCTGAGTTGGGGGTGGCAGAAAGAAGATTTTAATGGAAGTGGATGGTTTATGGCAACTAAACCTGGGGTCACAAACTGGCCACCTCCAGTCACGTTTCACAATCCCACTGTTTAAAATTAACATTGAACCTAAAGTCCTTTTGGAGGGCTTGCATGCTCCACTTAGCCACTGGCCCCACCACTTCGTGCTGTCTTGTATCCTGGACCATCACAAATTTACATCACCTGCCTTGTCCCCAAAGTACTTAAATTGTCCCCCCGGCAATAAATTTTGATTTTATGTAAATATATTTTCCTGAATCAAGTGCATAAATCAAATACCTCTTAAACATTGTTACATGGTTAGAACTTTGGAACTTCAAATAAAAAATAATCTAAATGGAAAATTGAGCGTTTGTTCAAAAGTAGAGGAAAATTTCATTAATGTTTTTGGAAGTCCCCACATTGGCTAATCTATCTCATATTCAGCTAATTTGGTAAGTTGTCCCCATGGTTTGAGAGCTTGATGTAAGTGTTTTACAAACCTGAACACAACTCTGAATGAGCAGAGGCGTTGGGGTTCTCTCAGGTCTGGTTGGGGCTGTTTTGTTCTGAAATAGCTGATCAAGGCTCCAAGCTAATCAGTCAAACAGCTGGGTGGTTGGCCAAGGATTTCAATTTTCAATCCGTTGTTCTGGCATCAGAGACACACACATTCCCAGGGTTTTACTCTCATAATTTAAAATCAGGTTTTTGCTGTCACAGAAATACCTGTGCTTGTATCAGCCTTTCACAAGCATCTTCCCATTAGATCCTCGCTACATACCTACTCATTCACTCATTAGACAGAGACCTAATCACAATAAAGGGCCAACTATTAATGCCGGTTGTACGTGCTCAGAACGTGGCACTGAACACGACTTAAAACCTCTATTAAGCAAGCATGGGAGATGCTTTTGCTCCCATTAAAAACGCATTTATTACTTAAATCATTTTTATTACAGAAGTAAAACAGAAATACGTTCTCTGCATTAAAGACTAAGGCAATGCAAAAGTATATAGAGTAAAACGCGAAAGCCATTCTCGTACATTTGTATGCACTTATATACCAATGTCATTGTTTTGCATCAATACTATTACACAATATGCATTTTTCAGAAACCTTATTTTGTAGCTTAAAATGTCTGAGAGATTTTTTCCATGTCATTTATGTTTTAAAGGCTCTAAATTTTCCCTAGTTTGTTGTAGTACAATATATTTAATCTCCTCCTTATCAATAGATTATTAAACATTTCGGCTGTTTATATTTTTGTTGTCATTGCACTGATGCACTGTATAAATGTCTTTATCCACATAAGCTAATATTTCTTGAGGAATATTACTAGAAGCAGTTTTACTGGGTAAGTTTAAAATTTTGGATGATACTGACAAGAAGTATAAAAGTGCTTGATTCTCTTCATTCTTGCCAACACGGAACTGAACGCAAACAGACTCTAAATCTTTCTAATTTGATAGATGAAAAATGTCTCATTTTAATTTGTATTTTCCCATTTGTAAATAAACATCACTTTACTTGATGTAGATGTATTTGTATATGTGTATATGCACACACACACAGAGGGATCTGCAAATTATTTGTTCATATTTGATTCAATTTTCTATCGTATAATCTTTTTCTCATTGATTTGTAGGTGTTCTTTGTGTATTTAAAATATTAAGATTGTCAAAGATGTTGCAAATATCTTCTTCTAGCCTGCCATTTGTCTTCTATTTATGCTGTTATTTACTTTTAAAAATTTATGTATAATTAAATTGGTTAATTTTTTACTTCATTGTTTCTAAGTTTTGAGTCTTATTTAGGAAGACCACTAACATTCCAAATTTATAGAAACGGCTTCTAATATTTTCAAAGTTTTTCCTTAATATTTAGCTCTGTAATCCCTATAGAGTTTCTTTTTAGGAATGATGTGAATTAGGCATTTAACTTTTTCTCCCAAAGGGATAGCCCATTGCCCCACACTATTTGTTAAAACACCCAGTCTGTTGCCTTTATATTGGAAGGATAATTTGGCTTGGGTTTCACATTCTTTGCTTCAGAAGCGAAAATGTGCTGCTTTTCCATCTTCTGAAATTGAATGTCACTGTGGTCAAGTCCAAGGCCAACCTGATTATTTCTGCTCTTGTAAGTGGCTTGGATTTTCTGCCTAGATGCCCCCATAATTCTTTCTTTAAACTTGAAATTCAGTAACTTTGCCAGATTATCTCATGGTGTTGATGTTTCCAAATGAAATTTTCCTGGCATCCAGCGGGTCTGTGAGGTCTCTCAATCCACTCTCTACATCATTTCAGGAGAATATTGTTTTAGTGTGTTTTTAAATATTCTCCATGTGTTTTCTTCTTCAGAAACACCCAACTGCCTGCCATCCACTTCTATCTTATTCTCTGTAGTCATGATTATACCTTTGTTCTTTTCTCCTTTTTTTGTGTTATTTCCTCAAGTCTATCTTCTATGTCCCTGGCAGTGTTTTCAGAGAAATTCATTCTATTTTTGTTGCTTCTAAAGAGTCTTTTATCCCATTAGTGATTTTATTTACCTCTCCAGCTTTTCTCCTGAGCTCTGCCAGCACACTTTTAATCTTCCTTGATTATTTTATGTCTCTTCTATAAAACTTGAATCTCATGTATACATATGTGGAGAGATAGAAAGAGAGAGAATCCATGTTGTCCTTCACAGTAATGAAGGATTCTTTGTCTAGACTTTTCTGCAATACCTTGGTAAATTTGTTTGGGGATTGTGGGCTCCTCTTCGTATAAATTAAAAAAAAATTATTCTGCAGTTTTGACGACTCTGTCTCACTCCCTCCTTTTTGATTATTACTCACCTTTAAAAGAGACTGGCTGTTTACTGAAGCATAGTACAGGGATATAGGGAAAGGGGTGAAACAGAGTTGAGTACATGAGGCTGACCACGGTTTTAATTTTGGTTCTGTTCTGGTTCTCGATTGCTGCATAACAAACCACCCCAAAACTTCGTGGTTTAAAACAACAATCAGTTATTTTGTTCACAAATCTGCAAATTAGGCGGAGTGCAGCAGGCTCAGCTCATTTCTGCCACACATGGTGTCAGCTGGGGCAGCTCTGACGGGGTTGGAGGATCCACTTCAAGGATGGATCACCGACTCATCTGGGAAGTCTTGCCGACTCATTCCCTCCCTAGGTGGGACTCTACACAGAGTGGCTTGACCTCACAGCAAGCTCCCTGAGCTCCAAGGTGGACTGTCCCAAGGGACAGGAAGTGGAAGCTGCTAGTTTCCTAAGGCCTGGTCCTGGAAACTGGCACAGCCTCCCCTCCTCTGCATTCTACAGAGTCAAGGGGAGAGAACAGAGACTTCGCCTCGCCATGGGAGGAGTGTCAAAGAATTTGGGGGTTGTGTTTTAAACCTGCTACAAGTTGTGTGTCTCAAGCATCTGTCACCAAATCTGTATCCTTTCTGTTGGGAATACATCTTTTTGCAGTTCATGGCATTCAGATTGAGGTGGCGCCAAGAAAAGATCCGTAAGTGACAGACGAATTATGTTTTGACTTGGAAATTGCTGCCGCCCCCCCCCCCCCCGCCCCCCCAGCAAATAGCCTCCTGCAGCATCCTAGCTAGCAAACTAGAAGGTGGGGCAGCATGATCCTACTCATCTTTCATTGGAAGCGTCAGACTATTCCCCCTTTCTCTCTTGGCCCATCCACGTGATCTTCTCTGTGCTCCAAATGACGGAACATTGGCTGGTCCTTTCAGCAATGTGATCTGCTCTCGGCTCCGAGAGGAGCGGATTTGGCTCAGCATCTTTCCATCTCTTGTTCAAGATTTCACGTTATCTGGCAGCAATACTTCATACTTAAACACGTCGTAGTTTAGGATTTGGAGTTGTGACTGTTTCCCTGTTTCATGAACTATGAAATTTTTTCTCTACATTTTCCATTGTTTTAGCTTGTTTCGAGGGAGTCTAGTAGAGTAAAATATTTTATCCTGCTGTCTTAAGCAGAACCTCCACATGAACTTTAGAATCACCTTTAAAAAATCTGTTTGGATTTCAGAAGGGAGATTATACTGAAGGTGTAGATTGCTTGAGGAAGAGCTGATTACAATACTGAATCTTCCCATCCCAGGTCTTAGTATGTCTCTTCACTTATTGAGGTTGTCTTTTTCTGTCCTTCACTAAAGTTAAGCTATTTCTTCTCAGATATCTTGTAGGTTTTTATTATTTAGGGTATTCTAATTATTTTCCATTTTAAAATGCTGTTGCAAACAAAATAATTTTCCCATTACATTTTATTGTCAGTTGTTGCTGAAGTCCAAGAAAGCTATTGATTTTTGTGTATCCATCTTCTGTCCAGCCAGACTTCTGAGCTAGTATTTTGCCATTTGAGTCTCTTGTATTTTTAAGTCGACAATCATATCAGCTCACCTATTAAGTATTTTATTTTGATTTTCATTTTTTTTGGTGAGGAAGATTGGCCCTGAGATAACATCTGTTACCTATCTTCCTCTTTTTGCTTGAGGAAGATTATTGCTGAGTTAACATCTGTGCCAATCTCCCTCTATTTTGTATGTGGGATGCCGCCACAGCATGGCTTGATGAGCAGTGTGTAGGTCTGTGCCCAGGATCCAAACTGGCAAACCCTGGGTTACTGAAGTAGAGTGCAAGAACTTAACTATGCCACTGGGCCAGCCCCAGATGTTCATATTTTTTCACATTGGTTTATAACATTATATAAATTTCAAGTGCACATCATTATATTTCAATTTTTATACATCATTATATTTTGTACATCATTATATTTTTGTATATTTTGTATTATATTTTGTACATCATTATATTTCAATTTTTGATTTTCATATTTTAAATTTCTAAGATTTTACTTTTTAAATTTCAACTCATCCCTGTTTTATGGATGTGAATAACCTTCTACATACATCTCAGTAAGTAATTTATACAAGTTTTGGGCTTTGGTTTTCTATAGTTTTGTTTCCCCATAACATTGCTCTTCTCTGCTTTCATAATCTATATTTTCAGTGTAATCTCACTTCTAAAATCCTAACAGATTTTTATTTTTTAAGATGAGACTAGATACATATACTGAAGCTGCCATCTTGATGAAATTAGAAGGTAAACTTGAAGAGACCGACTGACCAGCTCAAAGGTGTAAAGTTAGTAACTGATGGAGTCACCATGTGACTCCCAGCCCGGCCTTCACTTCTCCAGGGAAAAGTATAACACACGATCCACACAGGAGGTATGTCCGAGGATGAAAATTTTTCCACCAAAACTTTTACCAGAATTACTAATTAAAAAAAAACCTAAATGCTGGGGCCGGCCCAGTGGCGCAGGGGTTAAGTTTACACGTTCCACTTCCCGGCGGCCCAGGGTTCGCCAGTTTGGATCCCGGGTGTGGACATGGCACTGTTTGGCAAAAGCCATGCTGTAGCAGGCGTCTTGTGTATAAAGTAGAGGAAGATGGGCATGGATGTTAGCTCAGGGCCAGTCTTCCTCAGTAAAAAGAGGAGGATTGGCAGTAGTTAGCTCAGGGCTAATCTTCCTCAAAAGAAAAAAACTAAATAAATGCATATATGTATATATTTTTCTACTTTCCATAAGTTTTTCTTATAAACATGCTAATGAAAAGGGCTAAAAGCAGACTGCTATTAAACAATAGCATCTGAAAATATAGATGGTCAACAGTCACATAACCAAGAATTAACTCCACTTAGGAAATATTCTGATGTCCATGAAAGCAGAGTAGGCAGGTGAAGATGGGAATGTGGTTAAAGATCAAAATGGATAGACTTCCAAATATACTAGGGTTAGGATTTAATTTAATGGCATCAGATAGAGCATGTTCACATTAACGTCATTAGATCAAATTTGACCATTTAGCTGCCATTCTGGAAATAAGCTATTTAAGCTAAAGAGGCTTCCGAATTGGACTTTCATATGTCCCATTTGAATTGAGCACCTTTAGAGAAATCAGATGAAACTACGTTATGATTCTGATACTACAGGATAATGCCAGCAAGTGTGTGGTCTGAATTTGATGCATTTCGTTTCATACAAGAATTCACTGGGCACTCACTCCACTATCTTTTGAAATGACAAACTCTTGTTGTTAACCCATGAAGAACAAACTAAATGGTGAAAGGAATTCTCCCTTCAACACTGCCTGTCCTTCTGGCAATAAAAAAAAAATGATGTATTTAAGGACCCCTGGGACAGGAAAATTGATAAGAGCTCCCAACTCCTTTCCCATAAACAACCGATATTTTAAAGCTATTAACACAGGAGCTGGGCATTCAAAGACAGTTAATTTATCATCCAGTAGCTGGCGAGGGTGTCAGGGCTTGCAGTCAGGCTCTGAAAAATGGGCCCTGAGTTCACCCTCTATAGCTGAACAGCTGCTCCTTCCCAAAGTTTTAATCAGATTCCCCGAGCATTACATGCCCCAGTAAGGCAGAGCCCACATAAAATCTGCAATAAGCCTGCCATGCAAATTCATTTTGGAGCCCAAGTAATAGGAACAGATTATATTCTCTGGGCCAAGGGAGAGCTTTGCATTTAGACCAAAATTATGATTGCATATTGATTTGGCCTCTTGCACTCTGGAAAATTTTTTCTTGGAAAAAAATTCAGCATTGATCACCTGAAATAAAAGGCATTTTCTTCGTTGTCCAGAATGAGAAGTCAGGTTTAAACACGTTGGAAAGAAACTCTGCCGTAGGACAAAAAGCATCTTAAACCAGAACTCCTGAAACTATTTACAGAGTTTTGTCTTTTTGTTCAGATGCCCTTCCTTCCCCTGCCCTGAGCTGAGAACCACAGCTTTCTCCAAATCCTAAAAGAGGCTTATAATCTCCTCCCAAAGAGTTTAACATGTAGAATTTTAGATCAGGTTACCAATAGAAGCCAGTTTGACAATCTTTAGAAATCTTACCTCACGTGAGGCCAGTTATGATCGGTTTTTCTCATAGATGGCTTCTCATGGATGACCCTCACACCGAGCTATGAGCAATCTCCTGTCACTAGGCCACTTCTTGTGAACATACGCCACTAGCCACAACATAGGGAAGGAGAGGGAATCACTATCAATCCTCCCACTAGATATTAGAGGACATTAGGTAGAGACAAACGGCACTCATGTGTAGTGACAGAAGTACAATGTATCGATCAGAAGAAGAATTCATTAGTCATGGAAGAATCAAGAAGAATCACACGATCAAATACTGCGAGTGACCATCCCAGCTCCGTGTAGTGGGGAGAGAGCAAGATTTAGCTATCCTAACAAACTTTGAGTAGTTTTAAATTATCTTAAGCGTTGGTATGGATTCAGGGGGTGGTTGCCAATCACTTCAAAATTTCAAGACAATTTGGAAAAAAATACCTTTTGTGTGAAGGATGCAGATCAACATCTGATTCATTGATCTACCCCTCATCAGAGGGTATCATTCAACCCTCTGGATACCATTTGCTTTTATATGCAGGTCTGTCTACAGTAAAGCCTGCTTTTATCATGAGATCTTTTGGGTACTTGAAATCCTGGTGACAGTAATTTCCTGTATTGAATTAATACAGTAGATGCTGATTATGATTCAGCTTCCTAAGTAGCTTGACTCTAGAAGGAAAATGAGCTGATCGTGCTAGCATGGATATTCTGGTCCTCGGGTCAGTAATTTCTTGGTGTTTATTACATCAGCACCCTGGTGTCCACCTCTGCCTCATGCGTAATTGCTTAGTACAAGTCACTCACTTAGTAAATAGCTGGTCATCCTGGGCCCAGACTAGAGAACGTCGTCAGGCCCTCCAATGTAGAGAGATGAAATTTCAAATGGGGGCTAAAATGAGTAAGAAGCTACTAACACTTAGTAACAATGTACATCAGAAGACAGACTTACCTCTTCCAAGTCTCTCTCAAAACTGGCTTGTTGTCTAGAACATCAGCTCAAAATCACTTGGGGACACAAAGGTCAATTTTTAAAGGATGTCCATCACACAGCATATTAATAATTTGTGTGGCAGAAAATGTCCCCTGCTTTCCACCCATGGAGGCCCCCTCTTCCCAGGACTTGGAGAGAACTGAACAGATGGATTCCTAGTGTGGATCATAAATTTGACAAGAAGAAAACAAGGTAATCAAAATAGAGAGTAAGAGAAACTAGGAAGACAATGAGAAAGATGAAGGACAGCCTCCACAGAGAACATGATGAGTTACACAACTGGAGACACTAGAGGTAAAAGGGAGAGAAAAATAGAGGATCCCAGAGAAGATGCTTTACCAGCTTCCTACTGTATTGGAATCCTTTGTACAGTTCGAAATTATTAGAGCCTGTCCAGAGTTTCATAGCTGGTATAAATTGATTTTAGCATTTCTAAACCAAACTGAAAAGCATTATCTGTTGTCAGACTCTTTTGCACCATTCTGAGAAACATTTTGATGAACGTGACTACCGGAGCAAAAGTTGACTCACTTTAAGAAACAGCTCTTTTGCTGTGTCTCCACCTTCTCTACACAACATCCTCTCTCCCTCCACTATCATTCTATGTCCACCATCTTTGAATATTGTAGTGGATAACAGAGAGCTTGGTTTACCTTACTTTACCCCTCCCCATTAATTATCGGCATTATTATTGTCACAGTCATTCCTTACTAGATTTATGATTGTTTCACCAATTTTTTTGCTCATGTTCTTTGTCTCTCACTTCTTTCCAAGCTTAGTCTCACATTTCTATCATTGATTATCTACGAGTGGTAAACTCTGTCTGTCTGAAAATGTCTATATGAAAATTTCATTCTTTCCCTTGAATGGTATTTTAGTTGAGTTGAGAATCTTGGTTGTAGATTATTTTCCCTCAGCACTTTGTACATATTATTCCACTGTCCTCTGGTAGCTCTTATTGCTAATGAGAAAACTGCTGTTATCCAAATTGTTTTCCATTTTAAGTAATCCATCTTTCCTCTCTGATTGCTTTTAAGATTTCCATTTTGTCTTTGATGATCTCAGATTTCACTGTAATACACTTGGCTGTAGATTAGCTTTAATTTATACAGCTCTGGACACAATATGATGTGTCAATTTTTCTCTTCAATTCTGAAAAATTATCACCCATTATCTCTTTAGATATTGCCACAAATCAATTCTGTTTAGTTTTTCCTTTTAAAATTCTTATTGATGTATTCTGAATTTTTTTCATGCTATCCTCCATGTCTCTTAAGAAGCCTTTCATTTTTTTTTTTAAATCTGTTCTGCATTCTTGATCATTTGCCAAATTTATCTTCTGGCTCGCTAGCTGGATTTAATATGATATTTATCTTGTCCATTTAGTTTTTAATGTCAATATCTACTTTTTTCATTTTGAAATGTTCTTTTGTTTCCTATTTTCCTATTCTTTCCTAACTTTTTCTACTCTGCCACTTATCTCTAGTCATTTTCAATATGCTTATTTTATAATAGCTTTTTTCTACTCCTCCATTTATCTCTTTAGTCATTTTCAATATGCTCATTTTATAATTTATCTTGAATTTCTGTAATTTTTGTTTAGTTCCTTAGGGTGTTTATTCTTCTGATTTACTTTTGTTTTGTTTATCTCCTGGCTTTCTTCACAGTGGAGTTATTTCCTTTTGCGGCCTATAAACTTTTATTGTGAACTCGTTTTCCGAAAGTCTTGTTTTTTTCCTGTGGGATTTCCATGCGCCTGGGTTGAAAAAATATCGCTTCAGAGCAGTTTGCATATTTGGAAATAAGGAAAGGGAAATGAGGCCGGGACAGGAGTTTCAACAGTCCTTAAAACTGTTTATCTTAATTGATCGGCTTGTAATTCCTATACCACAACAGCCCAAGCCAGGGATAGATGACAATTTCCTCACCCTTTCTTAAGGCTGTTGGACAGTTGTGTGACTGAGGGAGGACTTTGAGACTCCTTTATTCAAAGAGATTTCTTCAAGTTCTGCTACCACAAGTGAGCCTACAGACAGGGCTCTGATTTCCATGTGGAAATGGGACTCCAGCTCAAAAACCTCCAAGACCAAAGGGTCTGTCTCCTAAACGAAAGCATGTGGCCACTGACAGTGGTAGCTTCTCACTCTTGCTGTGATTTCTCTCTTATTTCTCACACGTCCGGAATTTCCTTTTCTCTTCTTCAAAATCAGTTTTACACTTAGAAAAGAATTTTTGCCTTTTTAAATAAAGCATGTCTTTGAGTTTGTAATGGCATAGGGCCTATCTGCTTCATTTCAATCCACCATGTTCTGAACATTTTATTATTGTGAAATATGGTAGTTATTGTTCTGGGATGCCCATTATACTTGTCCTTCAATCACTTTCTTCTAATAATAGGTTCCATGCCCCTGGCCACAAGGATGGGGATACGATTCAGATCTGGCCAATCACCATGTTTAATTCTCTTGGAGTACTATGTGATTGGCCTAGAGGTGATCTTCTGATACAAGCAGAGCCAATAAGAGTCCTTCTCTGTTGCTGATATGCAAATATTGGGAGAATTAAGTGTTTTGAGCTAGACTAATATAAGTCTGGAGAAGCCATTAGTCACCCTCTCTTGCTTGGTAGAGCAAGTCATCTATCTGTACTAGGAAAGAATGAGGCTAGTACTCAGAGGGAGTCAGGGCCAAGAAAGAAGAGACAACCATGTTTGAATCCTGAATCCTGGCATGCCCAGAGTCAGCCCCACCTCTGTTAAACAGGCCAATGAATTTCTTTTGCTTACACTAATTTGAATTGGGTTTCTGTCACTTACATCTAATTTATACACCAATAAATTAAAGTACAGTGGAATTGAGATAGGAACCCGTCAGCATGGTTTCTTTTATTTATTTATTTTTGCTGAGTCAGTTTGTTGTGCGTGGCCTGACATGCAGCAAAGCAAGTTCTAAGTCATGGGCTGAGTTGCGAAGAAGCAGTGAATGAACGTCAGATCTAATCTGAGAGACAAGGGACAGAGCCACAGGATGAAGCCAAGGTCAACTGCCAGTAATCTGAACAGGGACACTAAGAGCGAGGGTAGGAAAGATGCCAGTCACATCCAGGAAACAGGAACCAGGGGTCAGGAACAAGAAAAGCAAACAGGGCCTCCGCAGCAGGCAGGGGTGTGGGCAGCAAACTCTGGGCCTTCTGGCTTCAAGCTGGAGGTCAGCTGAGCGCTGCCTCCCAGCGGCTTCTTCGAGACGCCAGGGCGGCTTCCACTCCTGCTGAGTGATGCCACCTGGCGTCCAAAACATGAAGTCGGTGTGGAACCGACCACCAGGACAAGGAGTCCTTAAGCAAAAAGGGCCATAACTTTTTTTTCTTTAATTATGCATCACAGCAGTATCTAGACAGGCATCAAAATAAATGCATTTCATGCTGATTATCAGTTTCCAAGGCAAATATCAAAGTGAATTACCTGCTGAAAGATGTGTCAAGATAAGAAACTTGTTTTTAAGTTAAGCAGAGTCATGAGAAACATTATACTCTGTGGTTGTGAAAACAGTTTCAGTTTATTCTCATGAAAAGGAGACACCTTCTTTTCACCTCTGCGTTTACAACTATGGGTCAAATGGGAGAAGCAGTAGAGATAATGAGGATAACTAACAAGGCTTTTCAAATATTTGCAAGAAGCAGTACGAAGAATATTAAATATCCATCTTCTGGAATAGATTTTAATGAGAGGATTAGTATAATGTCCCCATCTGTATTTGAAGGGCTTTACGAACTCACTCATCCAGTAATTATTTGAGAACCTTCTAAATAATTAGCTCTGTGTTGATGGGGGATGGAGAAAAGTATAACTTGCCTTCAAGGCGCTTACAATCTACTTAGAGCTGATAGTACCAAGCGACATTATGGAATTTCCTTGGTGATATATGTTTATAACCAATCCCTACACAGCTATTTTCCAGGATGGTTTGTGGAGCAAGGTTTTGCTGCACACATTCAATCTCGTTACAGCTATTGTTTGCGTGTTTCAGCGAGGAGTTGCTGAGGGCGAGGGTGGGTGACCGTACCCCTCCAATCTATATCACCAATGCTCAGCATAATGTCTGGCACACATGGGTCCTCAGTACATTTTTGTTAAATGGCTGGATGACATCTCAAGGTTCCTCTTAGTCACATGGTTCTTTGAGTCTTACAGCCATCCCATTAATTTCCAAGTTAAATTTCCCTTAAGATGCACAGGCTATAAGAAATGTGGTCTTTCAAAATGTTGCTCACTCTAAGCGCCACGCATTCAGCAGTAGCACACTTTCAATGACATATTCTAGTAAGAACCTCTAAGCAACATAACACTTATTTAAAAAGAGAAAATTGGTGCTCTATTTCTCCCTCTCTTTTAATGATCTACATTGAATTTCTTTACAAGCATTTGCTTAACAGGGAATAAAGGAACCAAGTACGTATTTATTGTCATCCAAGAACCAGCTGTTAAATGAGGCTCTTATTTTATCTCTGAGAAAATCTGGAGGCATTTGCACACTGTGGAATTATTTCCCAAGTAGATGTTTCAGTACAATAGTGGCCATATTTCTGTTTTGCAGATAAATGGCTGAGAACACTCAACATCCCTGTCTGCTCTTTCATGGATACAAAAAAATTTTCAGACTTAAACCTATGTAGAATCTGCATTTAATGAAGATTGCCAACCATCAAGTATGTTAATGGGCGATTCTTTGGACCAGAGTTGATCGTAAGTAATTTAATCTATTTTCAACAACAACAACAACAACAAATATATATCTATATAGGCCAAAAGAAGAAAATAAAAATCACCTATGATCCCACCTAACACTTTGATTATATACACATATATAGAAATTACATTTATAATATGGTATAATTATACACACATACACATGCACACACACATATACACACATGAATTTGGCTATGATTTTTTACCCAAAATAGATCTTACTGTAGCTACCATTTTAAAATTTTCTTTAAAACTATATTGTGACTATCTCTTCACATCAATATATTTTTTCTATATTATTTTTCAAATGACCTCATAAAATTACAACCAGCTAGTAACTTATGTACAACTTCTTGTGCAAATTAATGCACTCATCTCTATGGAGAAGTTGTTGCACATGTCGTTAACTACTTCTTAGGATAAATTTCTAGAAATGAAATAGATGAATAAAAGGATTCACAAATTCCAATGACTGTTAGTAAATATTGCCAAATAGCCTTAGCAAATGTTTTATGACTTTTCTCTTTCACCAGTAGCGTGGGAGGGTGCCCATCTCCCCAGACCCTGACTTACACTGGTATGATTGTTCTCTCTTGAGTTCTGAAGATATGAAGACTTGCTGAGCAAAAAGTGGTACTCCATTGTTGGATTAATTTGTTTTATTTCATTATTGCTGAAGCTGGTCTTACTTAGCAGGGTTATTGGCCATTTATATTTCTCCCCCTGTTCATGACCTACTTATACCCTTTGCCCGTTTTTCCATTATGTTTCCCTTCTCCTTATTGGTCTTTGATACAAGGGTAATAGCAGCAGCTGATCTCTAATGTTTATTGAGTGTTAGGAGCCAGGTCTGTTCCCGGTGTTTTATGTTGAGTCCCGCCCAATGAGACAAGTGTTCTTACCATCCTTATTTTACAAACGAGGCATCTGAGGCACAGAGAGGTTAAGTAACTTACCTAAGGTAACATAACTAGTACATTTGGTATATTAAACAGATTAGCATTCACCATTTATATTATAAAGACCATTAACCCATCAACATGTGTGGTGAAATTGCTCTCCTTGGCTTATCCTTCACCATTTAATTTTATCTGTAGTGGTTTTTGCCTACTAGGATTGCTTGACTCTACTGCCACTAAATAAATTGGCTTTTCTTTTATAGTTTCTGCTGTTAATATCTTGATCACCTGGAGAATATTTTAAATAAATATAATTGAAATACATGCAAACATTCATACAGTATAAAAGGATACAAAATAAAGGGTTAAATTATCTTTTCCCCCTTTGCATACATCACGGTCCTAAATAGCAAAAGTAACTCCTTTTAAGCATTTATGTTTTTCTTTCTTCTGACGGTTGCCCTATGACTCTAAATAATATGCACATACCTCCATTGCTTGATTTATCCACTCCACACAGAATATATATTCATTTCTGACTATGAGAGATGTGGCATTTTAGTTAATATCCCTTTCTTTCCCTCTCTCCTCCTCCACTTAACTTCCCACGAGTAATCTCAATTTTGCTTGTAACTTTATAACTCTAAGTAATATACTTCAACATCTATTTCTTGATTTATCAACTTTAGTCAGTATGCCTTAACTAAGTGGCTCATTCCTAATAGGGGAAATCACACGTAAAAATGGTTATTCTCTCTAATCCTTGGATCATAAAATGCCATATTTATGAAGGAATGCTTCACTAGAAGCAGGTTGATCTTTAGTCATTTTAATGAAACCAGAGAGATCTGTGTTAGTAGAATGAAATGCATTGATATAAATGATTATATAAATTATACTAAGTATGTATATATTTATATGGCACAGATTATATGGATTATAGAGCCCTTCCAACCACATTGCTTATTTATTGCTCAGAATGATTTTGTAATGTGTATAGAACCACCATTATTTTGTAGGTAAGGAAACAAGCATGGAGAATTTATGGCCATATAAAGTCACTGTCATGGTCTTTTAGGTTTTGTTTTCTTTCTGTCCAGCATCCACTTTTCCTTTTTTTGTGGCAATATTAGTCTGAGCAATAATCCCACCATTCCCCAGTCTTAGTTCATGTGCTTCCAAGTGAAACTGATTACAGCCTTGAACTCATGAAGCATGTGACTTAGACCTGAGCCAATAAATGCAGTGCATTATCCCCGCCACAAGTGGGTTTTGAATGGCATCAGAATCTGCAAGGTGTATTAAGATTCGGCCTGGGAACAATGGGACAAAGATTCTTGCTCTGTTCTCCTGAAGAAAGTTACAGCCCAGGCAGATGCTGGCAGCCCTCTTGTGACCAGGTGAGGGAGCTAACCCTGAAGAAGCTGAGTGAGCAAAGAGAGTCCTGCTTATTTCTCTGCATCCTTTCCTGAGCCATTTCTACTCCTGCTGTTCAGTTACATCAGCCAACATAGTTGCCTTTTTTTGTTTACTCCAGTTTGGGCTGGTTTCCTGTCAACTGTAATAATTGTACAGTTAATTCTTGGCTACCCTGACACAGCTTTTTTGACTTGGGCTCTTTCTACTCCACCATGCTGCCTCTAAAACTAATGTCTTTGTTCAGGATTCAAAAACACACATCCTTTAAGACCTTTTCAATGTATCTTTTGCCTTCCTTCATAGCCTATTAAATAATCTTTGGAAATGCAAATCCATCACGTGGAATTCATTCACTCATGAACCAGTAAGCATACATGTTTGGGTATGACATTCCCTATATACTTGAAATAAGAGTATGGGTCAGAGACAAGCTAACTTAAAAACTTTTTTGTTAAATAAAGCTACTTTTATTTTAAGATGAACAATTCTGGATCACTTGAAGCCATAAGGACACCACCCACCACCCGCTGCTGTGTGCAAGAGTTGTGGTCATCAAACTCAATTATATGTTAGTTGTCTGAAATTCAGAGCATATTTTATCTAAGAAAGAGTACTATAATTAGTCATTCGCTTCTTAGACTATCATGGAAAAGCTGATTTAATCTAAAATGTGGCTAAATTACTATACATTGGAATGAAAAGATTAGAGCACAGTATTGTCACAACACTAACAATTAAACTTTAAAAAATAATAAAACTGAAGAGGATGGTTCTTAAACAAGGAGGTTTGCTGGTGGAAGATGGGATGGTAAATGAGAGTGTGTGGTCATGCCAAAGGGAGGCACTGCCAAGGGCGATGATTTAGGTTATTTATCATACTTAATTTCACATCAAAATGTATAACTTTTCTTTTCCTTGGTACAGGAAGAGCTCTATCACTGTTCTTAAACTTCAAAACCACACACAGGTGGAACTAACAAAAAGAAAACACAAAAGAGGTTTTTATTTGTTCTTTTAATATGCATTTCAAGTCTATAGACTCTGTCTTCAAGAAGTTACTGTCAAGAAAGGCAACGGATGCATAAAGCCAAGATTGCACTGCTGTGCTGGAAGGGCACTGATGGAGGCATGCGCAGGGGTGGATAGGGGCCTGGCATGTGGGTTAGCGGTGCCCGAAGGAGGCGGCTGAGCTAAGTGGTAAATGACTTGATTAGGCAGAAAGAAGCTGGGGAGGAGTGAACTTGGTGTGTGTGAAGGCAGGGATTTACCAGCCAGAGTTGTGTCAGGGCGCCATGGGTGGTTTAGGGTGAAGGGAGAGAAGAGTGGAGACAAATGTTTCAACTTTTGGCCTAAAGTCATGGAAAACTTTTAAATAGGGCTTTTCTAAGGGAACCAGAAGATAGTTGGAAGAGAGAGTGTGGGGGGTGGGGCACCAAGAAGAGAGGGAATATGTGTGCACGTAGACGTATAAAAAGAGATTATTGTATGTGCTGTAAACTACTTTTAAGAAGCAAGTGAGAAAGGTGCAGAGTACAACACATGGAAAGTTGTGCAAGGTGGAGGAAGTGGTCAGCCACAGATGGCACCCCTGGCTGGACAGTCCAGACCCAGGAGAGGACGGGTACACACCACTCGGTAGAGCTCACAGAAGGGGCTGCGGGGTCCCAATGCCCCAGGCAGGAGAAAGCCTGCAGAGTCCAGTGGTGGAAGTTTCCTGTCAAGTACTCCTAATGTAGGATGACTTTTATTGTAAAGGCAGCACGCACAGGGTCACTCTGCACAACACTTGAATTGCCAAAACTGGGAAGCGCAAGATCTCAGTCAGAATGGCAGGCATCTCATGCCTCG
Source organism: Equus caballus (assembly GCF_041296265.1). NCBI lineage: Eukaryota > Metazoa > Chordata > Mammalia > Perissodactyla > Equidae > Equus > Equus caballus. The sequence goes on from NC_091699.1 coordinate 88,841,266, forward strand.
AAAGGAAGCGACCTCGCCGCAGCGGGAAACTCAGACACAGCCATAGGCCATAGGCCGGGAAGCGGGAGAAGCACTGCCCGAAGAACCACGTACTGACCCCCGGGGATGCTAAATAGACTGTTTCAGATGCCTGGTCCTGCGTTCAACAGCATCAACGTTCATCCTGAGTCTACATTTTTAATGGGAAACTACTGTGAACGCAGTGTGGACAGCAGGAAGGGCGAGCCCTCCCTCGGCTGCGGCTGCCTGACTCTTTCCCCAGCTCATCTGGGCTCTGGTGGCTTTGATTTGCTTGGCCTTTTACAACCTGGCAGCTGGGGAAGTGAAAACGAGGGACTCAGCAGATTTTTTAAAATTTCTGCTCCAAATGTTCCTTTAATACTAGTGTTTCTTGGACAGAGATTCCTGATGTCCTCATTAATTATTCCCGGTGTTTCTTTCAAAGCCTCCCTTAGCATTTGTGACTCTGCCAGGGCTTGTGCTCTGAATTCACCCTCCCTGATATTTTCCTCTAATGCAGGAAAGGCGCTTCTTGGTGGCCAGGGGAAATGTAAGTTCATTTGGGCCCTCTTGCTTGAAAGTTGCTGAATTCGGTGGCAACTTTGGGGTGGCAGCCTAAAGAAATGTCAGCTGGCCAAAAAAAGAGTGAGGCTGCTCTGGTTTTCTGCTCCCCTCTGTGAGATCTGACTTAAAATCCTTTCTTCCTTTGCAGCACATTTTCAAATGCGTTTGAAGTAATTAACACCCTGAATAGAATCCTGTTGTCACCTTTAATTATCAGATAGCTCCTTTCCTTTGGGGTATTTGACAGTTGCCCAAAATGTTGGTCTTAATCTAAAGGCAAGAAGAGACCTCTGACATCCTGAAAACCACGAAAGTGACACTTATTAAATATAAATGGTAAGTGTCTAAACGGGAGGTGAGGAAACAGCGCCAGTTCTCACCTCGAAAAGAAAATTCTTCCAGGATGAAGGGAAAATTACATGAGCTCTTAGCTGTAGCTCCATCCACTTCGCTTGTCACGTGATGACTTTAAGATGTGTGGGTTCCATAATGCCTTACATTTGCATTGAGAAATAAAGAGGGTATTCTTACTCTCAAGTTCCATCTCCAATTTGCCAAATTTACTATAAATACAATGGTTCCTATTAGTCTATTATCTGGAAAACTACTTGTATAAGGAAAAAAATTAAATGATATTGATTTGAAATGAAGAAAGCTCACTTATGTGCATTTTAGGAACCCTAAATGAGTCAGCTAAATATATGCACTGAGGAGAAAGGAATGTTACCCTTTGGGTAGTATCTTGTAATAGGCTGGAAACATGAGACTCATTAATAGTGTTAGAAATTAGGTGCCTAATGAATTGTACCCATGATTGGAGATTTTCTGTGGTAACAATTCCTTAAAGCTAGAAATTGCTTGCACCTCTATGACATGAAAGATACTATTAAAGCCACTAGGAATTATCACCAAGTGAAGCATATTTCACATGGTCAAAGAAACATAGGCCAAGTTCTGGTACTTACTATGTGAGTACTATGGCCACTGCGTCATTCAACACACTTTCCCCAAACAAGAGTGTGTACAGGTCGGGGTCGACGTGCAGTTCATGGAAAATGGCCAGCACTGTCACTAGGAAGAAACACACACAAGTATGCAGAGTTAGCTGGGACAAAGCCACAGACTTGTCCTTGGTTGTGGTCACTTCTAAAAAGTAGTCGTTAAATACTCATCTTTTCAAATCCATTCTCCATACCCACACTGGACCTTTATTGCAAAACCAATCTGATCATTCACTCCCCTTCTTAGTGATTTCTCTGGGTTCCCCACTGATTGCAGGGGAAGTCTGAGCTCCTTGGGACAAGTCTTCCACAGTCCGCACCGTCTACCTTCCCACACCTCCCTTGGCACCTCCTGCTCTCCCTATGCTGCCTCACTCAAGCCACATTGAACTTGCTATAATTTCTCAAACACATTGCGTAGTTTTTAAATTACCTATGCATTTTGGTTCACTTTACCAGGGCAGCAATTCCTTTATCATCCGTGTGCTACCATTCCCCCATTCCTTAAATACACAAACACATACACACATCTTGCTACAAGAAAACTTTATTTCATCTTTAAAAGCTTCTCAAGGGTCCTCCCAGCCCCCTGAGACTTGGCTCGCTCCTTTTGGATCCCAGCTTTGGATCAAATCATAGAACTTATCACAGAAGAGACTGTGAGCTCCTTGGGGACAGGGCTCATCTTTGCATCACGGGGTATTTGGCAAATGCTTGATAAGTGTTTGATGCATGAATGACTAAATGAATGAATGAATGAATGAATGAAAGTTGTTACAGTGGCCTACTCCTGGGAAGGGAGAGTTGGTTGGTACCTCGGTCTCATTCTCTCCCGAGATCACACTCATTTATAAAAATGGACTCAGTGTTCCTGAGAACGGGCCTAAGGACTTGTTTCTTGCAGCCTGCTGCATGGCAACTATATTCCACATACTTGTATGGGGCCTCTGGGAGTACATCAAGAGAGTAAATAATCACACATTGATTATCTGTGTTCATCAAAACTATCCAGTGTCTTGATATTTGAAGCAGTTGTGGAAAGTGTGAACAGCAATCATTAGGAAAATGATCCATTGAGTTGATTGCCCAAGGAGGAAAGAGGGTGGTAGAAGATGATACTGGTGGTAACTTTTTAAGGCAGAGCGGGCATTTTCATTTCTGTTCTTTCCTTGCCTATTTTATAGACTGCGAGGTTAATAACTGTGTTGTACAAGAGAATGCTATGGGGAAGAAAAGCTGAGTTGGAAGGTTTTGTAAGCAGGGTCAAGAAGTTTGGCACTTGTCCCACTGCAATGGGAAGCCATGAAAGGATTTTAGCGGGAAGAGTGACACAATCTGATTTCAACCTTGGGAATAAAGCTCAGGCAGCAGAGCAGAGGGCAGAATGATCACGTGGCTGGAGGCTTTCCCAGGGGTTTCAGCAAGAGATGAGTTGTACCAAGACAGGAAGAGTCTCAGATTCAGGCTCCCAGCTCCCGCACATCCTGCTGTGCCCTCCACAGTGAAGGGGTTCAGAACAGGCCTCCCCAAGATGTGCCACTTTGGCATGTGAAATATTTTGAGTTAAAGTCAATCGAGACCCTGCAGGCTTAAGAGAAACTTTTACGTCTCCTTTCAAGAATTTAAATTGGGGGCCTTGCTCATAATAAGAGTTATTACCAGAAATATATTTCTAGGTCTATCTGTACGGCAGAGCAAACCTCTAATTACTGAACATCTGCTCTTCCTATGATCCTATCAATTACCCTTCTCCCCCTGAAGCCTCAGACCCTTATCCCATTCCTTGGCTCAAGATGGCATAAATATCTCATTTTACCTTTTTGTCTCTGAACCTCTCATGTATGTTGTGTCTCTGACTCTCTTACGCCTGTGGGTTTCCCACATATATGAAATTAAATTTGATTTTCTTCTGTTCATCTATTCCATGTCAATTTAATTCTTTGACCAGCCAGAAGAACCTAGAAGGGTACAGGAAAATTTCTTCCTCCCCCACAATATCCATCACTTTGGGTTCTGATAGGTCAATGACCAAGGTGCTTTACTTATCCACTGGTTCTCATCTTCCCTGTGTGTCACTAGCCCTTAGCACAGTGCTAGAATATAGTAAACCTTTAAGGAGTGAATGAATAAAAAATGTAATGTCAGGGTCGATGGTGCTCCCAAGATATTTGGGATAGAGAATTGGTGGGTTTTGGTGCTTGAGAGACAGAAGGAGTGACTCTAGGTTTTAATCTTGGGCAATTGGTAGATGGGAGTGCATAGGAGAAATTAGTTGGTAGACGGGAGAGTACAGCAAGTTTGCTTTTGGACGTGTTGACTTAAATAGCCAGGAGGAATTTTGAGTGGAAATTTCAATAAGGAAGCCAGAAAAAAAAGGTTGGAACTACACAGAGTTAAGGCAGAAGAAAGCATTTGGAGGCTACAAGCCTATAGATGGAACATAAAGCCACAAGAGTAGCTGAGATTGCCTGGGCAAAGTGTATAGAAAGAGGAGAGAGTTCATGAGAGATCCTTGGGGGACGCTTAGAGCTAAGCAGTGAGTGGAGAAAAAGAAGCATGAAATACACATGTGGTATATTTACCAAACTTGACCTTGAGCATGAACAAGTCAGCTGGAAACCATTTCCATCATGAATTTCTGTAAATAGATTCTTATTTGCTAAAAATTGTCCTAGAGGAAGGAGTATTGAACTCAACAACCAGCTTTGGGATAGAAGAGACAACAGAAATGAAATGTCATGAATTGGCATGACCATTAGCCAGATCCCATTGTACCAGGCCTAGAACCAATTTTTATCATTCCACCCGAACAGGTCCTTAATCATGACAGGGAAACTGGCAGAGATATACTCCCTAGTGTGTACCTAGTATTTGCCACAACACTTAGCCTTTGCAGGCGGTGGTGGGAGGTGGGAGGCAATTGCATCTACTGAATAATCTCATTCCCCTTCTTGGATAGAGTCAAGACCCTGCATCTAACCAAAACAAAGAGGCTTCGGCTGGGGACTTTAATTAACAGCATTTTCCTTTTGCTAGGATCTTGTGGAATAAAAGTAAAGTTATGCTTGAACTAGAAAATTCACTCATGGCAGCTCTATCGTTGGCTCTAGTTTCTGTAGTGGTTTATTTGTATTTCCAAGCTCTGAAGATGACTTGCAGTTATCTTCACTCTCGGAGAGGTTTCCTAGGCTCATGACTTGGGATGTGAGGTCGCGGGTTCCTTTCTCTCCTTCCCCAGTTATGGAGTCCACTTTGCGCTGGGATGGACTCTGCATCTTCCCAGTGAGAGCCTTGGGCTTTTGGAGAGACAGGCTTTTAACTGAATATCCACTTGTGTTCAAAACTGTTTTGACATTCCCACAATTCCTTTTGCACAAAGAACTGAACTCCACTTCATAAATGAGATCCCACACAAAAGAGAAAGCTATTACTTTGCACATTCCTATCTACGCTGTTAAGAAATGGAACAGTTTCAAAATAAAGCCAGGCAGTGTATCCTACAAGATGGAGTATTTGCTGGGACCAAAAATGAGTTGAATAGGTGAGTCGGGACATTAGCCACCCACTCCTGCTGCTAAGCTTGAAGCTTTTAAAAAACTCATTTAATTAACTCGCTGGCAGGGCTCAATCTTACACACAATGTCAAGACACTTGGTGGCACATTCCTGGGAGAGAATCTCTTGGAACAGCTGTAGACGTGCCCACACCAGCCATGCCCACACCTTGCTGGGTTGTAAGGACAACTCGGGCCCAGGGTCGGAATAAAAAGCAATGCCTATTTAGATGAACCTTCTTGTGACAGAGAACACTCTAGACACCATATGGATAGGATGGGGAGAAGACCCAATCCAATTTCTTACATCTCTGATTTTATTACGGGATTTAGTCATTTTTGCCTTTGTCGTATTTCATCCCACTCAGGTCTTAGGGGCAAGTTCTAATGCTCCACCTGGGGCTGGGGCTCCTTCTCCTCTACACACTGTCTTCCCACCTGACTGTTCAGCTAGAGAAAAATAAGCTTTGTCTTTCAAATTGGTAGTAAAGGATGCAAGGACATGTAACCTTATGCTCAAATAAATACACATACACAAACACACACACAACTACCCCCAGGTAAGAGCAGGGGATGATTGAGGAATGTTGCTGAATAATTGGAGAGATCTGAGAAAACAGTGTCAGCAGTCAAACAGCAGGGGAAGGGGGGATGAACGATGAGGCGGTGGTGTGCCCTGCACTTCCGAGAAGCTGGCGATGAGAGATGGAGAGGGAAAAAACAATAGCCTACGGGGTGTAAAGCCCAGGGAGGCTTTCCCTTAGATTTCTCATTTACAGGTTGAGCGGATAAGCCAGAGGAAAGAGAGGCTGAAGACAGATATAAAAGAAAGGAAACCGCTGGATCAAGGAGCAGAGCAGGCAGGGAACAACGGAGGGGTTGAGGCAAAGGTGACTTCTCAGTAAAGCAAGACCATCTGCTGAGAGCGAGGGCAGCAAGGCCTGAGCCAGAGGCTGGAGGAGGGTAGAAAATGTCCAGAACATCTGCTGGGGGGATGAATTAAAGTTTTATGAAAAACCACTATGGCCAAATATAGGGTAATTCTCATTCTTCAAGAGAAATACCCTAACAGTGAAGCATATAATTTTTTGATTAATTTCTTAATTAATTCATCATACCAAGAATCTTGCCCCCTCCCACAACTCTATTATAGCATCAAAACTAATATTGTCTCTGATCAAATGTAATTGCCATACCTGGAGATAAAAACATAGATAATGGCTGCCTGACCCCACCAGTATCTCAGTGTGTTGACTCTTAACAGACAGTTTGCTCTTTTTTTTTTCTGCTAGCTTTTTAACTGACCACTTTCCTGATGCTCGTTCAGTCACTTCTAAGTCTTCAGGGTGAGTTAGTAACAGTCGCTTCGCTAGAATCTCCATTAGCAGCTCTCTGACCCACATTTTCTTGGTGTTTTCAAAGAATTTAAATTTCAAATGATATTTTAATGCAGCCGTTCTCAGCAACCTGGCACAAGGTCTGCCTGGGTCTGCGGACAGAACCACAAGATAGTTGCTACTCCTGTTATTCTGAGTCGTCACTCAGCTTGTCAAGCTGCTGGCTCTCCCTGGAGAGAGCTCTCTCTGTTATTCTGTGCAAATCAGTATGTATGACACTTGTCCCCAACACACCAAGAATCGAAAACGTCGCAAGCCTGTGCAGCTGAATCATGTCAGGCTCGACAGGTGGAGAACCCTGGTATTCTCATAAACAAGGTAGCATTTTTCTATTTCCAAAAGTGATTATTGTGAGAATGTGTTTCTTTTTTCTCAGAGCGAGGATGGAGGAGGAAATTCTCCTGTAACTTTTCCATTTTTTTGAAATACTGTATACAGTATGATTTCAAAGAGGGGCTTCCAAAAAGTTGAGGTGTGCTGGCGCAGGCTGGAATGCTGGAATTATTTAGAGCCTAAACCTTCTCAGTGAAGACCCGGGCAGCAGACTCAGGGGGCAGATTGGTTTTGCCAGTCAAGCTCTGCCAATCACGTCCTAGTAATACAACTGGAAAACCTGACCCTTCTGAAACAGGTCAGAGAAACAATGCCCGATCTGGACAGCTAATCGCTAGATGTTACTTTACTGAGGTCGTTCTAAATTAGAAGTTACACAAACATCATGGATGATTTAGCCCTAAAACACTGCGATTTTATTTTGGCCATCAGTATGATATATCATTTCAGAACAGAGTTAGTAGTGGGGAAAATACTTTATGCAAGCACAACACTGCAGCCGTCTTCACCAGGGATCCTTGGGAGAAACAAGCCCTAATGCCGCCAGGCAATGATTTCCGGTATGGGCCCTGGGGGGTCCTGAGACCTATCCAAGAGGATCCCCAAGGTCAAAACTACTTTTGGAATAATGCGAAAATGTTACTTGCATTTTTCACTCTTTTTTTTTCGGTGAGATTGGTTCTGAGCTAACATCTGTTGCCAATCTTCCTCTTTTTTTTTTTTTTTTGCTTGAGGAAGATTGTCGCAGAGGTAACATCTGTGCCAATCTTCCTCTATTTTCTATGTGGGAAGCTGCCAGAGCATGGGCTGGTGAGCAGTGTGTAGGTCTGTCCTTGGGATCCAAACCTGTGAACCCTGGGCCCGGAAATGGAGCCCATGAAATTAACCACTACTCCACTGGGCCAGCCCCACGTTTTTCATTCTTATTCTTTCATCTGTGTACAGTGGAATTTTCCAGAGGCCGTATGCATGCTGGTGCAATCGAACGCACGAGCAGGTGTGAGAGTCCAGCCATTTTCTATTACATCACACATTAAAGAGATTTGCAAAACTGTAAAACAATGTCACTCTTCTCAGTAGATTTTTTGTGTCTTGTTTTGGAAATAAATTTATTTTTCATAAAAATATGTTATTTAACATGTAAATAGTTTATGATTGTTATTTTAAATAAATCAACAGAAATATGTTTAAAAATTTTTTAAGTTTGAATACGGTAAATATTGATAGATATAACAAACATAAACAAAAATTCCTTGGGGTCTTTCCTAATTTTGAAGAGTTGTAAAGCGGTTGTGATATCAAAAAGCTGGAGAACCATAGTCCTAAGGCATTTGTTGTATGTAATGAATAAACTTATATCCTATACCTCAAGAATGATTCTAGCTAAACTTCATCTTTGAGAGAAATGAGAAAATATTCCCTCAGATAATTTTCTGCAGAGCTTAAATCTCTCATCAGATTCCTGTTGAGAAAGGCTCCCCAGATCTTAGTATCTCGTGCCATGCAATAACCCATTGATTCTTTTGGCATACATGTAGAAGATTTCTAATAACTCTTAAATGAGGAAAATTATTCTTTTTACATTAACTCCACCAGCACATTTCTGGAATCCCATTTCTGTCGTTAGTACTTGTATTTGTTTAAGTCCTTTTTTGGAATGTAAGTGTTTTGTCAACAGAAATTGTTTCTACAATATCTGGATGCACAATAAAAAGGTTGGCAATAACACATCCTTTCTTTGACTTCAAACATGGCTGAATGGCATTCCAGAACAGTCTACTTCCTGTTTTGCTTAAAAACCAGAAGGACAGTCCTCAGAAGTCACTGAGAGTATAGAAAGGTAATCAGAAGATCATGAGGTTTGGCACTAAGAAAAATAAATAAGATATACCAAGATTGTACAGGGAGACATCTGAGAATAAATCCTGAGCGGAGGGGGATGTTTTTCAGATCCTGTATTTGGGATCTTATGGGCTGAAATGTGCTGGCACTTTAGCTAGTGCTTTAATAATTTTCCCAAAGGTATCTACAACAGGAATATTCTAAATTTAACAGTCGTGCAGAACACAAACGTTTAACAAAGACCCAATTTTCTCACCAATGGGGTTTAATGAGCCATGGTGCAGTTGAATGGGGAATCTTTGCAGTATGCCCAGTATCTGAGTAAAGATGACACCCTGTCATACAAGCATCCTCCAGTCAGGGTATTACTTAAGTATTTTGCCATTTTAAAAATGAATATGGTAGGCAAGGGTTTGCCTACAAATTATGAAATAAATTCAGAGAAAACCAGCCAAAGTGGGGGTGGGTCACTAAGATATAAATACTTGGAGGTAAAGATATCACTGTGACCCACTAAATGTAACAATTGTAAGGAAAGAGGCAATTGTGTTAGTCACAATCGTGGTACACATAAAGTAAGCGGGCTTCACAAACAAATTTTTGTCTTGCTACAAAAAGATATGAAACAAGCAGATGTCTTATACCATCATTTCCCAACCTGTGGATCAAGACCCTGCCCTGAGGGACAATACAGAAAGGTTTCAAAATGGATGGTGAATATTTCTACTAAGTACATTAGCAAAGTTGCTAACGGTGAACAAGAGTAATACTGAGAAGAGTCAACACTGAGCCTGTGTGAGACAAAGGGGAAAACAGATGAGAGGAGAGGAGTCATACCGTGGATCCACTCATTTTCATTACACTCATCACTCTGTGTGGCTGGCTGAATAACGCTTCCCCAAAGACATCCACGCACTAAAGCCTGGGAGCTGTGCATATTTTACTTGGCAAAAGGGACTTTGCAGATATAATTCAGGTTACCTTAAAACAGGTAGATTATGTTGAATTATTTGGATGGGTCCAACCGAGTCACAGGAGCCCTCAAAAGCAGAGAAATTTCTTTGCCTGGAGTCAGAGAGATGCAGCTGAACAGAAGACAGAAGAGAGACTCAAAAAAGGGAAGTCAGCAAGATTCCAAGTGTGGGAAGGATTCCACACACTGCTCCTGACTCTGAGATGTAGGAGCTCACTTGCAAGGGCCAGAGAGAGAACTCTAGGAGCCAAGGGTGTCCCCAGCTTCCAACCAGCAAGGAAACGGGGAGCTCAGTTCTACAACTTCAAGGAACTGGATTCTGCCAACAACGGGAATGAGGCTGGAGGTGGATTCTTCCTAGAGCTTCCCAATAAGAGCCCAGCCAGTCCACACCTTGATTTTGGCCTTGTGAGACCCAGAGTAGAGACCCCAGCTGAGTCAACCTGGACTACTGCCCTGTAGCTCTGTGAGATGATAAATTTGTGCGTCTGAAGCTGCAGTATTTGTGGTAATTTGTTAGGACAGTCCTAGCAAACGAATATACTTTGCTCCCCTCTCACAATGGGAACTACAAAATGGTGGGCAGGCTCAGCCCCCAGGCGTTTGGCTTTTCAATACATGAGTTACTGAGCAGGGATGTGGCTAGAATGACCCCTCAAAAGCATAGTCCTCCTGGACCTACCCCATCACTGATGGAAAAGAAGTCACTTAGACAAATCCATGTTTCAGATCGTGCTTTGTAAGGAAAAACCTGGACCGATGAGAAGTCTGTGAGTTTGTGAATCTGTGAGCCTACCGGCCTCTCTGTGCTGGTTAATTATTCATGTGTGTCATCGTCAGTGGGACTGTCACACACAAGAGATCACTCGTTAACTCAGAATGCATTATTTTATAGCTCATCAAATCACTTTATTTTCCCATGTTTGTCCTATCTGGGTCACACTGTTGAGCACAGTCACTGTGAAGAATTGATGCTGAGGTGGAGATGACGAAGTCCCAACCAGGACGGCAGGTTAGCAGAACCGGGCAAGCCCAGTCTGAGGCGAGCAGGCCAACGTCATAAAGCAGCTCTCATGATCAAACCCATTTTAATGTTTCTTCTTTGAGCTTTTTATATATTTTACTAATTTTCTACAATAAACATGCATATTTTTAGAACTAGAAAGGATAAAAAACCATTTTAAAAGTTGGCAGAACTTAATAAGGAGATAAAGCATGGAACTTGGGGTCTCTTCCTGCCACCCAGGATGCCGTATGGGAGGATCCCTCCCCTCTCCCCTTCCTCAGGACTTCCCCCGGGGCTTCCAGACTGCTGAGCCCTCTTTGTGATACAGCACTGTGGACCCTTCCTGTCTCTCCAAGTGCTCTCCTTTGTATTGCGGAGACTGGCTTCTCCTAATTTCTCTTCAACCCCTCCAGCCTCTCTTTCTCTCTCTCCTTTGTAGACCCATCCCTTTGACACAGGTGCGCCCCCAGGAATATCTCCTCAGTCCTCTTCTCACTCTATTGACTCTCCTTGGGCAACCCTAACCACACCCAATAATCTCCCTCTCCAGCCCTTGCCTTCCTCTCCCTTAGCTACAGACTCCCATATCCAGCCATTGCCAAGACAACTCCTCCTGGAGATGTTTTACTGGAACAAATACTTATTAAGTACCAACTGTGTGCCTGGCACTGGGTATGCACGTTCTACAGATTCTCCGCCCCCTAACCAGCCCCGGCCAATGTGCTGCGCTTGTCTTGAATTACCCTTCTCAAGGAATGGCATCATCATCAACCTGGAAGCTTTTTGTTTGTGTTAAAAAAATGTTGTGATTTATCTTATTTATGGAAAAATCTCTGGCTTTATAGGATACAATATCAAGAGGCAAGCCAGACTTCGTAGTTCAGTAGTTTACAAAGTCAGTCAAGGAAGGAAAAAGAAACCGGTTCCAGAGGTGGCCTATTACATCAGGTGCTTCAGCATGAGCTAGCTTTGCCATGTCTGAAATTTTAGCCCTCTATGCTAATCCCTTCTGGACTGGAAAATAATATAAGAATGCAGAAGTTCAATTGCAGATAAATGCATATTCTTACGTTAAAGCCGCGTTTTAACAAACATACCCCCTAGAAATAGCCAGCAAACATCTGAACTTTTCTTTGAATTGGTTCTCTTGGATAAAAGTGGGTCATCACTGGTATAGGTCGTTCATCTATATATTCATCAATGCCTTTGACAGCAGGCAATTAATTCTATTGATCGAACGAGTGAAGGAATGAATGAAACTTGAAGGTCCTGCAGCATGTGACTAAATCCTTGGGTCAGACCAGCTCCTGATTATTTGGATTGTCCCATTGTGATCAGTCATTTCTTTGCCCATTCCCTTTCCTGATAGCACTTGTTATAAAAAGCTGTCTCCATTTCAGTTCAAAATAATAAATTGAACAACACAATGTTTTTGTCTGTAGCACCCTGATAAAAGGTTAGTCCCTGTCCTTTCTTGGCTATCTTCTAGATGGGGCGAATCTGCTTTTCAAGGAATCCTGACCCAAGGGGCCTCTGCGAAGCTTTGTAGAGCGAGAAGACTCAACCCCAGTCTGCTATGAGTGGGTGCTCTCCTGGCTCCCCGGGGCATCTCACCCTTAAGGAGGCACTCAATTTCAGGGTTGTGCAAGTGCTGATTCTGCACTTCCATTGACCTTGCGTGAGTGCCACCTTCAGTTTGGCTCTCTAGTTGCCCCACTCTTCCACAGTTTTGACCTTAGTCAGCCAACTGAATCTCAAAGGGAGCCAGAGAGCCTCCCGTCCAAGGAAATACTCTCTAAGAAATTTTCAAATCCAATTTGTTACAACGTGCAACATCTTCTTTAACACAAAAATGGAATGTGTGGACTGGACATCGACTTTCAAAACTTCTGTCCTGCAGGTCTGTCTTTGAACATTGCTGAGAATGAACTGTTTTCATTTAAACAGACCTATTCTGTTCCCCAAAGCAGTGAGCCAGAGAGGTCTGTCAGCCACAGCTGTTTCCCAGCTGTCCATGGAGCTGTTGAATTGCTTCAAACAGTTTTTCAGTGTGTTCTTGAAATCCCATCTTCAGAACACCTGGAGTCTTGCTTTATCCACTTTCAATATCCTGAAGCAAAGTCATCCATCCCTCGGTATTCACAGGGGAATTGGTTCCAGGACGCCCGTGGATACCAAAATCCGTGGATAGCTGCTCAAGTCCCTTATATAAGACGGTGTAGTAGGATTTGCATATAACCTATGCACATCCTTCTGTACACTTTAAATCACATCCAGATTACTTATAATACCCAATACAATGTAAATGCTATGTAAGTAGTTGTTATACTGGATCGTTTAGGGGATAACCAGAAGAAAAAAAGCCTGTACACGTTCATTATAGACGCAACCATCATAGGCCTTTCCATCTGAGGTTTGGGTGAATCTGCAGATGTGGAAGCCATGGGTATAGAGGGCTGATGGCATTTGTATTGTTGGTTTTCATCCATTATCTTCTCCACTTCTGTTCTGTGGAGCTGACTCTCCATGACTGGGCTTCCAATTTCTAAAGCAAGATCTTTGTGTTAAGACCTTGCTCTTCACCACTCTGTCCTAAAGTAAAGACGATGGGTGGGAACTTGACTCTGATGTCAAACCACCCTGGGTTCAGACCCCAGCTGTGATGTGAATGAACTTGGTGATCTTGAGCTAGTTAAGCTTACTAAGTTTTCAGAAGCTTCATCGGCAAAATGGAGATAAAAATACTCCCTCCCTCAGAGATTTTTGGAGAATGATTAAGTGGGATAAATTATGGAAAGTGCCCAGCATATTGTAGCTCAATTAATGTTGGTTACTATTACTGTTGTTATTCACACGTCATCAAAACCATCAGAGGGTTTGTCCATTATAAAAAGGAATGACACCTACCTGTGTGTTTCCCCATTGACTCTCGAAAGGGGCTTCAAGAGGGAAAAACTGATATTATCAGGCAGAACAGTGGTGAAAACTCTTCCCTCCCTTTCTCACAAATTAGCCCTTGCATTTCTGCATTTGGAAAAACACCTAATTCCTATTCAGTGTGCATTTATTTTCTCTTTCTGAGTCTCAGGATCTGCATCTAAAAATGAGGTGAAGCAAGGCTGTCTTTAAGGTCCTTCCAAAGCTCAAATTCTATGGCTCTCAGACCTACACTCCAAACTAGAGGCTCCAGGCATGCAGTGTGCGCATTTTCCTAACTATGCAGGTGGAGCCAGGCGCAGCCGTCACATCATGGTTGCACCACATCCAGTGCAGATTAGTGTCAAGAACAAATGATCCTGAGTTTGACTTTTCTCTGCATGAGGGAGGAGAGAGGTGTCAGGGTGTGTGCCCTTGCCTTGACCCTGACCCCCAGGATTATCAAGCCAGGACACCCCCAAAGGGTGTTTGAGCCCAGGAAGATCTTGCTAATGTTGAGCAGGTCATGTCCTCTGTGGTTGTGGATGGGAATGAAAAACCCCTACTCGGAAGGCCATCTCTTACAGGAGAGAAACATGGCTAGTGGTTGCTCCAACTGGCATGTCATCTTCTTCACGCAAGCAAAATATTGTCTTGAAGTGAAGGAGGCTTTACGTCTTTCCGGACCCCTCTCCCCACCAGAGCAGTACAGGGGTCCATGGGGTCCTTCCTCTGTGCTTACAAGGCTGCATGGACTATTTCTGTCCTATCTTTCAAACTTACTGTCAGTTATTGTATCCATATCCCTCTTTAGACTGGAGCTTCGTGAGGGCAGGACTGTGTCTGGTTTATCACTCCCTCCCGCCTCCGCCCCGAGTCACTCCTATACTGCCTAGGCTACCGCAGGAGCTGAATAAAGTTTTGCTAAATGAAGTCAATAATAAAATGAATACTTGACTATTGGGTTTCCTTTTAACCTAATTAAGGATAAGCCTGATTGGAACACCACTGTTCTATTTTGAGAAATAGCAGTGGCATAGGACAGAGAATATTGGACATGCTTTCTTTCCCATCTCTGCCACTTACGAGTCTTGTACACTTAAATCGCTTAAGCATTTAGAACCTTGGTTTCTTAGAATGGAGATAACAGACTGGGTACAGTGATGATCAAATTAAATGATATATGTGTACATGCTTAGTTAATGGCTGTTATCACTACATGACATACTCTCCAGGTAGGAAAATTCAGGTAGAGCCTTTAATTTCCTGTCAATTGGTGACTTTTGGTTTCTTCTAAGCACTGACTCAAGTGCACCATTGCTTTGATGGGTAGAATAAGAATGTTACTGATTTTAGAGCTGGCTACAACTTAGCTAAAGTCAACAATATACTTTGATCACATAGATGTTAGCATCTCGTCTCGCAAGAACACAGTCTAGTCCAAAGGAACAGAAGTCCTGGCTTTCTTTTTTTCTTTTTTTTTGAGGAAGATTAGCCCTGAGCTAATTGCTGCCAATCCTCCTCTTTTTGCTGAGGAAGACTGGCCCTGAGCTAACATCTATGTCCATCTTCCTCCACTTTATATGTGGGACACCTACCACAGCGTGGCTTGCCAAGTGGTACCATGTTCGCACCCGGAATCGGGGCGCCAAAGTGGTACGCGCGCACTTAACAACTGCGCCACTGGGCTGGCCCCAGTCCCGGCTTTTGTATCAATCTCTCATTGACTTACTGCGAAATCTCAAGAAAATCCAAAAATTTCTCTGCACTTCAATTATTTCACTTAAGAAATGGATTCTCTCTACCGGAGAAAACTATGTGAAAATAACTGAAATACTGTGTGTGGAAGCTAGTTGAGTTCTTTGAAAGACATACACAATATAATTCCAAGCTGTTGTTTTTATTTCTGAGTAAATTTGCTCAAGAATAGAGTCTGAGTTTATATGATGGTGTTTTACAGATCTAGGTTTATGTAGAGGCTTTTAAACTGATGCTATCCCAGTGTGCTTAACATGGAATTGGATAGACAAGGAAAATGCGTTTGTCGTACTGTTAAATGATGCTGCGTGCAGGTTGGAAACACTGGTTGCACAGAGAAAACGGCTGGTCTCTCTGAGTCTCTAGCAGCCTGCTGCCTCCAGTGAGAAGTATGCTGGTCTAATATCCTCTGACTTCCTCCAGAATATAATTCCCCCCGGCCCTGAAATTCAATGAAAGCATGTGAAAAGACCCTGAACATCCCCTCACTGCTTCCTTCTCCTACAGCAAGACCAATCCAATGCTTCTCTACCGAAGATTCGATACTAAAAGGAGAGTCACCCAAGTTTCTCCACACATGACTGGGCAAAAGATTCAGGGACATGAACCTTATACTGTACGTGAGCATTTTTTTTTTCCAGAATATGGGCATAAAACCTTCTTGATTTGTTCCTATGCTGCTTAGCAGATATTAAATGAATGTTATCTTTGTTCTCTGGTAACTGGTAAGCCAACACCGGACCGAAGGGGCTGCTTTGTAAATTACATCTTATTTTTTTTTTCTACAAATAGAAAGTTATTCAGTTTTCTCTTGAATTCCTGGGTAGAATGTTGATAATACCAGTGATGAGAAACCACAAACTTAGTGTCCTCTTAAACTCTGAAATGCAGAGGCAGAATGGGCCAAGGGGAAACAAAATATATGACTTTGAAAAGAAGGCGTGATCCAAACAAAAGAAAGGAAGACCGCAATTAAATATTGAGAAGCAACAATGAAGAGAGCGTGTGATCAAAGGGAATGAAGGAAAAGAAAACTGAAAAGTAAAAACTCCTCTGATGATGACAATGTTACCAATCATTTCTCCCATGTTAAAAAAAAATTGAAATTCTAACCAGAGAGTTCAATGACAAATGAAAAAATATGAGAGACAGCCCAATTAAGTCACCCTTTCTGGAGAGGCTTTTCTCCAAAAATAACGGTTCTGCTTTTAATTATAGGTTCTTGGGTCTGTTAATCAGCTGTCTTCCTCAAGGCTAAGCTTGGTGCAAATAACAGAGAAGGATTCAGCAAAATGCCTTGTTTAATTAAAAAGAATTTAATTAAAAATATTTTTACACACATGACCAATCACCATTATTTATGCAGATGTTCCCTCTTGCTTCTTTGGAAAGGCTTTTTTCTTTCTTTTCCTCCTTTTTTTTTTTTTAATGTGCTGTTCTTCTGCAAGAACTACTGTGAAATGAGAAGCGCTATGACTGGTAGTTAATACCTATTTTTATCAAAACAGCAGTGCAGCTCACCCGTGCAGCTGTAACCATAGTAACTCCAAATAGAAAGGGTCTTCAGATTATCAACACCATCAAAGGTAAGACAGCTCATGTGTCTCTGGAATGGTTACACTGCAGCAAACTTTAAAGGCTAAAGCTGGCTTTTTTCCCCCCTATTACTTAAATGCTGAATGAAAATAGTGACTTGAAAGTACGGTGTATAAAAACACCTTGCATTTTGGAAGACGCGTATTTCCTCAAAGTGTTAATAATAGAAAAGATGAAAATTCAATGCTAGACATTTGTCCAGTGCTTCTATCTGATCATGCTGAGGAGACAACAATAATCGTTGTGTCAAGTGGGAGAATTTGTTCTAAAAAACCCCGCCCTCGGGCGCCCTGCAGGATAAGCAGCCATATTTTGTGTCTGTGCACTCAGAGACTGGCTATGGTCAATGGTCATTGTAGACATGTTACATGGCAGAAGCTAGAGACTCAGGTTGTGGACTGGCAGTCAAATTACAAAGAAAAGGAGCCTTCAATTAGAGAAGAAGTAGAACTGGTTTAGAAAAGCAGTGAAGTACCAACTCAAACACAAATCTGAATTTGGCTTTATAATTTGTGGTGGGGGCATGGGTGAGCAGGGAATAAAAGTCTAGAGCACCTATGCTCAATGATTCTATTGGAGGAACTATGATCTTCATAATCCAAAACAGAGGCTGGTATACAAGCCTTTATACTACACCTTGTCATGCCTGATATGACCACCGGAGCAGCATATGGATGCATGGAGAAATTACCCCAAATTTTAAAGATTTAAATGTACAGCAGATGATACAAAAAGTAGAGAATTCACATGAGGATAAGTATAATTTGATTATTTTTTCTTTTAATTTCTTTACATTTGGGATTTACCATGGACTTGGGTGGACGAGTAATGAAATATCATGAAAAAACGATTATTTCATCATGGCTACTTAAGAAAAGAATGGATATCTGGCAATTTTATGTTCAATTAGAAACAAATAAGAATGTTATGATAGTGTTGTCTAAAAAGACAATAGAGTACCTTAGAAGAACTCATTGTTAGTAAAAACTTATTTAATCACACTTAGCAATTTACAAATAATTTTCTATGCAGCATTTCATTAGATCTTACAACAATTCTGTGTAGAAATCTTTCTGTTCTTTCTGTTTTGTTCTGTTTTTACAGTATCTATTTTAAGGACATGGAAAGTGAGGTTCAGAGACGTGAAAGCACTAAAATGTGGTGCTCCCTTCGCCCACGACACGAATCTTGCCTTAATGAACAGACACCTTCAATATCCACTGGAAGGGCCTATCATTACCTCATTTTTAGGTAACTCTCCTACCCTATCACATGTCTATTTTATTTTTAGTGGCAGTTCTTCTTGGGATTGAAAGTTTATGATCCGTAACTGTGATCCCATGATCCTAATTGTGATCCTTTTGTGTGGAGAATTTTCTAGAAGCTCTCTTAGATGCTTTAAGCCACAAACAAGCGCTGGTGACACATTCCCCAGTACCCTAGCTCACACTTCCCCTCGACACCAATTTGCCCCAGAATTAGAGTGACACCTAGCTGTGATTTTAGGTAGCACATGCTGGGAAAGCTGGGTAACAGAGGCTGCCAGGAGCTAGTGGGGTTGGTGGCATCTCAGGAGGGAGGTTGCTACTCCCAGAGGTGGAAGTCTCAGAGGTTTTCTAGCATCACTTTCTACACTTCTTCAGTCTCCGGGAAACTAGGACTTATGCAGTTCACACTCTCTGAGGAGGGAACACGTATGGTGGGAGTTTATCTTTACTACAATTATGCTAATGAGTAAATTGTGCCATCCTTGAAATTACATACATGTCCTATAAGTTCATGATACTTACCTCAGACTTAAAACATCAGTTCTGAGCCTATTTTACTCTCTACAATTCACCATGTTTACTTAGAATGTAAATATTTCACTCACCAATTCTTATGTTCAAAAGGTCTCTGGACCAGCATCATAGCATCAGCTGGACACTTGCTAGCAGTGCAGCTTGGACCCCACCCTGGACCTACTGAGTCAGAGTCTCTGGGGCTGGAGCCCAGTCATCGGAACTTTAAGCTCTCCAGGTGAGCTTTATGTGTGCTCAAATTGCAGAACCACTGATGTAGGACAGGAAGTGACCTCAGCCATCATCTCATTCCTCTAGGAGTATCTCAGGAAACTAAGCCTAGAAAGGTTAAGTGGCCACCCGAATTTGTCCTGTGGGTTAGTAGCAGAAAGTGAACCAGACCTCAGATTCCCCAACTCTTGATCATAAAAATAGCATGGTGCTATGACATTTGCTGTTGGGCTCAAAATTAACAAAGTGGAGATGCTGATTTTGTATCTATGTTCCTCTTGGCTTCTAATTTCAATAAATGAATTATCATCCATGCATTTAATTTAGGTTCCAGACAGGATAATGGCAGAGTGAATTTTCTAAATTCAATTAACATGAACCAGTAGTCTCCTTATGAAAGCCAGCATCCAGGGCTGAGGGCTTCATCAAGCACTTGGGATTCTCGGCACACTTCAGCTGCCGGAACAAGGCAAGAAGTGTGACTTACATGTAATATGTGAAGTCATTGAATTTTTTTTTTTTTTGACTTCAAGGCTTGCACGATATCATATTGAGTTTGAAGATTTTCCTTTAAGATCTTCTCATTACACTTCATAGTGATTTACTGACATGATATAAAAAATGATTGGTTTATTTTCCCACTTCTATGAAATTTTGGAGTTTTAAAATAAATGCATAAATGTAATCACAATGTACATACTCTGCTTATTTGTTTGCTTTGTTTTAATAATCATTTTTTAATTTTCCTTTCTGGCATGTCTCTTTTTTCCCCATCTCTTCCTTTCCCAAACTCTTATGTTCCCTCCTCCCAAGTAACCCCACTTTATAATCTCGTATGTAGCCCACCAATGCCTCTTTATACTAAATTCTCTTTATAACAATCACATACACATGCATTTGTAAAAAATGTTAAATAAGAAGTTTAAACTGTGGAATAAAGAAAAAAATAACATTTTCCACAATGAGATACACAATTTTAAAGTACTCATCCAAAAACCAGTTACATGACTCCCTTAACTTCTCACCTACACTGAGAATGTGAAAAGGTCTCTAGACTTCAGCCTACAATTCAGATTTGTGAAGGGGGTTCTTTCACTACTTGTGAGTTGTGACTCTTATCCTCCCAGATGGGGAGGGCTGGGTGTGTGTGACCCTCATCTCAAGCCTGTGGAAAGGGGCGTTGAGTAGACCATCAGACAGCTTAAGATGTGACCCCGGGAGTTTGAGAACACAGCGCAATACTGTTTGACTCACCTGAGAAATCTAATGGGATGTGGCTGTCCAGCTTCCCTGATGGTGGCTTATTATCAATCAAATAAAAAATTTCCTTAGCTCATCTCTTCCCCACCTCGCAGGAGTCAGGAACTGCATTTAGCCAGGGACAGATGAGGCACCTGAAAGACAGGACCCCAACCACACCTGTTCTCCCAAAGGCATATTGTGCGTCCTATAACCTAACAATTCCCTTATTGAGAGGATTCACTTTACTTCTTGGTTTTTTTTCTTTTCCTTCTACTTAAAATATGTTGCAATAAACATCCTTGTCCGCATGTCCTTATTTTGACTTGCATTGAACAGACTCCCAAGAGTCAGATTACGGGGTCAGAAAGGGCTGAGTATTTTGAATTCTAATAGCTGTTGCCAAACTGCTTTCCAAAGTCTGTTAATGTTTTAAATTTCCGCTAGAAATGTCTAAGTCCACTTTTCCTGCCTCCCTGCCAGCAATGACTGTTACTTGGAGTTATAATTGTTGCCAATCTGCTAGGGGGAGAATGATATGCTGTTACTTTCTGTTACATTTCTATGACTTCTGGCGAGTTTGAACAATTTTTGACATTTGCGGCCCAAGCTGATTTGCTCTGTGATGAATTGCCTCGTCATAGCCTTTGTCCGCGTTTCTCTTGTTTACTGTCAGATCATCATTGTAAAGTGTTCTTTGCATGTTAGAGATAGTAATGCTCTGTCCTCTATAGTTAAATGCTTTTCCCCAACGTGTTGTCTGTTTATTGACTTTGTTTATGGTATCTTTTTTCATTTATAAATTTTTATTTTATAGTCAAATATGTCTATTCTTTGTTTATAGAGTCTGGGTTTCTCCTCTTCGTTGAGAAGAATTTCCCTATCTATAATACATAAATACAGACTTACAGATTTTTCTGCAAGAGTTCTTTTGTTTTTTTTTTATTTACATTTTAACTGTTCTAAATACATGTAAATGGTTAGATATGTATCCAGTTTTATCATCTTCTACATGGATAGCCAGTCAATTGTGCAAGTACCGTTTGTTAAATAAATGACCCATTTTCCACTGAACTGAAACACCACCGCTGCCAAATTCTCATTTATACTGGGACCTGTTTGTGGAGCCTCCATGCTTCTCCACTAGGCTGTCTATTCCTAGGCCAATACCATACTGATTTGATTATAATAGCTTTGTAGTATATTCTCATACCTGGTTAGGCAGTTCCCTTCATGCTTTTATTCTACCTTATAAACCTCAAGAAAATTTTATCCAGCTCCAGTTTTTAAAGTGTTAGGTTTTCATGGGAACTGCGTTAAATTTTTATATTAGTTTGGGGAAAAGTGGCATTTTTATCATAGCATTCTTGCCATCACAAAGATGGTGAGCCAGCATAGGCTACTGGCTTCCTCCCCAAAATCAGTTATAGAGGAAGTATACAGAGAAAAATGCATTTGGAATTAACAAACAATAATAATAACACCAGCAAAAGCCATGAGAAAGCCCCAGGGAAAGGGAAGGCTGTTTGGGTTGCTGCTTGTGGAAGGGCGGGAGGTAAGGGAGGCGGGAAGCAGGCAGCAGCCTCCAGCAAACGGCAGCTAGACACAGCACTGAAAAGACAGAGTAGAAAAACACCATGTAAGCCCTGCCCTTCTGGCTCACGCGCATTTCCACGGAGTAATTATTACTCAGGTCTTTGCCACACAAAGCATACACAACTAGCTGGACACAGGACAGGTGCTCATGCGGCTACTATCAGGGCAGTGCAAACGGTCTCCTGGGGTGAGGAGTTGATGAGAACCTTGGCATTGTCTTTCCCTACAAGTCTTGGGGCTGGTGGATTACCACTGTTGTCTCTCCCTAAGGGTCTAAACCCCGACCTGAGCAATTGTTCACGCAGGTTTCTCAACCTTGGCGCTATTGACATTTTGGGCCAGATGACTATCTGTTATGGACGACGGTCATGACTGCATCATCGTCTTCTTTAATTTATCTACTCAGTTGTTTGCTTGGAAAATCTTGAGTTTTATCTGCCCTTGATCTTCCTAAGATCTCATAAGGTCGTTGTCCAAAATTGTCTTTGACTACTTTAGGAATTTATCCCGTGTGTATGTTCTTTTGTTCTGACTAATCTTCCTCTTTCAGGCTGCTGAAAAGTCTTGTGTGTTTATTTTTCTTTGTTGGCTTTTTGGGGCTCAGACTGTTCATTGGACCCCACCCCCCCCCCCCCAGGATGGCAGACCTGTAAGTGGCAGGAGGTAGGCCAGTGGTGTAGAAGCAGGTGGGCCGCCCTTCAGGCACCTGGAGGAGACCACCCCCTTCCCCAGTAATCAAGGAGACCACATTCCCTTACACAGGGCCAAGCAGGTCAATCTGCTCCCCACTTCCCATCACCTAGATCCACAGATTTCCACAACTCAAAACTTTCTGGACGATTCATAGCTTTCCAGTCTCCATCTAGAGACATCTCTGAAGCTGGTATCTAGGTATCATGCTACTCACGGTAGAGAAAGCTCAGTACCTGTTATTCTGTGGGGATTGCACAGAGCTCAAGGCTTCACCAGCACTCAGTAGCATATAGACATCTATCTTATTTTAGCAAAATCAGGTAGATTGGAGTGGGCAATAAAGGGCAAGGAAGCCAAGTCAAGGTTATCACTTTCCCAGAACCCACTGCTGACCTTCATGAATCTTTTAGAGTGATTATAATGTTTTGACATGACTGTCTCAGGGCCAATCATTCACCTCTAAACCATAGTTTGATCTTCAATAAAATAAGGGGGTTAGATTAAATGATTCCTAAAGTCTCTTTCTGAAAAAATATCCTACACTTTTATTATTTTAAATTACTCCTTATATTATCTAAAAGCAATGTGCAGACATTGTCTGCATCCTTGGTTGCATAGAGCGGCTATAAAAAACGTTATGAGACAATCTGGGAAATTTAAATCTAACTATATATTTTATAACATTTAAAAATTACATTAGTTTTCTATTGCTGTAACAAATTATCAAAATGTAGTGGCTTAAAACAACACAAATGTATTATCTTACAGTCTGTAGGTCAGAGTCTGACATAGGTCTCATGGGCTAAACCGAGGTGGCAAAAGGCTGTGCTCCTTTCTGGAGGCTCTGGGTGAGAATCCGTTTCCTTGTCCTTTCCTCTAGAGGTTGCCCGCAATCCTTGCTTCGTAGCCCCTTTCCTCCATATCCAGAGCAGCAAAATTGTATCTCTTTGTGCCTTTCTCCCATAGCCACATCTTCCCTTGATCACACCCAGATTTTAGGGACTCGTGTGATAAGATGGGCCCACCTAGATAACCCAGAGTACTATCCATACTGCAAGACCCCTACCTTAATCACACCTGCAAATCCCTATTTGCAATGTAAGGTAACATATTCACACGTTCTGGACATTAGGACGTGGACATCTTTGGAGGACTATTATTTTTGCCTACCACAAAAACTATTGTTAATATTCTACACGTGATGAGGCATTGGGGTTATGTGTAAAACCATAGGTTTAAAATGGAAATTTGTTTGTAGCTGCTTTATTTGGCCAAGAACCCAGATAAGATCTGCACCTTCCTTTTAGATGATATAAGAAGTGGTTTAAAATAACAGTATCAAATACTTTTGCTGCAAGAATAATTCTAGCTAATAATTTGAAAAAAATGATAGAATTAGAAGAGAATCACCATTTTGTCAATCTTAATGAAACTAGTAGGTTCAGACAATAAGCATCAATGGATGAAACCATTACATGAAAGTTTCATGGGGAAATTCACAAGGATGGGGTCAGGCTGTCACCACGTAAACCCAACTGATTACACTTAGCATTACTAAAAGCTGGCACCCAGCGAAGGCGTAACTTCTGATATGATGAAGCACAGTCTGTGCAGCATCCCCTATATGGTATTTTTGCAAAAACAGGTGAAGCTGAATCTAATCAAGATTTTTGAGCTAACTTGCACTTACAGTATGAGGATACAGGAACTTAAACAACACCACGATGAAGCAAACAGACAAATCTAGAATGTGGGGCATCCTATAGAGCTGACCCGATTTCTCAACAAGTCAAAGCATAAAAAGAAAAGACGAGGAGGGAGTGCTGCCCTGAACTAAAAGAGAATGCAGAGATATAACAACTAAATGTTACATGTCAACCTTTTATGGGTTCTGATTAAAGAAAAAAGGCAAAAATCAGAGAAATTTGATTGTGGAATGGGTATTAGATGTGGGTATTAGAATGTAGGAATGGGTATTAGGTATTAGATGATACCAATGGATTATGGAAAATTTTGTGGGTTTATGGTTGTGTAAGAACAATGTCCATAATAATGTCTATAATTATAGAGATGTGTACAAAAATACATGGGGATAAAATGGCAAGGTCTGAGATTCACTTTTACATGTTACTATCTTTTACCTATGAAAGTAAACATATAAGTGTATTTGTGTTTTATCCAAAGCAAAATTACCGCATTACATATACTACACCCCTAGCTCTAACCCAGCAACTCCCAAACAAATGTAGTTGGTTAAGGGAACATTCCACTAACCAAGAGTAGATTCATGGAAATCCATTACTATTACCAGGAAAGCAAGAAAAAATGTGCATCTTTCACTTGCTGATGGGAAAACAGCAGCCTCATCTTAGTATAGTATAAAAATAATAATAAGATAACAATAAAAAATCTCATTTAATCCTTAGAAAGAACTGTTAAAATAAGTCTTATTACCCTCATTTTATAGATGAATAAACTGAGGTTCCAATGGGTCAGACAGCATGGGGATTTAGACACAGACCTATCGCACGCCAGGGACAGTGTTCCTAAGCAATATTCAAGGGCTGTTCTATGTATTCAATAAATATTTACTATGCACTGTGCAAAACTCATCAGGCCTTTCGTATTTTGAAGCAACTGTAGATACTTTCTTAGGTCTAGTCATTAAATATCATTTAATGTTGATGATAAAGACAAATAAATGGATCTTACTAAGCACTATGCACATTTTGACTTGTTTGGAGAATTGAACTAATAATTTACATCAACTAGATTTATAAACTCTAAACTCAATGAAAAGAATTATGGACTGTATTTTCCCAACTGGCTACACAGGTAGCCTCTATTTACTCCTTTTAGATAAATATTTATTTCTGATATTGAGTCTACCCAATTTGGGGACATTAAATGCATCAACATACTTTGAAACAGGGCTAACGCAAATTAAATGTCAAGTTTCTTGGATTTCTGACAAACTATATAAAACAAAACAGTAATGGGCATTAAAAACCCAACTCAGAGATTGTCAGGCTTTAAGAACTTGTTACTTATCTTCTACTAAAGAAAAGAGCACAACTGAGACATTTGGACAGGAGCTTATTTAATCTGCTTCTCTCAAATCAAAGGTTACAGTATTTATAGTTTTGAATGGCACATAACGTGATATTTAAATCATACAGATATTTCTTCTCATTTCTCTTTGCTTCTGAAGCATGAATGTAAACTAGTTTATGGGTTATTAAGTGTTGGGGCAGAAAAATAGACTTGGAAAACAGACTTTAGAAAGAAAACTTCAGACGTTAGTTCAAGCTCGTAAAGATAAAGTGCTTATATTTCATCAAATATGACCATCTATGCACTGCACTGTATCTGTGCCTAATTCTTCTACTCCATAGAAGTCAGGAAGTGTTTCTATTAAGGTGTTGTGGTATTTCTATTAAGGATCATATTTTTGTGAGGAATCTAAAAAAGCCAAACTCAGAAACAGAGAGTAGGAATGGTGGTTGCCAGGGTCTGGGAGTTGGGGAAACGGGGAGACGTTGGTCAAAGGGTACAAACTCCCAGCTATGAGATGAATAAGTTCTGGGATCTAAGACACAGCATGGTGAACATCGTTAGCAATACTGTATTACATACTCGAAAGCTGTTAAGAGAGTAGATCTTGAATGTTATCACCACACACACACAAAATGGTAACTAAGTGAGAGGTTAGAGACGTTAACTAAGCTTATTGTGGTAACCATTCTGCAATACATATGAGCGTCAAATCATCACATTGTACACCTTAAACATACATATGTTATATGTCAATAATGTCTCAATAAAGCTGGGAAAAAAAGGATCATATTTTTTGGCTTACAACAGTTCCACATCTATACTTCTCTACAGCAACATCATCCAATAAAAATATAACGAAAGCAACATATGTCTTTTTAAATTTTTGAGTAATCACATTAACAAAGTAAAAAGAAATGGGTAAAACTAATTTTAATGGTATATTTTATTTAATTCAATATTAAATGAATATTATCATTTCAAAATGTGATCAATATAAAAATTATTGAGATAGTTTTCTTTTTTTTCATATTAAGTCTGAAACCTGGGGTGTATTATTTACTTAGAGCCCATCCGTTTGGACTAGCCACATTTCAAGTAGCCACATGTGGCTCGTAGCCACCATATTGGACAGAGCAGCTCTCAAATAAGCCCTATTTGAGGTTACCTAAATCAGGACAACCTGGATTAATTTTCTTGGTAGAAAATAGGACAAGTCTATGAAGTAAGAATTATTTTCTAGTTTTAAATATTGGACTAATACTTCTGGAGTTCAAAATAGCACAGCTGTATTTGAGTCTTGAAGCAGCTGCATCATATGAAATGAAGACATTTTAACCCAAGTAGGAAACAGGGAAATTGATGAAGTGAGAAAATGCAAAGCCCACATGTGCGGGATGAGTGGCTTCCTGGAGACCTTGGAGGAAATGTCAGTCCTGTAAATACCAGGATGAGATTCTGGCGTCTTTTGGGTGATTAATACTTAATGCAATGTGCTGAGTTCTTCCTTTTCCTAAAGGAAGCTCCTACTTTGGACATCTTCCAACCTGAAAAAAACCCCACACTATTATAACTGCTTCTGCAAATCTACAATCTATGGCTGGAGCTCTCTGGAAAGTGTTAAGCCGCTGACTACCCGGTGAACAGGGAGAAAGAAATATTGGCTGCATGGTCAGACAAGAAGGAAGGCACACATTTTTGTTTTAGTTGAATGTATCTTTTTCAGAGGACAGAAACTAATATTGCCACGCAGCTCTGTGCTGGGAGTTCAGCTCTGTGCTGGGAGTTGCCCCCTCACCTTGAGTCACTGTCCCTCCAGCAACCATGAGAATCCTTATCTCCGGGGTGACCTGGGTTACTCAACCGCGTCACATTTCATACTTGAGAACAGACCCCCTTTCAAGCCCCACACTTTGCTCTGGCAGTTTCTTCCATAAATTTATTAATTCATTAATTTATTAAGTATTTATGGAAAACCTACTGTTGTAGATACTAGAAATATAAGAGGGAAAAGGTAGGGGAAAAAAAACAGAAAGAAAAGAAATAAAGCTCCTCCCTCACAGGGGACAAAGAAATAAGGAAGTAAATAGTAGATCAATAGTAATTAGCGCTGTGCGGGAATGGAAGACAAGGAAAGAGGATGGATGCACCACGATTTAGGGGGACTGTAGTGGGGGAGGAGGGGTGTAATGTTTGATAGGCTGGTCAGGGAAGGTTTCATCAAAGCGACATCTGAGCAAAGACATAAACATGGTGAGGAGGGAGAAACGACAAATGCAAATACCCTGAGGCAGCAACAAGGCCGGTGTGTTCAAGGAACAGCACACACGGGTACACTGAGATCCCCACGTGTCTTTACATACCTTAAAGACCTCTCTCTTTATCTCAGCCACCCCATACAAAGAGACATTTCAGACTTAATAAATTACCTTGGATAGTCTAAATTTATCAAACTGGGACCTAAGTCAATGAGGAATGAGGTAGGAGCATAGTATGAGGTCAGAGGGCTCCCTAAGTGGCTTTAGCCATTTGTAAAATGAGGGATATTAACTGAAACATCCATGTCCGGTTGTTGAGGTTTTCACTCTATTGCCATTTGGCTGGTCCTTTCTCTCCCCTCCCCCATCCTCCTACTTTCCCTGTGTAAATACACCTGAAGACGAGCCATCCTGTTGATCAAGCCCTCTAAGTACTTCTCTCGTCCCCTCTCCTGCCATTTACCATGCACGGTCTCTTTGGGGGCTCTGCCTTTAGTTATCCACTCTCTGGTAAGTGCTTCTGCTGACCTTTACGTCATCAGCAAGGTCAATGAGGAAAGGAGGATGTTCAATCAATCAAATAATAGTGAAATCATCCTAACTGGAGGTACGCTGAAAATTGGCCAAGGCGAAATTGAAACATGCAGGAAGAATTAGGTTTAAGTCTAGATAGGCACCCACAAAAGAAAAATACGAGTAGTTACTTGCACCTAGCTTAGATTTAGCTTAGGCTAAATGGGAAAGAATTAATTTAAAGAAGGGCAAGAAAATGAGACCTGGACAGCATAGGTTCTCTTTCATAAATTAGTGAGTCACAATAATTTAGGCAATAAGTGAATAATTGTGGGGTAAGATTAACTCGGTGTTTTAAGGTTGTTGAAGATCTTAAATTGCACCAATTTAGCAGAGAGTAGGTTCAGCATGTTTTAATATAACAATTAGCTCCCAGCAAAAAGAAGGGAGCTTGGGTTTTCCTGCTCACGTATGGGTTTCTGCTGTGAGATCTCTAACATTTGCTGAGTCGGGTTAGAACGCCAGAATGTCTGGGTGGGGGTCTTTGGGTTGACTGTTAGCTTTCTTTAAAGCAAAAGTTTGTTTTAAAATAAAAACCAATCTCACAGAAATAGGAATCATGGAACATGAGAGCTGGAAAGGGCTCTGGTTGAAACTTTTCATTTTACACATGAAAAGTAAGGTTCTTCATCTGTAAAATGAAGAGGTTGGAAGAGATGAGATTGAATATTTTCCACTTCCAAGAACCTATAAAATCTAGAAAGGCTAAGGGGTACCCAAAGTTGCCAGACTTGGAAGGAACCCGGTTCCCAGGATTCCCTATATGGCTGTGAGTTAATTCTGGTCAGCTCAGTTGTTTGACACGATACAGATAACTAACCATCTTACTGAGTTGAATTTTTTTTTCTATTTCAATCAGTTTTCCTGTGTCATGTAAACATAACCTCAGGGATATCACCAGCCACAGAAGGAGTGAAGCATGAACACAACACAATTGTACTCAGAGCTGGCTGAATCATTAGAACGCCACAGACCGGCCTTCAGCACTGGGGCCAGGAAACAATGGATACAATGACTTTCAACATGTAGATTTGTGCAAAGGTGACCTGAAATAGACCTGACGGTGAAAAGCAAAATGCTCCTATATAGCAGAAGAGAACAACCCTAACTAATGAGAATCACGGATGGGTTGAAAATATTTTATCTTGAGTCCATGCTTCCAGTGGCTGCCAAGGGACTTCTGCCTTTCACTGGGGCCGTGAGAGTGTAGCATGAACTCTTCCAGCAATGACTGAGTGGCCAGGTCATCTCCAAACCAGGAGATGGAGCAGTCTATCCCTATACACCACTCTGGGGCTCTTGTCCTCTAATCTACACCATGGGTTCTAAATCTGAGAACTACTTTCATTTCCTCCTTTTCCAGGAAAAGGGTCAACATCATACATTAAGAAATTCTTTTTCTTCCCCCATACTATAAGCAAAATAAAACAGATAAAAAACTGGGAAAAAAATATTTGTAACTTATATTACAGACAAAGGTTAATATCCCTAATATATTAAGGGCTTCTAAAACTCAGAAAATAAAAGACCAACAACCCTACTGGAAAAAAGGGCATCTTATAAACAGCTGGTTTTCAGAAAAAAAAAAATGCATCTGCCCCCTAAACAAATGTTCAGCCTTACTCATAATAGAGAAGCACAAAGTCCAACGACAGGGAGATATAATTCTTCACCTCTCATATGGGTAAAAATTCAAAATTGTGACAAAATCCTGCATTGGCGTGGCTGTAAAGAATAGGTACTGTCATACATTGCTGGTGTGAAGGCAAAATGGTACAAACTTTATAGAGAGGAATTTGGCATCTAGGAAAATTGCAAATGCATTTGCCTTTTAACCTGTTTCTAGAAATCCATCCCAAAGAAACACTGGCAAAATGGGAAAAGCTGTTAATTTCAAGGTTATTAACTGCAACACCATTCATAATTACAAAAGACAAGGAAGAACTCAAATGTCCATCCACAGACAACTGGTTGAGTAGATGGTGGAGTAGTCTGCAGCTATGAAAGAGAATGAGAAAGACCTCCATATATTGCTGTGGAGTACTCTCCAAAATACTGTTAATTAAAGAGTAAGGTGAAGAGCTATGCGTATAGCAGAGTGTGTGCCTGTTTGTGTATTGCTGAGATTTAAAAACAGAGGGTGAACTAAAAACCAACCAAAATGGATGGAAAATTAGGGTAGAGGGGACAGGGATAGAAAGAAGCTAGATTTCTCTTATTTTGTTCTATGGTGTTCATTTTGGACTTCTGTAGATATTAAATCTAATTTTAAAACAAAAATTAAAAGCAAATGAACATTTTTGTATATTTTGAACATTTTGTATAAAATGAAATTTTGTACATTTGTATATATACAAATGAACATATTTGTATATATTTTGACTTGTGGCTTAACCACACAGAGGAATTATTTCAAGTGATCTTAAAACAGAGTAATTTTTATCTGTTCATTCTTAGTGGGGATATATCCAAAGGTTAAAAAGAACCACAATGAAATCTTAAGCAGTTTTCAATAATCATATTTTTAATAATAATATGTGTATTATAATTTTGAAAATATATATTTTAAGGAAGTAAGAAATTATTTAATGTGATAGCAAGAAGAAAAGCAAGAAGAAGAAAAACTAAGTGGAAATAAAAATTCAAGGTAGTTAAGTAAAATTCCTATAACCCTAAATTTGAACTTGTGATGAATTTGTGACATTACTTCTCCTTCAAAACAAATAAAAATATCTAGAAACAATGACCAATCCAGTAGCAATGAAAACCCCTAGTGCCCAAATTTTGGTCTCTAAGTAAATTTCCCCTCTTAGAAAGAACAAAGACTTCTTTAAGAAATGGTTAGTTCCCAGTCAGGATATGTGAAACCAAGAAGATAAGGTTGGAACATCTAGTCCTGCCCCCAAACAAGAAACCTATGAAAGACCATTGGAGTCATAACAAAGGATGCAGGCGAAACTTGAAGAGGCTCCCAGTTGTCAAAGATGGAATATTTTGATCATCAAAAAGAATAATGACAGCAGTAGATTGAAGCATATCAACTATGTTAAAATCCAAGTGTTGATATAATACTTAAGGAAAGAAAGGCAACATCTTGGTCATATATAAAGGGAAAGGGAAACAACTAATTATTTTGAAAATCAGTACATAAAGGGAAAGAATCAATTATTTATCTTACTTTTTTGTTCAAATGATATCACAGGGTACTCAAATAGTTGATATGAAAAACCGCTTCTTTGTAAGAGAGTATCAGCTAATAAATCCAAAAAAAAGATAGAATTAGCCTACCACTATTTTGTAACTCCTAATAAATGCTAAATTAAGCAGTAATCATCAATGGGGACTAACGCCATTAACTGAAACTGGGAACTCTAAAATGTAGAGCTTCTCAAACTTTACTGTGCATGTGAATCACTTGAGGATATTGTTAAATTCTAGAATCTGATTCAGTAGGTCTGGAGTTGAGTCTGAGATTCTGCATTTATAACAAGACTACACGGTGCCTATACTGCTGGTCAGAGGGCCTTCTAAGAAAGAAAAAGCAGCCCCAGACGTTTGGGAGCTGGCCTGTTACCATCAGCTGGGCCTTGGTCTTCTCCTGTAGAAAGTAAACAGTTTCACAGAACACCACCAGACAAGGTCATTCTGTGACCATGATGAATCGAGATGAAAACAATACCACTGCATAATCACATCTAAACACAAAGAATGAACACTGTCCAAACCACAAAACTGACCGAGTATCCTCCTATTATGGCTATTACAAGGGGCTTCTGCTTCTTTACCAATTGTAGCTTTAGGCTCAATTCAATCTTCCCTCTTGCTGGATAAGACTTACTAAAATGCCCAATCACCCCACGTCTTGACAGCGTCTAAGCCGGAGCAAAGCCCCACTTCCTTTAAACGCTCCCTAAAATCATCAAACAGAAACCCAAGTCCTATGATAAGTCCTTTCTAATACCCTCCGGCAGGTTCCATGCTTCCTCTGGTGAGCATGCTCCCTCATTACAATGAGTAATAAACACACCTTGTTCAACTCCAAGTGTGTTCCGGTGGTCTCTGTCAGAGTAGCAATTCAACAGTGTGATGGCTCAGGCTGACAGCTGAGTCCCTAACCACTATGTGCTTCCTGATGCGATGCTAAAGAGACTCACAGCCACTGATAAAACAACCTTGCCAAAAAAGATGAACCTGAATTTGATTAAGCCTCTAGATTTAACTATCAGTTTACAAGATCCATATGCAATTCAACTACAAGACAAATTGCCTCTTTTTCTTCCTAAATAAATGACAAGAAAAATAGAAAGAGGGAGAATATGTAGATTAAAAGAGACTCAATAGTCATATCAATCAATTGTAATGTGTAGCTCTTATTTGGGTCTTAATTTGTACAAACTACTACACAAACTAATAACGATAATGATAATGACAAAAAGACAAGTGGGATATTTAAACAGAGACTAGCTCTTCGATAATATTAAAGAATGATTATTAATATTTTAGGCTTCATGATGACTGGTAATTTTTCAAAATGCTTACAAATAAAGTGATATGATGTCTAGAATTTGCTTTAACATAATCCAGCCCTGGTGAGAGGGAGTGTAGGGGTGTAGAAAGAAAGACATTGACCAGATTTGATAATTGCTGAAGGGCATATGACAATTCTTTTTACTGCTCTTGCTGCTTTTAATATGTTTGAAAAGTTCCATAGTAAACAATTAAAACAAATTTTTTTTTTTACCGTTTAATTCAATAGATCATTTTTGAAAACAGGCAAGTTGAATGGAGAAAAATTAGGAACTATAGCTCAAAATGGCTACGTGTTCTAGAGAAATAAACTATAATAAATTTTAAAGTCTTTCCCACTACTAAAATTGCTTTCAGATGCATTTTCTGAGAGCTGTGAGAATATTCACCTGTTTATTTCTTTTCTTTTGCTTGTAATCACTAACCGATGTGTCGCTGCAGGTGCAGAGGACTAGGAATTATTATTACGTAAACCCAGGTGATGGTCTTTAGAGAAACGTTCAATTTAAATGTTTGATTCTTGAAAAGAAGAAAACATTTGAGCAATTACCTGGATCTGTAGCAGACATCAGGGAACCAAAAAATAAACAGTCAGTGAAATGAAAGTCTCCATTTTTCAACTGGCCAGCATATACCATGGCCTTCACAAAGCCATACATAATTAACCTGTTGAAGAGAAAAATAAGATCTTCAAACACCAAGTTGAATCCTGTGTAAACCCACGTTATCATGGCTAACCTTCTAGTGTGTGTCCTCAATAAGCATCGTGGACAAATTACTGCTATTCTGCTAATTTATGGCCATGCTGGCTCTCAGCAAACTATCTAAATCTCTTGACTATGAAAGACACCTTTACCAAATATCACGCCTAATTCACCCAGCAAAAGGTAACAGAACAGTTTATAGTATATTTCAATGACAACAAGATAAGTCTCAAGGATATGAAAAATAACCTGTCAAATATGGCACAGCAAGTCATGCCCACAAATATAGCAGCTGGGTTGACATCTGTAAATGGATTGCTTTTCAGTTTTCTTTGCTTTGTCTGCTAGGGATGTCTGAAAAGGTTAAATTTCAAGTCTGTCACTGTGATGAGAAGGATATTGGCCACTCACAGGGCACTCAGTCAACCAGTTACTTTACAACAGATGAGTCTCTAGTGTGGCTGGTGTCAGGACACTTTCACACTGGGCAGAGAATCGCTCATAGGGTAGAGCGCCTGTAACTTCAACACACTGAAATGTGCTGAAAATGAGTCCTGAAATGGTTACCTTTTGACCCTGCAAGAAAAGCTGTTCAGGAGATTATACGAGTTTTATAAGCTTACCAAACCCACACCATTGAATGCAAAATTGTCTGTTTTGGTCATCATTTGCCACCCTATACCTTTAAAACAATATTTAATCATCTAATTGATTGATATTTCTAAAATCTTGGTAGAGGAAATACAGAAATTGGTGAACTGGACCATAGTAAGATCACTACAAGTGACTCCAGGGGAGTCCCTAGAAACTACGGACCCTCAGACCGATAGACCGACGTTTAAATATGCACACGCATTTAAAGTTAGTTTCCTGAAAAATGTTCTAAGGTTGTGAGCATGGCTAAAAAGGCTAGAAATCGGATGGAAATTGTAATGTCAATGAGAATGCAGATGTTTCAAATTCTGTTAAGAAAAATATCTCCACGAGAGAATATTTTAGACACACCTACATTTAAACCCACGTTCTACCGCCCACTAGCTATATGATTTTAGGATATTACCAAAACTTTCTGAGCCTCAATATCCTTATTCACGAGGTGGGGATCACAATAATGGTTAGCCCATAGAGTTGTCTGAAGGATCGCCTGAGAGAATACACATTGGTTTCTGGCACATAGTAAATTCTCAATAAGGTTATATTTACTGCTGATAATAGTTATTAAAATAGCGAATATTTACCCACTATTTCCACTTCTTCACATGTTTCAACTCATTTAATCCACACATTGATCCTATACGGTAGGTACTATTTGCATTTTACAGATGAGAAAGTTGAACACAGAGTGATCAGGCAATTTGCTCAAAGTGACGCCACTGTTAAGTTGTGAAGCCAGATTTGAACGGCTGGCATTTGGCTCCAGAGCCCGAGCTGTTGACCAGCACAACATATTGCCTAGGTGAGTAGTTCTGTATTTTACATTACATGTTCTCTCACATAATATACTCGCAACTACCCCGTGCGGTGGTTGCTCTAGGTAGTACAAAGGGGCAGCAGTGGAGTATCCCTAAGGACTTGGAAATAATATTACCCTCTGAGTTGAACTATTAAGACCACCATAATGGGTCTGAGCAGAGAGACCCAATACTGCTGTGAAGAGTATGGATTCTAACAAGGGAGTCTGAATCTTGACCAGGCTGAAGGCGTTAACATCTGAAAGATTGTCATGAGTCACAGCAATGGTTGCTGGGAAGAGGCAAGTCCCAGGGGCCTCAGGCATGCTGGCTCAGTCACACTTACCCTGGGGAGGGCATTCTGCTGTTTACCAGGGCGCGCAGCCCCTTAACAAGTAGATGGAAACTTCATTCAGCTTATTTGTTCATTCAACAGACTTTTACTATTGAACCCCCACTCTTTGTCAGGCTTGTGCGAGGTGCTTAAGATGCATCAGTAAACAGAACAAAGATTGCTGCCCATCTGGAGAATG
This sequence comes from Equus caballus, assembly GCF_041296265.1. Taxonomy (NCBI): domain Eukaryota; kingdom Metazoa; phylum Chordata; class Mammalia; order Perissodactyla; family Equidae; genus Equus; species Equus caballus. The sequence continues at coordinate 88,876,845 of NC_091699.1, forward strand.
CTTTTGAGCAAGATAGCAATAAAAGATAATCTCATATTTGAGTTATATATGCTATCCACATCACTCTCTGAATTGAGCCTGCGGGTCTGATCAACACTGGGACACTGTGGCCAGTCACGACATCAGCACGGAAATGCTCTCTGACAGTCATCCCTCAGCCGTTCTGGGGTTAGCACACTTCACCACAGTCCTGTCTCATCTGAGCCACACTTCAAATATGGAGCATCAACAGGCTTTGGAATCAATAGAAACTTTATGACCTGTGACTCTATTTCTGAATTCTATGCCCATTAGTTAATTTTACAGGTTAGGAGTCTGAGGCTGAGAATTAAAATAACTTTCCCAACCAGCCTGTGGCCGAGTGGTTAGTTTGCACGCTCCGCTTCAGCAGCCCAGGTTTTCGCCAGTTTAGATCCTGGGCACAGACATGGCACCACTCATCAAGCTATGCTGAGGCGGCATCCCACATGCCACAACTAGAAGGACCCACAACTAAAATATACAACTATGTGCTGGGGAGCTTTGGGGAGAAGAAGGAAAAATAAAGTCTTAAAAAAATGACATGCCCCATATTGCACAGAAGCCATTAAATTGGATAAAATACAAAATATATACATATGTACTACCCAGGCTTGGCAAGGTTATGGAAACTAGAAGTCTCATATACAATTGATGGAAATGAAATTAAATTCCTTATGGAAACCAATTTGACAATTTATGTTAAAAGTATTAAATTTTTTATATTCTATAGCTTACTAATTGTTTTCCTAAGAATTTATGCCAAGAAATTAATCAAATACATTCCAAAAGGTCTGTATTCAGATTATTTCAGATTACTATTGCTCATAAGAGTGAAAAATCAAAGCAATCTAAATGTCCAGTGAATAAATTACAGAACACACATGTGATGAATCAATATGCAGCTATTAATACCATATACCAGACTGTATACTAGGCACAGAAAAGTAAATTGACACAGCAAATTATAAAGTGGTAATAAATAATTTCTAATTTTATAAAAATTGAATATACTTAGGCATACATACAGATACAAAATGACCAGAAGCATATGGTCTAGGATGTTAATATTGGTTATATAACAGAATGACACGTGACTATTTTCTTTTTTTACTTTTTTGCATTTTTCCGATTCTGTTTAAATAGGTTACAGTAAAAACAAATAACAGCGTACATTAGTGATTCCTAGTATGTGACACAATAAACATTCATTGTGTCATTGAATCCTCAAAATTCTATGAGTTAGGCATTATAATTATTCCTTTTTACAAAGGAGAAAATTAGGATTCAGAGAGGTTAAGTAACTTGCCTAAGGTCGCGGAAGTTAGCTTGTGACAGCTGGATTTGAGCCCAGGCAGCTGGATGCCAAAGCCTACATTCTTAATGACCAACTCTATAAAGCTTTCGAATTGCTTTGAAATGAGGAGGAACACGCACGTACACACACAACCCTATACACACAGTTTATTTAAAAAAAAAGCAAATGAGTTATTTACTCCAAATCAACTCCCAGACATAAAATAACTATAATTCCAATAGCTTCCTTGAGATAATACCAAGAAAAGAAAACAACAACAAAAAAGCTCAGTTCAGTATGAGCACCATATGGTCATTGTTATTATTAGTAACAACAATGGTCATTATCACGGGTAATTATAAGAAGTCAGTAATTAGTGTGCATCTACTATGTGCCAGCCACTCCTTTCTAAGTGGTAGCAATTGTCATTGCTGCTACATTATTATTAATAAAAACTAAGTAGTTATAATTGTATTAACTGGGAGACTAAAAACATGAACCCATTAGCAACCACCATCTTCTCACAGAGTGGTATGTTCTATTAGCACTTCACAGAAAGTACTTGAGATGGCTCAGGATACAGGAAAGAGGTGGTTTGATGGGGAGAGGGAATCCAGGGAGGTCCAGGACATGCAATGCCACAAAGAAGATGGACCCAAGTGAGATATCCTCCCGGGGTCAGTCTGTGCTCGGCGACAGCCCAGGTATCAGGGATAGGCAAAAGCAGAACTGCCTCATGAAAAGAAAAATTGTTGATAACATTGATTTCAACAAATATCCACTTAGTGCTATTCTTTGAAAAGCAGAGTGTTTGTGCTACGGAGGATACAAAGGTGGAAACCCATGACCTGCCCTCAAAGAGTCCAGTATCACAGGATGGCAGTTGCGTCACTGATGCTAAGAGAAGGCACTGGGTAAAAGAGAACTTGGGGAAATGCCCAACACAATGTTCCACACGCTCACTTTATTGAGTGTTTGTGACACACGTACTGATTTTAAATTTCATGAGCTTGTTTCACACTATTAAAATTCCACACCTAAAGGCATGTTGCAAAAATGTTTCAAAACAAAAAGTTGCAGAAGGCTCAATTGCTTGGATGATTTTTAAGTATGCCATCTTAATCTCTCTCAGTATTTTTAAAAAAGAATATTATGTCTTCTTCTTTTTAAAAATAGTCTTGATCAAGCTATGAATAGATCTACTGGAAAAGGCAGTCTTTGAACTGCTAGGAACAAGCAAGGGGAGGTATTGTCAGTTTGGAGACATAGCTGTGTGTACCCGTCCCGTGGACTGTCAGAGAAGCCCATCCCTGCCCATGGGAGCACGTGAAGCAGGCCCCTCCGTGGAGCTCACTCTGCAGTGGGAAAGCCCAGAACCAACAGGCTCTGGACGCGACATGAAGGTTATAATCTGCATCTCTATTTCAGATTTCTATACCCAAATATTCTTCTTTGGAGAAGTATCTTTCCCTATTTATTTGTTCATATTTTATGGAGAGTTCCAATCTTACATTTTCTGGGTTTCGAGGGCATGCATTTATGGAGAACTCATAAATTCATTTTTTAAAGCTTTATTGAGATATAATTGACCTATAACTGTGTAAGTTTAAGGTGTACAATGTGATGATTTGATATATGTATATATTGCAAAATGATTACCATCATAAAGTTAGTTAACACATTCATCACCTCACAGTTAAAATATTTTTGTGTGTGGTGAGAACTTTTAAGATCGACTCTCTTAGCAACTTCCAAACATACAATGGTACTGTTAGCTAGTCTCCACGCTGCACATGACATCCTCGGCACTTATTCATCTTATAACTGGAAGTTTGTACCCTTTGACCATCTTCATTCACTTCTCCCATCCTAACCCTCTGCCCCTGGCAACCACCAATCTATTCTCTGTTCCTATAAGGGAACTCATAATTTCTCAGCGCTGAGCTGGATGCGATTCAGAAGGTCTTCTAGTCAAATTCATTCATTCACTCCCTCATATACTTATTAATTTGTTCACTAACTCATTCATTCAACAAATAATTAACAATGGACATAATTCCTTCTCTCAGGGAGCTTACATTTTATTGGCAGAGCCCAACACTTAATAGCTGATTTATAATTTGTTATTTTATTAGTATCTTGGTTAAGTCCTGTGGAGAGATGTGTACTGCACATGTGCACACACGTGCACAATGGGAACATTGAAGGGGACTTCATATGGAAAGGATCACAAGTTCAGTCCTAGCAATGCTGAGATTGAAGAGCTGGTTGGACTGTTGGGTATTAGATTTGGATCTCAATGAAGGGTTTGCTCAGGAAACAGATTAGAGAGCAGACACCTTGGGTATGCACGAAAGTCTGAAGAGAACATAAAGTGGAAGAGAGCCTACACCTGAGGCCTGGGGAATTCCAGAATGTGAAGATGAGGTAGAGACAATGAGGCAGCTGAGGATACCGAGAATCAGGCAACAGACACGTGGGTGAAATCTAGTAGAGCATCACAAGAGTCAAGAGAAGAAAGTGTTTCAAGGATAAAATAAATAAGGTTGAATGCTGCCAAGAGGGCCATTTTACTTAATGTCATTAGGAGCGTGGGAGCTAAAGCGAGATTAGAATGGGTTGAAGAGCTCATAGAAAATAAGGAAACTGAGACAGGAACACAACCAACTCTTCTGAGAAGTTTGGCTGTGAGGGAAGGCAGCTCTGTCTCCAGACAGAGGAGGGATTGGGGTGAGACTTGAGTTGATTGTAAAGACATGAGGAAGAAGCTGTGAAGAAGCTCACATCTCATGGGAACTCATGAATGGGGATTACAAATTCATAATTCTGTTGTCAAGACTAGCGGCATGAGGCAGTGAGTCTGACTTTGCATGGAATTATTCAGGCCTCAGAGAGAGTCTATAGGACCATGGGCTCCTACGGGTGTCAAAGGGATGATTCTCTTCTTTTGTCACTGTTTCTCACTGTATATATATGCCATTTGTGTATATGTATGTAATGTATACACATTAAGTCCTATAAGAAATGCAAACAGGGGCCAGCTTGGCAGTGTAGTGGTTACGTTCATGCACTCCACTTCAGTGGCCTGGGGTTTGAGGGTTCGGATCCAGGGTGCAGACCTACACACTACTCATCAAACCATGCTGTGGCAGTGTCCCACATACAAAATAGAGGAAGATGGGCACAGATATTAGTTCAGGGCCAATATTCCTCATGAAAAAAAAAAAAAGAAAGAAATGCAATTTCCACTCTAGCAAGGAGAGACAAATCACCTACGCTGGCAAAACACGTGATAGAAAGTGGTAAGTATCCTAGGAGAGGTGCAGATTGAGTGCACTGAATTCACAGAGGAGAACAAGCTCTCTTTACTTGGGGACACAGGAAAGGCTCTGAGAGGAAGATGGCATATTTGCTGAACCTGAAATAAACACTGAAGTAATGAGACTGCCAGTGATGTCCCATCTATATGTGGGATGTCTCAACTACTGATTTTTTTTTCCTAGAATGCAAAACCTTTCCTACGAAGGTGGTTCCTTCTTGAATCATTACAAAACCCAATGGTCAAACAAATGAAACCCCTCCTTTGGTAATCCAGGGACCATCTGCCATCTGCCACCCACTGCAGACATGAAGGGGCAAGGCTTGTCCCGGCTGAGCTGTGGCTCCACTTCTGGCTTTCAGCTCAGCCCCCAGTACAGGCTGCTGTGCCCCTAGAGCCTCAAAGCCTGTGGGCCCCGTTGTACCTGAAGCAGGTGCTCAGGTCGCACAAGGCTAGATGGCCCCTTTGCTTCTTTCTACCTTTCCTACCAGGCTCAAGACTTTGCTCCTTTTACTTCATCGAAGGTTGGGGAGAAGAAGAAGATAAAGGAGTCAGTTGGGTGGCTTGCGGACATATTATGAGCACGGGGGATCAGGTGAAGCCCCACTCATCTTTGCCATGGTGACAGGTGACCCCCTGTCCAGTTCCTACAGCAGATGTCTTGTACCAGGAACTATGAAGACAGTGGACTGCCTGCTCCCAATCCTCTGTCCTCTGAAGGGTGGAGGAAGACAGGCTTTAGAGGAAGGGGAAGGTTGCGTCCAATTTTTTGTCTATAAGTGGAAAGAGGAGGCTGGTTAGGGAACGGGATGGGGTAGGAGGAAGGGGAGCAGTGAGGGGAGGGTTCTTTGTCAGGGGAATAAGTGTGAGTGTTGAGGTTGGAAAATTCTATGCCAGGACATTTGGCCACTCAAATATTTTGTTTGAAACAGCCATCACCAAGACAACTACATCCTACAGTTCTCTCTATCCATGCCCTCTACTCTATTCTTACCTGCCAACACCCCTGTGGAACTTGATTTTTCTCAAGGCACCTATCTGTCATTGGGGGGGACCCTCTGGCCCTGAAATTTTAAGAAAGAATAAAAGTAGTGGGAATGAGAGTGAGGCTAGTGGGGAGGGAATGAACATTTGAACATTTGTCGAGTACCTACTCTGTGCCAGGCCCCATATTAGTACATTTATCTATTTTTTAGTCTCCACACACACACACACACACACACACACAGACACACACAGACACCAGTTGGGAAGCCATCATGAATCTTACTTTATAAACAAGAAAACCCAACAAGTGATAGAAATGAGATTTAAACACATGTTCCTTTCTACTTTTTGCTATTGGACACTAAATAGAAAATTTAAGATATCTTTGCCTTGATTTCCCAAATTTAAAAAGTCAATTACTATATTCTTTGCTCCTGGTAGAATGTCTTTGACATGATACACAGGGGGCCAGCTCTTCAAGGGGAAGGCATGGCCTAAAAGACCTTCCTTTTAGGCACCAGTTTTCACTGTAAAGGGTATGGGAAGCGTCACGGCTGCCATGATTCTCCCTTTAAGCCACTTCTAGATCAGGCTTCCTGTGGACCAAGAAGACAACATGGCCACCATATTTTTTCAAGAATGGAAACGGTCCAGAGGGGAGGTTGTGATGAAATACGCTGTTCTTTAACCATGGCTGGGGTCCAAGGCTCTGGGACCTTGGGACGCTTGGAACAAAGTGAAGGGAGTCCATTTCCCACATACTCTTACTGTCTGCTTGCCTGCCAACTTGCCACCTTCCTCAGCCTCCCCCAGAGGCTTCACTTACTCCTGTACTTTTTTGCCAATTCCTGCTCCTACAGCAACCCTCACAGGTGCCTGCTGGGAATCAAGCCTCTCTTCTGTTAAGCGCTTCAAAGTTCTTGGAGGAAATGTGATATAAATCCCAAGCATGAACATGGAATGGGCATAAGTCACAATGCTGCCATGCAGTAGGAGGTAGCGATCTACTGAAAGACGAACCACACTCGGTGAGAACTTGACCAGGCATCGTGATTGCATGTCTACTCACAGCCACTCTTTGGGAGTATGCTGGCTCATGCAGGGGTGAAAGGGGATCACTTCTGAGAAGACTGAGAGGAGCAACGAAGGAAGTGCAGAACTCAGCCACACTCACTAAAGGCATCAGGCACCCAAGTGACAACCTCCCTTACAGAGCTTGTCAGCCCTCGCCAGCATCCTGGGATGCATGGCCCTTAAGGTGCTCTGAGTAATCTCGGTTCCTTACCTTTCTCTACTCCCTGGGCATCCCACCTTCTCTTTTCAGAAAACCATGCTTAGCGCTCACTGGATATAATCACAGCTCTCTCGCTCCCACCCCTCTTTCAACTTGTATTCCCACTGTCCATCCTCTGACATGGTTTACAAAGCTCTCTTCTTTATCTCATCCAGGTCCTAAATTCCACCCATGCATTCTTTGCATGCCCATCTTACCTGACTAATTTGAATAGAGAGAGCACATCTGGAATGTTCTGCCTTCTGTACTCTGTTCCCATCTCCATTCTATGCACACATTACCCAGCCTTGCTAGGTGCTAAGAGTTACAAAAACAAATCTGATGGGGCTTCTGTCTTCTAGGAGCTCACAGCTTAGGGGAAGGGATAAGCAACATGTGTACAGAACTGCACTACTAAGTGAAAACTAACAAGTTTGGTAAGAAAGCTAAAGATAAAGTGATATGAGATTCAGAGGAGGAAGGGAGAACCATGATCTGGGGAAAGAAGGCATTGAAGGTGAATCTTTCTTGAAAGGCAGATGGGGTCAGACATAAATAGGAGGAGGAGGCACAGGGTTGGTCACTGTTGGAAAAGGTAACATGGGCCACCAAAACAAGCAGGTGGTAACACATGAGATGTGGACAGTGAACTTGAGTAATTCAGTGTGATGGATTCTTCCACAATGTATTGCTACATAGTCTAATTCAGTGGTTCTCAAATTTTGCTGCATATCAGAATCACAGAGGGAGCTTTGAAAATCATGACACCTGGAACTGGTGCAGCCACTATGGAAAACAGTATGGAGATTCCTCAAAAAGTTAAAAATAGAAATACCTTATGACTCAGCCATCCCACTACTGGGTATCTATCCTAAGAGCCTGAAATCAGCAATTCCAAAGGTCCCATGCACCCCTATGTTCATCACATTATTCATAATAGCCAAGTCATGGAACCAACCTAAGTGCCCAGCAACTGATGATTGGATAAAGAAGATAGGGTATATATATACCATGAAATACTACTCAGCCATAAAAAAGGACAAAGTCGTCCCATTCACAACAACATGGATAGACCTTGAGGGTATTGTGCTGAGTGAAATAAGCCAGACAGAGAAAGATGAACTCTGTATGAGTCCATTCATAGGTGGTAGTTAACATATAGACAAAGAGAACTGATCGGTGGTTACCAGGGGAAAGGGGGATGGGGGGAGGGCACTAGGGGTGAAGTGGCGTACCTACAACAAGACTAATAATGATGTACAACTGTAATTTCACAAGGTTGTTAACTATCATAATCTTAACAAAAAAAAAATCATGACACCTGGGCAAAATTCCAGACCAAGTATATCAGAATCTCTTCAGGGGGGACTCAGGCATCAGTATTTTTTAACGTTCTTCTATTGTTCCAATTTGCAGCCAGGATCTAGAACATCTTGCTTCTAATGTCCAGACCAATCACCTGGGGATCATCAGGTCCGGAGAGAGGCCTGAGATCCTGCATTTCTAGTGAGCTCTCAGTTGGTGCAGATGCTGCTGGTCCCAGGTCACATTCTGAGTAGGAGACTTTAAAGGAAGACGCTGTTAATTAGGCAGAACCACTCAGCCCTGACGGTAAACTCCTTAAGAGGGCAGCACTTTGATTCACAAATAGAGCTTGCCCGAGAGGCAATTAATACAGGGCCACGTACAGATAAGCACCTAACACCCGCTGCTTGGTGACTTGGTCTCCCCGTTCACTTCCGGGTGAGAGGCAAGGACTAGCGAACAGCATGTGAGGATTCAAGATATTGCTACTTCTCGGCTCCAGTTTGAAGCTCCTTGCAGAAGAAAATTAAAAAGGAGTAGGGAAGAGGGAGTGAAGGAATGTCTCACCCACTAAAATGTAAAACTGAACGGACCCCAGCTGTGCCTTTGATCTATAGCTCCACAGAGACTTCCTCCCCACGTACAGAGACACATCCTTCGCTGACAAAGGGAAGGAGCTGGACAATTGCTTTGGTCTCATTACACCCGAGGCTGGTCACTGCTAAGTCCTATTGAGTTTTCAAAAGTGGTAAAGGCAATCTTCAAGCTTTTCTTTTTAAATATTTTTTAAAATACTAGCAGAAATTGCATGTTCATTATAGGAATACTGTGCCAGTTAGATAAAACAGGTTTCTTTGCTTCAGGCTGAACGATACCAACTCAGAAGCTCTGATTGGCAGTATAAATATGTGTGTGTGTGCATGCATTTGTGCTTTACATATATACACACACCTATCTAGACATATATGTAAATAGGTATATACATATATTCATATGATCTTTGATTAATAACAAGTAAGGAAGCCTGTACAAAATATCCCAAAGTCTGAAATTCTTCCAGGCTAAAGCAGCAAGAGAAAAGCCCACTGCCCTGTCCTCTCTGGCTCTTGGACAATATTTTTCACCTTTAAAAACACACGCATGACTGTTCCCTCATGTGCCCTCACCCCTCCTGGGAGGTGGAGGAAATCAAGGTCCATTATTCTCCTGTCACAGATGAAGTAACTGCCACAACAAACTTGGAGGCCCGTCTACCATCTTACAGCCTTTGGGCCGCCATTTTTCTTCAAGTGTGAAACTGAAACACTGTTGGGAATCAGCTATTTAGATCAGGAAAAAAAAAAAAAAAAAACCAAAGACTATTCAACCCAGAATCCCTACTTAAAAGTACAGAAACTATGACCCACCCAGGTTGATGGCTTGGTCAAAGTCACATTGAACCCGGCAGGTAGAGGAGCCAGGACTGGAAAGCCAGTTTTCTCCTAAAGAGAACTGGCTGTTTCCAAGACTGCTGCCTGGGATTTCAGCAAAGGGAATAAAACCTGTGATTCGAAGATAACTTGCCTAATCTATCATGCCCAGGAAATATTCCATCCCTTTTCACATTCCCTGAAGCATATTTATGTTCTTCAGCTGAACCATTTGGAACCCTAAAGCCGACTGCTGGTTGCGATAGGATGTAAATAACAAGAAAATGCAACTCTCTGGATCTTCCCCAATCAGCTCAATTTTCCAGCAAGCAGCAAGCTTATAAATAATGTAGATATTTAAAACATATTTAGCTCATATTAAAATGTTACACTATTTACTGTTTGATTGATGGTTTAAAATATATTATCATTATTGATGACAAGATAGAATGAACAATCTATCCTCTGCATGATGAAAATCAAACATTAATTCCTTGCCCTGATTCTTCCTTTTCAACCATGTCAATATATTTTTGAAAGCTTTTTGATCTAGTATGGAGAGCTTCAAATGGCCTGTTTTGTTTACGACGCATGTAACACAACTCGTTACTGGAAATTGCTTTGTAGTTGTAAAGCAAACTTCTTTTGTAATATTTCAAATCACTTTTCAGAGCAGACAAACTGTTCTCAAGGGCTTCACTTCTAATAACAGAGTTTACCCACTAATCAGATAGAGAAGAAATCACCAAAATACTTCAGAGGAGAAGAAAACAATAAAGTATTTAGTCCCGTAAAGTAATTATTGCCTGAGATGCTGAGCTTCGAGATCATTGCTCCTGCTCCCCATCACCCCAGCAACACAAATATCTGCTAAAGAAGGTCATTTGGTTTGCTGAATTTTGTTACTCCCTAGTGTCCCAGGCATAATATGAATGGAGCAGGCTCAGGGCTAGATCTATGTGGAGCCAGCCTGACCAATCCGTGGGAACATTTCTGACAATCACCCAGTCATCTGGTCTACTCCACACCAGAGAATTGATGTAACTTGATCCTCAGCTATGCCCCTACTTCCCGTCTACTAACCTCCATCCTTTTGACACATGGACTGGCTTTACACTATTAGGCATTGAACTGTAGACAGTTCTGCATGTCCCCATGTGATTTGAGTTGAATGGGCTTTGAATTCAACTGTAAGACAGAACCTGGTCGTGTGAACCATCTGCAGATGAGGGTCAAGTAAGGGGGCCAATAGTTAATGACTCGATTTCTTAACAACTGCATTCCCCCGGAGAACAAAGTACCTGTTATTATGCAGTGTGATTTCATCTTTAAGGATACAGCATAGGAGAAATAAGTGCCTTCTTCTTTATAAAAATGAGGTTCAGAGGAAGAGGAAATAATCAACTTTATTTATTAAGCCATATAATACATTTTTAATCAACTGCCTACTATATGCCCAGCTCTTTGTTAGGTGCTGGGCATAAAATGGTTAAAAGATAATGAGCAGTCTTTCTGGTACATAGAGAAGTAAACACACTTACAGTCTATCATGGTGAGTGTCTCTGCCACTTTCTAGCTCTTTGACCATAGGCAAGTTACCTATCTCATCTTTTCCTCAGTTTCCTTGTCCTAAGGGCCATAATAATAGTCCTCCTTTTGTGTTATTACTAGAGAGTCACTGCTGAATGACCCGAAGTGTTCTTTAGTTCTTTCAGCTATCACTTTTGTTGGGAAACACAAAAGGCCATTTAGCATCAACATTCCTTCAAAGACCCAAGAAGTGAGAAAACCTCCGGTTTGAAGCTATCAAAAGAAGCCTTTAATAAGCTGTTTTCAACAAAGAAACATACATTTTCACCTAATTCCACCATGGAAAGTTGCCAAGACCTCATTGGAAAAAGATTACTCCTTTAAATGGTTCTTCATACTGGATCTAGTGTTGTCACAAGGCATGCACCACTGAGGCCACCTCTCCCAACACCACCAGCTCCAATTTCAGGTCCCCCTGAAGAAAATAGGCAAGTAGCCATGCAGAAGATGGTGAAGCCAAGCTTGCCAGGAAGCCACAAATAGCTTAATAGGTTTGGTCATCCACATAGTGAAAATATTCAAACAAATATCACAAAATTCCCAAGGCCCAGGGAAGTGACAAGAGAAGATGAGAAGTGAAGACAGATCTACAGCAAAAGAAGTAGTGGAGGAAAAAGAAATCAGTGTATTTGTGCAGACCTTGAATATACTAATTCCACTGTATTCAACATTGGTGAGATCTCAGCTAAAATATTTTCTTGTTCAAAACACCTCATTTGGAAAACACCTCCTAATATAGTGAGGGTTAGAAATACGTTAGATGGGCAAGGCATGTAGAGCTAGGTTTGCTACCTGAGAGAAGGCCAAGAAGCAACATGGCGCCAAGAGTTTGAAACTGGAGGGTGGCCATAAGGAAGAGAGAAACAGGATTTGTTCTGTGCTCTTCAGGAAGCCAGGAAAAAAGGTGGGGAGGTGGGTTACAAAGGGTTACATCAGCCTATTGAAAACCTGTCCAAAGAATGAGGTGGGAATGCACTAAGGTGGGAGGTAGTGAGTTTCCGTCCCTGGAGGAATTCAAGCATCCTTGAAATATTCTATAAAAAGGATACTGGCTTCTTCTATATAAAGGATACGAGTGTGCTTGAGGCAGTGAATTTAGGAGATGGAACTAAATGATTTTCAAGGTGATTTTAAATTCTACAACTTTATGGTTTTATAAAAATCTGGAGAAAAAAATTAAAGACCAAGAGAGGAAGATGGGAAACTTTGTAATTGACAATATTTTCTAGCATTTAGTCAGTTATCAAAGTAAAAACAAAACTGATAGCACCTAAAATCTGGCACCAGGAACTGATTTCATTAGCCAGAATTCTTTTCCTAACTTGACAGTAGCTTCTTCACAAATGCTTAGTTTGGGATTAGAATGAGATTAGATGAAGTTATCTTTGTGTCAAATACCTCAGCTTTCCCAGGAGATGGGAGGAGGCATTCACAAAACTCATTTCACTCCCTAAGGCCAGGGAACAGTCATTTTGCTTTTCCAGATGACCCTAAACAAGGTGTCTAGCAGCCTCTCTACCACATCCAATACCAAGACTTCTGTCTGGCTTCTAGGAGGACCTACAGGCACCTCCAACTCATTATCTCTGAGCCTGAACACAGGATCTGATCCAGAACCCTGGTGTTCCTCCAGTGTCTCTTTTCTTAGCAAAGATACCAACTTCCATCTAGAAAACTGGCGGTCATCTTGGACACACCCTACCTCCTCAGCATGCTCATCCTCACATGGAATCCACCACTAAACAGCCATTTCACCTTTTGAATTGGGTTCAGATACATCCACTATCGAGTCCAGGCTAACACCACATCTCCTCTGGATAGTTCTATGTCTGCTGAAATGGCCTCCCTGCATTCCCTCACTTCCCACCAACATGTAGCCAGAATCATTTTAAAACACAAATCTGACCACGTATCTCCAGGCTCAAAACATTTTGATGACTTCCCATTGCCCTTAAATTAAATGCTAAAATACTTGTGGTGGTTATTCCTTCCCAGATCCATTCTCCATCCTTTCCACCCTGCTCTGTGTCCCAAGAGGCTGACCTGTATGGGCTCCAAAAATGGTTTCCCTCATTCTCTGGATTCTGGTTAAATTTGACCAACGGGTGTGAAAGGACACTAGCAAGAGATCAGAGTGGGAGAGGAGAGTAAGGCTGAAGTTTTTATTCTTTATTCTTTCAATTCTCTCCCTTCAGGGTCTATATGGGCTCTCTTTGTCCTTCAGTCAGAGGTCATAGCTCTGTTCAGTTGGTCCTGTCCACATAGCACCCTCTGCAGGTTCTGGTACCACTGCACCCCTTTCCCCTTCAGATAATGATGCCCCACAGTTACTAGCCCTGGGAAACTGGACTACCCCATGGTTTTTCTTTGCCTTTACCACATCTTTTAAATAGTCCTCAAATATCAGTCTTTCAAGGAAACCACTCTGGACCCTCCTGCGAGAGTCAGATCTGACTAAAAGAAGCGTTTATAATGCCTATACTTCTTCATAGCACTCACCATAGAAGTAACTGATTGTGTAATTGATTGTCTAATGTCTATCTTTCCTGCTATGAGGAGAACAGGGTGCCTCTCTGTCTTAGCCATCCTCAGATCCCTAGAGTACTTTCACATAGGTTCTCAGTAGCTATTTATCAAATAAAAGGATGGTGAGAGTGGAGAAGAGGGAGAGGTAGGGAGGAGGGCTGAGACAGATGTGAAAGAGCCCTGATCATATGACCAGAACCATCACAAACAGACGACTCCCAACTTCAGGGCCAAGAAGTGAGAACAGCGTAGACTGTCCTCTCATTGTCATAGAGAAGCTGGGGGAGGTATGACAGCAAAACATTGTCTGGCAGGATACATTTCACAAAAAGATTATTTGCCAAAGAGGTTATCTTCAATTAAACACATTTTCAAAATGTAAGCTTTATACCCAAAAGAGTAAGTCATTTTCTATCGTACTGCACACCAAGCCACCACGCTCCATAGCCACTTGGCTGGATTTGACATAGGTGTTACCTTGAGCTATTTTCAAAAGAGAAATGGTGTTTTTTCTTTAAGACTCAAACGTCAATTTTTTTAAAAAAACACATAGTTAATTTCTTATTAAGTATTACCTGTTAATTATCAGTTTACATCAAAGAAAGGATTAGTTAAAATGTCTCATCCCAGACTCATGACAAGTGGAGAAGAGTGGCCACCATTGGCCTGGGAGCCTGTGTGGGACTCAGGCAAGTCTCTCCTGTTATGAGGTTGTGAAAACCAACAGGGAGAAGGGCACTCAGAATAAGCATCCTAAGGGAGTACAAGTCAAAGTTAGGAAATCAGTCCAGAATGGGGTTACCAATTCAAATGGTGGTGGACAAAGGCCGAGGCCAAACAAAACAAAAAAATCAGACAAACAAACCAGCATGATGATGATGAAGGGAGAGGGGGTGGGTAAGGGAATGTGTGGCAGGCAGAGGGAAAGAAAGAGAGGTCATTCTAGAGGGAAAGTATAAGAGCTTGCTAAAGTTCTTTATGTAGCTCTTCTGCTGTTGGCTCAGATGTCTGGGAAGTCTGTGGGAGGCAACAGCAATGTTTTCACCAACCACAGCTGGTGAGACCAGGAAGGGGGAAAGGATGGGCAAAAGATGAGGGAGAGAGGACTGCAAATGAAGTACAGTCTTTGGCTGCTCTACAATCAGTAGCTCTTAGAGGTAAAGCCTCTGGTGCCTCCCAGGGTGGGTGGACCATGGTGGAGTGCCCCTCCAGAACATCAGGGATGCCCTTACAGCAAACATCACCTTATACAGGTATCAGTGCTTCTCAGACTCTCATGTGCAGACCAATCACTTAGGGATCTTGTTAAAATGCAGACTCTGATTCAGTAGGTTCGGGGTGGGGCCTGAGACTCTGAATTCTAATATGTTCCCAGGTGATATGGATACTGCTGGTCAATGGAGCACACTTTAAGTAGTGAGGTCCTAAACTACACACAGGGTAGTCATCTTCCAATGAATGGCACTGAACATGGCTTTTCTCTTTCATTCCTCGCCTACCACAGATGTTGTAATCTCTCTGCTAAGTGGCAGTTGAATGCCTTTAAAATTGTTAGGGTTAGTGGCTAACAGTAAAAGATTACACAGAAAAAATCAGACTATGAGCTTCTCTTGGAAAATAGGAAGATCTAGAAATGTTGGGCCATTATTTCCTCATGGAAACAATCCATTGGAGCTGAGTGGAGGCTGCCTCCCGCAGAGGGGTGTGAACTTACTACTTGCCACAGTCTGAACCTAGAACCACACCCAGGTGCCTTCAATCTTTTACATTCCCTGCCTCATCCTTTGCATTTGTGCTGTGAATTCTGACACACTAGTTCGAACCAAGATGCATCCCACTTATTGGAAGAGCATTTTGTTTCCAGTAAAGTGTTTTTAGTTATCAACATAATTCTTCATTTTGGAGAGCTATGTCACTGGTATTGAGGATGGAAACAAGTCCATAAAGAACACATTTTCTGTAGAAGGTGGTCTTATCTGTTTGCAGACAAGGAAAGAAAAAATGAATACACAGTTGAATAAACAGGGGCAGGGTTAGGAGGCCCACTCTTCACAACGTGGATGCAACAGTCTCAAGTGGTAAGAATTAAGCAGCTAATCATGTTCAATGACAACTGAAGGATCCAGATGGTGATGGTAAGTTCAAGCCACAGTTGAAGATCAAATAGGTTATGGTGAGTTAAACAGGAGAGAAAAGAATGACTGAGCCAACGGAAAAAAGTGAAGATAGAGCATCCCACCTAAGCCATTTCTTAGGAACTGGCAAGTTTACAAGCCTCTGACTTGAAGACATTAGAACAAAAAAGACACATTCAGAGAGAACAACATAAAGCTAAAATAACTCCTTTCTCCTGCTTGCAATCTTTGGATGTGCAAGCTCGCCTACTGGTTTGACTTGCGCTGTTTACTTACATTTTTCTGTTCTTCTTACATATTTCTCTCCCCCACACATAAGATTTTGAGAAGAAACTCAGGGGAAAATGTTTTCCTTGCACAATTCTTTCACGTTTTTATTGAAACAGTATCCCTAACACCAACAGAGTCCTCACACAGGGAACATTTCTGCCCTTGTTAGGGAATCGAGAGGTTTGGATGAAAGGTGCAGGGAGCAATGTGACAGCAAGACTCGATCAGGCTCAGCCATCTCCCCGCTGTCCCAGTCCCTCTTACCAGGAACTGAATCCCTCACAGAGTGAAATGCCTGAGTTCTGACATCTTCCCTGCCCACTCCTTCTTACAGCCTGGACAGGCAGGCTCTGCTGTTGCCCTGTAGGTGGCCCAGGCACCGAATGCACAGGCATGACACTCAAGGTTAAGGTAAATTGTACATTTAAATCATGTTTTTACTTGAGAAAAAAGTCTACTTTTCTTGTGTCTTTAATAAAAACACACATGAACCCATAAAACCACAGCATATTCTTTAGCTTTCAAGTAAGCCCCTTCAGGAATAGGAGGAATTATCTTCAGCTTTTAATTATGTTTGCCCCAAATAATCTAGTCACTATTTTATTTGAGTATTTGCTTGCTTTTCCTAACAAGGAGATGGTGAGAGTCTTAGCAATGTGGAAGATGGTGGTACCAGAAAAATACCAGAGTCCATATTTTTACTCGAAAATAAAACAGATGCAGAGCCAGCCCTGATTGCCTAATGGTTAAAGCTTGGTGTGCTCAATTTTGGCAGCCAGGGTATGGTTCCCAGGCGTGGAACCACACCACTCATCTGTCAGTAGCCATGCTTTGGCGGCGACTCACATAGAAGAACCAGAAGAACTTACAACTATTCACAACTATGTACTGAGGCTTTGAGGTGGGAAATGAAAAAGGGGGAAAGATTGGCAACAGACATTAGTGTGGGCTGAATCTTCTCCTGCAAAAAAAATTTAAAAAATAGATGCAAATATATGTGTGATGTTCCTTGTTGAATATCATGTAGGGCTAGTTAAATCACACCTTGGTACTTGCTGTTTCCTTCACGTGACATGCCTTCTACCTCCACCACTCCTGCCCTTTGATATCCACCTGAAACAATCCTACTCAATCTTCAAGTCTCAGTTCAGGGGCCGTTGTCTTTGGGAAGCCATCTTGACCTGCCCACTGTTTGCCCTGGGTCTTCCAAGGCAGCGTTCTCTCCTTCCTTCCCCATCCATGATTCTGTGGTTGATGTAGCTTATTATGTTGTTCTGAACATCTGTTTACTTGTCGTACCCAGGCTGTGGGTGCCCCAGTCCCGGCGCCATACATTATTCTTCTTATCTTCAATATCTAGCACAGTGCCTGGCATTTAAAGGTGTTGAGCAATTGCTTGTTGAAAACATTTATGATAAATGAAAAAAAGTTCTACCACGGTAGCAGCATTGAGCTATCCCCAGCCCAGTCCTGTGCAGGCCTTCCTGTCATTCTGGAATATCACCCTCTGTTTTTCACTCACCGACCCACGTGGATGTAGAACATGGTTGTACTTTTTGCAGGTCAACTGTCAATCCAAGAATCAGAGGCCCACCTACCCGGAGATTCCTTGAGGTGCCCTCCTGGAAAACTGCTTCTACTATTGTTCCTACTATTGAGTAGATGCTCAATAATTATTCAATTAAATAACTAATCTACTTTTTCTCTCATACTTGGCTGTAATTCCTAACCGTAATAGCTGGCAGCATTTTTAAAAGGCTTCCAAATGAATGTTCTAAATTGAGCCTGATTGATATTTGTAAAGATTCTGATACACACACACAAACACACATAAACGTGCCACACTTGGGTTCTTTACTGGAGTTATGAGGCAAATATTCCAAAGGTTCTATCCATACAGTTAAGACACATGACAAATAATTTGGAAAAACAAGACAGATTTCTACCTAGGCTGCTCTTTGCTGTCCTTTTCTGGCAATCACAACCAGGACTGACTGTGAGGCTGGAGGCCGCCTGTGGAGGATGCATTCGGCTGCCAGCGCCTTGGGTCTCACTGGCTGAGGAAAGAACAAATGAGCAGGTGCAGAGTTTTATTTTTTTTATTCAACCCAGACATACAAGGTGTCAAGAATCCAGGCTCTCCTGCCTGTAGAAGCCTCCTCGAAATGTTTCTTAGGCCTGTGGGTGTCCTGACACACCCTTTATAAATGCAAGAGCCAGCATCTCTTCCCACCTCCAGCTTCTGTTTCTTCCTACAGTCTCTCGGCTTCCTCCGCCTTCCCACACCCCCTCCACCTGTCCCTGAAGAACACATGTAGCCTTCAACAGGAAAATGGGCAGAGCACTGAAAAGTGCCTTCTTAGGTCCTTATGTTCAAGTCTCCTTTCTAGGTTCAGTTTAGGAAGGTAAAAGAATGGGTAAATGAAAATGTTGGCTGTCTAGTTACAGGAAGGATCAATTTAATATTTTGAAGCTATAACCTATGTATAGTTTAGTCCTTAAGCATTTTTCATAAGTCTTATCTTAGTTAAAAGAATAAATTCCAAGTCACCAAATGTAATTTTTGTACCCTAAAAAGTTCCCCAACAATATTTCCTAAAAATCCCCCCTTACATCTCCTACCTACTGCAGCCTCATGCCACATCCTCAGAGAGTGTGGGAGGGAGCTATATGAGAGGACCAAGTCAGAAACCCCTCGTGTGGGCAGAGGGAGGGGAAACGGTGGGGCTTTCCATTTCTTAATCTTTTTAGTGGCATGGTACAAAGAAACACTCAGAAGTGGTGAGTTTCCACTCTCTAAACCTGGGGTACCGTGAAGTTTCAGGGAAGGAACCTCTGGAGAAGAAGGTAACTCGTAAAGAGAGAGAAGAGAGGGAAGAGCTGGAGGTGTGCCCCACCACTCCATCCTGGGTCCCAGGGAGAGGCATTATTACATTGGGCTGTGGAGATGGGTAACTTCCCCCCGAGCCCCAGCCCCCTAACTTCCTTCCAGCACAGAGTCTCTCACACCAGCCGTGGGCAGAATCGAGGCCAGAATCAGAATGGCGGTGGTTGTAAGACTCAGCAGCGCAGGACAGGGAGGAGAGGGGAGGAGGGAGAGAAATCCCCACGTGGTAGCAGCTCAGTGCAAGGAGAGAAAGCTGGAGCCCTTTCTGAGGTGACCTTTGACACTGTGGGTCGATGTCCATCCAACCAAAGCAAATGAGGAAGACTAACAAAACGTTATTTTTTTAACAGAAGGTTTGTTTTTATGTCTCAGCAATCTGACTAGTCAGTGTTTAAAACAAAAGTACTGTTGAAAATATGGCCTTTAAGAAAATCTTTGTAAGCCAAAACAATTTTGTTAGGTGAACAAGGGTAACAGGATCATGTTAAGTTTGAAGCAGTTTGATTATGGAGGGGTGGGAGTGGCATGGTGAAATCAAGGATGATGCTGCCAGATGTAAACCTGGTAACACTCTCCTTCCGCCTGAATTTAACAGTTTCCTGAGAGCTAAAATGAGTTGTCATTGTCAATAAACACGGGTGGCGCCCCCTAGGGCCAAGCCAGTGCACCAAAGGTCTGACTCCCATGAGCGCCCACTAACCAGCCAATCACCCAGCACTCCGGCTCCCTCCCTCTCCGCTTGGTCAGAATCTTCTGGCTTTAACTTCTTTTCCTCTTGTTCCCTCAAGGAAGGGGACATTTTCTTTTTACTCCCCAACTCCTCTCAAATTTCCCTTTCATTTTTAGCCAATTTTGTCTTCAGTGGCCACTAATTGGTCTCTGGGCTACATTTTCCAAGACTATTTTCTTTTTATTTACCCATTCTCTATTCCTAAGGCTCAATTACTTTTGATAATTGGTATTTTAATATTTGCTGAGTGCAGACAGGGCTCAGGACATCAGTAACTTGGCTGTCTCCTAACTCTCCATTTCATTTAAAATGAGTTCCTGTGTCATCCTTATCCCATATCATCAGTTCTTGCTATTGCTAATGCCGTCTATTCTTTCTGTACAACTTTCAAATTGTAATTTTTTTCCCTCAGTCTCCTGACTATAGTTTGATGATTACTCTCCACTTCATTCCTCTCTAGGCAGCCCAACAGGCTGATTGAGTTCTGGTACCCCTACTGATAAATAAACACAACAACACATAAATCTGCTCTGAGTTGCAGCATCTGCTTTCTTTAGGTGATAAAAATAATATGTCTCTCTGGGTATGTGATTGATGGAACAAAAATTGCTTTTAGAACTCAACAAACCAATAAGCAGGAATAAAAGAAACTGTGTTCCTGAAAAGCAAGGTCAGGACAAAAATTTGATCAGACTCTTGTACACATAGTTAGATGCTAAACTCTAAAACCAGGTGTCCTGGATAGAGGGACCCAAACCTGCCATTGCTTCAAGTTTCAGTCCGTCAGGAGGCCAGGATGGTGATGGATGGGACCTCTACATCTGGTGCACAAGTCCTCGGGAATTTGGGGCAGGAGGTGATTTTCATATTTTTCACGTTAATTCAAAGGACAAAATAGTTTCTAGCAAGAAGCCTAGACTAGTGGGTTGGTTGTCCCATGGAAAATGTGTATTTCAATAACATTTTCAGCACCGTCAGGGTGCTGACTCTATACTGGTCTCAACTCACAGGAAGCATAGTCCCTGAATAAGTTGACATTTCTAAACTATGCACCTTTTATAACATAAAGAACCTGAAGGAGAGTGGTCAGTAGATCAGTTATCCAGAGAAGGCAAGCCGTCTAACATCTCACCTGTCCAAGTGTGTCCCTGGTCCAGGAGTGTCCTCATCACCTGGGAGTGTGTTAGCAATGCAGAATCTCAGGCCCCACTCTGGACCTACTGACTTGGAATCTGCATTTTAACAAGATTCCCAGGTGATGTGAGTCTGTGAAGTTTAACTTGTAAAAGTTCGAGAAGCACTGCCTAGTGAAGGAAAATAAAACACCCCTGACAGTCAGAGATGCTAGAACAATGCTTAGATAACTGGCCAGTTCTTCATTTGACTCCCGGAGATGGAAGTTCTGCCATTGCCGGAACTGAAGTCCACTAGAGATCTCTCCTCCCATGTCTTCACTCCCTGTCTCGTTCCCTGTTTGAGTGAGTTGTAACTTTCTAGAAATATAACTGTGGAAAGCCACCTTTGGGTAGAGGAGACTGGCCAGTAGGGGATGTGACAGACAGTTGAGGACAGTCTCTCGTAGCTATTTCCTGGCTAGAAAACATCAATTAACGTATTTCTCAAAACTGAACCAAAAAGTAGCTCCTTCAAATCATTTCAAATTATGTAAATAGACTGAAATAAAACTCCATTGATTGCCTCTGATGAGAAGAGCCTAATATGCTAAACATTAAAAAAATTAACTTTTACAAAAACGTATTTAGTGAGTGAAGTCACACATTTTATCCAGCACAGAGTAATTACAGACTTCTGCACCCACGGCCTTCCAGTGACTACAGCATCACTCTTCACAAGGAAAATATCAAGGGGCCACGCTGGACGGGCCTCTAGAGGTCAGGTGGTTCAAGCTCCTCACGTTATAGGCAGGAAAACCAAGACAGAGAGTTAGAAACAGAGTTTGTTCAAAAAAGAGCCCAGGCCTCGAATCTCTTAGTCCAAGCCTCCTCCCACCCCAGCACTGCCTGCGCCTCCATGATTCCACCTTCATCCTTGAGTATATATCACTATCCTCCTGTTGGATTTCTTCGGTGCTCATCTTTCCCACTCCTATTATTGTATAAAAGCTTTGAAGGCAGGAGATGTGTCTTGTCCTTTATTCTGCCCAGTGATTAGGAGAAAGTTAGAAAACAATTCCAATCAGTGGCGAGAGCGAGGGCAACTGACTGCACTGGGGCACCAACGACACGTTTAGGATAATGGAAATACCCTCTATATCGATTGAGGTGGCGTTTAAATGGGGTATACACTTGTTAGAACTCATCTAACTACACTTAAAATGGATGCCTACTATTGTATGAAAATTATACCTTGATAAAGTTCATTTTAAAAGGTGACAAAAAAATATTATCACACATATTGTTAATTTTTTGTCTGATAACGCACCATTAGATTTGTGCTTGCCCCTGAATATTCTGAATCTAATCTGTGACACTTCTCTGCAGTGGATAAGCTACTCGTCCATGAATAAGCTATAATAGAAGTCTGTTCAGATAGGAGGCAGGGAGAGGTGAATATACATTTTGTGGCCAGAGTTTTAAAAAGTATTGACCCAGTTAATTAAATAATGTCTTCATAGACTGAAAAAAATCCATCTCTTTTCTAAAATGCTGAGGGAAATACTCTGCGAGGCTACGGTTGATTGGAAATATAGTAACCAAGACAGTGGTTATCTTTCCTTAATTCTCAAGGAATCCATCGTTGCAAAAAGCACCAGCATAAGGTTTAAAGGATTCACCCCAGTGCCTCTAAGACTGGACTTCCGCATTGTGGGACTTTTTAATAATCACTTGACGATTGAGATGAATCATAGAAGATTTTGAACACGAGAGATCCCCACGTCCACAAAAAGTCATGAGTAATTGGGAAAAAAAATGAATAGTCGGAAAAGAAGCCGCCTTCCTAATTATAGGGTAGCAACAATAAAGGCCTGGAGTTTTAACATAACAAAGGAGAAACAAATTTTAATTAACACTGTCTGGCACATAGCAGATATTCAATAAATATTTGTTGACTGATAAGTAGGGATTAAAAAACTAGTTTCTGAGTACTTTGAGAAGAGGATACAACTGTCTAAAATTTTATCTTCATTTTTAACCAAGGTGGATCAAGTATAAGACTGCATCTCCAATATAAAAGGTGAATAATAAAGAAAATCTGTATTATAAAATGCTTTCTCTGAAAATGCTACTTGGGGCATCAATAGAACCACTGTTACCTTTGATAAACCAACCCTAACGACACGGTGTGTTGTGCCATTGGAATCAGAAACATTTAGAATTAAACTATATCCCTATTCACACTACATTAGCCTACAAGGACCACTCTTTAGGCTTGACATGTGTTTCTCCCACTATTATTAGATTCCTGTTTAGTGAATCACATTCCATTCACTAGCAAGGGAAAAGGCTTCTGCCTCTATCCTGCCAAAATTTTATGCTTAGCAGAGCTCACCTTCCACAACAAAGCACATCTTGGTGTCAAACTTGTATAGTTAAAAAAAAAAAAAAGACAACTGAGAAATAAAACAGATTAACTTACTGAGTGCTTTCCCTTCATAGATGAAGAAAATGCTTTTGACAATGACCCGACTTGGCCTATAACTTTTACTTGCCACAAGGGAGTCTGTTACTATCGGATTATTTGTCTATGTCAACAGATTCAATCGTTTAGCTAGCATTAATTCATCTGACAAATATTTATCGATGCCTATTTTGTGCTAGTTGCTGTCCAGAGCAGTCACCGTGACTCCATGCCTGATAGATCGAAGGTAGCACCATGCTTCCTTTCATTTCTTGCACAGATTTTATTTCTTCTTCATGTTCTTCTACATCTTATACTGTCCCTTAAAGTTGTTTTTAGGTCTCCAGTTGTTAGTAGGTGGAGCTGTTAGTAAAAAATTAGCAGAAGACAACCACGTTTCTAAGGACCGCGGCTCTTCGGTGCTAGGCCCTCGGGGAAGAGGGTGATGAAAACAACATGGTGCTGTCCTCTCGGGATTTGACAGACCAACATTTTACGAGAAAATACACGATGACTACTTGTGGTGAGGATGCCAAGGCAATGACAACATCAATGATGGAGAACAAATTGGAGTGGGATTGCGGGGGAAGGAAGGAGGAATCAAGTAAAGCATCATTTAAGCTGAAATCTGAAGGATGGGAAGGAGGAAGTCATGTGAAGATCTGGAAGAGGATCCTTGCAGGCAGGGAGAGCAGCACAGATAAAGGCCTTGAGGAAGGAAATGTAGCGTCTTCTGAAATCCAGAAGGAAGTGGAGCAAAGTAGATGAAGGGGAGTGAGGGGTGAGGTGAGCATGGAAAGGAAGGCAGAGCCTTGCCAGCCATGGGAAGGTATTTGGATTTCACCTGAAATATAAGAGAAGCCACAGGAGAATTTCAAGCAGGGCTGGGGAGGTATGTGGTCTGAGTTACGTTTTTAGAAGATTGCTGTGGCTGCTGCGTGGAAGTGCAGAGGTCACTAAGGAGGCCCTCCCCAGATCCAGGTGAAGAATGATTTGCTGGGACTTGTGGAGTGGCAGCAAGGATGAGGAAGGAGCAGATCAGAGATCTGTTTAGAAGGGAGAAAGAAGCTCACCGAAATAACTCCTGAGTCATTGAATAAGGGGATAGGGAGATGAAAAAATCAAGGATGACTCCCAAGGTCTAGCTGTAACAGCCAGATGGATTATGGTTCCAATAACTGATATGACGGAGATATTTTGCAGGGAGCTTGTGACAGTGAAATGGTTGAAACGTTTTTTGGTCATGTTAGGATTGACAGCGTAATATCCAGTTCTCGCCTTATAATATTAAAGGTCATCCGCAATCTGGTCCCTGCTTACATGTTTAGGTTCATCTCCTTCCCCTGTTGCCTCACAGTGTATGCTCTACCAACACCTAGTTCCCTCTATCACCAGGCAGTTCCCTACCTCCACACCCTTGCTGTTCCCTCTGCCTGGAATCCCCTCCCTTCATCAACTAGCCACCTCTTTCTTATTTTTAAAATGTAGCTTAAGCATCATCTCCCTAAGGAAGACTTCCTTGTCTCCCAGCCTGAATTAAGTACCACTCCATTAAGCTTCCAAACTTCTACGTTATTTTTTGGTCCTAGAATCCAATAGACCTGGGTTTGAAGCCAGACTCCTTGTTATTTTAGCTGTGAAGTCTTGGAAAAGCTACTTGACCTCTCTACACCTCAGTTCCTCATCTGTAAAATCAGCATAATAGTATCTAGCTCATGGGATATTGTGAGGAATACGTGATATAATCTAGGCAGAGAGCTAGCACAAGTTCAGGGCTCTACAAACATCAAGTCTTTTTACTCCTGTCTCTATGTCTGTCTCCTCCACTGGATCAGGCCTCCTTGAGGCCTTGCCTTGTCTTTGTATCTGTGGATCCTGACACAGTTCTGGGCACATGGGAGACACTTAACACATATATAATAAATGAAATCCAGACTCCATAGGATGGCATACAACACTTTTGATCCGTAAGCCCTCTCCCATCCCGTCACCTCAGACTCCTCTCTACATGCTCCTCTGTGCTATCTCCCCTACTCACTTCATTGTTTCTTCTTGCCCCCTAGAAGATTCTCACTTTAGATGCCCTATTCTTCTGGAGTTGCCTGTTTACCTTGGTCCTTCTATCTGGAAGGCCTTTCCCAGCCTGGAAACTCATACTGTTACTTATCATTCAGAGTCAACAGAAATATAATCTACTCTGTGTACCTGGCCAATCTCCCTACACTGTATCCCACAAGGATATTACCTGGGTACACATTTTTATTATAATGTTTCCTATTGTACGAAAGTTACTTTTTAATGTGTGTGCTTTTTCTTCTATCCTGTGAGCTCCTTTGATACAAAGTCTGGTATTCATCTCTGTAACTCGTTCTTCAATCTGTATCACATGCAGCAGATAGTTGATTACATAAATGTTTGTGGAACTGAAGTGCACATGTTAAGGCCAAGTGGGGTGGAAGGAAGCACTTACCTTATTTTGACAGTCAGAACCAGAAAGGGGGTCATGAGGACTTCAAGGAGCCTGCTCACCCATCACACCCCCTTTGACAGGGAAGTATTTGGGAGACTTTGGCATGACTGTGTAACTCAAGAGCAAGGATTAGTCTTATAACCCATCTCCCATCCTTCCTCAAACCTACCTTCTCTCTCTTGTAGCATCTAAATAGAATAAACTGACCTCTTTTTTTGTTCAGCATTCTCTGGGTTTCCATTATAATACAGACAGTCCATTTCCACTTAGCCTGTCGTTCTGTGTGGACTTACGTCTGGGGAGGAAGCAGCTGGGATTTCTTTACCGCTTCTCTTTGCTTCTGTAGTTCCTACTCCTGGGAACATACTTTCTGTTGGGCAAGTTCTGATAATTCTCTGTGTGTCCTTCTCTACACCTGACCTAGAAATAAGAACTCATCACTCTCCACTCTGGACTACCAAGACATTTTGTATATTCCTATGTTACAAGACTTATTACATCATATTATCATCTGTTAACAAGGCTGTGAGCACTGCAAGAGCAGAGGCTATTTCCAATTCATCTTCATATCTTCAATGCTCATCTAACTGTCTGGCATATCATAAACATAATAAATGATGGATGGACCTGTGGATGGATGGATGGATGGATGGATGGATGGACAGAGCAGAAGATAAAGGCTTACAGACTAAGCCACTCCCCCCACTACCTCACCTCTACTAAGCTTCCTAAAAAGGCAGCGTAACTTTTTTAAAAACCTATCAGTTAAGATGCTATAGGCTGCAAATAACAAAAAACCTTGACTCATATTGGTAACTTTTCAGCTCTGCCAATTTCACCTGATCAACAGACTGGTCCTTTTGTGGCCAGAGATTGCTACAGCATCTTGTTCCAGCCATTATATATGGACATGACAACCTTTAGGGATGAAAGGGCTACCTCCCCTTAGGAGAGAGGAAATCTTTTCCAGAAGCACCCCCAGAGACGTCCCCCCAGGCCTCACTGGCCAGAACCAGTTCACGTGCCCAACCAATCTCTGTCAGGGGCCCTGGTCACACCTATAGGGATTTACTCTTGAACTAGGGAAGAGGTCACCATCCTCAGAGCCATGTGGGTGATGGTAGATGCCTAAACAAAATAGGGGTTCTAGAAGCAAGGGGGAGGAAGAGAGGGGAAGGGTAGATATTTGTTCCCCAAGTCTAAGTTCTCAATTGATTCTTTTATTCAACACACATATCCAAACAAGGCTGGGGATGAGTTCTACTGCTCCTTCTTGGGCCTGTGCAGGGTCTATAAAGGGATAAGGACAGTACTCCTGCTTGCTATCCACTTCATTCTGGATTTTCCAGCTCCATAACTTGTTCTCACTCATCTTCCATCTTCCACTCAACCTCATAACGTGTTCTCATCCACACTTCTGAGCCAGGAAGTGCTTAGATACAGCTGTCCGCCTCTAATATCAAATATTCACACTGTTAAGATGATCTGAAATGTAGTGTCCCACAATGAATAGGAGGCTCTTAGATGTCACAAAGCCACCCTTCCTATATCCTGACCCAGCGTATGACCTTGATGCCCAAGTTGCAGTCACCCCTCCAAACCCATTGCCCTTTTCTGAGCAGATCCTACTACATCTTTTGTCCAGGTCATCTTTGAACCAAATTGTTCCTTTGCCAGTGGTAACACAGCCCCATGATCTGTTTGCTTCTATCACTCTCCAACTGTCAAAGGATGTGAGACATCACTTGAAATTGTGCTCCAGTGGCTCCTTTAAGCACTTCTCTTGCCTGCCATCTGTTCAGCTACAGCAATATGTCCAGGAATTGCCTTGATGTCTTAGTCTGGTTTGTTCTCAGTGCATGACCTGCCCAACAGAGTTTGTTTACATGGCTTCTGTTCCTGAGGATTGGATCTGCTCCAGGAACCCTGTGTTGGTTAGTGACTAGGAACTGTCACTTGATGTTTATTGGAGCATGTGTCACTGATTCAGAGGATGAACCTGATGACAACAGAAGGCCCAGATCTCACACCTCAAAAGATAAGCGCACTGTGCCATGAATTTAAAATATTTTGCTTTGTCTAAAACTTGGTGGCAGTTTATGCCTCTGTCAAAAAATCCTACTTTAGCCTCACAAGTCCTATTTTGTATTTCATCTGTAAATACCTTAGTTTGTGTTTAATCTGTGACCTAATCATGGACAAAGTAGAGAATCTACAAAGAAAAGTGGGGCAGCTCTTCATCACTCTCCCCGCATGTGGGCAGAGATACCTCAAGCACCATTAATGATCCTTTTCTCATAAATGAAAGTGTGCGTGTTTATGCGTTATCCTCAAAGAAAGAGCTTTGTACAACATTGCTTTCAGCTGCATATGTCAACGTCTCAGAGAGACCCGTGGGAATTGTGAATGAGGATTCGAGGACAGCCTCTGACCGCTTCGACTTTAACTTCTCATTAACAAAGCCATAGCTTGAATGTTTAATGTCCAATTTTACAATAGACAAATCCACGCTTCAATAGAGTCCATCTAAATACTTCATTAACCTCCTCCCCAGCCACACCTCCCGGGAATCCAAGGCACTGTTGAGCTGCCTTCTCCAAAGGAGCTTTTGTTACTCACAGAAAATAACAGTGACCAGTTTGTGAACTTCAGAGAAAGGAAATTTGGAGCAGAGAAATGAAAAGTGGTAAAATAGGGCATGATTTTCACTAGAACAGTTTCAGTCAGAACACACGCCCATCCTAGACTGAATATGCTGAGCCATTGCTAGCTCTTGGAATGGTGAAACTGAGGACAAAAAGTTGTCAAACCACTGGCCGACCTGAGCATCGGTAAGTAAAGACTATACTTTGCCTTATTCTCTACATCAACTGGATATTCCATTTTTTCCAAAATAGTCCGTTCCATGAACTATTGCTACATCTTTTTGCTCTCACCTTAGCTCAGCTTTTGGCTTTAAAATTCCCAGATTTTTAACTTTAAAATAGACAAAGTTTGGAGAGAAAATGGCTTTTGAATCTTTCGCAAAAGCTTAGGTTTTGAATGTCAAAAGCAAAGGCCTTGAAGGACTCCATATCATTATGAATAGATATGGAAGAATGAGATTTTAGCCACAGCCAGGTTTCCAGTCTCTCCACCCTCAGCACCAAATCCAGATTGGAAGCAGTTTTCCAGGCTAGGAGGAGAGAAGAAAGGGATGAGAGGAGAGTGAAGGAAGGATTTTACACATTGGTGTGTCCCTGGGCTGCAGGTTGGGCATGGAGATGGAGGGAGAGATGCCACTCTTCACATAGACTCCAGGTGATCTGAGAGCATAGGATTTACGGATTGTTTCTCAGCTAGGCCCCGGTGAGGGCCCCCACTTTACCTTGGTCACCGGAGGACCATGTCTTGAGAGGAGTTGAGTAGAAACAGGAGTGTGAGGTGCCCACACAGACAGGCCTAAGGCAACTTTTCCTATAGCCCCTGGTGTGATTCCTGGCAGAGAGACAGGTACGACAGCCAACAGACCCAAGAGGCCTTGCTGTACAAACAATGAGGACATGGTAGTCATCTACTTGGACCAAAGATAAGAAATTACCCAGGACGCAGATCTAGCTATGAACTGTGGACAGCTGGCAATGAAATACCAGATGCCCTCGCTTTCCACCAACACTATGACTCCTGGAACTTAGAGAATCCCCAAGAAAAGAGAAAGGGAACAATCTGAACTGACTGAGGATAACGGGTTGACTAATAAAAGCCTGAATTGATTGAGGTTAATGTAACTAGTAAAGATTTTGCTTTTGCCCCCCAAGCATAATGGTGATTTGAATTATAGAAAATAAAGTTACATGTACAGGCTTATACACCTGAGTTGGTTGACAGATTATTTATATCTATAATTATGGAAAAAGAAAAGAAATACAGAAAAACCCCAGGATAGTAGAATTCTGTCTGATTTTTATTTTTTCTTTAAATACTGTTTTATTTTAAATGTTTTCCAAGAGGCATGTGGACATTAATACTAGAAATAAAATTGTTAGTTACAAAAGGAAGAATTCGGTGTAAACAACCAGCTTGTGAGCCTCAGAGAGATGAAACAGAAAAGAGAAGATCCCACCTAAGCCCTTCCCACTCTGCAAGCCGATGTGGAGACCCCATGCCCTTTTGTCCCAGGAGGTCGCAGGAATTTTTGGTGGCTCATTCTATGCCCTTTCCTTCCCTCTCTCTCTTGCCAGGAGAACCCTGAGCTTGTTCAGTAGCCTCTCTCAGTGCACTCTGGGCGGGGGAGGCCCCACATCCAGCCCCAGGAGTGAAGCATGACAATCTAAGCCAATGAAACATGAGGGGAAATCTGCTGGGGGTGGGTGGGTAGTGTGGAAAACGCATCTTAGCTCTCAAAAGGAGACTCAAGATAGAGATAATCCTCTTCTCAGCCTCTGGATGTCTGTGTGCGAGAAATAGCTGCCTGGAATTGTGCCAGCTACAGTCCAACCGTGAGGGGGGTAGTTAACTTGAAGGGAAGAGAATGGAGACAGCAGAGCAAAAAGATGGGAGGAAACTGGCCTGGATTTAAGTTGAACCAACTGTGAGAGTGCCAGATGGCTGGCTATTTGAGATAGTAAGTCCACGTATTGTTTCAGGCATTTTGAACTCTTCTTGTTTATTTTTCACTTGCAGCACTGTTACATGGTGTCCACTCTTAGCACATGGTACTACCAATAATGACTGACTGACTTGTTTGTTTCCCACCCTTCTCTCATCCCACCCTGTGCCGTGAACATCTTGAGGACACAGACCATGTGTTATTTATCTATCTCTGTATAGCTCACCTAGGGCTGTGAAAATGTAGGTGCTCAATGGGCTTATTTCGAACAAAAATTATTCAGCCATAAAAAGGGGTGAAGTTCTGACACGTGCTACAATAGGGATGAACTTTGAAAACATTATGCCTAGTGAAATAAACCAGACACCAAAGACCAACATTGTATGATTACACTTACATGCAATATCCAGAATAGGCAAATTCATAGAGACAGAAGGTACATTAGAGGCTACCATGGGCCTTGGATGGGGCAGGGAGAATAGGGAGTTCTTGCTTAATGATTATAATGTTTCTATTTGGTGTGTTGAAAAAGTTTTCAAAATAGATAGTGATCATGGTTGCACGACATCGAGCATGCAATTAATGCCACTGATTTGTACACTTAGTGTTTTAAATGGAAAATTTCATGTTGCATATATTTTACTATTTAGAAAAAAAAAGAATGAAGGAACACTGTCCCTACTACCTACCACTGACGGATCTCACACTCAGAATGGCCACAAGGAGGATTTTGATGGGGATCTTGGAGGATGGCAGGACAGGCTCATGGTCATGAGGCTGTAGGAAGCCTTCTTAAGGGGTTCACAATTCAGAGGAAGGAGGAAAGGGGGAGAGCTGGTCTCCTTGTGGTCCTCCATTTGTAAAGGCCCAGGATCCACAATAACCACTTGTGACTTATAGGCATCTTGATCACTGAATAGATCATTCCAAACAGATATTCTGGGAGAAGGACCAAATTGGAGCCAAAGGAGTAAGCAACTGTGCAGTGGAAACAGAGAGAGGAGAGTCTGTCCACTTGAGCCAATAATATTCAAAACTGTTAACTGTTCATATTTCCTTACAATTTTATTTTTCAGCATTCTGAAGGATGCCCTATTTTCATTCACTCAACACTTAACTACCACTGAGCATTAGTTAAAATTTTTGCCAATTTAATAGAAAACCACATAGAATCATGACGGTAGCTGTCACCACTGCAGACCAGTGAGATACCAAGAGGAAAGCCTGAGGTCCCAGCCCCTCAAGTTAAATACCCAGAACTATCCCAGCTTCCCCATGGGTCGTACCTCAGCAACAGTGAGCTGTCTCCAGCAGAACGCTTTTCCCCCTGCCTTTGCAGCAGCCTCCATTCTGGGGCGGTGGACCACAAGAGCAGAGGAACAATGTCCATCTGTGGCCCAGCCTCCGACATGCTGAATCCTGGGCAGCTAGTACAGCATACTCCCCAGGACCCCTTGAAACAAGCATTTTGTTATCCTCTTCTCCTGTTATTTCTTCTCATCACTAAGCCTTGTTGTCAAAAGAGTCTAGCCTCTGAAACACCTGAATCTAATTTAGTGGGTTATGGTTATTTCTAAATTTATTATGCAATATTTGGCATATTCAAAAAGACATGAGGAATAAATCGACACACAACTACAATAACACACATCCACCCAGCTCAGAAATAAAATGTGATCTAGACAGTTGAAGGCCTCTCTTCAATCACATCTCCAATCTTTCTATTTCAACAGATAGAAGAGTTCTTCAACCTCTCTCGATAACAAACCAAAGCTCGAGAAACATAAATACTAGGAAATTATTCTGCATTTGCTCATTAATTCATATATGCTTTCATTCAACTAATGCATCAAGAGGCTAGTGTATGCAAGCATCACGAGAACAGCTTACCTAACCTCTACTCCCCATTCCCAGCGTAGGCCCCAATTTTCCTACTTTGTATTCAGTTAAATAGCAAATGGCCTCTTGCCATCTTTAGGATAATAACCCTTCATATTGCTCAACCTCATTAATAAATTGTCTTTCTCATTCTCATCTCTAACGTCATGAACCTCAGTCTCTATAGTCTCCCATCTCAAAGCTCATTCTTTAACCTTCTAATTTATCTTGTGATTCTCTAACTCTTTTCCAATGTCCTCAAGTCCTCCCATGTGGATGTGCCACTACATGAATGAGTAGAATATCTACAGTTCCTAGATAATAACGTCAGCACTCAGCACTTACTGAGTGCTTATTAAGTTCTGGTTACTTTATATACAGGTACTATCTCTAATCCTCATAAATACCTTGCTGAGAAGGTTCATGTAGCCACCCTTGACGCAGGAAGGGTTGATAATCACGGAAAAGGCTTGCCAACAAACTGTGACCCGGAGGTGAGAAGGCCAGTTAGACAATGACGGGTAAGATCTCCAGGGGGAGGCAACCTAAGCCAGGCATCGGTCGCCCGGGGGCACAGATGGAGACAAGATATCGATATCGGGAGCAGGAGGGGCCATTGCCTAAGAGGTCTTGCCTGCTCCAAGATAAAAATATACGAGCACAGCAAAAACATGATAATATCAAAACAGAGGCCGAGGGAGGGCTCCTTGAGAAATCACTAAGACTTCTTGGCATTTGCTAATTACTTCATCCAGAACACCTGCGTATGTTTAACAGACGTAAGCTATGCATATGTTGAAACACTGGTTATAATAAACTCAGAGTGGCCATCAGCCCTCTCCGCATCTATCCTGATGTGTACATTGGATTGCGACACCAACACTTCATGGATAAGTAGACTCTGTTATGGAGAGATTCAGCATTGCATTCAAGGTCACAGAGGTGACAGAGCTGGGAGGTGAACTAAGGTCAAGTAACAAGGCCATGCTCTTTTCTCTACTCTCCCTCTCAAGATGACTAAGGAAAATCCCAGGTGAAGTGTCTTGTGGCTAAGTCACAATAAAGATGATCAGTTTGTGAATTGTGTTGTCACCTGCACTTTGGTCAAGATGCTTCAGTTCAATCTGGCTACAGCCCATTTGGATCCATTTAACAAGTGACAATAAGCACACTCAGAGGTAAACCTTTGTTTTGGGTAGAGGAAGAGTGTATTCCCTAGGACACAGAATGCAATCCTTGACAAATTCAACATTAATGCATGTTAGAGCCGCACTTCTTGTTCTGTTGGTAAAATAAAAATGAAAGCAAACTCTCTTCTTTCTCCCCATTCCCCAAAGAGAAAGCAATCACTGGAATGGCTTTTGAGAACCAATCACCTAAATGAAAATCTTAATAATGATTAAAGCTTCTGCAATTAATATTGTGAAGCAGAAAAGTAGACAATAGACCCCTAAAGGCCTCAAATAAAAGGACTCCTGCCCTTTGGGGAACTCCAGGAAATGCTCAGGTAATATTTAGTTCAGCCCCAGAATCCTAGAATTAAAAAGACAGGCCATTTGTAAAATTAGATTTGCATTAACACTACAGTGAGCCTGGGGAAGTAAAGTTGGAGATTAAGACTCCTCTCATTGTCTGTCCAGTGAAGCCCAGGGCAAGGAGTGTTACAAATCAATGCTCAGCCCAGAGCCTGGTGTCCATGAGCTAGGAACAGCCGACTGCGTGAAGGAAGCAAAGAACCTGAGGAAAGCTAAAAGGAAAGTAGGATTCTGTAAAAACGTTCAAACTATAGCCTTCTTCTTGTCAGATTTCATGGTCACCAAATAAGGCTTTGAATAGCTAATTTGATTTCTTAGGTATAATAATTCAAGGGAAGAATGAACTGAGTGGATGCCTCACAGATGCTGCCAACAGTACAGTGTTAGTGTGTGAAATTATGGATTCTAGAATAAGAGAGACATGAGTTCAGATCCCTGCTCTTCCACTTGCTACTTGTGTGACATTGAACAAGTTGCTTGGCCTCTCTAAGCCTTAATTTATTCAACGGTGATTTTAATGTGCCACTTTCAGATTCTCCTTTCAACTTACCCATTCTTTTCCATGTATTGTCATTTCTCTTTTTGAAAATCATGACCATGAAACCTCAAACATTTCTAGGCTATGCAAACAACTTCCCTGATGATATTTTTAATAGACGATGCTCTTCCATGAATCCATACTTTTATATATGTTGTGTTCTTTTTTGAACCTTCCATTTGACTTGTTAAGTTCCTAGCAATTCTTTAAAATCTCTGCATCCCCACTTCTGGGAAGTTTGCTCTGCAACCACCACAACCTCTCACCTCCTCCTGACACCAAATTCAGTCTCCCTCTGTCTCACATTCTTCCTTGTATACTTGTATTATCATAATTCATCACCTACTACCTTCTATCTATTTGTTTATGTGTTTGTTTCTCTTGTAGCCCGGGAGGTCCTTAAAGGTAAGAACTCTGTCCTCTTTGCCATTATACACTAGCATTCCGTCAAGTGTTCAGTTATTCATCAAACAGACGTTCTTTGAGCATCTACTACACATCAGGCACAATTCTCAGCCTTTGGATTCCAAGGTAAACAAAATAAAATCCTGCTCTCTTAGAAGTCATGTTCTAGTGGATGCAGATGTTCGATAACTATTGAACAGACACAGAGCACATCCTAAGTAGAGACCTCTGTGGAAGTAACTACTTACTCCCTCTTTCAATTTTTGCCTAAATTTCTGGGGTACTTTTTAATCAATAGTGAGAAGGGTAAAGACTGAGAAATCTCTCCTCTATTTGCTCTCAGTTCTCATGATATTCAAAATAAATAACTGCAGTAGGCGACATCTGTAAGAGAAGAACACAGCACACTTCTGCACTCCTGCACACAAAGGAGAGGGTAGTTAATTGGTTCACTAATCAGTTCTTGAGCAAACGGCTGACACCGTAATGGGCCAGTAATGAGAGGGCTCTTCCCAGCCAGGCTGCAGGCTAATCACATCTGGTTTGTAAAGTATTAATCAGCTTTGAGTCAGTGGGTAGGGAACAGTAAGAATGCGGTTACTTCCTAAATAAATTATTTTCCACTTACTCTGACAATCATAATTGGTGTATTTGAAAGAATTATTTTAATAGACTAAGTAGAGCAAAGCTCAGATATTGAGTCATTCTAATAATATTCTTTGATTAAAACACCGAGTTACAATATTTTATATTGTTAAAGATTTATAGTAATAATAACTCAATAGACTTCATGCCACATTAAAAATGTCAAGGCAGTTATGTCGCATTTTCAGATTTGTCTGGAAGGATCATGATTTCTAGTTCTTTTACATCATTTCACCATGAAAATAGCATTTTCTGGCCTCGTATTTTAATTAGTCCTTTAACTGGAATTGTCTCCCTGGGTTCGCTGAAAAAATTAGCTCTTTTCATTTTCTCATTACTTGTTATGTTCCAGGTACACTTAATGTTCTTCCTGTTAGTCATTTGCCCTCTTCCAATTTTTACCAAGATGTTCTCCCAGGAATTGGAAGCATTTTTATTTTTGGAAGACAGCAGGTAGAATAATGAAGTTTGAATCACAGAAATAAAGACTTGATTCCGAATTCACTCAATGCCTAAAATAAGAACCCTACTAAAGAGAATTTAAAAACTCCCATGAGTGGCAAAGCTGGTGAGGACTGCACTGACAACACGTATCAATCTCGAGCTTTGAACAACATATGCAGGATAAAGCTCTGTGGATTTTGTTTGTGTAGAACATATATTTTGCTTATGAGTTAATATTACAGTTTCGTATAATTTGCTATCCTATACTAATATTTTATATGTGTCTACAGAAAACACAATTTTCTGGCATTTATGTTTGTATTTACTTAATTTTTTTCTAAATATATAATATAAAGTTTTACAGTAAAAAATTTGAAAATGTGGGAAAAGTATAGAATGAGATAGATTATCCATGGTCTCCCTTTTCCTAAGACTTTGTCATAATCATCATGATCGTCGTCAAGAATGCTTACACTAATTAAATACCTAAAATGTGCCCACATGCTCTATTAATACTTTATATGCATTTCTCGTTTAATCCTCACAAAAACCGCATGAGATAGTATGTTGGATTTTTAAAACTATTTTTAAGCGATTAGCCTTTATCCCTGTTCTTTTTTGTACTCTGCCCTTTATCACAGGGGTTAGAAGACCACGAACTACGTGTCCTAGACTCCATTCCCACTTGGATTCTGCCTGCAGTCTACATTTTGCCATCTAGTGAGATGCTCTAGCACTAGATTTGAGAGATAAAAGAGTCAGAATCCATTTTTCTTCCTCATGCAGTGGCAGACGTGGGCTTCAGCAGAAATTAGTCTTTCAATGGCCTCTGAATCCCCTTCCAGCCACGTGCCTGCCGTGGGGCTGAGGCATACCTGGGCTAGCAGCAAGGTTTCCTACAGTCCCTCACCACTGGATGGGATCCGTAATTCCCCCACTCTCTGGGGCACACTTGTAAAATCTAGTATCTACCCTCTTGATTTCCTTCTCCAGCCCTACTAACAGTTTTGTAAACCCCCAAATATTATTACATTCTTTTTACTTGAAATGTCTAGAATGGACCTATTTTCCCAACTAAACCATTAGTGTCACAGCTAAATAATAATGAGTCCCGGGATATTTTACAACACCAACAGCCAGTTCTCTAATTCTCCAGACACCAACTTGGTGTCCAACAATTCCATTCAATTCTGACACTATCTACCTAGAGTTAGCGTCGGATCCCACAAGTTAAAGGACTCAGCTCCACAAGACTGCCTCAATTCTGATACCAGTTGCAAGTCCTGGGCCACCTATGGTTCTGACTCACCAGCTATAAATTGGGAGCTGCCACAACCCAGTCTCAGTTCAACAATTTTCTAGAATGGCTCACAGAATGTAGGAAACTCTTTATTATCAGTTTATTATAAATGATACAACTTGGGGACAGCCAAAAGGAAGAGATGTATAGGGCAAGGGATGGTGGGGGATGGGGAGACATGGGGTTTCCAAGCCCTTTCTAGGCTCACCACCCTCCCAGCACCTTGATGTGTTCATCAACCTGGAAGTTCTTTGACCCCTATCATTTGGGCGTTTTATGGAGGTTCTATTAGATAGGCATGCTAGATTAATTCACTGGCCATCGGTGACTGAACTTAACCTCTGGTTGGATATTTTTGGCAATCAGCCCCCATCCTGAAGCTATCTAGAGGCATAAACTCAGGTTTGGTTGAAAGGAACTTGTTATGAATAACGAAAGACACTCCTATCACTTTGAAAATTCCAAGGGTTTGAGGAACTCCGTGCCAGGAACCTGGACAAAGGCCAAATACCGTTTATATTTCCCACTGTACCACAACTCCCAGTTCACAGCAGAGGACAAAAAGAGATTAATAAACTTGTTTAAGGACACATGGCCAGAAAGTGTTAGAGCTGAGGTTTACACCCACTGGGTCCGTATCCACAGGCAGCACTTTTAAACTCTATGATAAATTGCGTATCACTTTGGCACTTTTTATGCCAGTCTAATTTTTATGCATTTTTATCCATTTTTGACCCATACCATTTATAAAATGTTGCAATTCACTATTTTTTTACATGATATCATAGCATTTTCTTTGTCATTTACACATTCGACTTAACAGACCTACAGAACATTCCATTTTATTTAACACAATATACTTAAACAGTCCTTTAATATTGGACATTGAGATGAATTCCAATTTTTACTCTTAACTAATGTTGAAATGATCATCTCTGTTCCCAAGCTTCGCCTTCCTACATTTCATATTGTACCACAAAGAGAGATTTCTAAAAATAGTGTTACTGTATCTCAGGCTATGAATTTCTTCAAGATTTTTATACTTATATTTTAAGATACCCTTCAGATGAGCAGATGAAAAATGAAGCAAATTTGAGGTTTGCTTTCAAACTGAACAAAGTGAAAAAAAATTTCCTTCTTGCTCAAACTACTTACTCCTATCAACCACCACCCCAAAAACAACAACAAAAAGTCTCTGGTTTTTAAAAAGTCAAACCCAAATAGAGTATTTATTTAATATTTACTAAAAATCTGAGGCTCTTTGCTATGAAAGGAAAAGAATTACAACAAAGATGATGATGTTGATAATTGTCACTTTAATTCAATTTACAGGTTAATATTTCCTTACCAACCTTACCTGTTTTTGTGATCAATGACCGCAATAAAATTAAGGAAACTCCAAGGTTCAAGATAAATTTCATTTAGATACCTAAAATTTCATTTGAGGATTTTGCCTTCAAGCAGTGATATTTTCTATAATAGCATACACAGACTTCCTCTGTCCTTTCGCTTCTCTTAAGCCACTGTCTGAACACCTGGACCAATGGTTCTCACAGTGTGGTTCCTATACCCAAAACTTCAGTATCTCCTGAGAATGTGTTAGAGATGCAAATTCTAGGGCCCTATTTAGACCTGCTGAATTAGAAACTCTGGAGATGGGGCTTGTGTTTTAATAAATTCTCCAAGGTTTTTTTTGTCTTTTTTTTCATCTCTATCCCCATCCATATCAAGGTGTCTTGGTCCTATCCATGCTCTGTCATCAAATATCAAGATGCTATTTCTCTCAGCTGGGTTTCTATAAGGTGAGTTACATTAGTATTGTCATCAGGACTCTCTCATTTAGTGTTCTGACAAAGTCCAGCTTCTTCCATGTGGAGATCCTGGAATTCCTTAGATTACGCCATTTGAAGAAGTTGCCAACTCAGTGAGAAGGTGGCCAAAGTTATAGATTGACAGTTGCCTCGTGTGATACAAAAGCATATGAGACTATATCAGTGAGAGCAGCTTTGCTACTTTTCATAAAAAATTGAGAGGAGCCTGCCCGGTGGCACAGCAGTTAAGTGCGCATGTTCCGCTTCAGTGGCCCGGGGTTCAATGGTTCAGATCCTGGGTGCAGACATGGCACCGCTTGGCAAGCCATGCTGTGGCAGGCATCCCACATATAAAGTAGAGGAAGATGGGCATGGATTAGCTCAGGGCCAGTCTTCCTCAGCAAAAAGAGGAGGATTAGCAGCAGATGTTAGCTCAGGGCTAATCTTCCTCAAAAAAAAAAAAAAAATTGAGAAAGATATATAATGTATATCAGATTATTATTATCTTTTTACCAGATTATTATTTTGAACTGCTAAGAATGTCACAGGTTGAGGATTCAGAGCTGAAGTAGGATTTTCAATTGGCTATGCACTAAAAGTAGATATGTGAATGAGATAGATGGGCCTTATACATATGTTAATTCAGTTTTTCCCAAACTTTAGCCATTCCTCTGTCACTGTTAATTTTCATTTCTATGACTCAGCTTTAAAGTTAAATATATTTACCTTTGTTCTAATCAGTAATAGTCATGAAAGTATAGTTTTTATAAGCTAGTTATATACTTTTTTCTGGTACAAATTAAAATAAATATATATCCATTAAAATAAAGATGTCTATTTAAAACCATCTTGCAAACCATCAGTGATATATTTGGTAAACACAAGATCAATTTATTTATTAAACTGTCACATCTCCTCATTAGGAAATCCCAGGAAAGAATGCAGACTGTGACAAGAGAATCTAGTTGTGCCACAAATGTATAAAACAGCCTCACTAAGGGGACGGGAAAAGGGCTGACCTAAAAGCCAAGGCAAAAGGAACTGCACATAAATCCTGTACTCTAGCTGATAAAACTGTTTTCCACAGGGGTATGGGTTAAAAATTCTAATGCTGCAGTACATGTACACTGGAATTAAATAATTAAGTAAATGGTTTCTTCTTATGGGAGAGAAAATTTATAGATCAGCAAGGAGGAGGCTAGAATGATCCGTGTGGTAATACATTAGAGTGGAGACATTGGTAAGAACTCATGTTTAAGTTAATACACATACAGACAGTTACACATGGAGATACTTATACATGTATCTATATACACAATTAGTATACACACATGTATTTCTTTGCTCTGTTGGCTGAAATGGCCTAAAAGAAACAACCCCAGTTGCAATGAGCATATGTAGCACTCAGATCTTGGTTTCTAATATTCTCCAATAAAAGGAACCAACGCTTCTTGGAGAAACGGCTGATTCTAGGACTGGGTGGGAAATGAGCCCGGAGTCTCTTGCAGTGCCAGAAAGTAAGGATGTGACCCGAGGAAGTGAAAGTAAGGAATAAAACCCACAATGATGGGGGTACATCAACAGCGCACAGGAACCAACTGAAACAGTTCCCAATGGCCAAAGCTAAAATAATTTGCGCAACAAAATAAATAAATTAGTATTGGATTAGAAACAAAGTATAAATAAATATCCATGAGTCCATACGGAAATAAATAAATAATTGAATAAATTAATAAATGGGGGAGAAGAGACAAATCTCTTTGTGTAGAATTCCAAAAAGGTATGCAGATACTCCACGGAAAGGACGGGGAGCATAACTCTCCACCCTCTAAGTGTGGGCTGCTCATAACGACTTCTTTGCAAAGAGTCCAGTATGGAAGGAAGAGAAAAGAGTAACTTTATAGTGGAGAAAGCTGACAAACAAACACAAATTCAGCCCGGTGATCAAGGTCAACATCAATAATCACAAATCATGTTGATAGTTTGTGCCCTTGATGTCATGTGATGAAAATGGCACTTTACTTCTGTGAACCTCCTTGCCTAAACCCATACTCCCAGTCTTAATCATGAAAAAAAATCAGACAAATTCCACTAGAGGGACATTTTATAACATAGCTGATCAGTACACAAAATTGTCAGTCATCAAAAACAAGAAAAGTCTGAAAAACTGTCACAGTCAAGAGCAGCTTAAGTCGACATGACAGTTAAAGGTAATGGAATATTCTGGAGGAGATTCTGGAACAGAAAAAGGACTCTAGGTAAAAACTAAGAAAATTTGAATAACATGTGAACTTTAGTTAACAATAATGTATCAACATTGTTTCATTAGTTGTAACAAATGTACCAAACTAATGTAAGATGTTAATTATAAGGGCAACTGTGTGTGGGGGATGGAAGGAGACATAACCGAAACTATACTATCTGCTCAAATTTTCTGTAAACCGATACCTGTTGTAAAATATAGCCTATTATTTAAAAAAATAAAATAAATACATCACACCTCCCCAAGAAAGCCCACTGCCTGTTCCTAGGAGGTGCTCTTCAGCTCATTCCAATAGGACTGATGTGTAGGGTTGTGCCAATTTGTGCCAGTTTAGGAGGCTGATTCAGGGCTGAAACCCAACCCCCACTTTGCTTATACAGCCTGTGGCCCGGGAAATAGGCTGCACCACTACAGAGGGGCGCCTTTGTGTAATTTGCATGGAGGCATTGGTATGTGCTTCTAGTTTGCATAAATGCATGGCATTCGTAATCATTTCGAGAATGAAAGCATGAGTGTGAAGAGAAGACTGTTTTTCTGCTGCACAATTCTTGAGATATGAATGCAAGTGAGAAATTCAGCTTGAATGTCTCCTGACAGTTTGAAGCCCCTAAAGGCAGAAGTTTGGACCGGATGACCATCCAGGCTTTATGATTCTGTGGATGCAGGTGGTGAGTAGCTAATATGATTAATAGTAATAATGGTAGCCAACACCAATTAAATACTTAACCATGTCCCAGGCACCAGCAGTATAGAATTCAAAGTAATTTTTGAAAAGCCAAGAATCTCTAATGCCCCAGGTTAATGCCAATTCTCATTTGCTTTAGAGCATAACAATGCCCCAGTTGTGCCCTTGGCTCTGGTGCCCTCAGACATCCACTCAGCTGGCAGAAATCTGTCGATGCCCCTGACCTCTTGGCAAAGGCTGCTTCACACTCGTCAAAGCCGGCCCTCATGGTGCCTCTTGACTGGGGAGACCTACTCTCTAACAGGTCCTCAATGTGGCGTCCTCATCATGGGACTCCAGGCTGTGTTAATCAGAGATGACAGGTACCTGGACATGCTTGTTTCCCACACAGGTGTCCCTAACTCAAAACCCTTCAGAGCTGCAAACTCCACCATAGTAATAAAAAATTCGACCCCCTACTCCCCAGGGCCCCATCTCCGCTCACTCACCAGCCTGCCCAGGCCCTGCATGTGTTCCTCTCACCATTAAAAGAACGTCCTGATTATTTTTTTCTCCTGTCTTATTTAGATAATAATTAGAATTCACCATTTTATGCTCCAATGGTTTTAACAGGCTTCAAAAATCTCTACTGGTCTAGGAGCTTTTTTAGTCAAAATGATTAAGTGAAAAACAGCTTTAAATGTTTCCTGAATTAGGCAAATGAATAATGATTAAGTCTGATTAAGTGGAGAATCAGAGGAAAGGGGTATGAGCCAGGAGTTGCTTTATACCAGGTATTTACCATGCCAATATCCAGAGGAAGTTTTTAATGAGAAAGGAATTAGAGGACACTTATCTGAAGTGAGCCCACTAAGCAGGGACTGCTTTACATATGGTAGGGACCCAAATGCAGAGTTAGGCACTCGTTTTTAACTGAGTCTCAGTCTAAGGGCCAGTTAAGGCCATTTGTTCAACTTTGCCCTCCTCTTTTGTTGTTGACTGCTTCAACTTTGAATGCCAGAAGCTTGTCAAGGAAAGCTTGAC
Organism: Equus caballus; assembly: GCF_041296265.1. Classification (NCBI taxonomy): domain Eukaryota; kingdom Metazoa; phylum Chordata; class Mammalia; order Perissodactyla; family Equidae; genus Equus; species Equus caballus. The sequence goes on from NC_091699.1 coordinate 88,919,755, forward strand.
CTTTACACAAAGGAGCTTTTTCAGTTTAACCTCTCATTTTAATATGACCGCATACAAAATATACCAGTTTGATGCTCAGGTAATCACTCAAAGGAGAGAGCGATGAGGCTTCCAGATAAAACACAGCACAGAGACTGAGAAATGAAAAACACTGACCAGCGAGCTTTGGACAGCAACCAAGACATGTTTTTATAATTATCTTCTCTGGTTGCATGGTACTTACAGATATTTTTATTGTTGAAGTACAGAAAGAAAGACTCCAGAGAAAGAAAGAAGAGGGATTTTCAAATAACTAATTCAAATTATCACAATTCGATCTCTTGAACTGTTCTTATTTTGAAGTGATACCATTTTTTTTTAAGTTCATTTTTACTCCTGTGTCATAATTCTAGCTCAGTTACTGGCCTAGGAGTCTGGAAAGAGCACTAAAATCATCCTTCAGGAAAGCTCTGCAGCTGTGCACTGCGGCCTGTACTGGATTAAATGCTAAGCCTCCTTCAAGGCTTGGGATACCAGCACCACCAATGCCCAGAGCACTCGGGCTGCTGTATATATATATATATTTTTTTTTTTTTTTTTTTTTGAGGAAGATTAGCCCTGAGCTAACATCTGCTGCAAACCCTCCTCTTTTTGCTGAGGAAGACTGGCCCTGAGCTAACATCCGTGCCCATCTTCCTCTAATTTATGTGGGATGCCTACCACAGCATGGCTTGACAAGTGGCGTCATGTCCACAGCAGGGATCCGAACCGGTGAACCCTGGGCTGCCGAAGCAGGATGTGCGAACTTAACCACTGTGCCAACAGGCCAGCCCCTGCTGTATATTTTTTCTGGAAGTTCTTTTCATCAAGGCCTTGACTTTGGGCAGTGTAGATTTTGAATTTTCATATCGTGACAGGTGCCAAAGTTTACCCCGTGTGAGGAGCAATGGGGATAAAATGTTGTATGAGATTAACAAGTTTCCTGCCTGAAAGAAAATGCATTTCAATGGAAAAGGAAGAAAATAAATAAACACAGGAGACCCCTTTGGAAACTGATACGTGCTATGAAAAAAAAATTAGATGGGGTAGTCAAATGAGTTCCTTCTCAAGGGGGACACCTGAGCGGAGGCTGGATGAAAGGAAGAGCTAAGATAGAGTAAGGGAAACTGCAAGGGCAAAGGCCCTGAGGCAGGAATGAGCTCAGAGTCTCTGGAAGAGAAAGCAGGCCGTGTGGCTGGAGAAGGAACATAAGCAACCATCAAAAGGCGGGCTGGGTAAATCATGGTAAATCATGTCACCTAGTTGGCCATGGCAAGCAGGTACAATCTTCTTCCCAATATGGAGGGAAACAATTAGAGGGTTTTAGGCAGAGAACATGGCTTTCCTGCATGGAGAATGGATTTGGGGGTATGAGAGTGGCTGTGGGGCACCAGTGTGGGGGCTATTAGAGTGGTTCAGGCAAGAGATGACGGTAGCTTGAACTCAGAGTGGGGCGGGGAGCCGTTGGGGAGGAGAGTGCAGTGTCCATTCATTCAAATATTTATTGAGTGCTCCTTGAGTGTCATACGCTTTCCCAGGTTCTCTTCTTTCTCCTTTTGGACCCCTATCCCCAGCACTTCCATCTTACCCTTCTCAGAGCACTTAACACACTGTACTTTCACTTTCCCAGTTATTTCCTCCTTTGTCTCTCTCACACGCTACATCGTGAGCTCTTGGACAACCTGTGTAGGATATAATTTATCTTTCTACTTTCAAACCCCAGTGCCTGTGATCTAGAGGTCTCTCAATAAATGTTTTTGAGTCTAATTGAAATGTTAAATTGAATTCAAGATTCCTATCTCAAATTCTCAGGAAAAAAACTTTGTCATCAGGCCCTGCCTATTTGAGTACATTCACCTTTTTTTCTAAGTGCTCAAATGATTTCTTTCCAACAGGTGTGATTTACCACCTGCCCGTCACAAATTTAAAAAGTACTGATTAATATAAACAAAATTAGAAAAAAGTGGCTAGAAATCCTTGTTTTCTCAGTCGTCTGCTTTTCATTTTCCTCCCTAACCATAGAAAAATATGACCAAATAGAAAATTTTTGTCATCACTGATGATGGCCTTCATGACATCCAAGATGAAAATATTTCTCTCTCCATATTCAACCATTGACAAGTCCAATTGCTTTTTCCCTCAAAAGTAATATTTTTTAAATCTCTTTTTAACCAAATGTCATAACTTGAATCATCAGACAATGACAGTGCTGTGGTAAGCTCAACAACGGGCCCACAAGATAGCAGATTCTAATTCCTAGAGCCTGTAAACCCCTACCTTATATAGAAAGAAGGACTTTACAGGTGTGATTAAGTTAAAGATCCTGAGGTGGGGAGATTACTCTGGATTATTCAGGTGGGCCCTAAATGCAATTACGTATATCCTCATAAGACAGAGGAAGAGAGATTTGAACACACAGAGAAAAGGAGATGTGAAGATGGGGCAGAGAGAGGTTTGAAGATGCTGGCCTTAAAGATTGGAGTGATGCAGCTACAAGTCAAAGAATGCCAGCAGCCACCAGAAGCTGGAAGAAGCAAAGAACTCATTCTCCCTAGGACCCCTGGAGGAAAAGCAGCCCTGCTGATACCTTGACTTTGGTCCAGGGATGCCGATTTCAGATTTTGGCCTCCAGAACTGTGAGAGAATACATTTGTCTTGTTTTATGCTTCCAAGTTGGTGGTAATTTGTTAAAGCAGCCATTGGAAACTAACACAATAATGCTATGCTTTGAGTTAATTTTTTGGTAATTCTTAGGGATTTGGTCTGCTTCCTGTCCTCTGTAGCTTCCCACTTCACCTCTCAGCTTACTGGACAGGTGGCACTTCTCCGAGACCCGGTGAAATGACCATCTGCCCAAGTGCTTTAGAGACTCAACTATTGACCTTGTCCAGAAGTCCACTCCCTACAGGATGGAGAGTGTGTGTGGCCAAGGAGATGGGGCCACCCTGAACCCACAATCCTCCTATCCAGGCCACACTCTAGTATCTGAGACTCTAGGATGCCCTGTCATTACCAGTCCCAAGCCAGCTCCTGGGACTCTGTGGGCTCTTTTCCTAAGTCTGAGATGAGCCAGAGTGGGCTGGCAGCCAGGGATCAGAGACACAATCTTACTGCCCCTGTGTTCTGGCACTGAACTTGGAGTCTCAAGAATTCAAATTGGAACTGGCCTTCTGGGTCATTATGAAAGTATATTTGTCAAGGTAGCTGTATGAACATTTATATTTAGCAGCCTGCTGGCTTGACTTTTTAAATATTCAGGCACATGGTATGTGGGTGTCCATCTGTGCTCTTGTTCCGGGTCCCACAAATGTTAGAGACCCACGGATAGGTCTGGGTTCACCAAGCTGCCAGCATGTGACTTCTTTGCCCTCCCCAAGTCCTAGTTTGAAGAGTGTTGCATGTTTTTGATCTCCTTGATCAGAGTTTTAGACAAGTTCCTGGCAGGTTACCACAACCAACGGGGGAGAGAATCCAATAACAGAAAGAATTGGGGCTTTGGAATCAGACTTGGCATCGAATCTGTGCTTCCCCACTGGTGGCACATTCTTCAAGTTCATGGAGCCTCAGCTGCCTCTCACCTGCTCCACTGCAGCGACCTGAGTCTCTACTCTTCCCCCCACAGTCCATTTCTCACTCAGTAGCTGGAGTGATCTTTTTAACAAGACAGTCAGATCACATCATTGACAAACACTCTCCTTGACCAAACTTTAGTCTGGCTCCTGCCCTATTTTAAGCAGGCCCTGTCCTTGGGCCTCGTCCTCAAGAGCAAGAATCCTCTAAGTCAGTTTATGGAGAATCCCCACCCTTGGTGTCTATCACCCTGGCCTGCCTTCAGCAGGAAACCTGGTGAGTTAGCTTGGCCAGAATCCCCCCTTCCTAGCAATTTTCCATCCACTGACGCGCACCCTGCTCCTTGACTGTAAATCCCCTCTTGTCCTTGTATTCGGAATTGAGCCCAGTTCTATACTGAGGTCTCTTTTCCTCTCTTGCAATAATTCCTGATTAAAATTGGTTTTGACCACTTTAACTACTGCGCAGCTCTGGTTTTTCTTTGACATTAGTCCTCTGCATAAAACTATCAAGTGCTCCCCCTCCCCCTTAGAAGAAGAGCCATACTCCCCAGTGAAGGCCAGGGTCTGCATCCAGCTCCTCTCTGACTTCCTCTCCTCTCTGCTTCCTCCTGGCCCACCTTTCTCCAGACCCACCTTCCTTCCTTCTGTTCCTTGAATACACTATGTTCATTTCCATTTTAGGGTCCTTTGTATCTGCCTGGAACGTTCTGCCCTACATCTTCTCAGGACTGGACCTCTTCTTCTAAGTACCTCCCAGCTCCACCATCACTGTCTGAGGTCTCGCTCTCAGGCTCGCTCTGTCACATCAGTCACTGCTGAAACCTTCATGCTCACTTGTTTGTTTACTTACTGACTGTTTCTCTGGGTGGAGTGGAAGCCCCCTGTGGGCAGGGATTTGCTGGCTGGTTCCTGCTGTGATCCTAGCATAGTGCTTGCTCTGTAACTACCTCCTGAATGGACACTCGTCATAGGGTTTCTCTGAGGGTTAAATGAGTCACTCAGCCATCTCATGAGGCCCTTAACAAATGCTGGTCCTCCTCACCCCCTCCCTCTGACAGGGTATGTGTTTCATGACCCTCTGGCCTCACGACCTCTTGCTCCAGGAATGTTCATGCTTTATCTGGTTCCATCATGAACAGAAAGAACCTCTTCCTCCAGGGAGACCCTCTCTGGCCTGAATATTTTACTTTCACTGCTTCTGACCTTGCTGCCTTAATAGCAGAGAGGCCCTTTCTGGTGAGGAGCTCCTACTCTTCCTTCAAGCCTGAGCACAAGTGTTCCTAGAACTTACCTCATGGCATAGCGATAGCTTTTGTACTAGTCCATGTTTTCCCATGGACCATAAGCCCCCTGAAAGCAAGGGTCACATCTTATCAATCATTTCTTTCCCACAAGTGAGAAGCATATCCAGTAAGCCCAGCGAATACATATGTTCCACACATACGTTTAATACATATACCATCTAACAACAGCGGCTTCCTGACTGCACTCATCTGTTCCTTCAAGTGTGAGAGTGTGCAGGGCCATGCAGGCCTGTATGTTTGTAAAAATGTCTTTGTTTATTGACTTGTGTGCTTGCTACCACTGTCCTCCTTCACAAACTCACACACATGCACACATACAAACACACACTTTCTTCATCAAAAAGATTTCAGAAGTCTTAAAGGGGTAATGTAAAATATGAAAGACTTATTTCAACTATGTAAAATAGGTGAAAGAGGGGCAAAAGAAGACGAAAGGAAAATAAGGATGCTACTAACTGAGGACAGGAAGAAAGCTAAAATTGCAGAGCGAAAAACCTAAACATAATAAAGATGTGCATAATAACATTAGATAAGCATATGAATGATAAAAGTGTCATTTTTGTCACAGAAAATAGTTAAATATGGCATATCTATTTTCTAAGTAAACAATTTTTTGTCGATTTTTTTTTCTAAACCTTCATTCACTTCATGGATACAAATATAGACTAGTAAAGAAATTTTAAAGCACTTTGTCATTATAAATAGTGTGAACACATGGCTTTACTATTTGCTTATTTTAAATTAATATTCATAGATGCTGCGCATATTTCTTTGCCTTATTTGGGAGCATTGCCACTGTTGTGATGTTAAAAACAGTCAGTATGGTGTCATTCTTTATCATAAACAATCGAGATTTTTTCTTCCTCTATCCTTTGTTTTCCTCCTTTTAGAAAAATGTATCCATGGTTAAAGTTAAGCAGAAATTTAGCTGTGAAATCACATTTCAGAAACACTACAGTAATTTGAAAGAGTCACAACCCACAGCAAAATGCTACAGTGTCAAAGAGCTGGGCTACGAACTCCACGGCTGGAGACTTAGCTGGAATTCCTTCTCTCCCACTCAGGAAAACATTCCGGATGCCAAAGATTGAGCATGCTACTTTATGGGACTAATGTTAAATGCTCTCCACTTCGTTCAAACGTGAAAAGCAAACATTCACAAAGTTCAATGCTTTCTCAGTAGCCTAATATTTGTGTCACATATGAAAGCTGGAGTCAAGGAGAATAGCTAGTTGGGGTCACGCTTTTGATCTTTAGTTGATTTCCAGGCCTCAGTGGCTGCATAGTTGATTTGCTTCTCGTAACTCTCAGACAGCCAAAATTGCCCTTGAATGTCCCTTTATTGGTCCATGAAATACAACTATCCTGACATCAAGAGCATATTCCTGTCCAGTAGTCCTTGAGCATACCATTAAAGTTTGAGAAGCACCAGATAGACTAAAACGAGGAACAAAAGGAAAATCTACATGCAGTTGCTTAGGCCTCTAGATTGCTCTGCCTTTGAGGTATGATTACACCCCAGCGGTGGGTAGGGGGGACATCTAAACCATGCAGGCTCCCCTGCAGGTGCCACCCGACTTTGTTGTAAGGTTAAGCCTCCGAGATCTTAATATTTGTTAGTAGATTTATCACTGTGAGGATAAAAGTTCCCAGCAGACAAAGAGAAAGAGAGAGAGGCTCTCAATTCAGCCTCTCAGTTGAACGCATGCTACTGCATTGTCTTGATATCGCACTTAAAATTGGCCTTAAATTCAGAGAGAAGACAATTAATGCATCAAAGGGATCTTACTTATAATCCTATCTTCAGTTACAATAATTATTTTGAACTTTGTTCTAATTTTCAATGGAGTCTTTAATAGCTTTAGTAAATGACAACGTGTTTGAATTTGCACTGACGTTTTCTATTCTCACAAGCTTCACATTTCTTCAGAGATCCCCAACCTTGGTGCATTATATTTTTTGTAATACCTGTAATCAAGGCCTTCACCCAGGTCCTATGCAAAGCTAACAAATAATTATCTTTCACAATAGAGCTAAAAACAGGAGTCTAATTAATTAAAGTACTAATTGTACTTCCCCATTACTGATACATTAGTTCCTGCTCTGACATAAACATTAATCAAAGTCATTGAATAATTTAGCTCTTTGTTTCCCTCACCTGTGTAGACGGATCTACCCACTGCCCTGTAATGGGAACAGAGAAGAAGATGTTTCATGATGCTATTTGGTAATGTCTTAGTTAAGTGCTAATAACTGATAACCATTCTATAGTAAAATGGGAAGAAGGTATGGGATAAAAGCAGAATGCAGTTATATATATATATTTATATTTATATATAATATAAAATATATAAATATGTACAAATATATAATATTTATAATGAATATTGTATAGTAATATTATATTTATTTGTTTTCTCTTTAAAAAATAAACCCATGGAGGAAAGAGCTCTTTGAAGAAACAGTTTAAGAATTTCACAAAAACATTTGCATTTTAATGAAGTGGGCCATTTAGATTGCAATAGTACAAGGACAGTGGATTTCCTTTAATTATGTGATTAGATAAATATTTATATATTTTTTCTCTGTTGAAATCTAGACTTCCTGTTGAGTCCAAATGCTGGCTCCCTTCTCTCCAGCTGGCAGAACTAGTTTCCAGGGCTGCTGGAGAAGACGCCCATCAGATGCTGTTTTGATGAGACACAGTCATCGTTACTGGACACTTCCGTTTTTGAAGCCAGGCTAACTGGGGACCCCAGGTTGGCATTGCAAGGTAAGTCACAGCTGCTGTTCTTGCCACTGCTCACTCAGGTTCCTGCTATGTGTGGAGGAGGATGCACACTCTTGGAGGGCATCCTCTCCTCTAACCACCTATCACCTTAAAATCACCAGGAGGATGTCCCTGGCAGGCCCACCTAATGGTCTGACGTGGAGACTGTGGTAGAAGAGATGACGCATGGCCTTCATCTCCCTTCAGGGGAGCCGTGACAGCCCTCAGCTGTCAGCCCCCTATAGGGATTGCCTTGGTTGAAGAGATTCACCTTGTCCAAGGGCATACTTCCTTCCAGGGGCAGCCTGCATCCAAAATATAAAGAGCATAAAGACCTGGCCTCCTCGTGTCGATTCAGGATGGCTCTGAAGGGCCGTCCTGGTTCCTGGGTTTCTCATCCCCTTGCGGTCAGCTTGGACCTTCACTGAGACTGCCCTGTAGCTCAACTTTCCCCTCTGCTCCACCCTGCCTCCTTCCCAGGCCTGCAACACAAAAGCATTCTCTAATCTCTGCACACAGACCTCGGCTTCAGAGTCAGCTTCCCGGGGAACTGACCTATGACAGAGATGAGAGGAAGTGCCATCCCAGAAGAGGTTAATAGTTTGACACTGAACAAGGTCAGAGTAACGAGGTGGGCATGGCATCAACAGGCCAGTGCTGAAAGGATGTGAAAGAGAGTAGTGGGAAGGACGGGGAGAAGTGGGCCACACTGATGACTAAAATGAAGTAGGCAATGTTTTCCCTTCGCCTCAGACTGAATCGAGTCAAGCGAATTCTGGACCAGAGCCTGGGGCATCCTCAATGAGCCTGACTGTCGAAAATTCCGTTCTCGCCAACATAGCCCGCTGTTGAGAGGCAAGGATAAATAGGGCTGAGAGGGGAGGGCCAGTCCTCCATCCAGTCTTTTTAATCACCTCTGTCCCTCATTAGCCTCTTCAGAACAACTCCAGACTTACTTCCAAGAAGAATTACTTCACAGTGATCTTCAGAGGTTTTAAAACAAACTCTAGAGTTCTCAGCAAGCTTCTCAGCAGCAGCATCGGCGTGGGCAATGCCCGCGCCCTCAGTGCGGAAGGGAAATGGCCTTCCAGGGGTCTGTCTCCTTAGCAGAGAGACAGCAGCCCATGGCAGTTAGCACTGCTGATATGCAAACAAACTATTCAGAGTTCTAGCAGAATCTGGCCACCATCCTGTTACCCTGAATTCTCCTTTTTATCACCTTCGCCATAGGCGGTCGGTGGAGTGAGTCTCCGGATGAGACCGTGAGTTTTAGACATTGTCTAAAGGGATAGATGCTGCCTGATGAGGATGAGACATGATTTAAGGCAGGAGATCCTCACGGGGCTTAACCACCCAATGTGCAAAGAGAAACCATCACAGCCGACGGCATGAGCCTGCCCATCTTGGGGGAGTCGTGCTGTAAGGAAGGCATAAGGTAGAGGCGAGAATGTGGCAGCAACTTTAAAGAAGAGTAAGTGTAGACCTAATACTCAGTGATGTCTGTGTCCCCAAAAGCCATCTCAGGCCTGGCTGTCTGCACACAGTCCCAATTCATGAAACGGCACCAGGAGAGCTGTGTGAAAAGGTTCCTTTTCTTTTTTTAAAGTTATCTGCTAGATGCTCTGAAAAGAGCTTTTTGTGTTGAGCTTAAGGCAGCTCAGTTTAACGAGCAGTAGGCAGAGCATTGTTAAAACGGATAAAAATGGGAGATAAGCTTTGCTCCCACAATCTGTTTCCAACGGATACGGAAAAGAAAAGAAGTGGCTCCTTGGAAGCACATTGTGGCTGCACTTCTTGGGCTCAAAGGCCTTCCTCTGGAATTAATATTTACCTTCAATTACAGTTTCCTGGGATAAGGCGTCCCCACCGATGATCCTGTTCTGAAAAGCTTTGATTTATTGAAGAGGTAGGCAAATCCAGTCACTTAGGTACCTCCATAGAAAGCAGCCCAAGAATAGATTAAAATCAGAGCAGGAGGAACATTTTATTTACATTTCTTTGAAGTTCAGGCCTTCCCTCCTTCTCTTCCTCCACTCCCCTGAGCAGAGTAGCTCCGAGAAGTTTCACTCCGCTTTTTCTAAGCTCACATCTGCCCCTGGGCTGTAGCTTCACTTTGTATTTTGCCACCTTCAGAAGGCTTTTCTGCCTCCTTGAAATTAGGATTTGGCCTATGTGAAAATAAGGTGTGAATGTTTCCCTTTGCTCACTCCAAATGCATGCAAGTTGGGGACCAGAGGACTAGCTGAATTAAGCAGAGACACCAAACATGGATTGAAACCTCAGCTTTCTTTTCCCATTTTCTTTTCTTTCTTTCTTTTTTTTTTTTTTTTTTGCTAATTCACCCTGAGGAAAATTCACCCTGAGCTAACATCTGCTGTCAATCTCCCTCTTTTTTTTTGTTTTTGTATGTGAGCCGCTGCCGCAGCCTGGCCACTAACAGATAAGTAGTGTAAGTCTGTGCCTGGGAACTGAACTCGGGCTGCCAAAGTGGAGTGCACCAAACTTAACCACTAGGCCACAGGGGCTGCCCCCCACCTTCTTTTAATTACAGCCAAACAGAGTTCCAGTCTTCTTTGGATGGGTGGGAGAACAAGGTGGAAGATTTCCTCCAAGAGAGGAAAAGAAAGGAAGCCGACAGGGGCTGTCCCCCTGGGCCCGATGCAGCACCAGACTCTTGTTCCTTCCTAGTGCCCTCCAGGGTGCTCACTGCTTATCCCAAGTCGAGTTTTGGGATGGGGACTATCCGTGCAACCTTCGAGGCTTCGCAGGGATGGGTGCTGTTCTCGCTGTAGCAGACCCTGGAGCTCTGTGAGCCCCTGATGGTCCCTCACTGTAGACAGCTGCAGACGTGGCTGAGTGTGGAGGGGACTCATTCTTCCCACCTTCAGCTCAGTGAGTCCCAGCCTTGCCGGGACCACTTACACACCTGCACTGCCCAGAAGGGTGAGTAATAGTAATAGATACAAGAAAAGGTCTTGAAACTAACTTTCTAGTTCTTTATGTGGAGAGAGGAGGGAAAAAGGGATACAGAAGAAAAAAGATTTTTAATAAAGAGAAAAAAGTAAAGTCCATAAAGCAAATAGTTACTGGAGATTGCCTGCTGACGGGGGACAGACTAACACTTGTGCTGAATCTTCCCCCATAATCAGGGATGTCTGGATGTCTCAGGATTCTTCTTTCTCCTTCTAGAAGCCAGGAGAAGGGCTTGAAGCCAACCACCTTCCATAATTTGGGATAGGCTTTCAGAAGTCACGTCTGAGAGACTCTCAAGACAAAGATATGGACAAGGGACAACCAGCTGGCAGGATTAACCGCCTGAGTCCACAACAGTAGAAAAGTGAGACCCACAGAAGAGAAAATATGAAAACTAGAACCACTGTGACACTACAAGGGAAAGTGTTCTTGCAGCCACTCTCTCACTGAGTTCCTTCCAATAGGGAAACCGCAGGGTCCGGTGGGATGTTCTCCGACTTTTTCCTGCTCTTATCCCTCTGAACAGGCGTGAGCTCTATGACCAGGAAGCTCCTGCCAGTGAGCATTCTCTATTCTTCCTTTGTCAGGGTTTTCCTTTTCAAGCTCCCAACAAGATAATTTTGCCAAGGGAGTGTTTTCTTGTGTGTGAAAGGTTTCAGGGATTGTTTGTTCTGAAAAGCATCTGCAGACAATAATTGGGAAATGTGTTAAACCTGCCATCAATTCGGTTTATTGACATGGAAGCCTCAGTGGTGCCCGTGCAGAATAGACTTCTCCCCGTAGCGAGTGAGCGACTGAAAAGGCTGAGCCGCTGGGAAGGACGAGGCCAACAGAGGCAGAGCCAGGAGAGAGTGACAAGGGGACAACAGAGGGGTGGAACCTGAGCCAGGAGGCCTGAGACAAAGGTCGTTACGAAAACAGAATCTCCTCGAGATGTTCGAAAGGAAAGCCGGTTATCGGCGAAGCTCCTCCGATAAAGGAATGTTCAGGGATGAAGACAAGGGTGGGTGGGGAGGAGAAATGAGGGAGGATGTGTTTGAAGAGAATCCCATCTGGGTGGCATGGTTCCTGTCTGTTAAGCTGTTCAGTTTTAATAAAATCTCTCTCCCCTCCATTACAACACAGCATTTAGTTCTGCCATGGAGAAATTCAAAGTCGCTTGACTTGGTTTATGGCACCTGGACAAATGGTAATTATCAGCCTGTAATTCTCTCGAGGGGAGCTGATGTTTCAATAAATTACAAGAGCTGAGCTTGAGTGGTTTACAGCACCATCAAAACCTTGCTATGGATGAATAATCTTAGAACGGCAACTCGCTAGTGAATGGGCGTGTTTGCACAATGGGTGATCCAGGAGCCTCCAGCCCTCCTCAGACAGCACAAGGGGCTGGCAGGCACTCCCCAGATGCCCCCAAGCCACCTCCAAAGGGAGCTCAAGACTCTTCCCCTCTCAGTAGCTTGCCCATGCTCAGTGCCTTGGCTTCTCCAAGGATCCAACACATTTGGATACAGACTGGTATGCACATCTGTAAGACCTGACAATCCCTCAAATAGTGATCCCAAAAGGACGACAGGTGTGTCTGACGTGTTTACCTTAGTCATGGGCATCTCAGAGCAAGGGGGAGTTTTAGACGTTACATCCAAGGACACAGGGAAAGAAGGAGTGCCTAAATCAGCGTGCAACCTTGGTTGCGGTAATTTAGTATTAAAGTTGAAAAGATCTGTTTGGAAAATATGTTAGATCCCTCCTAGAAGCAATAGAAATATTTATTGTGAGCATCCTATGTGGTCACAGATAAACGTCTTGTTGAACATCTAGGTGGAAGATAGACATATGGCAGGATTGCTAAAAAGGACTAAAAACAAATATCATGATTCATTCTTCATCTGACTTATTTGTAATATATATGCCTCTGACTTCCAAAAAGAGTTTGAAGTCACTTAGAATATAACGTCATAATATGTATTATGCCAAATATATTCTATTACGTATATGTGAATATGCATGTGTGGGTATATGTATGCTTGTGTGTACGTAATTTTTAAATGTATCAGGGGAAGAGTGGGAGAGACGTGTTGGATATCAAGAAGAAAGTTAAAGCAACTTGGCTCTAAACTTTTGTTTGAGCTTCCTATAAGAAGAAAAGAAATTAAAAGAAGAGAAGAGAAGGAAAGGAAAAAGAAAAGAAAAGAAAAGATGATGGGCGCCATACCATAAAAATGCTGGGGAATTGAGGTTCTGGTGAGAAACTTGCTCAGTGGCATGTCTTAGGGAATACAGTGGTGGCTCCAGGGACCTAGTCTCTGGAACACCAAGGCAGGTAATTCACCATTTCTTACCAATCAGGTCTTCTGCCTCCTCTCTGTACCCACACGAAGTCAAACAAATCATTTTTCATCCATCACACTGTCTCATAAAGAGAAACTATCTAGAGGCCTTTCTGTGCCTGTGGTCACAATACATGAGGGCCACAATCCCATAATTAGACCTCAGGATTCAGGAAAGAAAAGCTCTTCTTCACAGAACATGGCAGTACCCAGGCCTCATAAATCCTTGGAGTAAACCAATTAAAGCCATTGACTCACCAGGCAAGGGCTTTAGCATGAAAAGAGAGTTACCTATTGCTGTCATTCCCACACACTATCTAATTCTATTACCACATTTTTCATGTGCTTTCTTAAAAATATCCAGGCCCCAAGTTGCCTGACAAACTTTAGCACAAACATCCATTTGCCTTATAATCTTGGCCCTATGTGTATGAAGCATCCAAAGATTTTCAAAATCATTTATTGGTCCTCCACACCTTTGCACATCAGAAACCAGGGCACTGTGGGAGAGTGTCGGTTTGTTGGATGGATAATCCATTTTTGTAGCAATAAATACAGATAGCCTGAAAATATTAATAGGAATGGTCACATTATAAGAATTTGTGCAATAAAATATTGCCAATTTCAGTATCAACTCAAAACAAAGGTGTAGGCTTCCCTTAATTGGGCAGTGAGAATCCTTAATCCATCCTTCGGTTTATCCAAGGAAGCACAGAGTTAAGTTAAATGTCTGACTGAAGGAATAAATTAATCCTGGTAGTTCTACTCCTTTTAATTGATCTCTTAAATGCTTCTGTTTCTATTTTTAATTGTCCTGTTACTGCAAGCTGCCTCAAAGCCTTTTTAAAAAGGTGTAAATCATGTATAAATAAATGTAATAGAATACAACAGCTTTCTACAGGGCCTTCAGTAAGCGGCAGCATGAACCAGCAGATCTGCATCAGGGCACAGGAGAGGTGAGGGGATCAAAGCTCTCTCTTGTGGAATCCCAGAAACCGCCCCTTGGAAACAGCGTCAGCCCCGGTCCACAGTTGACGACGCCAGAGGAAGAAAACCCAAACCAGGAACAGGGAGAATTCAGAGCTTGCTTGTCTTTCCAATAACATAGATTGGTGACACTTAAATCAAAGGCACAAGGTAGACTCAAATGCCTTCAAATTCCAAGCGGGTAGAATAAATGGAGACGTGGTGAAAACCCACAGCAAGGTGGGTCTTCTGGGGAAAGGCGAAACATATTCACCACCATTCAAATTTAAGTTTTTATAAAACACGCTTCAAGACAAACAGAACACATTGGTTGACCACACTTGTTGGCTCAGTGGCCATTTTTGACCCCTGATCTGAATAATCAATATATTTCACTCCACCAAAGGGTCTCAACAGTTGAACTACTAGCACTTGGAATGGAACAAGCTTTCACCACGCAGGACTTTGCTGTGCATGGCAAGTCCATGAATATCCAAGTCTCCCAGGAAGCGAGAGCTATAATATCATTCAGACAAACTAGAAGTGTCCCCCCAACCCCGCAAATTTCAAACACGCATCTCCAGCCCACCAAGGTGAGAACCGTAGTGTCCAGTTCCATGGCTAACCTATTCTATCTCTTGACATTTTCATATCACCTCATATTTTTCCTTCCTCACAATAAAAGTATAACATGACTTTCAGAATTTAAGAAGGAGAGTATAGTAACAGACCCTTTCCTTTGTCTTCTACCGGATTAAAAAGGGTGGTGTGAAGGGCTTGGCAGGAAATATGAAAATAATGAGACGAGGAGGAGGAGGAAAAGATCAAAGGACGAGTCAAGGCAGTCACTAGGCAAAGGAAAGAGCAGGGAAAGTATGTGGGGATGAGGTTGGACTGGCGATTTTTATTACTGCCACCACCACACAGTTTTTCAAAGCTGCTCTCTTTCATCCTCTTCCATCACCTTGGAACTTTCCCAGAATGTCCAATTTGAGAAACTTTGCATTTGTATCTTTGGCCCGTATATAAAGGTAGAATCCTGTCTTAATGACTACCATTTATAACATCTAGTCCTGCATAATGAGGCCATTGCCAACTCATGGTCAACAGCCCACACTAAGCCAAGGTTGCTGTTATGGATATAATTAGCTTCCTAAAATGAAAAACTCATGTAGGACAGAAGGATTCCCAAGTCATTGTTTATTTACCAGTCAACCTAGTTAAAATACCTATTGACATAGTGTTGCATTCAAAAATAGAAATTACTTTTGGATGATCACACATTATAATATCCTTTGTAAGTCTGGTATCAATTATCAAAGTAGGGCTTTTTTGTTTCCTCTGAGTGGAAAATGTTGAAATCTATGGAGACTTAACGGGTGTAGGAAGTCCCCCTATAATGGCCCTCACATCTTTAAAGAAGGTAAGAAGTTCTCAGGGATGTGCAGACTTGAAGATGTTTGGAATCAAGTTGTTAACAGAGAAGAGAGGATGAACCAAGGTAGGGATGGGGGTGGAAATACAGCTGTCAGACAATTTCAAAAGTTCAGAACAGAGGAGAGTCAGAGGAGTAAAGCAGAGGAATACCCAGGCAAGGAAAGGGCAGGAGCTATAAATGATACTAAGCTTGGTTCTAGCAGAGACTAGCAGACTGGGATGGGACGGGGGGGATGGTGGTAGACAGAGGGGACACCGGTGGGAGGGGTACAAAGGGGTCATCTAAGGCTTAGTATAAACTTGCGCTTTTAAATGTAATGTCTATGCTTATTGACCAGGAAGGAAAGACTGCAAAATGAGAGGTTACTAACAAGTTCCTACAGCCTCAGAAACTGAGTCAAAGTAACCTTGGACATTTTTTTAAAACACTTGTACCTTTTAATATTTACAATAATATCAACAACTAATATTCATTAGTTATGTTGTAGGCAATGTGCTTACATGGACTAGCATTTTCATCTCAACACCTTGGGCATCTTCATCTTACAGCAACTGAGGTGGAGAGAGTTAAATAACTTGCCCAACTCAGTCACTTGGGCACTAAAGTTCCAAATCCCTGCCCTTAACCATTAGGTGACACAGCCTCTTTTCACGTCTGACACTGTTATTCCTGGGGTGACAGACTCTGTGAGAACTATTGCTACATCCCTGAGGTGGACCCCAGAAACCCTGTGTGCACTCTCCCCTCCCCAGGACAGAATTGTTCAAATCAAGGTGGGCACTTGGCTCCAAGTTAGAGCCGATTCAGCTTCTGCTCACCTCCAAATAATTTGGGATTGAGATAGAAATGAGCAGTCAGTTTGGATTGGTCCTTTTTGCTGAGAAACTATTAGTGCAGGGGCTATGGGATGTCTGCCTTCTTCCCTCCACCTCCACTGAGAGGCAGGAGGAGGAGAAAGTGGAAGGACACAGAAAGGAGATAGACAGCGAGCACTTCCTAAGTCCTGAGCTGTTGTCTGGCTCCTTGGGACAGGCATCAGGCCCTTCTGGGACAGCTCCTTTCCTGCCGAGTGATTCAGTGAGACGCCCTCTGTTCTCATAATAAACACTCCTTTTCTGCTTAAGCTGCCCTGAGTTGATTTCTGTGACTTAAACCAACTAGTTTAGTTGCAACTAAAATGCCACAGAGACCTCCAATCTGTGGTTTCTATCTCCTCTTATGTATTTTACTGTCCTAAGCACTGTTCCTTTTCATCAGCATTTTCTGTCTTCTTGTGGATGAGGGACCCTTTCTTAGATCCCACTGAGATTCAGTTCTAGAACGATAATATCATAAGCACCAGCAGACCTCCATCTCCTACTGGAAGGACTGGGAACAAAATAACCCAACGAAACCCAGGGCAATGTGGGTCTCCGTGCCCATGTCTCCCACATTTTATTGGGAACATTTCATAGAACGCCCCTACATAGGGACTGGGCAAATGGATACATGCTCAGAGCCGTCCGCTCTCACATGCCTTTCTTTGAAATTCCCCAAACAGCCCTGTTTAGACATCATCTCCTGATGAGTTCGATACTGTTGTAAATATAGAGAGGACCATGAACATTTGCTTTATGGAATGCCTTAAAAAATCACAATAATAACCACCACCACCACCATATCTAATATAAATACTCTTTTTATTTGTAGAGTGGACTTTAATTTCAATGGTGTTTTGATCTTTTAGTGTTTTAATTTTAATGGGATATTTTGATAGTCTACAAATTTCATTGAAATGAATTCTACTGAAACTCTTAATAAATAATTAAAATAGCCCATGACGGAAGTTTAACTTCTGCATTCCCAAATGAAACTTGGCAGTGGGTTGTTTCATTAGTGATGATCCCCAAAGCAACTTTCCCACACAAACTGTGTCTTTATGAGGGAGACAGACGCGAGGATACTACCTGTGATTATTTTCTCTAGTTGACCTGAGCCTGCCTGAGAGACTAATATGCCTGTGGACGAACACAGATAGAACGAGGAGATGGTCTTCTCCATCCTCCTCATTTTACACACGAGATGCTAAGGCCTGAAGAGCAAGGTCACACAACTTAGTGGCCAGGTTAGGCCTGGATCCTGAGTTTGTCGGTATTTCTGATTTAAAGCTCTTTACATTTCACCTCTTCGAGAAGCCTTTGTGGCTGACTTTTACAGTTTTTGTAATCTTAAGATGTGGGCTTACAGTTGAAGAACTCAGATTAATTCCAATGAGGAGCAGCCAGCAGAATGGCTGGGCACTGAAGGGGGCATTCTGGTCCAGACTCTGCCATTTACAAAGCTGTACTTTTGGGTTCCATTTGTAAAAAAGAGGGGGGATGGAACTGTTGGTTCTAAGGATTTCTTGACATCCTGGAGAGTCCTCAGCTGTCCTAGAAGACCTGGTTAGCTCTCCACTGGGGCTCCTGGCGGCAGCTTCTGCTGGCTTTCCTATAGAGTGGGCAGAACTGGGAACGCATATGCTAACTGGGAACTCATATGCTCTTCTTGTGAGCTGAGGGAGTCCTCCTCTCTCCATCCTTCAGAGCCCAGACAACGTGCGTGAGATACAAGCCACAGTGACATTCAGATTATCTGCGTCAGTCACTAAGGCAAGAGCCAGATAGCTCCCAAGCCTTGGAAATTTACATTCTTCTGCTTTGTTTTCATCTTGACTTTATCATACTAGACTCTGAACAAAGAAATTTTGAGTTGAAAGAATCCAGTCATCTGACTTAAGGTGAATGTCTTTATAGACAGATCAGTTCAAATAATTGATCTGTGATTTGGTTACTGTGGTTCTAAAGAAAATCGCAAACCCTTGCACTTCTCTTTTATAATAAAATACGACCATGGATTTTACCCTCCTGTTTCTGGTATCAGTTCAGCCTCTGTGATAGGTGGTAGTAAAAACCTTTGAAGTGCTTGTTTGCACACACCAGATTTTCTTTAACATACTGACCAATAAATAATTCTACCCTGTAATCTTTCAAAAACAAAAAAGTCATGAAAAAGAAGTAAAAAGTGAAATAAAATGTTTTTCACATTTATTTTTCATAAAGCATGGAAAATGGCTCAGGATCTCCATCTAGTGGAATCTTTAAGGTCATAACTCTGTTGTAAAACCAGTAAAACAAGAAACTTGGCGATGAAGCCATCAAGACAGATGAATGACTTTTTTCCTACACAAAATGTCTTTATTGAGAGTCTGATTTTATGTTGATGTTGCTTCTTTTTAACTGGGAGGGTTCACATTTCCTAGGTAATGAACAGATTTTTCTCTACTAAGATCTCTGACCCTCGAAAGCCATTCTTTGTCCTATCACAGGCAGGCTACTTGGGTTCTTCCTCCTGTCCTTTGCCCAGCCCATAGTAGAGGGTTTCACTGCTTTTACTAAATCCACCCTGACTGGGTGGGGAAAGGGAAAGAGACTATTGCTCAGGAAATGCCATTTTTCTCCTAGTTACTAATTCTCATCCAAAGTTTGATGGAGAAAGTTGCTGATGGCATCTAACAGGTGATGTTTGTGCTCTCGGGTAGGTTAAAGAGATGTAATAAATCACGAGGTCCCCGTCTACTGCTCAGGGTGAATACAGACTTATTTCTGTGCAGCCAACCGGAGAAATTTCAAGAATAGCATGACATTTTCCAGATAGACCGCGTCTGATCCTTTTTCCCCTGGGAAGGCAAAACACATGCAATGCAAGTTAACACTTCCACAAGTACAGCTAACGGCTTCCCTCAGAGTAACTTCTGGAAAACCTTTAGCTACAACCACTACCTCATGTGTCCACCCCAGTGATCTGGAAAGGCTAAGAAGTCCTTTGCTGAATTTTCCATCTTCATTACATCTGGTGTTTTGTTTTAGGCACCTGAGTCCATCACCAGTGATCCCTGAGAGATCATTGAACCAAGAGAGATTCCTGTTTTTTAACTCCCCGGCTTCAGACTCTATGAGTTTGTCACACTGTCCCCAAGCTGCCTAGAAATATGGGGGCTTTAGGGTTCAGTAGGGATCTTGTTATAATTATGCTGCTCAATAGCTAGCTGTTTATTCATGACTAACACATCATATTTGGTAAATAAATGCTTATTAATTAACAAGACAAAAAATAACAAGTGTTGGAGAGGATGTGGAGAAAAGGCAACCCTTATACACAGCTGGTGGGAGTGCAAACTGGTGCAGCCGCTGCGGAAAACAGTATGGAGATTTTTCAAAAAGTTAAAAATGGAAACACTCCATGATCTAGCTATTCTGCCACTGGGTGTTTGTCCAAAGAACATGAAATCAATAATTAAAAAAGATACATGCACGCCATGTTCATTGTAGCATTATTCACAATAGCCAAGATGTGGAAGCAACCCAAGTGCCCATCAACCAATGATTGGATAAAGAAGATGTGGTATATATAAACAATGGAATATTACTCAGCCATAAAAAGACAAAATTCTGCCATTTGTGACAACATGGATGGAGCTTGAGGGTATTATGCTAAGTGAAATAAGTCAGAAAGAGAAACACAAATACCATATGATTTCACTCATATGTGGAAGATAAACAAACACATTGATAAGGAGAATGGATTAGTGGTTACCGGAGGAGAAGGGGATGGAGGGAGGGTGAAAGGGGTAATGGGTTGCATATGTATAGTGATGGATAGAAACTGGACTGTTGGTGGTGAACACAATGCAGCCTACAAAGAAACTGCAATATAACAATGTATACCTGAAATTTACACAATGTTTTAAGCCAATATGACCGCAATAAAATAATTTAAAATAATAAATGCTTATTAAATTGAATTAAATAGCATTTAATTTATACAACTGTCCTTTACTACAAAAAAAATCATCAGTTTGTGCTAACAACTGCTCTCTATGAAAGATATAAATCTGTGATTGCTGATATAAATCACTTACATAAATCTGTGTTTCATAGTCACCCTGGGCTCTGGGCAGCCAAATTCATTATTACTTTCACGTCAGATTTGAGTTTTTATTTAGGATGTATGGTGGGATGATTGCATTAATGGCCCTGCTTCTTCAGCCTTCCATCCCTTTGCCATGTAACTTTGTAGTGACCTCTCACTCCACCTGTGGCCTCAGCCCTGTGGCTTGTTTGGCCAATAGGATGTTAGCAGACTTGGCTCAAGCAGAGGCCTAACAAGGCACTTACACATTTCTGCTTTCTCTTTCGCCCCTCTGCCATCACCATGAAAACAGGTCCAGGCAATCCTGCTAGAAGATGAGAGGCAGGTGACCCAATCAATCTTGTCACCCCAGCTGAATATCAGACATGTGAGTGAGACCAATTGATGCAAGAGGAACCAGCCCACAGAGCAAAGCCTAAACCACCGACCTGCAGACTCTGGAGCTATTATTACCTTAAGACACTGAGTTTTGTGGTGGTTTGTTAAGCAGCATTATTGAGGCAACAGATAACTGATAAAGGATGCACACTAAGTTTTGGAATGGCTTAGGGGTTAGAGGAAGCTATTATTGGAAAACAGTAATCTGTCAGCAAAGAACTATAGTTTGGGATATTGAAAGATGAGAGCCAGAGGAAACAAAGGTGAGAAAGTGCTTCATGCTGAGGATAAGTTGACGCTTAAAGAAAGTTGAAAAGGATGTATCAGACAACAAGGCCAGAATCATTATAAACATGCTTAGCTAATATGTATGGAAGGAAGGGATTCCAGCAGAGGAGGATGGCTACCACACAGGATCTGCCCTCATCACACATTTAAAAATAGTCAGGTGATTGCTTTACCATTAAGAAATTGCAAATTGATCATTCTACAACAAAGTCTTGGGGTTTTTTTTTAGCTGTAAATCGAGGGGTAGACTAGAAAAGTTCCAAGTCTCCTTCCACATGTCCCATGAGTCTATAATTTCAGTATACCAATTGATTATTTTGTGAGATGTCCTTAAAAAGCATGATAGTCATGCCCATCGTTGCTGTATGCAATTGGAAAGCAGCGTCGGTAGCATTAATACCACTATGATCTGGGTGTGCCTGAGCTGAAGAATACCTCAGGAGAAATACGCTAGTAACATGGTGAGGGGGTTCACAGCATGTCTCATTCAGGAGGCACGCCCCTTGATTGGATCTCTAGATGTTTCTGCAGGGGACAGAGTGAAGGATCTGAGGTTCGACTAGGATAACATGGCAAACCCCCGGAATGTTATTCGTGCCAAGGCATCTTCAGACAGGACTGGGCAACAAGAGCTTGGAAGATGTGGATGATTCCCCACCTACATGCAATTTCTCATACTCCTTCCCCATCATATACACATATGGGATGGCACTGCCCTTCAGATGGTTGGGTTACTGAAACAGAAAGTGTGTGTGTGTTTGTATGTAAGAAAGTGGACAAATAAATTGACTTCAAGGGCTACATTAACTGACCAATGTGTTTGCGGGAGGGAGGATAGTTTCATGGGCAAAGGTCTCATTAACCTCAACCAGAAAGCTCCCTGTGGCCAGGGACTCATCTCGTTCTTCGGTACCTATAGCATCCAAGCCCAGGGCAAAAGACATGGAACACCCTCAACAAATGTGTTCTATTGTTTCTGCTCTTTTGTAGAAAAGAACTCTTAGTGTGGCCTTGTTTTCATAGAGGTGAAAAGGTTTAGAATTTCTTCAACAGTAAGAATGAATCTTCCCTCATCCTTTACAGCATGATGTTTTTAAAAAATTCGATGAATGTTTAAAAATAACAGCCTATTTCCTTAATGAGATGGCCATTTAGATGTCGAGTTTCCCAATCATCTTTATCACTTCATGTATTTCTATGACACCTTTCCATGTGATAACCTAATGATTAGACAGGGGATGCTTAATGGTTTAGAGTTAACTACATAGACCGTAATTATATCTTCCCAGTATCTCACTCCCTCAGAACTTTTTAATGATCAAAATACATTCTCTTGAAGAGAGCTGGTAGGAATTCTGATGTTTGCTCTGCTTGTTGCAGAGTTTGCACCAGGCAATTACCGGTAAGTAGATAACAGCTATGGAGAGACTCTCATAACCACACCATTTGCTCCTTCAGCTGGACTTTTCCATCTTTCTTACCATTTCCTTTCCCCTCTTCTCTATTCTTCACCTCACCTCCCTTTTTGCTTTCATACAACATTCACTGACACTAAGGTACACATGGAGCTCTCCTCTTTCACAATGATTCTCCCTCAGGAGGAAAAACTCGATAAATATTGCTACCCATAAATATTGGTGATCGCCATGATAATAAGCGATCAGAAGAACACCACCGATGCAGGCGGCATTATGAGTCTGGCATTGTTCTAAGAACTTCACATATATTAACTCATTTAATCTTCACAGCAACCTGCCCTGTGTTTTATCCCCAAGTTATAGATGTTGAGAAAGGTTGTTCTATTTTTTTTTTTTTTAAGACAATGAAAGTTTACTCTCTTGGAATCAGACGCACCACTACTTACAAGGTCTTGGAACTGGGTGGAGTGTATCTCATCTAGACTAGGAGGAGCTGGCTTAAGATACCAAAGGGCTATTTTAGATGAAAAGAAGTCCTACTCATGCATACAAAAAACACATGGATTCTATATAGTCTGACCACTCAGATGTGCAGTGCTATGCACATGATAGGTGCTTTAATAGTAATTGTTGACTGAATAGCATAACATATTAAGGCTCAGTGAGTGTGTCTCCATTCAGCAAAATGTGGGAGCTAACGGAGAAAAGTAGGATTTCTTGGTAAAGTTTCCAATTCCAACATACGAATGCTATTTTGTTTAAAACAAGATTAGACCCTTACCTCTGTGCAACAGTTAGTATAAATGTTTACATTTTATCACTTGGAGAAAATGTTTCATGTTAAAATAAAAAGAGTTAAAAAATAATAAGATCCTTTAAAAGGATCTATACCTATAAAAGGTAGGCATGGCTTCATGGTAAAGAGCTAAAGGATGCACTCGGGTCCCGCCTTCACTGTCTGTGTGACTTGGGCTAAATTTTTTAACTTTTCTAAGCCTTTATTCCCTTATCTGTAGAGTGGAAGCAATAACACGATAGAGTTATCAGATTAAAGGAAAAGATAACTACTTAGCAAATATTTAGCAAATGACATGTAGTGGACAGTACATATTGTTAGTACTAGTAATCAAGGTGAAACAAGGAGCTGCCAAAGTAAATAAAAACAAAATGGTATTTTATAATCTTAAAAATACAGGAGTGGTTTCATGGCCGACCCACCGGCGCAGTGGGTAAGTTCGCACGTTCCACTGCAGCCCCGGGGCTTCGCAGGTTTGGATCCCGGCTGCAGACTTACAAACCGCTTGTCAAGTGGGCCATGCTGTGGTAGGCGTCCCACATATAAAGTGGAGGAAGATGGGCATGGATGTTAGCTCAGAGCCAGTCTTCCTCAGCAAAAAGAGGAGGATTGGCGGCAGATGTTAGCTCAGGACTAATCTTCCTCACAAAAAAAAAAAAAGAGAGAGAGAAAAACAAATACAGGAGTGGTTTCTTCAGCTCTTACTACAACCTGAACTTGCTTTAGACCCTGCACAGCATCATGTTTTTCCTACACCCAGAGACCAAAACTTCTCTTTATTCCCCTCGGTAGATTTATATAATCCTTACCCATGTTAACATTAGTGAAAATGAGCCCATATTGAATTCAGTTTCTGGTACCAGCTCAGTCTATTTATTGTTTTATTCTTCAGTCCCTCAAGTACTCCTCCGAAACAAAAGCAAAATCAGGAGAAGACATGAGAACTGTTTCTTTTCCACACTATTGCAAATGCTCTCTTTCGCTATTTTCTGAGAGCAGCCTAATGGCCCCCAAATCTCTAGGAAGCTATGCTAACTTGTAATTCCATGTAAGCTAATGAATAAAAAGTGCACACAAACACATAAAAATAAAAAACAGAGCAGCAAGTTGGGCCAATACTGATCTGAAAAGGTAGTACATACTCCAGGAAAAGGCAATACAGCACCGCAACGTGTGTTAGATAAAGAAGAGCATATGCTCTGGCTGCAATTCAAAATCTCTGTCCCCTCAGTGTGACATGAGGATGAATGATGTTTACATGGGGAATACACTCTCTTGAGTGCAGAGATAACATACGTCAAGGGGTGTGTGGAATTCCTAGGGTGTTCATGGCAACTGTGGCCCCTTTTGCTCCAATTTCAAGAGAAGGTGTATCTGAATGCAAGTAAGTATGAGTGCTTATGGCAGCCTGGAATCCATTCTAATTGTATAAAGAAAATATACCAGAAATTGGAGATAGACCCAATAACTAATCCAAATACAAACCAACAGACAGGAAAGCACTCGCAGAAAACAAGGGAAAAAAATTTAATACAATTTAGACAGGGAAAGGCCTTTCTAAGAATGACCTAAACCCCACAAAATAAAGTCCTAATAACGTCAATTACACAAAAAAAGATATTCTTGAAAAAAACCTTCATCATAATCAAATGACAAACTGGGGAAAATATTTGCAACTCACATCACAATGGACTAATCTCATTGATGAACAAAGTCTTCCTACAGCTCAATAAGAAAAAGACAAAATAGACAAAAGATACGAAGGTCATTCACTGAAAGGAAATATAAACGGCTCAAACAAATCTAAAGACGCTCCATCTCACTCACAGCAGGAGAAATGAACATGAAAATGACACATTATTATTTTTCACCTGTCAAAATGGCAAAGATCAGATCAAAAAGTTTGTGGAAGGGCAAGTGGCTCCCCTGTAATGTTCTGTAACAGAACCTTGATTCCAAGCACACATTGTACTATATTCCAGCTTGGGCTGCTGTAACAAAATAACACAGACTGGTTGGCTTAAACAACACACATCTATTTCTCACAGTTCTGGAGGCTGGGTGGTCAAAGATCAAGGTGCAGGCAGATTCGGCTCCTAGTAAGGGCCCTCTTTCTGGCTGGCAGAAGGCCACATTCTTGCTGTGTCCTCACATGACAGAGAAAGAGAGAAAGTTTTGGTGTCTCTTCCTCTTTTCAAAAGGACACTAATCCCATGATGAGGACCCAACCTTCATGACCTCATCTAAATTTAGTTCCCTCCCAAAGGCCCCACCTCCAAATACCATCGCATGGGGGGTTAGGGCTTCAACATAATAACTCTAGGGAGACACAAGCATTCAGTCCACGCTAGCACAATAACGCAAAGAAGCAAGGGGAAAGGGGATCTCATATCAGGCCTGAATTGTAGCAGCTGATGAGAGCATCTGTAGAGAACAGGGAAAGGAACATTCTCTAAATAGAACCAATGTTCACTGAGTGCCAACTGTGTTAAGATGGAGTTATTCTTGGTGATCTTTATTTTATTATTTTGTGACATTTTGAGCGGGATTCTGATTCAGTTGCATGTAGTACATGGTGTGCACCAAAGAAGGGCAGTGATGGAGTGACTAGATTCAGGGAAGCTTGCCTTTCCAGATTAATAATATCCCTAGCAGTCACACACACCACACATAGACAGACACCTTGAACTTGCTGAGAGTGGGTGCCATGGAGGAAAGGTTAAGGTCTCAAGCTCAAGGATAGCTAACGACACTGAATGGGGATTTGTTTCCTACATTGAACTGTCCCGTTTCAGCCTAACTTGTAATGGAAACTGTAGGAAACGCTTTCATTATAACTGGGAATTTCACTGATGTTGTGGTGGACTTGGTTCATACGGCATTATGATTTCCTTTCTACTCCTGTTGCCATTCCTTATATCTTTTTCTATGAAAGGAGTGGAAACCACTCAGAATCTTTTCTCCTCTTGTCATCACTTGGAGGTGGCCAGTAGAGGACTTCACCTCCTCTTCTCACTTACTGGGGCGGGGAAGTGACCACATTCCGTTCCTGAATTGATAGAGAGGAAGAAGCAGCCTCTTTTCCAGACTGCTCTCCAGGCTGGGCGGCAGAAATGGAAGACGAAATGCTCAAGCTGGGCCAGACGGGCTGCTGAGTCATGGCTGGGCCTCAGGCCCAGGCAGATGAGTCCAAGCAGCCTCGGAGGACGCCCAGATTGTGTGTGTGTCAGGGGTGGGGGGCATCAGAATGTTTCCTATGGGCCCCAGAGTGGCACACACATGACTGAGACCCCTGGCAGCTCTGATGAGACTTTGCTGCCAGGACAAAGAAGAGAATAAAATCGAAACATGTAGAACATGGCTGGAGTCCAGACTGTGGTGATGGTCTCTGTGATGCTAGCATGCCCAGGTAACTTCCAGGAGGCCCCTGCCCTGATACCCGGATGCTCCAAAGTCACCTAGTATTGGACATAATCTCAGGGAAAGAGTCTTAGTTGCAGCCACCCAGAATAGTAAAGCCTCAAAACAGAAAATAATATTAGTTAAGGAAAAAAGTAAAGAAAATTTTATTTCTTATACACTCAAGCTTATGGATTAAAGCACATTCAGTATAGTCAAGCACAGATATCTGAGAACGAAGGCTCCAGTCAGAAGGGCCTCAAACTCCAGGTTAAGTCATGTGTCGCTTATTCTGGAAGCCCAGGGGCTCTGTGGTTTTTTCTGAGTGTTCTCTGCCCAGCTATTATCTGAAGTGAAAGCAGGTCCAGGAAGGAACCAGAGTACTTCACCCCTATTAGTTAAATACTTCAAAAGGCCTTTTCACCTCAAAGGCAGAGTCATGACCACTACTGTGAAGTGCTAATTAGCAAGCTGACTGGCTGCTCCCAAGTCCAGTGTGTGAAAAACTGTCAGACCACAGAGCTGTGACAGGAACCATTAGAGACATCACTGTGCCCAGGGGGTCCCACCAGACTGATTCCAGTTTCAGAAGCATGGCATCAGCTCTGCGCTTCCATCGTGAGTTCCAGAGAAATATGGAAATAGAGTTGATTTTAACTATGTTAAAGGGTAATATACTTTACAATAAACGACCATTGTTAGAGACGTGGTGGGTTTTGGTGTTCGTTTTGCTCAGCTTTACTTTTTAAAAAAATTTTGAGTGTATGTACCACTCGTTCCACTTAGACCAAGAATTCTATTCCAGTGGAGGTTGTCTATTTTTTTTTTTTTGGCACCTGAGCTAATCTGTTGCCAATCTTCTTTTTCCTTTCTTCTTCTTCTTTTCCCCAAAGCCCCCCAGCACATAGTTGTATATTCTAGTTGTGAGTGCCTCTGGTTGGGCTCTGTGGGATGCCGCCTCAGCATGGCCCGATGAGTGGTGCTATGTCCGTGCCCAGGATCCGAACCAGCGAAACCCTGGGCCACTGAAGCATAGTGCACGACCTTAACCACTTGGCCACAGGGCTGGCCCCTGGAGATTGTATATTAATCTTCACTGTGACTAATGGTATGCTGCTAAATGTTTAACAGCTGGCTTTTTTTGGGGGAAAACAAGCCCTGATTTGAAGCATTTGCCGATTTCTATGGTATAAATACATAATGACCAATTTCAAGCTACCAACGTGAGGTCTGAAGTAGAGTTGGGAAAAAACGCACAATTGCTAGCACATTTTTACAATGTCTTTCTATCATACAGATACAATTGTGAATAACCTCAAGAGCATGAATAAAATGTAGCAAAATATTAGGAAGTGATAAGTTTTTAGTATTTATTAACTTTATTTTTAATATAATTTATATATTTGTATATTCATACAATAAACGACCATTGTTAGAGACGTGGTGGGTTTTGGTGTTCGTTTTGCTCAGCTTTACTTTTTAAAAAAATTTTGAGTGTATGTACCACTCGTTCCACTTAGACCAAGAATTCTATTCCAGTGGAGGTTGTCTATTTTTTTTTTTTTTTGGCACCTGAGCTAATCTGTTGCCAATCTTCTTTTTCCTTTCTTCTTCTTCTTTCTGTGCAAGCCACTCAGTGTGCCACTGATTGTCACCCTGTCCCTAGCATGGTGATAGCCACACAGTAGGTATTTTACACATATTTGGTGAATTACTTAGTTCATTAATTAATGAGTAATTATGAGAGCCTAAAAGTTTTCCAAATATAAATTTAGTAAAAGACTCAGGTTTATTTAAAATCAAATAAGATGTGGATAAGGGGTAATCCCCACATATAAGGCAAACAGGCATATAAGGCAAAAAGTCTATGTTGTTGACCTCGATGAACAACCAATCAACTAGTAAACTTTGACCTTTGCTGCTCTGTAGCAGCCATATAACTCAACAGTTGGATTTCAAACTCAGCAAGATATAAAAAGCAACTGTGAGCCAGTCACTTAGCCTTCCTGGGAAAGGCACCTTGGTTGGGGGCCTTCACTGGTACCAGCGCTATCTTTTCTTTTTTAAGTTGAGCCAAGGGTTCATAGGTGCTTGACTTATTATGCTTCATAACTTCATGTAGGCATGGAGCACTGGTTAGGAGCACACGCTGAAGCCAGGCGGCCTGGGTTGGAACCTCAGCCTTTCACACTGACGGCCCCTGTCACACCTGTACTTACTCCCTCTGGGCTGCAGTGTCCTCACCAGCAAACTGAGGACAAAGACACATGAAGCGCTCAGAACAAAATACAGACTAGGTGATCTACAAACGTTAGCTATCTTATTATTACCATGTGTGTCGTGTATCACACCACAAAGAAGACAAAAAGATAATTTTCAAAAAACCAAAAGTTGAACTACATATTGCTGCAACATTTTCTGATTCTAAACCTGTTCATATTCTACACATATTTGCCCACTCTGAGCCTTTCAAACTGACCCAGGATATGTGGACAAGCCTGCCCCAAGGCTAGGTGAAAATGCCCCCACATGTCCCAGCCCCCTCTGGGACCCTGTCAGTCCCCTCTCCCCTGCCTCCTGGGTGCATTTTCTCCTCAGCTTTCCTGGCTTCACGAGCCCCCTTTCGCCCCTCCACTGTGGACCGTTGGCCCCACCTGGCCCAGGATTGGTGGCCTGGAGTTGGATTTCCCAGCCCCACTGCTAATTTATTTGAAGGACCTAAGGTCTCAAGCCTCTGGTCTCACTGGCTTGAGAGAGAACAGTGCCTCCTGGGACCCACCTCTGCTGGTCTTGCCCCTCATAGGCCCCTGTCTGAAAGGGGACAGGAAGCTAAATGACATGTACAGCCTGAATCTGCAAGTATGAACAGACTGGAGTGATCTCAGCACTGAGAAGACCTTTAGGTAACAGAGAAATAAAGAGGAAAAACATTGGGCTAAACACACAAATAATGAGGTTAAATGAATTGATGCCTTTATAGTGTCTGGCACTTAAGAGGTATTCAATAATTAATACTTTCCCTGGGACACAGGAGAACTGAATAATAAATAGTTCACTTCTTTCAAGCCTGACTAAATCATTTATCATCTTCAGGGAAAACCAGGAGGTTGGATTAGCTGATACCCAAGGTAACTCTGCCTCAAAACATCGTCACATATTTTCCCTTAGGTTAAAGTTTGATTTTACATAAAGCCCAGAAATAGGAAACAACAAGCCTTTTTGAGTCAGTTCAAAACTGTTAAAATTGTGATTTATAAATTTTCCCACCAGAGGGCACAATATAAAAGCCAATGGCCGTTGAGCCACAGCTGGTATATGGTTTCCCGTGTATAATTGTTTCATTCTGTGGATTTTGGAACGGAGTTTCAGCTTTCTAGGTGGTGAGAGTTGCCCCCTCCTGTTTAACATCCATTTTAATATAATCCACACTCCATACTTCACATGTTTAGGGTTTGCTTGAGTTTGAAATCCACAAATAATTTTACCAAAATGGCTTTTCACATCTGCTTATTGAAACAGATCCCTTTTAAAGTTCCAAATTTTCTTTCCAATAAGCAGAGATTGTAACTTTGAAATGACCTTGAAATGGAAACTTACAATAACACACTGTGGTGCCTTTAAACGTTGCTAAAATTTGGCTTCAGTTCTGCGTGGGTGTTGGTTAAAAAGCAGGGACGTAGCTTTATCAAGTTGTTTTATGCTCTGAATCTAGTTTATATGCCAATCTGTGGGACATTGAAGAAAGGTACACATCCTCATCATGTTCTAAATAAAAGGTATCACCTGCAAAATTTAAATCTATGTTCTTTAAATCAGAAGTACCACAGTTTGTTTTTCACTAATTTACTATTCCGCTTTCTCAAAGCATGTGTTTATTTACAATACTGGCAGTTGGAAAGGATTTTGATACATATAATAACAAATTATGAATTATTCCTATCTTTTGAAAGGAATGGGGTATCAAAGATCGTTATTAACAGTCCTCTCAATCTTTGTGCCAAAGGCAGAATTTTTCCTCCATCCATTCAAACCAAATTTTGTTAAGGGCACTTTCCCCAGTATTGAGACATTCTTGATAGTGATTTGATGGACTTACACAGTGGAGTTGGAGACTGGTGAGAAAACATTAAATCTGAACAGCAAGATGCATAATGAAAACAAACTACAAAGCATTATAAAGTCATCTCTTCCATTCTAGGGAATATAATTTGTAATATTTTCCCCACCTTTTTTAAAAAAGAGAGAGCAGACAATACACGATTTAAAATAAAAACTATTTTCCATAATTATAACTTCCCCTACAGGCTAAAGGATTTTTATAAACTAATTGGCAAAAAAAAGACCAAAATTCAAATTAATAAAACAAAAGATGCATAAATATTATTAGATGTTAAAATAAAAGAATTGGAGAGAATCTATAAAGGGGGATATTTTTCTAGATCAGAATTCTTTCCAATTGTAAGTGATGTTCTAAAGCGATATGTTATTTCCCCTTCAACACAAACCAATTTCACACCACGGTAGGAATGTTGCTTCGACTGAGGAAAATCTACCCCTGCACATGTTTGTTATTTTAGAAAGATTGCAAGTTTTGAACACTTTCCATCATAAGAATTTTGCAAACTCACTTAAGGAGTGCTAAAATACTTTCTCAATACAAAAATTATCTTTTGGGGAAGAAAAGAACTCACCACATTCAGGAACTGAGTATCTACATAGTGAAGGCCACATTAATTTAGTTCTTTGGGGGAATTGAGGAGGCCACTAAAGAACTTTTTTGTCCCCTCTTCCCTGGGGCTATCCTCTCTCTCAGGAGCACCAGGCTGGCATTGGCATGCTCACCACAGAGATCGTGTCTGAAGCTCAGTTCTACTGGGCCCTCCTGGAAAACAGCCACTTTCATTTAAAACTGGACAACTAGAGTTACTTGCAGCTCAGCTGCCTCAAACAAACTTAACAGGGCAAGCTTCCAGCAGGGAGGAATATAGTTAACAGACCCAGATGCCAAGTATCCAGCTGGACTACTTCCGTCTTCTCCCCAACTCCAAGACAAGAAAACTTTAAGCTCAGTTTATCAGAGTCAGAGTATTTTTTTTTATCAAAAATCTCCTTCTAGGAAAAAAAATTCTTAAGTAATTTTCTGAGGAACTTTAATGGAATTAAGATCTGCTCTGAGAAACTAGTTATCCACCTATTGAAATTTAACCAAAATTTCTTTTTAACTGCAACCTAAAAACGATTTTCTAAGCATTTTCTTTTCCTATATGAAATGAGGAAATCTTTGAATTAGCCTCCCTGAGTACTGCTTCTCAAACTCTCTGTGAGGGAGCATTAACTAATTAGTTAATTAATATCATTTCCAAACTATTGCCACTGACACTTTTGTAAAATTCAATAAAAATGAACTATTGGAGAAATGATATTTTTACATTATACAACACACAAGGTGAGATATTTATTATTAAATTCAACAGATATAAAATGATTCTCTTAAGTCTTAAGTCACTGGGAACATTCCTAAGGCTTATTCTGAGTTTTTGCGCTCATTCTTCCCATGCATTAGTGCCAGGCTGCAGGCCGCACCTGCAGTAGCCCTGTACTGACAGCCTCGACCTCTTCCAGAAAGCTTGTAAGAAACTCTATATGTTCTCATTATTACATTGCCTAAAGTGTATCAACATTTCTCAAAATAGGTTTCAAAGTACCTAAATATCTACAAACAACTCAAGGTTTAAGTAAAGTCTCTTTCATCTTGTGGAACTTTAAAACAAAAATCCGTAACTACTACTGAATGCTGAAATTCTTCAGTTCGAGAGGAATGAACTCAGAGAATGGCTTTGGGACTGCATATCAGTACCTAACTAAGTATGTCTCTTATAACCTTATCCATCTGGAAGATAGGGAAGAAGAGAAAAAGGAGGGTTGGAAATCATCTGGCAACTATGTAAGAAAATATCTTTAAAAATAGCTGTATTTTCCTAATTGGAAACTTGGAAAATTAGTTAAACTTAGAAGGAAAAAGAGAAAAACCTTTGGGGAGACTTTTGTACTTTTTTTCCAACAAGAAAACCAATTTCCCTACAAAAAGTTAGTTATTAGAAGTAGCCAAGCTAAACTGTGTATCAGTTGAGTCTAAGAAAAGATTACAGACACAGCTCCTGAAAAGTATCATTTCGGCTGCAACTGAGTGTGTTAATGCTGGTTGACTTGCATGCTCTGTGTCTGTGACTTCCTCTAGAGATTACCTAAGTACAAACCTCCAGACATTTGTGAATACAGCACCATTACCAACGGAGGACTCTTGCAATAATATGAAGTTCTACCTCCAGGGTCTTAAACAATTTCACTAGATTTATATTCATTTCTGGATCTGGTTTAGAGATGTCTTTTTGGGGAAATCTCATATACCGGCCGGCTTGATGGGCAACTGAAATAATAGTTGTAAAAAAACCTAATTAAAAATTGAAAGTGGTATGTATGTATGTGTGTGTGTGTGTGCGTGTGTGTGTGTGGGTATGCATACAGTATATATAGTGTACTGTTATTATTTATCACATTTATCATAAGTCTCAAACTTTACTCATTGTATTGGGTGATTAACGAGAGAATGGCTTTCAAGGGGCGGGTAGGCCCTTAACCAAGTATGAAAAGCATCTGCAGAAATCTAGGAAGTAGAAAAAATACTTTTAATTCCCAGTTTTGACAAATACTAATGAAAAAGTATTTGAGAAAGTAATTTAGCTTCTCTAATACTGAGTTTTCTTACCCATAAAGTAGGATAATTTCTGCCCCTGCCTGTCTCATGTAGCTGTTGTGAAATGCAAATGAAAACACTTTGTGAAGAAGGTAGAGAGCTATGGAGACAGGCCATTTTGCCCGTATTTCTAACACTGGAGTACCCTTCCTAAATCAACAGCCCATTTTGAAGTGAGATTCTTTCCTAAGGGATGTGCCATCCACAATAACCACTTGCATTCTTCCAAAGGAGTCTCCACGTACTTTCTACTCTTGGAGGATAACGTCTACCTTTTCCTGCACCCTTCACCTCTCCCTGCTGCGAGAAGGCTCTAATTATATTCAGCCCTGTGAAGCACAGTGGCAACTTGTTTGAATAATCAGGTTATTGATATCTGTAGAGGCCTTAAATTTGCAACCCAGAATAGATACCTTTTTACTGCAAATTAAAAGAAATGCCTTCACAACCATGTAAGCAATTTATCTACATATGTTAGAAGCCATAGATCTACCTGGATAGAGAAGAGTCCAATAACAGAATACCAAATTATACAAAATCAACAGAAAAAACTAAATATATCAGTAAACTTTGAAACAGAAGTGGCACGTAAGTCCCAGACAGGAATAATCTATCAGTAATAGATGATGAAATTATGGTTAGTGTTTGGAGGCAAGAAACTTTGGAGGAAGGAGATGCAACCACAGGACAAATAGTCAAGAATTATATGAAAACAAAGATTTAGGCACCTATCATCCACTAGCAATGACCTTCAAGATTATACTTGCTCATCGAAGCTAAAACAATGATGTCATCGTTCATATTCATGACTCCATTGAAAATGTAGCTGGCCTATTGGAAACCTTTATAGCTACTTCTCAAGCAGCGGGAATTAGTAAGTAAGGGTGAAATAGAGCAATAAAGCATCTCAGAGCTGTAGTTCAGATTGACTTCTATTCCTTTTATTGGGGCCATTTCATTTTAACGACATCAGAGTGTAATTGCTAAATCGGGTTGAGCACCTCCCACACTGGTGGTGCTGAAACCCTTAGAGCAGAACGCTGGGCATTTCTCACTGTGATGGCTCTGCCTGCCTGACTAAGAGGATTCTACCAATTATCTTCTACATAATACATATACAATATTAGACCCAGACATGGGCACAGAGACAGTCATATAAATTCCATGGATGTAAACTATAAAACTAATTGATTTGGTTTAGTTTCAATGAGGCCTAGATAATGTGGATTAAATGCAAGTTAGAATTATCTTGATTCCCATAGTCTGTCCTTACTAAATCCTAAGTATGGTATTCCATATCTCCACAAGTTTGGGAGTGCAGCATAGCAAATCCACCCGGGGCTTTTGTTAATATGCAGATTAGAATCCAGGAGGCCTGGGGTGAGGCCCAAAGCTCTGCATTTCTAACAAGCTCCAAGTGCTGCTGATGCTGCTGCAGGTCCAAGGATGCAATTTCAGTCGCAAAGGTGAGTTTAGCATACAGGTCCTGGAGTCAGTCCCACCCTGGGAAAGTTACCTAAGCAATCTGAGCCTCAGGCTTCTCACTTACAAAAAGGGAAGAAGAGAAGTATCTATCTCTATGGTTTGTTGTGAAGATTAAGTGAGATAATAAATGCAGTGGTCTGTTCCAGGCCAGGGACCTAGAAAATGCACCCAAAAAGCTAGCTCTTGTAACTTTTGTTATTTCTACTACCTCTTTGTCAATTAATTCATTGCTTCACTTGGCAAGGTAGTTATTGATTCTTACTAAAAACGAGGTCATGATAACTAAGAGGTCATGACAACTAAGAAAAGGATGGAAGGGGATAGCATATGAGGTCCACATTGTCCTAGATTTGACAGTGAAATCCAGAGCGAGCTTATGATTGAAGCCAGAAAATTGATAGTCACCCAAGTGGCCTTTATTTCTCTGCATCTGATCAATGTCCACGGCCCACCAGCTGCCTCTCCCATCAGCTCTCAACTCCACCAAGTAGCCTCCGGTTTCAATTACCATCACCTCCTAACTGCTCTCTTGCTTCCTGCCTTGGCCTCTTCTCGCCCGCCCATTTTCACATTCTAGTCAGAGTGACCTTTTAAAACCCCTCCCCCCCCCCTCCTGGTTTAGCACCCTACAGCCTGCAGAATCATGTCCAAATTTCAGAACAAGGTCTCAAGTTCCTGGGCTAAATTCCCCCCTCACCATCATTATCTCTTGCTGCTTCCTGGCCATATTCTGGCTGCCCTGGATGAAAGGTAGGACTGAAGATCCACCTTGCTGCTGGCTTCCCGCAGGCTATCCTCTCTGCCTGGAATGCCTTCTCCCAGATCTTTGCCTGGCTCCCTCTGAAATAAACCTAAGACCTCAGGTTAAATGTCATTTTCCCAGAAGCCTCTCCCGGCCCCCTAAGTGTGCTCCCACAGCCCCATCTACCTACCCCATTCTGGCTCTTGTCACACCAACCCCGCCCGTAAGCAGACCCTCCAAGTCTGTGATCTCTTTGTACCATTCACTTCTCCCTGCTCACACTCAACACAGGTGTGCTTTTCCGTGTATTTGTGTGGCTCCCTCATGAATGTTTGCCTCCCTCGTAGACTGTAATCTCCAGGCCAGCTGGGACGGGGCCATTTTCTTGCTCAACAAGACTGCTAAACGGTAACACTCATGAAATAAAACGTTGAAAATGAAGCTAATTATATTATAATATTTTTAAGAATAAATTGAATAAAAGTTGTGCAAGACTATTGTGCAAGACTTCTTTATTGCAAGACAAAGAAAACAAGTAGAAAGGGAGATATCAAATTTAAAGGATAAAAAGAAAATATCATAAATATATCAATTCTCCCTAAACTCATTTATAGGTTTGATGCAATTCTAACTGAAATACCAACACAGTGAGTCAAAGAATTTGATGAGATGATTCTAAAATTTTTGCAAGAAAAGAAAAATATCCATATAGCTATCACACTTATCAAGAATAATGTATTGGCAGGGTAGAATTTGTTCTGTTAGATATCAAGAGTTAATTGCTAAAAGGTAATGATAATTAAAATAGGGTGGCATGGTCACAGGGCTGGACAAATGGATTGTGGAGAAGTCTGACAAAACTAAGCATTAGTAAGGATGTGGTGCAATCAAACACTTACACCTGATGAGGATTTTAGGCTGGTTACTTTTAAAACTACAGATGAGAAGCAGGCTCAGAGGACTAGAATTTTGCTTGCCCTTTCGACAGACATTTGCATTTGTGAAGGAAGGGCGGGGATGAGCTTGTAGGGACCTGAAGTTGTCCACCCCAAGATATGACTCTTTGGCATCGGTATTGTTTTGGGCTGATTGCTTTTGATAAACTGGGACAGGGAAGGAGGCTCTGGGGAATGGAACTTGCCCTTGTTGGGACACATTTACATTTGTAAGGCAAATCTCTATCTGTAAAAGGTGCCTCCCTCTCTGTACCAGGAAGAAGAAGAGAGATGACCTTATCCATAGAAATTCTTAATGGGGAAGGCAAGAACTTAAGTTGGTTGCTGTCTGGCAATCTCATGTAACTGCTTTAGGGTGGTGGCGTCTAACCTTTCTAACCTTTACTTAATCCGATTTGATTCTTGTCTAAAAGTCATGGCATCACCCAATGACCAGACCCCACCTGCACTGATACCATTTTAACTTTTTTTCATGTTCTTTCCTTTGTCTTGTAAAGAGATGAATCATATACCTATGCCTTAAATTTAGCCCTAACCCTCAACTCGGGGCAGCAGCAGGAGCTCTGACTGCCCGTGGGTCCTGTCCCCACACATCAGCTCTGCCTGCCCATGGGTCCTGTCCCCATGCCAGCGGGGGCAGCAGAAGCGACGACAGCAGAAGCTCTGACTGCCCATGGGTCCTGTCCCCATGCTACACTATTCTCTAAATAAAAGAGCACTACTGCCAGATCTTAAGAGTCTAAGAAATCTTTCTTTCGACTCCTCGGCTCACTGACCCCGCATCACACCTGCTGGTGAGAATGCCGCTTTGGAGAGCAATCTGGTATTGCACAGTCCACTCCAAGCTCAATGTTTAAAGAGTCTTCTACATGGGTCCCAGTTGACTTGTAAAGAATATTCATAGATGGAAACAACGCCATCAATAGAAGACTAAGTGAAGTGTAGGATATTCACACATTTGCATACTATTAATGAAAGTGAGTGAATTACAGCTGAAAGCCATAACATGGATGAATCTTAGAAAAATCTCGCATGGAGGAAAAAGCAAATGACAGCATAAAGTCTGTTACTGTTTTTACAAAGCTTGAAAACACATGGAAAAACTATAAAGAAAATTCAGGATAAGATTTACCTCTGGAGATAAGGGAGAAAGGAGAACAGGGCAGGGCACACAGGTAAGTTCTACAGTTTTGGTAAAGTAGTTTATAGTTTGGTGAAGGATTCACGGGTTTCCATTTTTAGGTTATTCTTCAAGGTCCTGGAAAGGTGCAATAAAGACCATGTGGGAAAGCTCCTTAACCTTATTTCTTCTTAAACTGTTCAAGCAAAGCGAGTAAGCTGCCGAGATCAAGCTCTCACCATCTCCAAAGGTCCGTCCTTTCCCGAAGCACCACCACCAGGCAGACAAACAGATGCAAACCAGACTTCACGTGACAGCCCTTGCAAGGGACGTGCAGCCGTAGAAGAAAGCCCCTCAGCAGAGAGACTGCACTTACAGCGAATATGGCTCTACTTCCTCCTCCACAGTCTCTGCATTACCAGTTGTAAAAAGAGCAACTGAAATTCTCAGATTCAATAAAACTTTTCCATAATTCCCCACTCTAGCTGGGCAAGGGTCAATTTTCCATGAATGCCCTTGGCTTTGGTAGCATAAACTTTTAGTGACCTACGCTCTCTATCTTATCCCCCTTGAGCTTTACATATATTTTTCGTTTATTTAAAGATTGGCACCTGAGCTAACAACTGTTGCCAATCTTTTTCTTTTTCTTTTCCTTCTTCTCCCCAATCCCCCCTAGTACATAGTTGTATATTCTAGTTGTAGGTTCTTCTGGTTGTGCTATGTGGGATGCCGCCTCAGCATGGCCTGATGAGCAGTGCCACGTCCGCGACCAGGATCTGAACCGGTGAAACCCTGGGCCACTGAAGTGGAGCCCACGAACTTAACCACTAGGCCACAGGGATGGCCCCTACATATATTTTTCCATAAAACTTTTATATCCAAACATAGAACATTATAAGATCCTTCTTCGTATATCACTTAAGTCCTCAGGGTAGGAATTCATAGTTATGGGTTCCAGACTATCAGGAAGTCTAACAGAGGTGGCCCGTGAGTTAGCCTGTCTCTGATGGACTTGATTCTCCATTGTATTTTCATTTTGTAGCCATAGGTTTGATACCAGGTTCTGAGTCCCATTTTCTAATACAGGCTCTTACCTTGATATCTCTAAAGATGCTGTATAGCTCCTCCCTGTGGTAGCTTATTTGCAAAGATGATCACAATAATTCTTCCCATCCCTGTATGCATGCCCCTTTGTAATGTGACTTTATCACACCTCCCAGCAAGAGCTGGAGCCTATTTCCCCATGCCTTGAATCTTGGCTGCTCTTGTGATAACTGGACCCACACAATGCAGGGAGAATGATGTTGCATGACTTTTGGGACTGGGCCTTAAGAGGTCTTGCCCTTCTGTTCCCATCATCCTGGAATGCTGCCCTGAGACCACCATGGGGAAAAGTCAGGGCTGGCCAACTGGAGGGCGAGAGACTCCATGGAACAGAGCTGAGTCCCCAGACCAACCAGCCAAAGTCAGAGTCAGCCACCGTACATTTGAGTGAGCCCATCGTAGATTACCCAGTCCCAGTCAAGCCCCGGATGACTGTGGTCACGTGAGCAGGCTCAGATGGGAAATACGGAACTGCCCAGCTGAGTCCAACCTCAAGCGCTGAGCCACAGAATTGTGAACTAATAAAACGTTTGTTGTCTTAAGACACTAAGTTTTGGGAGGGGTTTGTTACATGGCAATAGATAACTGATACACTTCCTTTATTTTTTTACCTTTTATCTAAACGCAGTGTTGTGTATGTGTATGTGTCGAAGCTGAGCCACATTTACTGTAGCTCTTCCATCAGATTTTGGTCAAAGAGAGAAAAATGTTTGACTTTCTGTCTGAGGGTACTAAAGAATGAAAGTAAACTGGATAATCCCAGGACTTGAATACTTCATTTAGAAGGAATCCCATAGGTAGACTCTTTAGGATA
The DNA here is from genome assembly GCF_041296265.1 of Equus caballus. Lineage (NCBI taxonomy): Eukaryota > Metazoa > Chordata > Mammalia > Perissodactyla > Equidae > Equus > Equus caballus. Next base: position 88,959,327 of record NC_091699.1, read on the forward strand.
GGTTGTTTAGTAGTGAGACTTCTCAGGTAAGTTCTTTTTCAGAATAGAGTACATTTCAAATATTTTTCTTTCATTACTAGACATTTATCTTTTTTCATGTCAACAATCTCACATATCATTGTTTTCCTTCTCCATGATTCTCAACATTTCTCTTCCTAATTTGGAATTAGGTTTTACTTGCTTTCCTTTTTTATTCTTTCAGAATCTGTTTCTTTTTCTCTTTTCTGTCATTCTCATCCCTGACATCTTCCAGCTTGTGACAGAGGGACTAGATTGGTGACTAACACATAGGTCCCTGTGACTCTGATGGCTTCGCCTCCTTTGCCTCCAGGCATCTCTGATGTTTTCCATGGTCCCCCTGTCCTGCCTTTTGTTTATTTTCCTCATAAACTCCACTCTTCTCACTGCTGCCAGAAATCCCACTGTGCCTGCTCTGGTACGGATGTGAGAAACCACACTGCCAAGCAGCTCGGCTCTACTTGACAGATTAGAGATTATTTGCTCTTATTTAGCTGTGTCAGGGCAGTGCCGTATTTATTTTCCTCTTTGACACTGGTGACAGCTATTACTGGGCCAGCTCTGAATCCAGAGAGTAAATGAATGCACAGAGGAGGCATGGGGCCTTCCAGGCTGACTCAACACAGCCTCCCTGAGCTCTGCTGTTTTGCAGCCTACTGAAAATGGAGTCTCAGAGAACAGCAGCCCAGACAGTCTCACGGGACAGTGAGAAAAGCATGGTTGGGAGGGTGGGGGAGGGGGAGGGGAGAAAGGAAAGACAAGATGAAGACAGATGGGAGAAGAGAAAGGAAAAATGTAGGGATTTGTGGTTGATAAGAATTAACTGGGGGATACCGGCAAATACACTCCTGGCGCCATTGCCTCTCTGCTGCTGCCTGCCAACCCAAGCTGTTCGTATTAAAACACACACAAAGAGAAACAATAGAAGAAGCAGAGTTTCCCAGGAAAGGAAGCAGGCAGCATAGCCAAGCAGAGTTTTGTAAATCTGTTAGAAAGTTCCTTCCACTTGTTTTCCCTTTTATTTTCTCTTTCACATAATTGACACATGCAAGAGAATATCTACGCAAGTTATAAATTATAATAGTGCATATGTTGAATATGTGGAAACATAGTCCAACCCACAAGCCAGAATACTGCCAATAACTTGTCTCTTCTATGTGTTTCTTTCCATTCCTTTCTTTTCCCTTACTCCTAGAACTTACCACTTCACTGAATTTTGTGTTTTTAATTCCTTTACTTACTACGCTCATACATATATGCCTTCTCATCTATATGCATGCATGTGGATATGTCTGTTCTGTAGAAATATTGCATAATCTTGGTCATTTATGAACATTTTAAAAATGATTCAAACTACATTTGGTCTTATGGGACTTGATTTATTGATCTTACATTATGTTTCTAAGATTCATCCATGTCGTCATAAGCAAGTTTATTTCATTGTTTTTCACTGCTGAGTAATGTCATATTGAATGAATTTATTTGCCTATTATCCTTTTATGAAATATGAGTTGTTTCCAAGTTTTTGCTATTGTGAACAATGTTGCTACAAACATTTTTATATGTATCTCCTGGTGTACATGTGCAAGTGGGTCCTTAAGGAAAATACTCAGAAACGCAATTATGAGGTATACAAATATATACAAAGTATATAAAAATACATTTATAAATTTAAAAATTACATACTCACAAATATATACATTGGACTAAATTTATATGAAAGAGGAAAGAAGTAATAATAGACATGGTACTTCTGAAGAAGAATGTACTTTTTGTCTTACACTATAAGACAAAGACTTAATATGATAGTAATTAGGACAGTGTGTTATTGGTACAGGGATAGATTATAGAGCAATTAAATAGAATTAAGGATCTAGAGACAGAAACCACAGTACATGGTACAGGAGGCATTGCAGATCCTGGGGAAAGGTGGGACTAGACAATAAATGATCACAGGATAATTCATTATCCATTTGAGGAAGAAAATTGTAAATGGCTGTCTACTCTATACATGTTAAAAAAATCAGTTCTAGAAAATGCACTGACTGCAAAAGGCAAAACTTTAAAAGACTTTAGAAGAAAATATCTTTCTGACTCTGGGGTAAGAAAGGATTTATTAAACAAAATACAAAAATGCTAACCATAAAAGAAAAAAATTTATAAATTTGATTACATTAAATTTAAGAACTTCTGTTCATTAAAAGACATCAACAACAAAGTAAAAGCACAAGACACAAACTAGGAGAAAATATTTACAATATATAAAATTGAATACAGATTAACATGTGGGTCATATAAAGAAATTTGGCAAATGAATGAAAATATTATAAAATAACTCAATAGAAAAATGGACAAAAAACTTGAGTATACATTAATAACAAACAATCAGAAAGAGAAATTAAGAAAACAAACCCATTTACAATTGCATTGAAAAGAATATAATACCTAGGAATAAATTCAACCAAGGAGGTGAAAGACCTGTACTCTGAAAATTTTAAGACGCTGATGACAGAAATTAAAGACACAAATAAATTGAAAGATATACCATGCTCATGGATTGCAAGAATTAATATTGCTAAAATGTCCATACTACCCAAAGCAATCTACAGATTCAATGCAATCCCTATCAAAATGCCAACGGCATTTTTCATGGAACTAGAACAAATAATCCTAAAATTTATATAGAACCACAGAAGACCCAGATAGCCAAAGCCATCTTGAGAAAGAAGAACAAAGCTGGAGGCATCACACTCCCTGATTTCAAACTATACTACAAAGCTATAGTTATCAAAACAGTATGGTACTAGCACAAAAGCAGACATATAGATCAGTGGAACAGATAGAGAGCCTAGAAATAAATCCACACCTATGTGGTCAGCTAATCTACGACAAAGAAGGCAAGAATATGCAATTGGGAAAAGACAGTCTCTTCAACAAATGATGCTGGGAAAACTGGACAGCTTCACGCAAAAGAATGAAACTGGACCACTTTCTCACACCATATACAAAAAGTAAACTAAAAATGGGTTAAAGACTTAAATATAAGACCTGAAATCATAAAACTCCTCGAAGAAAACATAGGCAGTAAACTCTTTAATATCCGTCTTAGCAATATTTTTTGGATCTGTCTCCTCAGGCAAAGGCAACAACAGCAAAAATAAGCAAATGAAACTACACCAAACGAAAAAGGTTTTGCACAGCAAAGGAAACCACAAAAAAAATGAAAAAGCAACAGAAGATATATTTGCAAATATATTTGCAAATGATATTTCCAGTAAGGGGTTAAGATCAAAAATATATGAAGAACTCATACAACTCAGTATCAAAAAAACAAACAATCGAATTAAAAAATGGTCAGAGAACCTGAACAGACATGTTTCCAAAAAAGACATACAGATAGCCAACAGACACATAAAAAGATGCTCAACATCACTAATCACCAGGGAAATGCAAATCAAAACCACAATGAGATATCACCTCACACCTGTCAGAATGGCTATTACCAAAAAGACAACAAATAATATGTGTTGGTGAGGATGTGGAGGAAAGGGAACCCTTGTGCACTGTTGGTGGGAATGTAAATTGGTGCAGCCACTATGGAAAACAATACGGAGATTCCTCAAGAAATTTAGAAATAGAACTACTATACAATCCAGCAATTCTACTTCTGGGTATTTATCTAAAGAACATGAAAATACTAATTTGATGAGATAGATGCACTCCTATGTTCATTGCAGCATTATTTACAGTAGCCAAGATATGGAAGCAATGTGAGTGTCCATGGATAGATGAATGGATAAAAAAGATGTGGTACAATGATATAACGGAATATTGCTCAGCCATAAAAAAGAATGAAATCTTGCCATTTGCAACAACATGGATGGACCTAGAGGGTTTTATGCTAAGTGAAATACGTCAGAGAGAGAAACACAAATACCATGTGATTTCACTTACAGGTGGAATTTAACAAACAAAACAAAGAAAAAAACCAAACAAAACAGAAACAGACTCCCAGCTACCAAGAACAAACTGGTGGTCACCAGAGCAGGGAAGGTAGGAAGATGGGTGAAATAAGTGAAGGGGATTAAGAAGTACAAACTTCCAGTTATAGAATAAATAAGTCATGGGGCTGTGATGTACAGCATAGGGAATATAGTCAATAATATTGTAATAGCTTCGTATTGTGACAGATGGTTACTAGACTCGTCATGGTGATCATTCCATAACGTATATAAATGTGCAATCACTAAGTTGTACACCTGAAACTAATATAACATTGTAGGTCAACTATAATTCAATTTAAAAAAATGTTGGGTAGGTATTATATGAAAATATAATCAACTCCATTAACAATCAGGGAAACACAAATGAAAACTGCAATATAATTTCCTTTTACAACTATTAGATTGCCAAAAATTAAGAGCAAAAATTGGTACAACCACTTTGGAAAACAGTTCAGCGTTATTTTGTAAAAATGAATATTCATTTGTAGAGCATACCACCTGGCACTTCCAACTCTTAGGTTTATATACAAGATGGCCACCAAGTATGGGAACACAGACAAGTACATAATAACTGGTTTGTTGTTATTGCATTATAGTACATGATAAAATAATAGCATGCATATTTCCAGACTTTATAGCCACTCTGAATGCAGCCTAGAGAATTCTTCAGTTTTAATTAAATGTGGCAACAAGTGAAATCCCTCCTGTTCCAACCATATCTTTGCTCAGGCTCTTGAAAAACATCTTGGTTCTTTGTGTTCGTGGATTGCAATTCCCTAGAGAATCTGATGAAACATTCTCTCTCTCATGAAAAATTCATGAATAATTTAAGGGGTTCACTGCCTCCCTGAAGCCCTTCTGTGCACTATCCAGTATTCATGTTTCTTGGGTTAAGAATTCTGCTCTAAGTTATTTTTTTTCCAGCATTAGAGCTTCAAGCACGGAGGTATTGCTTGGCCTCCGTCTGTGAACTATACCTCTTGAAGTTTGGGTTGTAGACTAGCTAGCAAATGTGTCCCTTCTTCTAGGTTTAGGAATTGGTATTTGAGACTACTGACTCTCACCATACATTATCCTAGTTAAGGACAGAGCAAAAGCAATTCCAGAACCAGCAGTGAAGACACTTAGGTCTAAGGGTCCCCAGGTCAGCAGGCGTGATGACACAAGAGGGCAAAGCAACAGCTTTCACGAGGCCCCTTCACTCCTATGCCTTATGGTCTGATGGGCAGAGTGTCAGTCATGGCTTCTGTGGCATGTATGTTAAGATGCCCAACAGGAAGATCAATACTCTTGGGGAATACTGATATAAATAGGATAAACAACTTCACATTTATGAATCTAGGTTTTTCTAGAGTAAGTTACCCAGAGTCCAGCAATTCTAACCAAGTAAAATGGATTCATACCATCCCTCCAACTACCTTCAGTAAGAAAAGACAGATTCCAGTTCTATTTTGCAATTATATTCACAGATCATTCTTAAATATTCCGATTTTTCCTAATTGCTAGCCATAATGATAAATGTAAGAATCTTAAATTACTGAGGGCTTGCTTCATCTAGCAGATAAGGTTATTAATTGCAACACACCATAGGAAATGTAAATATTAGGAGAACGAGGAGAACAAGGAGGTTCCAAGAGCGCGTGTTCTGAAGTCAGGCTGGCTCTGCCATTTACTACCATCGACTTGCTGTGTAACCTTGGGCAAGTCCCAACTTCAGCATTCTTGTATGTAAAATAAGGATAATAACAGTACTCACTACATAGGGGCATTGTGAGAATAAAACAAGATAATGAGTGTAAAAAGCATAGGTCAGTGTCTGGCACATGGGATGAGATTTAAAAAGTGAATTATTCTTAAAATTAACACTCTGTTCTTCATCATTTAGATCCATATCCCTTTCTCTAAATAGTTTTGAAATTGTGGAATTTGTTTTAATTTCTCATAACAGAGAAACTGAAAGAATATCATTTTCATTGCTCTTAAAGAAGAAGCATTTCATGGATATTGATGAGTTCTGAGGACAAAATGTGTGTGCTGACGGTAAGCATTAGGTAGGTTGTCATTGTGATGATATATCTAGGTAGCATATAAGGGTGGGGACATATGGTCAAGATAAAGGAATAGTCCCCAAGAGAGATGGAGGAGATGAATAGGGAAATATTTCAAATACATGGGTTTTATTTAAAAACAGAGACGTTTTAAAGATGTTTCGTAAGTGATAAAATGGCAAGAGGACTAGAAAAGTTGGTTGAATTATCTAAGTACAGCCCATCCTTAAAAAACTTTTTTAAAGATTTCTCTGATTTGATTGCCAGAAAGGATATTGTTAAACTTTCTCATGTGATATGAACGATGGTTTACGTCTAATTTCTGAAATCATATGAAGTTAATAAAACTTAAGAACTTTTTCATTTAAATAGACCCAACGATCTCAATTCCTATAAAGCATCTGAGTCCAGTTCTAAAATCAACCCATAGTTTAGTTAGATACACTCTTTACCCACAGAGGACCATGGCCCATTAGCTGAGTTTTCATTCGTGTCCCATAATCACCCATCATGGCCTTCCACGTTCTCCTAAATTTCTGATCCTGGGCTTCATGGCCATCTGTCAGCTCACCCTCCAGCCCTGCAGTCCCCATATTCTCTTAGACTGCTCTGTGAACCCTCCTCTCCAACTCGGAACCTTATACAATGTTTCCCACTCCCACCTGGACTAATGCACTTGATGGATGGAAAATCTAACTGCCTCATCCCTCTGCATTAAATGACTTCCCAGAATCTATCTCCTCTTATTCTCAGAGTCCAATCTAACTGACTGTCCTAAATCTTCCCGCCCATTTCATGCAAGTCTATCTGTACAAACCTAGGCATCCCTTCTTCCTCATAAAAATGTGAATTCTTTTTGGATGGGATTCCCAAATAAAAATCTCTCATGTCCATGAGAACTCCTATGGGACTAATGAAGAAATGTGACATGTTAGTGAATACTGACTCATTCATATATTTTTTTTAGCTTAATATTTTAAATTTTATTTTTCAGTGCTAATAATAAATAGAAGTAAAGTACATTTTTGGCATTAAGATTTGACTCTGGAGCCAAACTATTTAGTTACTAATACCAGCTCTATTACTTACACTGTGTTATTCTCTCTAAACCTCGGCTGTCTTAACTGTTAAATGAGGGTAATAATAATATTTACTTAATAGGATTATTTTGAGGATTAAATGAATAATCCATGTAAAGTACTTTTAAAAAGGGCATGGTACATATCAAGCACTCAGTAAATGTTTGTTGTATTGTTCTTATTACCATTAATTTATCAGAAAAATATGACCAGTCATTTGCTAAGGTTTGAGTGTAAGTTTGAGTGACCCATACAATGAGAGCCACCAAATTATGAAAGTATCAGTTTGGCCTGAATTTAAGCTTATGCCTTTCCTTCAGAAGTTCTGAAATTGTACCCAGAAATCAACAGCACAAAAATACATTCTTGTTTCTTATCGTACAGTACCCAAAACAATTGGGCTTGCCAATATTCTTCCATTATTTCTGCCCATAGGACAAATGGGAAATCACTCATCACCTCCTAGGGGTTGAATCCAATGGACACCCCAGTTCATATCTCTCTTAACTTCTCCCATGTTAGACACTGTCCACCCTTCCTCTCCTTCCTTTGACTTCCAGACACATGCCCTGCTGGTTTTCATCCCGTTTCTCTGGCGCATACTTCTTAGTCCTTTGCGAGCACCTCTTCCCTCTCTTCAGATAGTGCTGTTGCCCAGGTGTCTTCCCTTCTCACTCCACACACTTGCCCTGGATGACCCCATTCTCTCTCAGAATTTCGACAAGTTGATGACTCCACATCCACCTTTACTGCCACTGCCTAAGGCCAGGCCCTCGTCACTTCCAACTTGGCCTATGAAAATTGCCTCTTAAATGGTCCCTTGATGCCATCTTTTCCCTACTGTAAAATTTCTCCTTCACACGGCGACTAGAATGACCAGCCTAAAGCGGAAATCTGACCTTGTCACTCCCACACTGAAGCTCTACAGTGGCTTCCCTTACCTTGCTAGATAAGACTCTCAAATCTTTAACTCTCTCTCCCTTCTGCACTTTCATCTCGCGACCCACATTAAGAAGGCACCTACAAGTGTTTGTTGTTCAGATTATGCCCAGTGCGAACAGACAACATGGTTCTAAAAGTTTTCCAAGGGCTGCACTTTTTATCCAAATCACTTTCCATTATAAATTATTGATTGCAACCTTACAATCAATTAGAAAGTTTCCCAAATCCAGTAAATGAATATCACCAGATCTCTTGAACTGAAATTTTTTAGAACAAGTCAATTATACATAACACACACACATTACACATTGTTGCACTTTTTAAAAAATTTTTAGATTTTTCATGATGATGAATGTATATTATATAAATGCATACTCTTATGTATACTTAAAATCAGTTATACAAAGGAAACAGGGTAATAGTGAAAACTGATTATTCCATAATTTGACAGCATTGTCCACAAGTTTCGAATTTGGATCCACTATAAATTTCAGATCCTCATGTTACAGAACTGCTAAAGATCCATCTTTGCTATGAACCAATGAACATGTGTTGAGAGTCCACACATCCCAGAGCCTTCAGTCAATGTCCAGGAACAATGTAGAGGGATGCAGAGGAATTCAACAGAAATTGCTAAAGGAAGGGGGTGATGGTACGACCTGCTGGGTCAGGAGCCCAGGTTCTGAATCCTGCCCTCACTGTGACCCTCCTTCTCACAGACGGTGAGATTGTGATAACTAATTAGCCTTTCAAGATGTTACTTTCCTCTTCTTCAGAATGAGGGGCTTTAGTTACACGATCTCTAAGGCCCTTGCCAACTTTGAAATTTGAGTACTTAACTATGGCTACCCACCGAACAGAGGTGCCCTCCCCTGAACACGCTCTGAGAAGGATCCAATCCAATCTACTGCGTCTCAGTCACAGACAGCTCAAAGACCTGTTGGGTCTCCAGACCTGATGAGCCTCTACAGTCTAATTCCGGCACACCTCCACCTTCAGGTGCCAAAATCTTCAGCTTCCTCACTGCCTTAACCAGGCTGGACATGTTCTTATGACATAGTCTGAGTTGTTCTAGGCTTAGATCAATAAAAATTTCACAGATAATTCATCATCAAAGCCCCCTGCTTCCAGGTCCACAGAATGATCCCTCTGTAGGCTTCCCATGACGCACCCCAATCACTTCATAAGGGAAGGGCTGGGTGAGTGACAGTGTGTGTTCTTAGCTTTGGTTTCTTGTGTTGGGATATAACAGCTGTGTGCAGTAAAATTCCAGGGGAGGGCTGGCATATGAGACAATGTAAGACATCCACACCATCACAGGCATAGCAGCTGGACAGGTCTGCTGCAGTGGAGAGGTAATGCATCGGGTAGGATTATCAGTGAATCGGACTGGCTTCACCATTTTGTACCACATTTTGCTTTATGATGAGCTGCAAGCCAGAGACTGGATAGTTAGATGTGGGGTTTAGCAGCATAACCCATAAAATATAACGAGAAAAAACAAGTCTGCATTCTACAGTGTATCGACTGAAAACCATCCCGGTGGTAAACAACTCTGGTGATATTTGGAGATGCCTGTGTCAGACTTCTCTCTTGTAAACCTTCTCTTAGAAAGAAAACGCTTGACATATAGTTAGCATTGTACTCCTGTCGAATACAGGTAGAGTCCTGCAAAGAGGATGGGAAAAGAACGCAGTGTGCTTATCTGCATTATTTAAGCAAAAAAACCCCCCAAAAACCACAAAACAAAAGAACGGCATGCGTTTCACATAACTCAAGCCAATTATACACATTCCCTAAGTCAGAAGTCCAAGACTCAGAGAGAAAATCCAGCAATCTAATTCCAGTTTGCTTTAATTCGAAGCCTTGTGTTTGTCAGAAGACATCTAAGCTTTGGAAGTGAGCCAGAAAAATGTGTAAAGATGTGATATACTGAAAAAAATACACAATTCACCCAGTCAGTGTGAGTCCAGTAAGTGTGCGATTCCTCCCACAGATCACTGGCCCCACAGCCTCCTGGATCTTGAGCTCTGAATGTCACTTACCCTATGACGATACAGGAGATGGCAGTTCCCAAGAAGGCGTATGTTAAAATAGATCCTAAGTTTTGAAAAAAGTGTCTCTGGGGAGAAAAAAATATATATTTCGTACAGTCCATCAGCATTTTTTCTTAGTGTAACAAGATATAAAAATAAATGTACGTACTTTCAAAGCCCCTCCCTGCGCTTTCTGTTGAGGCGCGTTTTGTTTTCTGGAGCCTCAGTTCCTGGCCTTATTGTACAAATAAGACTTGACTGATTTACACTGCAAAGGACAGAGGTTTCTCAAAGAAATAGGGAAAAAGTACATCTGGAAGGTGACGGGGTAAAGACAAGAAAGACAACTGCCGGAACCGGCCAGACCTGAGAGGGGAAGACACTGGGCCAATTTCCATGTGGGACGCTGGGATGATTTATGGAAGACAGAGTAGTTAAGAAGTTTTGTTGTCACTGGAACTCCTTTAGCATTTTAAAAGCACTATTCTAAAAGATTTAGGTTGCCTTTTGACTTTTATTGGATCTCTGATATATTTCTTCTGAATATGAATAATGGTAATGAAACAAAACCTTAATCACCTACAATTTATTTTAACAAATCACACAAAATGATGCTGAGTATTGGGGCTCGAGATAAGGAAGAGTAACCTGAATAAATCCAGCCTGCTAAACCTTTTCAGATGCCTGCCTGGGAAAATTCCCTTCCAGTTCTATAAGTGGGATCTGAGGAGCCAGGACTGACAGCAAGAGGGAGCCTGGAGTACACAAGAAAATCAGGTTGGGACTGAACCAGCTGCCAGGCTGCTTGCAGACAGGCCAAAGGAAGGAGAGCCCCAGGCATCTCCGGGTTGGGGGTGGGCAGCAGAAAAGCAGCCTCACCACCTCTGCATCTAGAAATCTTCCAGGCCAGAGCCTTGCTCTGTGGCACTGGGGGCGATGACACTTACACTATTATGTGAATTACTAATCTAGGAAGTGTGCACATTCAGGCTGTAGCTAAGTAAGCTCCTGCAAGTGCACAGAAACTGCAAAACTTGACTTTCTCTCTATGAGCATCAACAGCTGAGTATTAACAAAGCATTCTTGATTTCCACCCTGATGGATGAACCCGATGTTAATTAACAGCAAACTCCTTGATTGTAATCATCTGGAATAACATTGTCCAATAGAAATATAATGCAAGCCAAGTATGTCATTTAAAATTTTTCTAGTAGCTACATTAAAATTAGTTTTAAAAAAGCAAAATGAATTTTTAAAAATTTTGGTGAGGAACACTGGCCCTGAGCTACCACCTGTGTCAGTCTTCCTCTATTTTGTACGTGGGATGCTGCCACATTGTGGCTTGATGAACAGTGTATAGGTCCACGCCTAGGATCGGAACCGGGTAACCCCACGCCACCAAAGCAGAGCATGCGAACTTAACCACTAGGCCACTGGGCTGGCCCCGCAAAATGAATTTTCATCATATGATGTGTTTTATTTAACCCAATATATCTAAAACATTATCATTTCTACATTAAATCTATATAAAACATTACTGAGATTTTTGCATTCTTTTTTAACACTAAGTCTGTAAAATCCAATGCGTATTTTACACTTAAAGGCCATCTTCATTCAGACTAGCTGCATTTCAGGGGCTTAACGGCTGCATGTGGCTATGGGCCAGTGTATCAGACAGAGCAGGTTTAGCAGAATTCTAAGCATGTCAGATTTGGATCTGTATTGCATAATCTAAGATAATGATATTCTTACCAAATAGGTAAATCCATGAAATAACTGTCTTTTCATTAGTGCTGGTAAAATTCTCTACTTATTAGTAAAAGAATAAAATGATTACTATATATTTACCTTCTTCAGGCTATATCCTGCGTGAAATATAATTGGTGGCAGTAAAACATTGAAGAAGATTTCTGGATCAAATGTCATCTGCCAGAAGAGACAAAAATTGCAGTTAGGAAGATGCTCCTTGGGGCCACTCAAAAATGTGTTTAAAAAACCAGTTAGAGTCATCTTTGCTAAGACTGAGTGAGGCATATTAACATGCTTTTCCATTAGCAGAGATAAAAATAAGAGAAAGTGTAAACTCAGAAAGCCATAAATGCAATATCACTGTAAAGTAATATTTTACATGTAACTTCTATACTCCATTCTATCACTATCAACAACTACAACAAAGCCTCATGAAACCTCTCTGGGCAAAGACAACTTTTTCCTTTGATTTTGATTAGTTATTCATTTCTTATACTTTAAATGTTTTTATTCTACTTTACATTTTTCTGGTCAAAGGAATTGGAGTGCTCAAACAGTTTAGTTTCTGACAAGGATTTATTTAAAGTTTTCCAAAGTAAAACATTTTTAGAAATTATCTGTTTTCCCTACTTTGTCCCATTCAAAAGTTTAAAATATTTTCCAGACTCTGTAGAAAAACACATTTGCAAGTGAAAATGGATTTTTCTAGTATTTGTTTATAGGCTTTTACTTAAATGGTAAAATAAACTTGGCCAAAAAATACATATATTACTTGAAGTACAAGGAGATGAGATGTAGAAATTCTTGAATCCAATATCTGCTATTTGCTGGGTAGTCTGAAAACAAAAGCTCACTTAATCTTTAAAACCTTCCTTGGACGCATCCTCTTCTTTCCCTACTTCTCTCTCTCTCTCTCACTTACACACACACACACACACACGCCATTCATTATTTCGCCACCAAGGCCTTCTTACCTTTATAGGACTCATCAAAGTCTTTTCAGATGTAGGAATTTCACAATTATAATTTCTAACTTCCTCCCCCTTTGATGCCGGACTGCTCACTCATCTCTGAAGCTGAATCTCACAGCCCCTCCTCTCTTTGGTCCACTTTGCTGTCCGTCAGAACTGATCCTTCTCTTCCTGGCTCTTTCAGCACTTTGGACCCTCCCTTGTTGCAAATATGTTTAATAACATACTTGCTGTGATGATTGGTTTGCGTTTGACTGTTCCCCTCATTATATTGGGAATTTATCAAGGATCATAATGATGCCTTAGTCAATTCTGTGTTGCTCTCATCTCTCCCAGTGCCAGCCCATTGCTCAATGTATATTTGCTGAATTGAAAGAAAAATTGATTACTTTTGAGAGTCAAAATGGAATGAATCGTATGTACCCGTAACATCCTTACACATCACAGGTAAGGATGATTTAAATAAAAATCAAGAAAAGCCTCTCCTGACTCCTTTTCCACTTTGGGCCTAATTGAGCTTTGCCAGAGGCCTTCTTCTCCCTTCCCCATAGTGGCCCCTCAATTCTACTCATCTCACATTTGGGAAGGGGGAGGTGGGGGAAGTAGGAGCCACTGAACTGAGCCAGCCCCTAGTTAGTCACCCATTGAGGTTACAACCTCCTGTACCAGTGAGCATTCAGGTAGACCAGTGATGGTCCATCCATAGTGCTCTGTGCCTCAGTTCCTTCATCTTTAAAATGACGATAATGATGTGATCCCTAATTCTAAAGTAGTGACAGAAATTAAATGAATTAATATTTGCAAAGTCCTTGCAGCTTTGCCTAACATCTAGCAAGCACTTTTAACTATTTATTACTAAAGAAAGGAAAATATGTGAATAAATATTTTCAAGTTATACTATTTGAAGAAACTGTCGTGTTGTCAGGAACTCTTGAAGGTTACAAGTCTGTAAAAATTGGGCAAAGATCTTACTTTTCCTTTTAAGTTTACTCTTTTTTCTAAGACTATCTGAAACACCATTATTGATCTATTTTTATGAGGCCTCTTTGTGAGTCTATCAATTGCATATTTGAAAGTTTTTAGCAAAGAGATATATCCTGAGTGCTGTGGGAATGAAGTAGGCAGGTGTGGCCATCTGGAAGAGAGCATCACAGTGGCACAACATCTTGGACAGAAAATTCCTTGCCTCGGCAGTTTTTCTGCAAAAATCAGGTTAATCACTCAACCAGAACATTTCAATAATCAGAATGCCCCATTCCCTGCATGCAGGTTAACTAATGTGTCATTGAATTATATTTTCTGGAGCAGCCAGATGAAACTGGCAGGCTGAGAATGGCATGCAGCATACAAGGATTTATTTGTATATACAAAACAGATTTGTGTTCCTTTCAGACTTGCTATAAGCTTAGGAACTGCTAAATCAGAGTTCTGGGAGTAACTCCAAACTCAGACAATTTCTCAGAAATGGCTGGATCTGCCACTGCACCAACCTCCAGATGGCGATTCCAGGTGTCATTTTCCTCAGACTTTGTGTTCAAATCATGGCCTTGGAGGTGAAATCGTTTTTAAGGCCCAAACAATTAAAATTTTTCATTATAGTATGATGGGCAGAGATCTAAGACAAGGGAGAATGGAAAAAGCAGAAAGCTAAAAATATTTCAGCTAAAGACGTTAGTCTTGTAGGATACAAACCTTATAGACCAGGACTGTCCAACAGAACTTTCTATGAAGATGGAAATGTTCTATAACAGTACTGCCCAATATGGTAGCCACTAGCTACATGAGCTATTGGGCAATTGAGTTTGTAGCCTAGTGCAATTGAGGGATTAAGTTTTTTATTTCACACCTATGGCTAGTATGAGCCCAAATGTATTGGGCAGTACATTTATAGACAGTTACTAGAATTTAAAAATTCATACCATCCAGTTTTTAGATGGTCTATCATACTATACAAGGTATGGCTAGAATTTGCAGAAACAGACCCGAGACTCTGAGATGGAAGAATTATTAATGTTTCATGAAAGTAGTGAGATTTTTAAATATTGGATTCAATTCTTAAAATATTAGATAATATGGGAGACAGAAAAGTATCAATATGTTCACAGAGATGCCGTAATTTTACCTTTTATCTCATATATGCAATGGTATTTGGCTGTGAATGGCCCAGACACATATTCACAGAAATAATCAACCTGAAAACTTCCAAGAGTAGAAAGGAAAGGTACCAAGTTTAATTCCCAAGTTCATTAGAAGGTTATAGCTATAAAATTCTGTTTGGGCCTGAGTATTAATGCATCCAGCAACTCAAAATGACTTACCTGGGAAGAAATACCAGTGTTCTACTCAACTACTAAATAAATAAGCACTAAAATAACCACCTTAATGGGGAACTGTGATTTATGTGGCATATTACTCCCAAAGAGGCCTTTTAAAAACATTGTTCCATCAACTCTGACAACATTCCTGAGCGGTAACTGGCAAATGCAGTTAGCTCCATTTTCCAGAGACAGGGGAAGGAATGAATGGCATGCCCAGTGTCAATCAATGTGACAGGGACATCACCGGGAATTGGGTGTACATGCACGGGCAAACTAAATGTGTGCTTTCCAAGGGAATACCAGGCTAACAGAACCACTTCAAGCAAGATTTAGGAGTGTTTAAGAGAAGTTGGCACTCAGAAGTAGACTTTCATGATTTGGGCCATTCTCAATTCCTTTGGAAAAGTAACAGTGGCTAACAAAACAATGTGTTCAATCATCTTCAATGCTTTGTTTGTTAAAAACAGAACAAGCTTCTTCTCTGCTGCAGAGCACTTGCAGATGTTTGATGGATAGACTGAATCCATGAAGGTCATAGTCAAAGAAAGGAAAGATGCTGTGCCATTTCAGGACGGAGATGGGGCTGAGTCGTAGCTCAGAGTCCTCTAGGACAGAGATGCTGCTCTGGGCTTTCTCACGCTGCAGGGATGCTCAATGTTGAAGCAGTCTATGAGTTGGGTTTTGAAGGATGGGTAGGAGCCTTTCTGTGGGACGCCAACATAGAGAACTACTCTCCTTTGTCTGCTCTGCGGGCAGTGGGCCAGGGTTGATGAAGCCACAGAGGAAACTGCCAGCTTCCTGGAGTTTCAGTTACACTTGATAGCAATTAATTTGAAATATTTTAAATATTAAAATAAATTCAGATATATTTAAAAGTGAAATTCAAAATCTGTATACAAGGAAACTTGGCTGGTTTGGGGCAGGCAGCTTTGGGATGCGCCTAGAGACGGCTCAAGGATGGGCATGTCCTTTCCTCTGCCCTAAGGTATGCTTTGGTGTAAGAAGCACTAGGGTGGGAGAAAGAAGAGTAGATTCTGAATGTTTGATGAAAATATACCACATACTAATTAGACTATGGATTGAGGATAGGAGGCACGGGACACACTTGGGAAACAGAAACAGACAACATGGGGCTCCTGAGGGATGGAGAAAGAGGTCCAGGCCTGGCATGCGGGTACCACCCACACTATGAACCTCACTCTGACTCACTGGAGATGGGTTTAAACTATATTCATTCAAACATGAAGACAAGTAGGGATATTTTACACAAGCAGGATTAAACAATAAAATGGCTATTGGGAGTATAAATTTGCATAACCTTTAGGAGGGTAACTTAGCAATAGGTATCAAAATGTTAAATGTCCATACCATTTAATTCAGCAACACCTAATCTGAGAATTTATCCTGCAGATATGCTTACACGTGTGGAATGACGTTAGAACAAGAGCATTCATTGCAGATAAAAGAATGGGAACAAAGAAAGCACCGAGGATAATTGTACCATGGACTGGATAAATAAATTACAGTATAGTCCATAAAATTGAAGACTAGGCAACTATTAGAAAGGCTTAAGAAACTATGAACTGATGTGGTTGCTCTCTAAACTTTGTTGTCAAGTCAAAAGAGAAAGGTGTTGAATAGCACGTCTAGCGTGTGTAACAAAAATTGCTATGGGCCCACCATGCCCCATTTCCTTTTTGTCCTGGCCAGTGACCTAGACTACATTTCCTTGTGTCATGTGGGGCCATATGACAGAGGTCCGGCCAATTGAATGTGTATAGAAGCAATATAAATAATTTGCAAGCCTGGTCCCTAAAAATCCCCTAGATCTTCCACGCTCTCTCTCTCTCTGCCTTTGTGAGCTCATGTAGAGTATCTGGCAGAGGTCACAAATCCCTAGGGATTGGTAGAACCACTACATCAAAGGAAGTTGGGATGATTAATGGCTCCTAGAGAAGACGGCAGTGCTCCCCTCACTAGCTCAAAGGCCACACTGGATTGGGACATGAACAAGAAATAAAGCCTCATTGTGTTAAGTCATTGGGATTAGAGGTTAAAGCATTTGTTCTATTCCACAATTTGTGTGAAAAAGAAAAGGGGGAGCGTAGAATATTTACCTGTGTATATACACTATTGGTTGCCTCTGAGGAGACTAGGGAGGAGAATTTGATGGCTGGAAGCAGGGTAGCGGCTGGAAGAAAGATTTTCTGTGTGTACTTAGTGAAGGGGTGACTTTCTTTGCCCTGGCTTCACATCTAGGGATACAGAAATGATCACTGCTTAGCGCACTGCCACCCATCATTTTCCCCACCATGACACACACAGAAAATGATTATATTGGGTCAATGGAGTAGACCATGGGGAAATTAGAGGCCTGAAGAGACTGCTCAGGGCTGAGAGGAGAGACTGGGGCTCCAACCGTCCTCAGCCAGAGATGAGGATGAAGGAATTTATATCTGGTGGTGCACCTGTAACCGATGGACACACCAGCTGGGGAGTGCTGTGCAGGGTTGAACACTCCTGGCCCTGGTCCCACCTGACACTCACCCCACCCCAGGAAAGAGAGTGACCAGTCTGATCGGTGAGTTGGAGAGAAGGAATTGAGTGTGTGCAACTCAGCAGCCCCCTTTCCATGTTGGAAGCAGCATGCTTGCTGGAAGTGGATGGCCCTGGCTTCTCCCAGCCCTCAGCTTTCTAAGAGCAGAATCCACCAGAAAGGCCTAGGATGTCTAGCTGGGTCTGTGGCTGAGTGGATAAGTCTTTCTAATTCTGGAGTGAAAGACAAGAAAGCCAGCTTACGGACCAAGCCTCATTATTTCACCTAACTTTTGCTCTTCATCTTTCTCACTTCTGTATCCATATCTCAACCAGTTACAAAATCAGGTAGGCAAAAGTGATGATATTGAATGACCCCTTCAAAATTCCAACATACCTTTTGGTACTTTTTGAATGTTGAGCCATGTGAATGTATCACTTACTCAAAAATTAAATTAAAGTCATTTTTTTTGTCGTTAAAAAAGAAGAAGTCTTGGATAGATTAGTTTGTTGGGGCCTCAAGATTGGCCTGGAGGAAGGAAAACCATTGTCAAGCTGTAGTTACCAAAATGAGCACAAGGTAATAACAATCTGAATGGAGGTGGCTGTGACAGAATGGAGAGAAAGGAACAAACCCAGGAGACATCCATTCATTCAACAAGTATTTACTTAGAATAAGCCAGGCGTGTGGCAGGGAGGAATGGCAGGGCTTGCAGGTGAAATAGAGAGGCAAAAATGAAAACCCCCAAAAGAATCTGTTTTTGCACCTGAGCGAATGACTGAGAGAACGTGACTGGGGAGGAGGTGACCTGGCACAAGTAAGAGGGTCACAAAAGCTGAGGGCTAACTGAGGCCTCGGTTCCCTGAGTCTCAGGGGTCTGTGAGTCACTCGGAAATACGTGAATGGCGGAAAGGTCAGGGCCAAGGAGAAATGACCCAGATCATCAGCACAGAGGAAATGAATTGACGAGTATAGACGGGATCCCCAAGGAATGAGCGCCCTAGAAAAGAGAAGAGGACCAGAGCAGAAGCCTGGGACTGGGAAGAAGTGGCAGTCCCGGCGGAGGGACAATGAAGGGACGATCAGAGAGAGGAGGAGGAGGCGGTGGCTCAAGGCACAGAGGCTGGGGAGAAGAGCAGCGAAAGAAGGAGGCAGGGCCGCCAGCCTCAGCCAATAAAAGTACAGGTCGCCCAGTGAAAGTGGAACTTCAGATAAACAACAGTTTTCCAGAATAATTTCTTAGTATCACACTTGTAACACACTTTTTCCCAATTATTAATTATTTATCTGAAATTCAGTAAGTAAAGAGAGAGGCAAGAATGAAAAACCCCAAATGAAACTGCTGTCACGCCTGGTGGACTGAGGGACCAGCGGGGAGCAGCTGACTCTCCCTACCCCGGCCTGGTGTTGACGACCTCGAAAAGGGGTTTCAGGGCCCAGGAGGAGTCCTTTGGATTTCCTAATTAGGAAGTGGTTGTTGATCCTTTTCAACTGATTTCAACTAAGAAGTGGGTACAGGGAGGTAAGGGAAAAGTGAGTGAGGCGAATGTGGAAGCAGTGGGTTCCAGGTCCCTCATTTGGGGGGTGGAATGGCAGGCTCTTTAGGGAAGCTGATGCATGGCTCTTAGACGAGATAGAGGAAGGCAGGAGATGGGAGACAAAGGTACAAAGGCCACGAGGGAAAGAGGAGGAGAGCAGAGCAGGACATAGAAAGGTGAGGGCTTAAGTTTAGGGAGGTAAGGAAGTGATACGAGCAGCAAAAAGCTAATAAATCAATGTTTTTAAAAATGGGAGAAATCCTACCCTGGACATTTAAATCTGTGGTACAGCCTCACTCGGGATGTCGCCCACAGGAGAAAGCACTCTTTGATTCCTCCAGCTGTTTCGTCCAGAGCTGCCGTTCCTGGCAGGCACTCCCTAGAGAAACAGGCTTTCCCTCGCGTGGGCTCATGTTCAAGAGACACTCAGTGCCATGGACACACAGGCTGCCCCGGGGAGAAGCTGCCTGGGAGGGCACCCACCTAGGGGTCTGCAAACTGCTCGCTGCCCATCCCCAGCTCCAGGGAGGGGTGGCTGTGATGGGAAGTGGCCACAGCAGCCCCTGCGCCCGCCTGGCCCTCCCCTCCGGCACCTGCCTGAGCAGTTGTGAATTCACCTGTTGCACACACTGGGAAGCAGTGTCAGATTTTCTTTGAGTGAGGGGTTCCTCTGCTAAAAAATGTTTGAATCCCTAGCCTAATATTGTTCCCAGAAAGTTCAAAGGACATGTGGAAGGTCACCGGGCCACACAGAGCTTAGAATCCTAAACTAGAGCTGTTTCTCTTTTATTATACTTATGTTCTTCATTTTGCTTCAAACAAGTTTTAAACGATGTGTCAGAGTTGAAGTCCTCCCCCCCACCCCTCCCCAGAAGTAACCAATACTCTGAAGTTAGAAAGTTCCTTCCATGACTATATTCTTGTACTTCAGCTACATGTATCCATAAGCAATAATTTGTATTATTTTTGTATAGTATATTACATATAATTAGCATATTTTTAAATTTTACAGAAACTTTATATACATATAAGTAGTACATTACATATAGTGTATTTTCAAATTTTACAGAAACTTAACTATAAATATCCTTTTGTATCCTACTTTTTACATTCAACATTTTTTTTAAGATTTATCTATATTAATACATGTGGATCTCGTCCATTTGCTTAAACTGCTGTCTGGCATTCTACTGGATGACCAGATCATCACAGTTTCCTCCTTTCTCTAACAAGAGAATTCAGGCAGTCAGATTGTTGCCTATTTTTGCTATCGCTAAAAATAATGCAGTGGAGATTCTTGCACTTCAGTCTTGCAAACACATGAAAGTTTCTCTAGAAGTGGAAAATACCTAGAAATGGAACTGCTGATAAGGCATATGAATCTTCAACTTGAGTGGGTATTGCCAAATTACTTTAAAGTGGTTATACCAATTTATACTCCCATATGAGAGTGTAAGAATATTCCCCCACATTCTAGCCAAGACTTAGTATTGACAAATTTCTAATTTTTGACAATCAGATAAGTTTGAGTTGTTATCACTCTTTTGTTTACTTTGCATTTCCCATTACTACTGAAATGAGCATATTTTCCTTGTTTATTGGCCTTTTGTGACATCTCTCTAGTGAATTTTTGGATCATTTCTTTTACCCAGTGTGACTTTTTCTTGTGATTAGTTTTTCACACAATCTGGTTACTATTCTATTTTGGTTATTTGCATTTCAAATATATTCTTCTATTCTGTCACCTCTTTAAACTTTTAACTTTGTCTTTTAACTTTGTTTTGGTGTCTTTTTCATGCAAGAGTGTTTTTATTTTAATGTAGTAAAATTTATTCTATTATTACCTTATGATTTCAGCTTTCGGTAACTTCTTTTAAAAAATCTTTCGCTGTCCTGATGTCACAAATATATTTTCTCCTACGGTTCTATGGCTGGCTGTTTACAGTTAAGTTTCTAATCCATCTCAAGCTTATTTGTTATATGATGTGAAGTAGGAATCGAATTCTTTTTTCTCCCATGTTGACAGCCAATTGTCCCAGGAGTTGTCATAGGTATTTGGTAGTTTATCCTTTTCCCACTGATTCTGGTTGGCTCTTCTGTCACTGTCCAGTGTTTTTCCAAAGATCCATAAGACATTTAGTCTAGTAAATATTTGATATCTATTATCCTATCGCTAGCCTACTTAATAATTCAAAATATAGGAAAAGCTTTATACAGGTAGGTGTTCAATGAAGCATTATTCACATGAGTGAAAATTTAGAAATAACTTAAAAGTCAAATACATTTATATCCATTATCCTGAATTTTTAAAAGCCTGAGGAAAGGTGTAGGTTATGACAATAAATAAACAAATCAAATCACAAAGTTTCAGAGACCGACTAATTTAAACCACATAGAAAAAAATATTTGTAAAAAGACTGGATGTAAATTTAGCAAAATTTACAGTGGTTGCATAATATTGTGGAACTATTTGGATTCTTCCTTAAAAACAAACAAACTGTCCTGTCCTTCTCAAATGAACAGCTTGTAAGGTTATCCTTTAGGCAGTTATACCACAACTGTAACAGAACCACTGATAAAAAATCACATATCTTTCTAAAGTGACAAAGAATTATGAACATCTGAAATAGAATGGAAACTTTTAAAAAGATTAAGGAATAGTGAAAAGTGATAAATAACACATGAGGAAAAGTTGAGAATTGAAGACTCAGATCTGTTATGGTTTTTCAGTGTGATAAAACATCCGGACAGGCCTGGTACGGAAACAAGCAGGTGAGCAACAAATGCTCAGTGAATGGTCAACCCACACCAATTTATTACGTCCCAATTTATTGAGTTTTCATCCTTTTCAAAAATTACTAGAAGGCTGAGGATAGTCCCCTCAACCAGAATACGTGGTATTATGAATGTTGATGGTTAAAAATGGCAGATCACTAAATATATATATTTTGCAATGAAGTTCATAGAAGCAGAACTAAATTACAGAGAAATGGTAAAAGAAGCACAATGTAGAGAAAAATTTAATAATCATAAATGATCATTGAGAAATTATGAGAATATTATGCTCAAAACTGTGATTACTTTTCAAGTTATTAAAATTCCAAAAGTTAGAAATACACTATTTTTAATATTATATATGCAAAAATGACAGATGTAAACACTGGTATTTCATTGGAGGTAGGTAGTGTCTACAACTCCAGGAAAATAAGTGGAGAATTGAGAACAAAACATTTACATAATTCTAAATATTTAACCTGGAAACATGGAGTTGTGGAAAGAACATTTAACTCAGCGTCAGAAGTCCTGGTCCTAATGCCAGTTCTGCCACAGATCATCCTTGACCAAGTCATGTATGCTGTTAACCCCTCAGCTGGCTACTCTGAAACATGGGGCAATATTTGTTCCCCTTGTGGAATAAGGGTGAGATTGAAGTGGACAGTGCAATAAAGCCCTTGTAGGTAAACTAGCTTGGAAAAGGGAATTCACAGTCCTTATAATTTGGGCAGGGCTGATGTTCAGGGTCTGTCTTCCTTACTTATAGACCAGGACAGTTACCACCTGTGAATTAATCATCATCATAATAATAACAACTATCATTTCCATATGGCTTCTATAGTTTTAAAATTGCCTTCATACATATTCTCTCATTTTCTTCTTCACAACAACCCTTTGAGGTAAGCATTGTGAACACCTCACTTTTACTGCGGTGGAACCAAGGCTCAGAGAGTTAAGTGACTTGTCCAAAGTCACATAGCTTGTAAGTAGCAAGACTTGGACTCAAACTCTAGCTTCAGATTATGATTCCATTGCTTTGTTGATCACACAACTAACGGTTAATATACTTTGAACACTTACTACAGGCCAGGCACTACTCTAAGCACTTTACTGTATTTTCTCATTTGTAAGTCACAATGACCATACAAAGCAGTTAGGAATATCCCATTTCACAGATGGGGAAATTGAAGCATAGGCAAGTTAATTATCTCAGCCAACATGGCGCAGCTGGAAAGTGGCATTTGAACCAAGTAACACGGCTCCAGGGGCTGCCTTCTTAACTACAAAATTCCATCTGCCATCCACCTGTGGGTTCAGGTCACCCGCCTCACTGCTGGATGTGTCCCCATTAGCTGCAAATAGACAAAGGCCACCTGGGTTTGCCAGATCAGTGCTCCAGCAGCTAGTCGCCGATGGCCAGAGAATCTCCCATGTTTCTGCATAAGACTCTTGACACATGCACTTACCTCTGCTACCTTCATGACTCTTGACTAAGGTAATTGTAGGTCCTAGTTTGACCAGAACAGTTCCAGGCAATGCTTTGTCCCAGCCTTCATCGTGCACCAGCCCCGCCCCCACCAACCCTCTCAAGAGTCTCAGTTTGAAGGACAAATGATATGGTTTCCTACTCCTGACCCTAAACACCCGGACTCTTGGCCTTTAATTGACTACACAAAGCTTGGGTTGGCTGATGGTCCCTTGTGGGCCTGCCCTTCTTTGTGTGGATTGCCTACATCCCCCCCACTAGCTGTGGTATTGACGTGACAGTGGGACTCCATTCCAAGATTGACTTGGTATCAGCAGGGGAAGAGAAAATAACAGCCGGGTGTGAGAAGGGCCTGGTCCCCCAATCTCACCAAGAGTATTCATTCCTCAGCACCCAGGTAAAAATTGCAAAAAGAACGGCATCCAACATAACTGAAAACCTGTGCGTCAAGAGTGATTTTCCCTTCAAACTGGAATTGCTCTTAATGTTGGCCAAACTTTATACTATAGGCAAAAGAAACTGAGCTTTGCAACCCTCAGAATATGCAGGAACTTCGCAGTCCCACAAAGTCTCTTTTTTGCCTGACAAGTTGTCTGAGTTTGCATTATCTTTTCAGGCCTTAGCTTTGAAGTGTGCATGCAGCTTCCCCATCACAAGACCTCACCAGGGAGCAACTGGCCTGGGGAAGCTGGACAGGAAGGGCTGAGTCAGCAAGGACCACAGCCATGGCAGGAATGCTTGAGGGCTTGCGGGGCAGGGCGGGATGAGGTGCTGAAATCAGCAGAAGGTCCATGCCAAACAGCTTGATTTAAAATTAAAATGATGTGTTTTCCAAATGATATGTTCACCTTAAAAATGGCAAATTTAAAAAACAACACCAAACTTCCTCCATTGTGCCAACCTCAAGCTGGGTCCCAAGGGAGAAACCTGTGCCCATCAAGGGCAGACATTAAGGAGGCAGCATAATATTTACTGCACATCTAACACTAAACATAACCTTTTCTCATTTATTTTGAAAAGCAACCCTCTAAAGTGGGTATCACTAACCCTGTTTTATGGATTAAGAAAAATATGAGAAGTTAACTAATCCAAGGTCTCAAAGCCGGGAGGGGCAGAGATGGGATTCAGCCCTAGGTTTAACTGCAAAACTGCAATGGACTGAATATTTGTGTCTCCTCAAAATTTGCACGTTGAAATCCAACCCCCAACGTGATGGTATTAGGAAGTGAGGCCTTTGGGAGGTGATTAGGTCAGAAGGGTGGAGCCCTCATGAATGAGATTAGCACCCTTCAAAAGAAGACCTCTTTCATTCTTTGCTCCATGGAAGGACACAGCAGGAAGACAGCCATCTGTGAACCAAGAAGCTTGCTCTCACCAGACACCAAACATGCTAGCACCTTGATCTTGGTCTTCCCAGCCTCCAGAGCCGTGAGAAATAAGTGTGTGTTGTTTAAGTCACTCAGACTATGGCATTTTTGTTGTAGCTGCCTGAACAGACTAAGACAAAACCTTATGCACGTCCTTATATCACCTCATGCAGTCAGAATTTAATCTGAAGATATGAAGCTCTACCAGTGGAATTTTAAGACAATCGTCGCGTGGGAAAGGACTTTTTGGTGAGGTGAAAAATGAGGTGTTTGGATATTTCCAGATCTTCTAAAAATGCTATTATATAGGCATATATTCACTGGTGTGCTGGTAAACCATCTCTCTAGAGAGGAAAAGAAGGCCACAAGCCCTGATTTGCAGCACTTGATAATTCCTGTGGTGTAAGTACTCCTAACATGGCCCATTCAAGCTGCCAATGTTTCAACAACTGGCTTGCGAAACTCTTGGATATTTCATAAAGGATCAGCTCTCCATAGCCAGGACGAGCCCGCTGTAGGACTCCACTGCGTCATTTGTCCCCAACTATGTGTTAAGTCATGATTCGGGTGCTGTTCTTGAGCCCATAACCTATACACAATTTCCTAGCCTATGGAATGTATAGGAGACCAGAATATCCCCCCTCCAAATATCCCTTTTTGGCATCAGGATTATTTTGAACTGATTATTTTGAGAAACAGCGGACCCAGGAGAATCCCTATAAAACAGACTAGAAGTTACTCTTTTATAAGAGAAATTTACATAAGGAAGTCTCCATTTGTAAGGCTGTCTCTCTCTCAGCACCAAGAAGAGAGGGATGCCTCTAAATCATTAGTAACTTACCAATGGAGAAGGCACAGACTAAATCTGCATAACCACCTTACCTTTGTTTACCATACTTTTGCTGATTACCTTCCTAAAACTTGCCTCCCTCACAACCTTCTTTCTTTATTTTAGCTGAGATGACATTTAAGCCTAATTCTAATCCATCTCTGGGTTACTCATTGCCTAGATTTCTCCCATGCATATATGAAATTAACGTGTTAATAAACTTGTTTGTTTTTCTCGTATTAATCTGTCTTTGGTTACAGGGGCCCTAGGCAAGAACCTAGATAGTAAAAGCAAACATTTTTCCTCCCCAAAAGCATCAGTGTGTCGGATGCTGGGATTCCCTTCAATGCAGGCCTTGTTGCCCCTGCTGCTAGGAATGCTGTCAGTCCCTTCAGGGATTGCCAAGACTGCAAAGAGCCACCTCACCCACGGTCACCCCCTTTCCAGAGTAGACCACATCTAAGGACAGAATGATCTAGTATTTTAGGGGCCAAGCCATCTCGGTCCAACTGGGGATAAATCTGAAGAGGCATTCTAACTCCAGAGCTTCCGGGGGGGTAGCCGTAATCACCGGGCCTGCATCTCAGGTTAACTTCTCCCTCGCCCCATGCAGCCTTCCATTCATAAAGTGTTGGTCTCAAGGGCACCTAACCATCCTCTTCTCTAAACTTCACCTCAGAGTCTGCTTCTCTGGGAACGCAATAGGCAACAGTCAGAAAGAAAGGTGAAGAGCACCTGCATTTGCAGCACGTCTTGCTCCACTCACCCCCAACTGCGGTAGAACTCCCTAAATCGGACAGCGTCCAGTCAGCATTACAATCAGAAACGGATCGAGAGGAGCAGCTGGGAGACCCCAACTCAAGACAGGCTTAGACGGCCACAGGAGACTAGCCAGTTAAATGCCCAGACACCTTATGGTCCCGCCTCTCCTGTGCCAGCAGATACGGACCCTACCTTCAGGCTGTAGAAGCTACTAATGAGGAGCTACTTAAAGACCTGAGAGAAGAACAGGGAAACGCAGTCGGACGGAACATTACATAACTGCTCGCTGGAGGCCAGCAACAATAAATGTGCACATTGCCGCAGTTTAATGTCTTGAAGCAACAAAGCAAAGGGGAAAAGAATTGAAAGATCCATTTTCAGTTTTATGCACTCAGACTGAAAGTCTGGTGGGAAATCTCTCTTCCTCCCTCCCCCCGCCCCATTTGTTTGCCTCTCTTGTGCCCAGCCTCTGTTTCTTTCTCTCCTTCCATCCCTACTTGACTATTTGGAGAAGAGACTTATAGCAATTCAACCTTCTAAGTAGCAAACAACCATCACAGAGCGCTGGCACTTCACTCTGAGGGAAATCTATGATGGATATTTAGGCATAAAATGGTCCCCAGTGCAGACAGGGCAGCACAGCAGTGAGAAGTAGCAACTGACAAGAGGAGAATGATAGTTCATTACACCATCGTCTCACTTACCGGGATCCACACAGTATCCACCTTGTGCCAGCCACCCTGCCACAAGCTGGGATACAGTGTGACCACAGACAGACCCGGTCCCTACCCTGCTGGACCCTCCTCGAGTGAGGTGACAGACATTCATCCAAACATCATAGATACAAATATTAACTTACAACTCAGCCAAGATACAGTGTGAGATCAACAGGCGGAGTTGTGAGACGGAAGAAGCGACACTGGAGTAGAGCAGTGTGGGGTCACTGGGGTGGGAATGATGTCCCCACAAAGCTAATTGGGCCCTGAGAACATCTTTATCTCAGGCCAAGAGCCCATGTGCATACCGGTGCTGCTGACACTTGGATTACAGTATTTAAGATTTCAGAAAGGAGCAGAATTTTTAAAGAAATTTATAACAAATAGTCAAAATAAAACAATTTTAATAAAATATGAACTATTCTATTGGTCTCTAAGTTGCGGTGTGCACACGCTAGGGAGTGAACAAGATGATCCACTTGGGTGTGCAAAGAACATCTTTATTTCATTTTTATGTCAACTTTTAAAAACTTCTAGTTTGATACTGCTTTATAATGTACATACTATATTGGTACGGTAGTACTTGCATCTCATTTGTAAATAGATATGCATGTATTAGGTGTATACACTCAAAAGTGTTTCACTGATGGGTGCATAATCAAAAGTTTGGAAATCAGTGTTTTAAAGTATTTAGCAATCAGCTGGTGCTTAATAATAATAATAAATATTTTCTGAGAACTTACTACACACCTGGCATATTAGCCCCTTATGTGAATTATTTCATTCAGTTCTCATAATACCCTTAAGGTTGGTACTTACATTGCCTCATTTGACGAAACTAAGGCTCCGAGGGTTCGGTCACACGCTGGAGCTCGCCCAGCTGGTTAAAGGGAGACCTGGGTTTGAACCCAGCTATCCTTACTGCAGAGTGGGCTCCACCCATGATATTAAGCTGCCTCATACATGACAGTTCCCACCACATACATACTGATGCTTAAAAGAATAATATTTGAGGGTTTTTTGGAATGGTCTCTTAGGAGGGATACTTTGTTCTGGGATAACACGTAATAAATATAGACTTATTAATAAATAAAGAAAATAGTATCAAATAACCAGGTATGAGTCATACTTCTTAAAGACTGGCCTCTCGTGGAATATAATTCCCCATGACCTTGACTGAGTCGGACAGGGAGATAGAGAGAATAGCTGTAGAGCCCCCAGCCACCCGCTCTCCCCAGTACAGCTGTGAAAACCTGTCCTTTGATACCTAAGTGGGTGGCAGCTACTCCGTATCCTGAAGCACTGTGGAATATTCCACCATGCTGGCTCCCACAGTTTCTAGAAAACATGTCTGTACTACCACCTTAAGTCCCCTCTTGAACTAGGCAAATGGATGGACAGATGGATGAAACCCTGGGTTTCTATACATGGTCAAGGCTGCAAAGGCCCAAGAGCCACCATCATGTTCTTGGTGACCTAAGATGGTCCAAGATCAGGCCATAGTCAGGAGGAAGGGGTGACTGGGAGATGGGTGGGCATCTCAGTTGCTTCTCCTTACGGTGGCCTGTGATATTTCTAGGTCTTGAAGCCAGGGATCTGAGAAGCCATTCTCTTTATTCCCATAGCCATTCCCATCTTACCAAATCTTGTTATATTAGAAAGAACATCAACCCCAGTGTTCAACCTACTCATATACTTTCACACAACTCCTTTCCTTTCCCAACCAAGAATGAGTGTGAGAGACATCAGTACAATCTGTGCTCAAATCACATGGCAGTACAAGAGACCACTGTCACCAAAAGCCTTTGGAATGCAGTTCTTTAACAGCTGGTTGGAATGTAATTCCTGCCCCAAATAAATGTTCCAGTGGTCCGTTTCCTTAGAACACGAGTCCTGAGTGATGAGCTGTGAGGAAGAAGAAAAAAGTCTCCTATCCTAAGGTCAGGAGAGTTTCTGAGTGCTGTGTCCACAGCTCTGTCTCGGAAAGCCAAGCCGCATTCCAGGTGCAGGTGCTTAACTCAAACATATCTGGTGAGGGAACACTGTCTGAGGTGAATCTTAATCTTGCAGTTTGGGGTGCTCCAAGTTACAGTCAAAGGATAGTAGAAGATCTCCGTATTCTTTGGGTTGTCCATTCTGAAGGCAAGTCTGCAAAAGTGGCCAGGACTCCACGCACAGCCTGTCAGCCTTTGGCGCACCATGTTCCTGTTATTTCTGCATTTTCTGCGTTTTCATTCCCCATTCCAAGTTGACATCTCTCTTCTTCTCCACCCTTTTCTACCTCCACAATAGAATTTTTCCAGGACTTTTTATATAGACAAAATGATCTTGAATATCGATGAAAAATATAACAAAGACCTGGCAAGGTTAAAAAATGACTTCCAGAAAGCAAAGCCATCTAATGTCATTTAGTTTTGCACTCTGCTTTGAAATTCTCTTCTTCCAGATTTCTACACGGCTCACTTGCAACTTCATTCAGATCTCAGCTCCAGCTTCACTTCCTCAGTGAGGCCCTCCCTGCAGGACATGTCTAAATACTCTTTCTCTCCATCCTCTCACTTTGCTAACTTTTCTTCATAGCATATGTCTCCGCTTGACATTAGATTATAAATGCTTGTGCTGGACTATCCCTTGTCTCTTTCTCCCCGAGAATCTAAGCTCCAGGAGAGCAAGGATTTTGATCTGTTCACTGCTGTACTTGCAGCAGCACCTAAACAAGTATCTGGCATATGATGAGTCCTCAGGAAATAGATATTTGTTGAATGACTAAATGAACGAAGAAAATCTATGTTATTTAATGACTAAATTAAAACCAAATGGAACCAATCATCAGGAAAATACAAATCAAAACCACAATAAGATATCACCTCACACCTGTTAGAATGGCTATTATCAAAAAGACAAGAGATAACAAGTGTTGGCCAGAATGTGGAGAAAGAGAACCCTTCTGTACCGTTGGGGGGAATGCAAACTGGTGCAGCCACTAAAGAAAATAGTATGGATCTTCCTCAAAAAATTAGAAATTGAACAACCATATGATCCAGCAATCCCACTTCTGGGTATATACCCAAAGGAATTGAAGTTAGGATCTTGAAGAGATATCTACACTCATATGTTCATTACAGCATTATGATATGAATAATAAATACGGCCAAGATATGAATAAAGGAAATGTGGTGTATACACCCACACCCACACACACACACACAATGGAATATTATTCAGCTATAAAAAAGAAGGAAATGTCATTTGTGACAACATGGATGGACCTTGAAGACAGTACGCTAAGTGAAATAAGATAAAGACAAATATTGTATGATCTCACCTATGCCGACTCTGAAAAAATGGAACTCTTGGAAACAGAGAACAGACTGGTGGTTGCCAGAGATGAGGGATGGGGGAAGTGGTTGAGGTGGTCAAAAGGTGCAAACTTCTAGATAAATAAGTCCTACGGATGTAATGTACAGCATGGTGCCTATAGCCGATAATATTGTATTGTATATTTGAAAGTTGCTAAGAGAGTAGATCTTAAAAGTTGTCATCACAGGAAAAAAACCTGTAACTATGTGAGGTGATGGATGTTAACTAAACTTATTGTGGCAATCATTTTGCTATATATGCATATATCAAATCATTATGTTGTACACTTTAATACAATATGGTATGTCAATTATATCTAAACAAAACTAGAAAAAAGTAAAATAAAAAGTACTTCACAGCAAAAAAAGAAAAAGAAAAGGAATACTTAGAGTCCTGAGACATCTCAGAAATCATTTCTCAGGCCAACTTTCTGCAAAGGAAGTGAACAAAGGTGGAAGAAAATCGCTAAAACAAATAAAAAATGTTGAGTTTCTTTACTAATAACAGATCTCTTAACTAAGGTTTAGGATGAAAGTAGCTAAGTCTGTCCAAACAGCCTCAGCCCATTCACTGCCAAGCTTGACATTCCCTGGGACCACCTCATGTGCTGAGAGCCAAAACTTGTCACGATAGAGAAGCATAAATCGCGACTCCCTATTCTCTGTAGCACAGAGCAATAATTGATAGTGTCCTACAAATGTTTCTCCAAACCCCAAGTGCTGATTCTGTGACGCTTACTTCTCTCAGTGAGCCTAGAACGGTTTTAGAGGAGATTTCTTTCTTGACTTTTCTTTATCCTCCCCAAAAGTGTCCCAACATTAACTGTACATATTTATCTCATGGTCCAATGACTCTTTCTGGTCAAGCTGTTCCTGTTACTAGAAGAGCTTTGTACTCTGGCCTCTGCAGCCGGAATAATCAAGCAAATGGAAAAATTGGAAAGAACAAGGATAGTTTGTAAATAAATACATGAGAATTAAGACTGAACCACAAAAATTCAAAATCACCATTAGAAAAAGCTGATCAGTGAGAAAAAAGATTAAAACACTGATGTTTTCAAGCTGCAAATACAAAATTATTTTTAAAAATCATATGATTCGTTGCTGTAAGGGCTTCCTTAAAATATCTCTAAATATACACTATTATCAACACAATTGATAGTAGCTTCAGTGTGACCTACTTGCAGCCTGGCCATTCTCTTTATTGAAACAATAGACAGGACAGATTACTCAGCAGTGTGACTTACTCCAAAATAACTTCCCTTACCAAATGATAGGGTCACTTGTCACACAGGAAGTGAAGACTTGGCAAAATTTTCACTGGGTAGTTTCCTTTGACTTTTCACATTACAGTCAACTGATTTGTGCATGATAGGATGTATAAATTTAATTGTCTTCACACTTTTTGAAAATGTACTGGGTCTGCAAGACCCTTCCAGCCAAATGGCCTGCTGACCTTTCCAACTCAATATGGTAAACATATATTTAACATATCTTAAATCAAAGATAAATAAATTAATAGTGAAATAAATTGAGTCATTCACTCATCACTTTTAAGCCATTCTTGTGATTTTCCCCTACACATAAGCTCCTTCCCCTAACTTCTAACTTCCCTGTTTCTGCCTACCCCCTGCCATGAGCCCACAAGACTAGGGCAGCAGAGTAAGCTGTTCTTTCTTCCTCCTTGTGCCCAGTTGGTCCGAACTCCACATTATCTTTCTTCCTTCCTTCTTTTCCATCTGCCCCTTGGTTATCATCCAAGCTGAGGCCTCATCTGTCTCCTTGCTTCCTGTCTCTATCCTGCACATGGCAGCCTAACCATCCTTTTGCTTTTGTCCACATTACACTCTTCCACTGACTTCAGAGTTGGCATTGCTCAACCTGGCACTCAAGGCCTTCCATAATCAAGCTCTGCACTTATTTCTAGCCCTATGTTTCACTGGTCTTCCATACTTCAACAAATCGGAAATGTTTTTCTTTCTTGGAATATTCTTTTTCCACCCCCTTTTCCACCTCCATATCATGCTTTTCCCTCTGCCTGGAATGCCTCTCCCACCTTCACACACCACATACATCACCATCAGCAGAGTCAACCAACTATCCTTCTTTGAAATCTTTCCTATCACCCTAACAAGAAATCATATTGTCCCCTTTCGAGTGCCTGTAGTACTTGGCGCACTCCTTTGGCACCTGCCTTGTAGTGTATTTATTCATATGCTATGTTTTCCTCTGATTTACTCAGAAGCTCCTTGAGACCATTCCTTGTTTCAGAATTGAAACTGATGGGACTCACTCAGTTCATTCGTGTTCAAAGAATGAATGAATGAATGAGTGATGGAGAAAGGTCTTTCTGTTCTCTAAAAGCAAGTTTTAAACTTATTATTGATAGGAAATTCAGAAAAGATTAGTGGACATCTGGTATTCCTAAATATTACATAACAAATTAGTGTTTGTAAAACCATTGTGGAATAGAATATAGGCTCCACTAAGATAAAACTAGTTAAGGGTAGCTTGGATCCACAGAAAAATTTGACAAATGGTGTTGGAAACATTGACTAGATAGTTAGATACAACACAATCTAGTTTTATTCTCTCAGAAGGTTGTTTTGAGATCATCAGCTGCTCAAAATGTATAGAAAAATGCTGCTTTCACCAGTATTTAAGTGAAAATATTTTTTTCTTTTGTACACTTTCATCTGTATTGAGCATGAACAAAACAAGCGTGGCATATGGTATTTCTTGAAATTTTTATGTTTACACATGGCATAAAAGCACAGAACACTGCTGCTTATATAAATGCCAACAGCTCTCATATTTTCCAGTTTTATACCTTCTTGTTGGAAGGGACTCAGGGAGCCATCAAGCCCGGTGCTGTTTCCAAGTGCATCAATGCCTAACCATCCCAGAAATACATGTGCTCTTACAAACCTTCCAAGAGGCGATTACATAGCACAGGAATTCATCCCAGCCTCTCCAAATCCTGAAGTCAAGAATTTCATCCAAGCCTCTAAACTATATTCTTCTGAGAGTAAAACTCATTTCCTTATCCTGTAACTTTCAGAAACAAAGGCCAGTACTCCCTTTAATCTGTACCACAAAGAAAAAGGACCCAGGGGGGCTGTACCAATGGCTTCTGTGACTCAACCATGCTGGACCTCTGCCCGTAGTTCTGACCATCCTCTACTTCTGTGACTCTGCTGTGCTGGTCCTCTTGCTGTACTCTGGCCATCCTCTTCTCTTTCCAGCACTGGTTCTCATCTCCCCCTACCTGTCTCACTGTGAGATTCCCCAAACTTCAGCCCAAGGTGCCCTGCCCTTCTCTGTCCAAAGAACCACTGGAGAACCTGTTCAGTAGTGTGGACAATAAGCCACTCAGGACCCAGTGTAAAGTACTATGGGTCCCAGTTTTGCCTCTGACCAGTAGTGGGACCCTGGACTCATCAGGTAATTTCAGGTAATTTCTCCGGATATGAATCTGTTATCTGTATGTACACAACTAAGATGAGAGAATATCTTAGTTTCTTCAAGCATTAAGCATCCAGGACACTACAATTCTACCAACTCTAAGATGATAATTTCCAAATATTCTAGCTGTATATCCTCTACCAAGCTCTCAGACTCTTTCCTTTGTTCATTCAGTCACTCACAAACTATATATTTAGCAGCAATCATGCACCAGGTACTGTGCTAGTCTTTGAGGATACATTGGTCGATAAAAAAGGCGTGGTCCCTGCTTTTGTGAAGTTTACTGTCCGGTGGACAATAAACAATGTAAGAATGATAATTAATAAGCAAGTACATATACAATCTCAGGTGGTGCTAAGTACTTTGAAAGAAAAGAGAGGGAGAGAGAGAGAAGACACAGTGTGAGAAAATTGCGGGGCAGGCCCTCTCTGAAGAAACGGCATTTCAAGCCAAGATTCTTGGGGTAAGAAGGAGCTTGACATCCAAAGAGCAGAAGTAAGGCCATTTTAGGCAAAAAGAATGACATATGTAGAGGTCCCGAAACAAGAAAAGTTCTTTGTGTGTAAAAGGGGCTGGTGGACCTGCAGCAGCGGGCTGAGGGGAAGAAGCACAGAAGGGGCATTTCTCTCCTCCCCATATTCACCCGAACACAACAGCGGACTTGAATCAGGGTTTCCCTGACTTGTCTGCCCCTTAGGACCACCTGGTGATCTTCGGAAAATCCCAAAGCTCAGGCCACACCCTAAACCAGTAAATCACCAACTCCAGGGTCAGAACACCAGCATCAGGATTTTTTGAAGCTTTGAGTGACTCCAAAGCTCAGACAAGTTTGGAAACTACTGATTTGAATCAATTTTAATGCTTAAGTTCTTGTTTACTCATCTATCAAATGATGGGGTTTAACTTAATGAGGTCGGGTCTCTTTCTGGCTCTAAATTAGATGCTCTCTACATGCAGACCCAGAGTCACTTCCACCCCTCCTCTTCCTCAAATCTTCCTTCCGTCCCATACTTCTTTCCTGGGACTCTCCTAGTCTCCCAGTCAGGCCAGAAACCTTGAAATCTTAGATTCTTCTCTTCACGCTGTTTCTAAAAATCAAGCAGATTCTGTTGATCCAAAGCATCTGTGAAGCTCTGTTCTCCTCT
This sequence comes from Equus caballus, assembly GCF_041296265.1. Classification (NCBI taxonomy): domain Eukaryota; kingdom Metazoa; phylum Chordata; class Mammalia; order Perissodactyla; family Equidae; genus Equus; species Equus caballus. The sequence continues at coordinate 88,994,470 of NC_091699.1, forward strand.
CACCTGGATACGCACACCCTGCAGCCTCCCCGCCAATCCATCCTGCCCAGCGACCTTTCTCAACTTAATTCCTACTGCCTATCCAAACCATGCCCACCCTTCAAAGCCCTTCTCAAGGAAGCCTCACTGACAAGCTCAAGTATCTGCGACAACTAATCTGTAAAGTCTTATAGTCCTCATAGTCCGTACAATGGATACAATTTAGAACTTAATTATATACAGGCATTTATCATACATTTATCATGATATTATCTCCCCAACGGATGTTACATAAATGAAACAAACAAACACACATTTCATTAACCCCGGAGTATATTAAGCTTTCAAACATTACCTAGCAGCAGCTCCGGCAGCACTGATGTTAGAGGTAGTGCAGTGGCGACAACATTGCTGGTGGCAATAGAAGAGGCAGTGGTAGTATGAGGAGAGGCAGTGATGACAGTGCACTGTAAAGGGCCTTGTGGTCACCAGGAGCTTTATATACATCATCTCATTTAAAAATTAAAACAATCCTACAAAATAGTTCTAATCTCCCCACTTCACAAATAAGAAAGTTTAGATTAGATCAAAGAACTTCCTAAGGGTGTATGGCAGATCAGCCTGGTCCTGAATTTTGTCCCCATTACTCCATACAAGCCTCCCAATAAGCTTTCCAAAGAATGGACCCTTTTTTGGAATCCTTTTGCATCTGACACAGACCGATCAATTGATTGACATAAATTGTTGCATGCAGTGGAGAATTCCCAGTAAGGAAGACAGACTTGTTAGTTTTTCACTTTTGCAGACTAACTAGGGTCCCCCAAAATTGGCACATAAGCAACAAATGTGCATTAAGATACACTGTGGCCATTTACTAACAAGATCCTTTCCACTTAAAGTCGTCTGATACGGTAAGTGTACCAGCGGATGCCCCTTTTTATACCAGCAATGGTGGAGGATTTACTCTGGGTACTGAGTTGCCATTGCCAATTTTGGACGCTTGGAGGAACAAATGCTAACCGTGACTCAATGAGTCACATGATTTAGAAGTTAACCTAGAAAATCCTTCAGCCATTCAAGGTCAATTAAACATTTTATGTGCAGAACACGTAATCCTCTCAACAAAAAAACCAAGAGGGCCTCAGCAAGTTAGACATTTTCTCCATCCCTTGCCTTAATTTTTCAAAATCAAACTCTGGCGTTTGGCTGCTGGTAAGGGAATAGCTATGTCGATAATACAGTAACAAAATTTCTCATCAGATGTTTGTTAGTCATCCTGCTAGAGAAAAAAATCTCTATAGTAAGAGAGATAATTGTCAGCATCTTTGGGGGGTCAACCTGTTTGGAGAAATAATGCTGCTCAGAAATATAGATAAAAATAGGTAGGAGAGTGAGGAGGGAAATACTTAATTTACGTTCGGGTACTAACCAAAGGCAAAACTGAAGAGTATCTTTTAATTAAAATCCTTTGCTGCTAATAAGGGCACTTAAAAAATTTATTTCAAGATAGATAATTTTCTAGCATCCATGTGAAAAGAAAGAGTCACATAGACGAGATCATCCAAAACAGCAGAAGATCTAGAAGTTGCTCCTATTTATTTCAGAAAAGCATTATTTAATTTGTTTTTTTGTGTGTGTTGCAATTCACTTTCCTAACTAAGTCTGATTTAGGCTAACATCATAATTAGTTTGCCTTTCCTGAGCCCTCGCCAAGTGCTAGGAGGAAGTTAATCTAGAAATGTGCTAGCAGAAGATAATGTGGAAAAGAGGAAAAAGAGAACACTAAAATTACCCATCTCGAATGTGGATAAATGGCAGACCAAATATCCGCCCTCAGCCACAAATTTCTCAAAATAGAAAAAAAAATGTACCTATTAAAAGAAAACTAAGTCCATCTTGGATAAAAGTGATAAAATGCACTTGAACAATATCAAGGAAGTTCTCAGCTCTGACCTAGCAGGATCTGGAATAAGTCTCATTAGATCCTGGTTCTCAGCACATGCTTGTATCGCTCGATGCGAATTCACCTATTCCGAAGACTGATCCAGAACCCACAAGGCCCCACAAAAGGTAACCTCACCTGTTTTCTGACCCAGAGCCCTGAGAACAGAAGGAAGTTTTCCTTCTAATAACTGAAGCAGTTGACAAATTTGCAACAATAAAGCCATTTTTAAAAGATGAGTCACTTCACAGTTTTTCTCTTTTCACCTAAGATTCCTCAACTAAACCAATGGAGTCAAGATCTCTTGAGATTGGCTGTGAGTGGGTACATTCATAAATAGCCAAGTGGCCAGCGTTTTGTGTTGGCAGCCAAGAGCCAGTCATCCTAGATCAAGGTTTGCAATTGCAAATTTTTTCATTCTCCTCCATTTTCCTTTTGGCTTATGGGAGACTTGAACTAAATAGCCAGCTGGTGAGGTATACAATGATACTTAAAACACGTGTGTGAAAACTTGAATCAAGCATTGTGAAAGGCAGAGTCAGCTGAATTATTATTTTTTACCCAAGGCTTTCAAAATAATTATACTAAAAACCATTCTTTTCTAACTTCTAGGAGAAAATACAGGCAGTTGAGCTATATACTATTGTAATAGGAGTATATCAAGGCATTAACCCCTTAGTCAACTAAATCTCTCCAATAGTGTGGTACTGTAAAAGGACATATGGTAGTCCCCTTTATCCACGGAGTATATGTTCCAAGATCCCTAGTGGATGCCTGAAACCACAGATAGTACCAAACTCTCTCTATATAGTATATATATACACACTATGATTTTTTCTATGGTAAAGTTTAATTTATAAATTAGGCACAGTAAGAAATTAGCAAAAATAGCTAATAATAAAATGTAACAATTATAACAATATACTGTCATGAAAGTTATGTGAATGTGGTGTCTCTTTCAGTCCAAACCTATTCCTGAATCTGTGTAACCATCCCCCACTTGCAGTAAACGGCTTCATGTCACTCATTACAGGGGACGCCTTGCTGAAGTCTTCATATAGGTTCAGGGCTTTCTGTTGCAACATGTTGCTGTCAATCAGAACATGGTTTGTGTTCACGTCTTCCACCCACAAATTTAATGCCTTTTCCATCTTAACTAAGCACGTACCACACACTGTGGTCATAAGTTTTGCAGTTTGAGGTGCGACAGCAAAACTAGCACAAATTTCTTCTTCCTTCTACACAATTTCATAAATACAAGATTTATTCTTACTGTAGATCTTAGCAACTCCAGCATATGATTTTTTTCTTTCCTTATTAAGTTGAGAACTTTCACCCTTTCACTTAAAGGAAGCACTTTACGGCTTCTCTTGGCATATTTGAATTGCCAGCATCACTATTCTTGCATTCGGGGGTCATTATTAAGTAAAATAAGGGTTACTTGAACACAAGTACTGCGATACCACGACAGTCGATTTGGTAACCAAAAAGCCTACCAAGTGACTAATGGGCGGGCGGTATAAACAGGGTGGATACACTAGACAAAGGGATGATTTATGTCCTGGGGCAGGATGGAGTGGAACACCGTGAGATTTCATCATGGTTCTCAGAATGGTGCACAATTTAAAACCTATTGATTGTTTATTTCTGGAATTTTCTTTTCAATATTTTCAGACTGCAGGTAACTGAAACCAGAGAAAGTAAAACTGCAGATAAGGGATGAGTACTGTACATGTGTGTGTGAATGCATTACATATAGTGCTTCATACATGATGCAATTATTTACAGTGGAAAACAAAAATATATGACCAGATAGAATCCTTACCTTTTCAAGTATAGCATTGCCTAGGTGAGGATTGATGTTGTGCTGGCTTATCTCTCTCTTGTATTTATATTCATAAACTTGGTCAGTGATATTAATCAGCAGAGTTGATGGACTGAAGGCCAGTTTTCCACAATCATACACAGTCCCACTTTCAATATCAGTTGGCGCTGTAGCATATCGCAAGATTAATCCCATTATGAGGCCTAAAATAAAGAATAAATAATTACACTGGAGGAAGGCAATCTAACGCATTCACTATTGGATGCTTTAAATATATGTTTTGGAACTTACAGAACTGACAGGAGAAAGGGTTGGGTCATTACCTGGTTTAGAAAATTGTTCACTCTTCCACAGATACCGGTTCAATAGATTGTATTGTTAAATATTTTCGGCGAACACTATTGCGTGAATATCCAGCATATATCCCCCCTTTTTCCTTCCTAATACACCCACAAATTTTGGAGAGAAGAGCTACCCACCTCTTCTATTCCATCCAAGAGCTTGGAAAAGAATCTGCTGTTCTGTGATAGATACTGAGTAATCTAAACAGTCTGGAGATAGAATTCCCCTGGAGAAAGTTTCTGGTCCATAGATCAGCACGTATCTAAGACAGCCCCATCAGACTAAAGAAGCATTCCTATACCATGGTTGGGGAAGAGGTGTTCTTGTTCTCTCCCTCAGGACATGACCAAGGCAATTAGTTTCTCCATTTTTTGCTGGCAGTATCTTGTGACTTTGAGGGGATCCGTTCCAAGGACATAATCAATATACTGAGGATGGTAGGACCAAGATACAGGCAGAATCCAGGCCCTGGATGACGTCACTGAGTCACCAGATCAACCTATCCTGGAGCTACCCTATTATAGACTTTTTGTTATGTGACATTACACATTCTCTAATTTTTCAAACAATTGTGAATCAAGTTTCTGCTTACCTGTAGCCAAATACATTCTAATGATATAACATTCCTTGTAGTGAAGAGTTGAACCCAAGTCACAATCCTTGACTTTTAAGTTTATAAACTCTGTTAGCATGCTCATGGTAACCTGATAACTGTGAGCTTTCTTAACATTATAGATTTATTAACAAATAGCAAAGAAACTTCAGAAGTCTACACATTCCTCAATTCAAAATTAGGATTGATGTATGTGTTTTAGGATAAATCCACAATTCACTCTTAAAAACATCAAATATTGGTGTTTTAACATCAAACACTCTCTTACGAATCCAGGCCTCTAATAGCCTTTCACTTATTTAATAAAGCATTTGTTGGGTACATATTTTGTGCCAGGCATTTGTAGATTTAAAATAAAAACAGTCCCAGTCCTACAGGAGCTCAAGTTTGTAAAATGAAGACCCCTAAGCAAACAGTTATAATTCACCGTGACATGTGCTATGACAGCTGGTAAGCACTGTGTGTTATATGAGTCTAGAGGAGACACTCCAATGCCTTTGAATGATGCAAAGCTTTAGATGAATCTTAAAAGGTTGTATAAGATTTGTCCAGATGAGCTGAATCGGGGAATGAGTTGGGATCCAGGCTGCACGTGTGAGTGGCAGCCTGTGAGTAACACAGAGACAGCCTAAAGTTCCCCAGGACTGGCATTCTCCAGTGTGGTGGATAGTTGTCGGGGAGTGGCTGCTTAGCCAGCAATTGTGTTTCCTGGCTGTCTTGCTTCTGGTTGGGTTCTCACCAATGGAATATAAGCCAAAGTGATGTGTGCCACTTCTGGGCCACAGCATCACAAAAGTAAGCAAGTTTTCTCTCTTCTTTTTCCCAATCTGTGAGACGGGTGGGGAGGAAACAAAAGTCCTGTAGATAGACAGAGTCACCAGACTGAAGAAGCCTGGGTCCCTGAGATACCCGCTGGGGGAAAACCATCTACAAGCCAGAAACACCTGCAGTGGTCAGTTACATGAGTAAAAAGTTCACTTCTATTGTGTGGTCACTGAAATGCTAGTGTTTCTGTGTTAACAGTCACTAGGACAACCTAATATAACGTAAAAATACAGAGGGACTTAAGAAATCTGGTGGATGTGAGTCAGTAGTGGTGTAAGACCAGAGAAACAAAGAGAGAGACAGACAGACATAAAGACAGAGAGAGAGAGAGAGAGAGAGGACGCTAGACCGCAGATCAGAGGCAGGGACCAGGTCATAAGTAGGCTCCTCTTTCATGCTAAGAAGTTTTTATTTTTAACTCAAAGGTAATGTAGATTTTAGGCAGGAGAGTAAAACAATAGATTTTCATGCAAGAACCAGCATTTCGGCAACAACGTGGAGAACTGGTTAGAGTAAGAGGTGAGAATGAAAACAGATTTCTTGGAAGAATATTTTTCCGTTATTTATTCCTACTTCAGTATTTGTCTCACTCCTCCACAATAGTGAGAAATACTATATCCTAACCTTTGTGAGCCAGAGAAAATAAGTGATGGACATATAACCACCGTGAGTGCTCCATCCACCACAGAACAGAGGGCACCTTCCATGTGCAGTGTCAACACAATAAAACTAGTCAGGACAGAGAAGGGAAGACACATCATCCACGCTCCAAGTGGTTCCGGGGGTCTGCATAAGAACATCACTTTTCCAACACTCTTTGCCTAGGAAGGATTCATTTTCTAAAATTTATTCAGCAGGTACCATGAACAGAACCCGTATTAACTTCTTTGAAATTCCCAGAAGGTGAGCCATTTATTATTGCAATATGCTTTCAAAGCAGTAATAAGAGGTAAACATGAAGTGTCCGTGTTTTTTCCCAAGAAGGGAAAACAACTATTTGTCATAATGAGTGCCTAGTACCTGGGTTCTGTGGTTAAATTCATACAAGTCCTCAAAACCTCAGTGGCCTTGCCTGGCCCTCTGCACTCGCTCCAGTCCCACCCTTCGAGAAGGGGCACTCTGGAGTAAATGGAGTAAGCTGCTTGCTGCCAGAAGTGACCGGATGTGATGGCCATGAAAACACGCCTCTCAGATAGATCTCACATGGCGAGGAGTGTAGTTGACAGATGGTCTCAGCTTCCGCGTTCTGGAATCCATCTCCCCACTCATGCTGAGGCCCGCCAACGACTGAGCACAGCAGGGATACTAAGAAAGGGAGATGGGGCTCCTCTGAAGGGCCATCAAGGCTCAAGGATGCCCCATCAGTCCTGCCAAACCTTTCTTAGAATTGCACCACAGCCTAAACCTTCTCCTGCCCAGCCCTCCTTCCTTCCCTCTCTCCACAGGAGTTGGGGCTGCACCAGGGTCTGACAGCGGTCCCAGCATCCGCAGGCTCCCTCCCCGTTTCCCTCAAAGGAGTGTCTACAATAAATCTTTTGCACAACTAATCTCTTCCCAGGATCAGCTTCTGGGAGGACCCAAATGAACACCTTAGACACAAGGCTCTGTCCCACTTCTCCCCAACCGCAGGGACTGAGCGGAACCATCATCATGGCAGAGCGTAAGGGCCAGTAGGGCCTCACAGCTCACTCAGTTAACAAATGCATGTACCCATTTGTGCGACCCACTGCAGTCGTAGCAACTGGAAAATCCTCATTTGTCAGAGGCCAGACCCCTACTCACAGAGTCTCAAGATGCTTTAACAGCCAAACGTCCACTCAGTGCTGTGGCCATATGCTGACACAAATATTGAGTGCTGAGTTAATGCACTCCAGCACAATACGGCATGAGAGCAGGTGACAGACAAAGTAGGATTGCTAGCAGGAAGACAATGCTAATGAAAGGGGGTTGTTTTCACACCCACACAAAGATACAGGATAGAGAAAGCACCGACCACTCGTGCATAGAAGAAGGAAAGAGGAGACTGGCTGCCACAGCTTATGGACACAAACCACCACTCTCATTGGTAAGCCATGAACCAGGACCCTACGTGGCCAGGAGAACAGGAGCAAGGCTGCCCCAGCAAAGTAATACCACCCAGCAGTGATGGGCACAGCCCCGGTCCCAGGTTGTATCCTCAATGCATGACACTTCACTGAGCTCTGCCCCTGGCCAGCTGGTGGCATCATCTTCTCCAGGCAGAAACTCTATACCAGCTACATCCCCTGCTCCTATAAGTTGGGGCATCTTGGCATCCAGGGCAGCAGCAGTGTGGATCTGCTCTCTAGTGAGCCCTGACCTCTCTCCAATAGCATACATGCCCTGGGATGGAGCTGGGACAATAGAGCTCATCCCTAAATCACTCATCATCCTACAAAGTCCATCTCATGTCCCACCTGTGGGTTCCTGTGCTCTGATGCAGGCTGTGCTCACGGAGCTCCCCATCTTTGAGTTCTTACAGCACCCACAGTTTGAATCACACTCTTGATTGCCCCATTTGTTTGTTGAGCATTGCTTTGCAGACCTCGGCTTTGTCTTCGCTACTAGACAATGAGACTGTTTAGGGCAGAGACTCTGCACCATTCTTTTTCTATTTTTCCTCTAGAAAGGTCAAACACTTTAGACAGCATTGTAAGCCAACTTTCTCCCTTGGAGTCAGGAAGAAAGCATCTTCTGAGTTTATGTAGTTAGTCAGTGACCAACATTTTAAAATGTCACATGTAAGGAACATCACACCAAAAACTGTGATGTTCCCTTCCTTGCAGAGCTTGCAACAGAACTTCATAGCAGATGCCCAACATGCAGTTAACATGGTGATGTTTGCAGGAGAAGAAAGGAGGGAAGAAGGAAGGCAAGAGGAAAGAGCCTCAGGAGCACTCCAGGTGAGAAGCATCTAGAAATCTGAGCCTTGTCTTTCTGTACTGGCTCTCACTGCATTCTCCACGTTGAAATACGAGAAAACCTCACTCCCTTCTCCCTCCTTCTGCTTTCATGCCACAGACACTCAAGACGCTGCTAGGACTTGTGGGAGCTATAAAAATGAATAAAACATGGCCTTGGCCCTAAAATAATCAAATATTTGGCCATGGCCCTAAAATAATCAAATATTTTAATGCTACCAGACCTTTTCTTCCTGCCTAATCCTGTGGTCCTATTTTTCAATGAGAATAAAGTACAGGTGTTTCTTCGGTCTCTTCTTACATTAAACTTGCATTTCGCAGCCAACTGCCCTACATCTTATTGACAGCTGTTCTACATGATGCCAGAGCATTTTCCTAAAGGGGCTTTTCTTAGAGGAATATGAATGGGGATTTACATATATACACACACATATATATAATGATTAAACTTATGTACAATGAAACAGATTACAGAATGGTTTTTAAAACACAACAGAGTGTTAAAATCTTTTTGTCTATGTCGACACCTATGATTGTGTTCACCCATCAGCACACACACTCCCACACTGCATGGCACACTCCAGCTTGCTCTCTTCAGATTCTGTTTCTGTAGGAGTGGTCTCCTTGGAGTCGCATAGTGCAACAAGCCCAGCTATACACACTTATCTAATCAGACTATTACACAGATATATATTTAAATGCCATGTGATATTGGAGAGAATTTAGGAGCCTAAAGCACATGTAGTTAATACATGAAGATCGTCTAGTAGTTCTTTCACTCCCTATGCATTGAGTGGCTACCAAGAATAATCTAGACAAATGAGGAATTATTCCTTACTAAAACAAGAAGATAAATCCTTAAGCTATATAATATTATATTCCAACTTGGTAAGTGTATCAGATCCTGTTGATTGTCAACCCAGCATCCATGCCCTTTTTTCCCAGCAACGCCCCGGTTTGTTCATCTATCCACCCCTCCCCACACAGCCATGTGATCAAGGTAAATTGAACTCACTCTCAGCTCCAAGGGTGTTCCCATTTCCCTTGTGATAATTGGTTCTAGGACGGCATGTATTGACCCTATTCCGGTCAATAAAAAGTGATGAGAAGCTGGCTAGGGAGCTTCTTAGAAAAATATTGACATCCTAAGAGAGAGACAGAGGAGAGACGAACTCTCTTCTTCCTCAGGATGTTGCTGGGCTTGGTTAGGACACCAGCAACTGCCATCCCCACCTTGCTGCTAGCCTGATGCTGAAGTCAGCCACGAGAGAAGCAGAACAGAAAAAAGGAAAGAATGTGGGTCTTTAATGACAATAGCAGGCTGCTGAGTCAACCAGCCCAGAAGACTATTCTTCTCTAGACTTCTGGTTACAGGAGATAATAAATGTCCTTATTGTCTACGTCTGCTTCAGTCAGGGTTTCTGTTGCTAGCAGCTGATTGCATCCTAACAGATACAAACATTTTTCTTTTCTTTTAACAACTGAATGTACAAAGTCCTAAGGAACCCTAAAGGAGAGACCAACTAACCCCACCCCCCAAAGTGTTAGGGAAGACTTCACAGAGGAGGTTCCTAAGGATGCATAGGAGTTCACCAGGTAGAGAAGAGGCCATGGACTTTCTAGGAAGAAGTATACAGAAATCAGTGAGCAGTGCCAATCAGCCACGTGAAGCAGTTTGGGACAGCTCTCTAGGGCAGCTGAGATCAAGGGCCCCAGAACGGCTGAGGAACAGAGAGCGTTCCAGGGGGAGAGGTGGTTGGCAAGAAGGTCCTGAGGAAGAAATGAGTGAGTTCTTTGTTGGGAAGCAGATTTGCTCTGTCTTGGAGCAGAGGAAGCTGCATTTGGAGACAATTATCTGAAGGGAAAAAAGAGAATCGAGATATGGTGAGGACATGGAGAGGAAGTTAGCCTCAGAGTTAGTTTACAGGTGCGCGAGGAAGAACTTAGCAAAGGGATTTGAGTAGAGGAATTTCAAGATAACAGGAGTAAAATAAAGCCCAGTGAAGAGTATTCTTTACTATTATTACCAAAGAGTGTTCTTTACATTGACTTTTTATGGTGGGTGACTCTCTAAGGCAGGAAACCAGTGAGATTATTTCAGTTACTTAGATTTAAAAAGTATGAACTAGGGATTCAAATGTGGGAATGAAGAAGGAAAGGGTGTGACAGATATCCCAAGGAAGCCACGTCAGTGGATATCATGTAACTGTCTGCAGATGTATCCACAAATACTAGACTTCAAGTGATATCACCCTAATTGTTAACTTTGTGCTTGGTATTTATCTGCCTCCTCCATTTTATCAAAGTCTGTCAGAGCACTGATTTAGAGAGATGATGGATGTTTGAAATTCAAACGCTAAATGCATTTCCTAACATTTTCCCCTCAGTTTACTTTTACCCTGAGATTAGTCAGGGATAGAAACGAAAGTAAAAATATACAATGCCTTCTGGTTACTTATGGCTTTTGTTCTTTCTCTGCTCTCCCACCAACCGTCTAAATTCAAAGAACTAAAGGAAAGTGTGGGTGTTGCTAAAAAGGGACATAATTTATTGCTTTGTGCTAGTTCACTACCAACTTGCTTTGGTGAAGGAAAGAGTCCCACAAGGCTTTCAGAACAGGTCTGGGGCACCCACCAGCAAGAATAGCTCACGATATTGCAAGGTAGAAAGTGGTCCATGAAGCTGTTCCACCTTGGGATGGCTCGTTCAAAGTGTCTATCTTCTCACAGGACAGAGCCATATGGGAAATGACAGAAAGTCCCGGCCATCAGCTCTTCCACCACGGTGTGTCCAATGTTTGTCCCCATCCTTAGTGCATGCCAGACAACACACACAAGCACACATATGAACACACACACAAGCACACATGCATGCAGACACAACAAACAACATACACAAAAACACATACACATACACACACAACACACACATTTCACAGGACTCTGGGATTCCTATCATAGTATTACAGATAACTTTTCTTTAGAAATTATCTCAACCACCAACTCATACACAGCGAACACCCTTCCTTGCAATCATCTTAAGTTTACAGAAGAAATATAGAGTTAGAGATCTCTACCTAGATGCACACTGACTAAAACAAAATGACTTCTTACTTTATGTTTACACAAAACAGTCTATTTTCTTTCAAACCAGAGGTGGAAACATTACAAACTATTAAGAGGGAGGGACTTTCCAATAAATGGAGATTGTCTTCCAAACCCCTTTTTCCTCACAGGAGGGTAATGAAGTGAGAAAGAGAAAAGATAGGAGAAAATAGAGGAGATGAAACTAAGAACTGCATGTTCAATTTTATTTTCCAGGTGAAGTAGTTCTCAAACTTTAGTGCACCAGAACCTCTGGAAGGTTTGTTAAAATGCAGAAAGCTGGACCCCACCCTGAGTTTCTGACTCAGTAGGTCTTGGCTGGGACCCACATATTTGCATTTCTAACAAGTCTCAGGTGATGCCGATGCTGCTGGTCCAGGGACCTCACTATGAGAAGCACTGTGCTGTAAGACAATAGTTCCCACCAGAGTTAGCACCAAGCCAGGCATGGAACTCCACCAAAATCCATGCCATCTCAGGCTCATGCACATGGGTTTCACTGACCTTAGAGAGCCCAGAGGTGTAATTAACGATTCTACCTTTGGTCTGTTCCAAAGACTCAATTCAATTAAACTAATAGATGATGAAAGCCTATTTTACATGATCCACATGAATAAGGCACAGTCCCTTCTCAAACTATTTACAATGCCTTCCACACCCATTCTGACAACCACAGCCAATTAAAACCAGAATGACTGTGGATTTGCAACATGCTTTCCCTGATGCTGGGGCAAGAGTTTGCAGGTCGGCCCCATCACCCTTCCTGGGACATTTCAACCCAGCTGCTTGGCATGGATGCACTTTCACAACATTACTCCCACTGTCTTTCCCATGCTGGGGTTTTTGCAATGGACAATAGAACATTTCTGAAGCCTTGAGTAAAAGAAAAACTTAACCACCGGCCTCTCTTCCCCACCCTTTCCCACTCCTTGACTTCATCAGAGAGTTTACATCAAGAGCAAGAGCGTATCAAGACTTTGAAGAAAGGACAACTGTGGCTTTCAAAAATGATGTGTTTGCCAATTATTCTGCACAGCCTTGGCCAAGTTGTAAATTTTCTGAGTTTTTGTGTACTTATATGCAAAGTGAAGATCATCATGCCTGTTTTGCATGGATGTGGATTAGCAAAATGTATGTAGTTAGATATCTCAATATCCATCTTTCTTCTGTAAACTTCCTAAGGTACCATCACCTGGCACAGAGTAGACATTTATTAAATAACAGCAACACTTGTGAGTAATACAGGTGAAAGAACACGAGTTTTATGGTCCTTGGTCTGAGGCTCAGCCCTATTCATTACCAGCAAATTACTGTATGTCTCTAAGTGTCAGTTTCCTCATTTGTAACATGAAAGTGATAACACCTTCCCCAAACACACACATACACACATAAACACACTCAAGTTTGTGATACCAGTGGCTACAGAGGATTAAATGAGTTAATTTATGCAAAGTACTTAGGACAGCATAGTTCACATCTTAAATGCTATTTGTTAGCTATTTTTATTATACATTATTTTCACATAATAGATATTTAACAAATGTTAGTTCTTCATGTCCCCACTTCCATAACCATATAATTTTAATTCAACTTACACTACATGTAATATCTCCATAACTAGTTTGAATCAAATTTATCTTCTTGCTGTGAACACACACCAGCCTTCGGACCCCTGAGAGGGATCCTGGAGGCCTGTAGCTTGCTCTAAGGGCTTCCTCTGTAGCTCCTTAGGGATTCAGAAGCACTGACAAATATACAGGAGGTTATTTGCTTAAAATCCACTTTTAAAAACCTACAGAGAGGAATAAGCTTTCGACTTTCCCATTTTTTCTTTGGCTGACACTCGTCTTGTTCTGAGCCATCAAGTTGGCTCTGACTCCTGGTGACTCTGTGAATGAGTGATGTCCCACAATGTCCTGTCCTCGACAACCCTCCTCAACTTCCGTAGACTCGTGCTATGGCTTCCTTTTGGAGTCAACCCATCTCCCATTTGTCTTCCTCTTTTCCTGCTGCTTTCTATTTTTCCCAGCATTATTGTCTTTCCCAAGAACCCTGCCTCCTCACGATGTGCTCAAAGTAGGACAGCCTTGGTTCTATCATTTTTGCCTCCAACGGTCGTTCAGGCTTAATTTGCTCTAGGACCCACTTGTTCGTCTTTCTGGCAGCCCAGGGTATGCGTAGAGCTCTCCTCCGACACCATATTTCAAATGAATCCATCTGTTTCGAGGCAGCCTTCTTCACTGTCCAGCTAATGCTCTACAGCATGGAAAACCTTGCCCTGATCGCTGAAGCCACTTAAAATCAACCTTTTTACACCAAAAGGGAGAGCAAGTATAGTTCACTGGGCTCTTAACCCTAATTACCTTTTCTGCAGATCCCTTCAAATTAAACCAGAGCCACTCTGATTCTCTCAGGACATGCATCCACAAAACCCTGAAGCCAGCCAGCCCTCACTGTTCTGACAGTACAGCGTGCTCGCCTCCCCTTCTGACAGGAATCCAACAGGTTTGACTGAGCACCATTACAAAGTCAGAGCAGACTAGAAGAACTAAGAGGGGCGAAGTAATACTAACTCAAATCCCGTCTGAGAGAAAGGCCTGGAAATGTTAGAAGCTGGTAGGCTCTGGGAAGAAAGCTGCTGGTTTGGGCTGAGAGCTGCCTGGAGGCTGAAGTCAGTCTTGGCCTGGACTTTGAAGGACTTTTGCAGCTGGACGGGAGCTTGGTGATATCTATTTCATTTCTTGCTCATTTTACAGATGAGAAAGTAAGGCCAGAAGTTAAGTCATGGCCCAAAGTAATGCATCTAGCTACTGGGGAAAAAAAAAGAAAATTATCAAGATTTAAAAACTCAAATCCCCAAGAGAGCACCCAATGCTTTCTCCATAAAGCATGCCACGTTTGAATAAAGTAAAATCCTCAGAAGGGCCTTCCAGGCAGGAGGCCGGGCGTGAAGTGCTAGTAAACATCTCCTGTGGGCCTGGCAGTCAGGGAGGCAGGGCTGGACTGAGGAGAGCGAAATGCATCACTAGGGTGGAGCCACACCACGTCCAACAGCCCAATTTCATCCTGAGGAAACTCCAAGTAATGTTAGCATGAAATTAAAGCCTTACGATTTTTCAAGAAAGACAGCTTTTAAAGCTTGGTGATTCACCACGTAACTATATTTTCTTTAAATCTTGAAAAACATGCTGTTGAGTGAACTGAATTGACCCGATTAAACTGCTAAGTATACTCATAGCCAGTCAGCCGTAGTTTAACAGTTTAATATGATATGATTTAATGAATTCAAAATCTAAGCTTTGTAGCTTGAAATTTCCCTTCTGCCCACTGAACTCTGAGCAAAATTTCTACAAGAATTCAGAGACTGGCCCTTATATTGTAAGGCCCTGAAATCAAAGGTAGAATTCTAGGAGGTTCAAATTGTTCTGTCCCTAAGCTCAGATCCCAACCCTCAAATGCGTGGCATTGTGAATGTCCTATAAAGTATGGGAGCCCCCAGTGATGTGTAATGGAATTCTTAATGTCATCAGGGAACAAGGAGCAATTTTTCTTTTATGAGCAACGAGCAAGGGTTACAGAGCCCTAAGTGAGCAGCACTAAGTGCACCAGCTGCTGTCAATCAATATTTTGACCATTAATAGTCATTTAAGCTTTTAGTCCAATTTAAACAAATATCACCATAGCTTCTATTTTAAGCCAGATGGATTCTAGTCCTTCAATTTTGAAATAGTGAGACCCATAGAATGTCATGAGACAGAATTACCCATTCCCGCTCCTGGTGAAGTGAAACTATTCTGATAATGCTGCCTCTAATTTTTAAAAGCATCCTAGGACCCTCAACACCAAGAGAAAAGCTATTTTTCACCTAGTGGATTATTTGTATTTGGTGTATCAGATTTCTAGCCAACGAACACTGAGTCAAACCAAACACCACACATGATTTCTCTTGGCCTCTACAACCCTTCATATGATATTTTAAGGTTAACAACCAGGAAACTGTACCTAACAATAACCATAAAAGAGCAGTTACATGTTCTTTTTTTTTTATGCTTTATCTCCCCAAATCCCCCCTGGTACATAGCTGTATATCTTAGTTGCAGGTCCTTCTAGTTGTGGGATGTGGGACGCCACCTCAACGTGGCCTGACGAGCGGTGCCATGTCGGTGCCCAGGATCTGAACCAGCAAAACGCTGGGCTGCTGCAGCAGAGTGTGCGAACTTAACCAATCAGCCACAGGGCGGGCCCCAGTTATGTGTTCTGTTTGATGACTTTTCCCCTCATTTTTCTTTAATTACTTATTCCCTAAGTCCCTGCTCCCTAAATTTTTTTAATTGGATTCCCTGGTATAATGATAAAATGCATCAGCATCTATTGTGTCTTCTAAAGGACATTTGACACACGTCAATGGGATACCAGCAGAAAGGCAGATGGCAGAGTGGCCTGAGGTATAACAGGAAATTCGGTGCTTGAGATAAATATTTATGATTCTTGATACAGAGGAAAATGACACGTTGTACGAACAGTTGATGAGAGCAAGAGCAGTAGTCAATCCAGTAGGAGATCTGTCAGACAAATTCATTGGTAAGCACTGGGTGCAGGACCATGAAACCCTAGAAAATGCTTTATTATATTTGTCTGTAGGATGGAGATGTCTGAGGTACAGTTTGTTCTCAAATGTTCATCTCCTTTAAAAAAGGAAACTTTTAAAAGTTTTAGTTTTAAACATGGTTTTGTTTCTTTTCTTCCCATTGATTATCACCATGACCCTGGCCGGGCTCTGGCAGAAACCATGCGTTCCATCCTCTGAAGACAAAGGGGTTTATCTAGTCTTACTCTGAAATTTCACTCTTTCGGACTTCCTGGAAAATAAATCTGTCTGACTAATCCTGAAAACATAAACAATATGAGGATGCATCTGGATGTCATGGACACCTCCTCTCCACAGGACAATCATTGAAAGAATTTACTTATTTTAAAACCTCTTCAACCTCTCTTAGTAGAGATAGAGGTTGAATCTCAGCTCAGCAGCTAACTACATGACCTACATCTGTCTCTCTGTTTTGTCACCTGCGAAATGAGGATGTTGGACTTATGACCTCCAAAGCTCTTTCATAATCTATGAATTCCAAATTCATTTATAACTGGACAGTTAATTCACTTGGCATCTCCTTTTCCCTTATCATTTGAAAGTGTTTATTAGAATGTGCCATCTTGTTCTTCTGTTGTAGTTTCAGACTATTTTATCATCCGACTGACAGAAAGTCCCTAATAAACATTTCAGATAAAACAGTTAGATCACCTCTGAAGAAGAAATACAAGAAGTCACTAAGGCCGTCCACATGGACTGTTTTCAGAGACTCTCAGTGACAGAGCTTTTAGGATGAACATGAACCTCATCAGGCATGTGGATGAGTCAAAGCACGTGGAACCTGCCCTAAGTCGCTATTCAATTTTGGAGAATTTACTCCACTTCTTTGAGATTCAGTTTCTTCCCCTGTACAATGAGAGGGCTGAAGAAGATAACCTCTAAGATCTCCTTAAATTTGAATAATTATAATCCTATGTCAACAGAAAAGTTAAACAACACTAAAATAAAAGTTTTTCATTGATTTATATACTTCAAGATGACTCGAAGATACTAAAAATTCTAGTAACGGAATAGTTATACATATATATGCATTTCTTCATAATTTTTATAATCTTTCTGCATTTCACTATTTCAGAACTTGCTTTTAATAACTTTTACGTAAAAAATTCATGAAAGAGAAATCAGACAGCTCAACATAATCCCATCTGTAAACTTTAAGCCTAAACTGCCTTTAGAATAGCAATTTAGAGAAATGCTATCTCAACACTTGTACAAGGCACTAATATTTTATGACTTCACCCAGAACTTAAAAGTTTCATAAAGTTATTGAAGATTAAAGGTAATCTGGAATTTTTCAGGTTCAAAAGTTAAAAATACATTTATGTGTTGTGAGTATAAAGTATATTTTAATTTTAAAAGGTCACCAAAATTTAATCAACAATATCTTTATCATAGATAACATATCATAGATAAGATAACATATGGTATCACAGATAAGCTGAAATTGGCCAATGAGTCATAGTTCAACCAAATTCAGGGTTGTGAAGAAATCTTTCCCTTTAAAAAAGTTCATAATTTTTAAATGTGTGTTGTTTAGCTAAACCATATGTAGCCCTTTAATTTAATGCCAAGAATTACACTGTTTCTGGCTTCTCAGATTACGTTCCATATCCTCATTGATTATTTATTAACCCAGTCAAGAGAAAGTTCCTGGTCCACTGATAATGGGGAAGGGTAAATGACTGGAGCCTAGGGTTTCACATCTGACAGCATCACTTCCTTTCTGTTTAACTGTTTCTCTTCAATCTGATTGTGAGTTTTTTCACCTCAAATGAGAGTGCTGTCATGTGCTTTAAGATCCTCAATACAAAGGAACTTAACTCTGCTCTAAGTGAGTCAGCACATCAGTCTTCCCAAAGAAATTACACTGCTTCACCTGAAACTTCTGCCTCCCAGCTCAAGTATCTCACAGTGGGATCCAGTTAAGGCAAAGGATTTCTTATGGTCTCAAATCATGACCGTACGTTGTTAACATCAGGACATGATACGGTTAGTACATAAAATGTGCGTTGATCCTGCTCCCAGAACCTCAGGGACGTACAAGGCTTCAGGACTCCCCAAATGAGGGAAGCGAAATATAACTACATCCTTTGCTATGAATTATAGCAATGCCTCACCTGTTTCTGTTGTGTTCAAAGTTTCTATCCCTTAATAGCTGAGATAAGAGTGGTAAAGTGAACTATTTCATCAATAAGATCAGTTTTAAAACTACTGGTGTCTTGCATTTTACTTTAAAAGATGAGAGTACAGACTAGATATTCTCTGTCACATTTTATTAAACCTTCTGAAAGGGAGGGCGTGGTAAATTGCACAGCAAGAGCAATACTTCAGGAGTTGAACATGTTAAACAATTGCTTTTCCACAGCGTGGGCTCCTTTCCCCCCAAAAAAGATATGTGACAAATAATAGTAATAACGGCAATAATATAAGTCAGAAAGTCTGAAATCAGGCTAAGAAATGAAAAGGACTACATAAAGAAACTCTTGTATATTAGAAGAAAAAATATAATTATTTCATATAATTAAAATGGATTTGGACACAATTATTCCAACAGCAGGGGTGGGGTACATTTCTGCACGTTTTCTTCCTGAAACTAGTTGATGTAAGCAGATTTGCTGCATACATTTTTAAGTGATGTTATTTCTGGAACTTTATAATGCTCCCCAGTCCCTCTTGTGAAAGAAGGCTGCTCTTTGTGCGTGCAGAGCCATCACTTCCCAGCCTCTACCACTACAGAAACAAACAGCTACCCAGCTTTCACTCCCCACATGACAATGGACCGGCATCTGTCAACAGACTTGCATTCTGCGCCGCGTGAGAACATGACTGTGACATTAACTCTTGTGACAAGGCAAATTTCGGCAGCTCATCTGCAAAGAGATGAGCCTTCATTATGCTGCAGCACCTTTCATCGAGCTAATGACATTTCAATCAGCACGTTTTCTCCAGTTTCGGTACTTTGCCATCTGAGCACAAGTCTCTAATTACGCCCAAGCAACAAGTTTCACATCAATCCTACAATTTCTGCACTCACCGTACACCATCGCTCCTCCAGTTTCATGCAAGAAGCGAAATCGATGATTTTTAAATAACCAGATTGTCAAAATGGTAAGGATGAGCAAAAAATTGAAGACAAGCAGCTCCACCGCTCCCTGATGTTGAAACTGATACTCATCCTTCTCAGACATGAACCTTCGCTGTCTCTCCATTCTCCAGTCTTCCTGGGATTCCTTAGACAAAAACTTAGATAAGGGCTATTTTATGAAGGTTTGCCTAAGACAGTCTGTCAGCCTGAGGATTTCAGAATAAACACTGCCGCTTAAGTTGCTACTTCACCAGCATTCTGCTTTGGCTTAGTATTCAGATGGCTTCTAGTTACAACTTCCTGTTTCTCTCTTAAAGCAGCCTCGTCTCTTTTCAAACTCCCGAGTGTGGTTTCATCATCGACCCTTACTGTCTTAAATGATTGATTCCACGAAATCGTCTTTCATATTGGACAAACCTGCAAGCAATCATTCTGAGATTTTGAGTTATGATCTTACCGTTTCAAACAAGTCTCCTTAAGCTGCATAACCAGTGAATTGCAGATGAATAATAAAACAGATCACCTTACAACAGCAACATTTTCTAAGTTTAAAAAGCCAATTTGCAAATCATACATAACCTTACTCACATGTGAGATTTTTCCTCTCCAGCCAAAGCCTACCAACGTGATGGGGATTGATAGCTCTGGTTTGACCTAAAATGATTTCACAGGGAGTTTTTTTAAGTTGAAAAGCCAAAAAGAATTTCGAATATGACTCTCTCTGTTTGGCTTTACACAATTGGTAGTCACAAGAGAAGCATTTAAATTCTGAGTCAATTGTTTTTCTTTTAACAAGAATAAATGAAAGCAAAAGACAAAAAGAAAATTCTGTCTCCATCTCTACAGCTGCGCTGTTTGGATATGTTGTGTCAAAAAAGAAAAGAAACTAAACACCTATCTTTGAAGGACGAAACCATGCAGCCATCCTCAGTGATGCTCCAGACATGGTTTTCTCTTTGTAGAGCTTCTGGCCCAGACATTCTCGACCCACAGAAATCTGCCACAGATCACGAACTTCCTCTGTCCTGTGGCAAGACACTGTGGCTCACCTAGGAATAGGCTGCCACCAGTAATGAAGTCTCTGGAATCACAAGGCCGGGACCTGAACAGGGCTTGGACCATGACAGTGACGATTCTTCAGATCTTCTTCCATTGGGCAGGTGGGTTCTATTTGAATTCATATTTTTATGCTTTTTGAAAAAGTTCAAGGTAATACTGCCATGCTGCTTTCTTAGCAATCGTTACTATTTGTGTGCCTTATCGGCCCTGTAGGGCAATTAGATACGCTCCAGGGTTAAGTAAGGTTTCTCATCATTTCAGGATATTATTATAACTCAGGACTATTAATCCTCTAGTATCCTCATACTTGACAGAATTAGAATTCAATTTATACAGTGGAAGTGATTCATTGAGCAGGATGAGTCCGAGGATACCCTGAAAGATCTGGTCACCACAAGCTAGAGGTCAAACCTGTAATGTATTGGGAGCTAACTAGCTCCTCACTGACAGTTTCCCCCACAGAGAAAGTCTATCCACCACATAATGTGAAACTGCTGCTTCAGCTCCTTTGCCTTCTGCAGCTTCGCAGCTCACTTCCTCTCGGAGTGTAGCTCAGCAGGGGGTATTTCTGCGACCCTAGACGTTCTTTAACATACTGCCCTTTCTGGCAGGCGTCTCTGTGATGACTAATATTCACACTGTTTTGAAATCTGTCAGCTAATGCTTCAAGCATTTCATGAAACTTTGCTAGCAGGTTCTACCTGCATAATTTTGCAACCCCACAGGTTTAGTCTTGAGTTGTTAGATTCACAAGATAACGCAAATTCAAAATCCGGCAACTTCCTATTTTTTTTTCTTTTCGGTCATCATTTAACTACTTTGGTTTCCTTTTAATAATGCTGATTATTCCACTTGGGCAGACCAAAGTTTCTTTGGTTGTCTAATGATGACGTCCAATTTTACTCTCTTACCCAAGGAAGCAACTCAGCGAGAGGGTTAAAGGCCCTCAGAAAGTTTTGATTGGCTAAGATGTTGTTTTCAAAAGTCCCAAATTTGATGTCAACATACTCAAATAAGTATATTTCACATTAAAAAAACATACACAAGGCTTCTCTAGAGAAAACTGATGAGCCCTGGCATACTAGTCTTACCCGTGTGGCCACACTCTGTGAGGGCTGAGTGGTGGCCTGTTCGCCACAAGTCCCATTCGTCCCATTTCACTCATTCCGGCTCCCTGCATGGCCCCTGCTGTTAGTTGAATGTGCGGCCCCTGGTTTATTCCGGGAATGGGATCCATTCACCAACCCTTGTCCAATCTCGGTGCTGCTTAACATTAGAATGGAAAACTGAGAAGAAAAGGGGGTTCAGGAACCTTCTCCAATTCTTTCACTCAGAAAAGTATTTCAGTTCCTTCTACTGTGTGTTTTCTTCTTAGGAGATCATTTATATTCTGCTGTACCAATAAAAGTAAGAAAATGAAATAGAAATACATATCAATGTGGTATCTACCACAGAGCAGAAAATATGCTAGGAAATTTAATTTAGTTTAACTTAACATTCACAAAATCCCTTCTACAGATGAGGGCTTTAACGCTCAGAGCTGTTTGGTGACATAGCCAAGGCTTCATAGCCAGAAGGAGTCAAATTCACGTGTGGGGTTTAATGGCCTGAAGATGACTTTTCAGCTAGGGTGATCAACTCATCTTAGCTTGTCGGAGACTTTCCTGGTTTTAGCACTGAAAGTCCTGTATCCCAGGAAACTCCTTAGTCACAGGCAAACCAGAACAGTCAGTCACCCTAAAAGCTAAGGTTCCCCAAATTCACAAATCCTGTACCATCAATAATAACTGCTTTCTGAGATTCCTGAGGGAGACATTCACACAAAGAAGAATATCAATTAAAAATTAAGGTACTGTTTCATTAGATGGCGACCATAACCCTTCGTGCCATGTTCTCTGATGAAGGTAGGATGGAACCCAAAACTTAGGCAAAAGGCCCAAAGAAGAATTCTTGATTGTCCCTTAATCCCAGTCTGAACACCTACTGGGTACAAGATGCAACATGCAGGCGAGTGGAAGTAAAGAGAAAAACAGGATGGCCCAGTCTATTGTGGTGAGAATGCCCTGCCTCAACCTGCTCATCCAGCCCTGTGGAGGGAAAGACTCACAGATAGAGGCCTCCCAGGCCAGGTAAGCTTTCCTAGATTAGTAATCTCACCCCAACTGGTGAATGTGACCAGTTAGAACCCACAGACTGCATTCCAGAATCTGACCAACCGTTTGAGAGTTCTACGTTCTTGGAGAGGACAGTGGAGACTGTGGGCTCAGAGGATGGAGAAGGGACACTTTCCCACCGTGAGGAGAGACGCTGAGGATTCCCCTTCTCCACTCCCTTGAGCCCAGTCTTGGTTCTCTCTCAACCATTGGGCTTAACAGAAAATACTTAAGTAAACTCAGGCCCTGGGCTAAGGGAAAATCCCATTGCCTCCTTCCCTTTGCCTCTCCCCTGATATTTATCCTTCCCTGAGACCAGTGAGGTGGGAATTTCATATTTTGCCCCCCAAAGCTTCTGAAATGGACCAGGACAGAACTGTGATTAAGTTTACTTGAAGGCCACACAGTGCACTAAGCCAAAAATTGCCCCCCTATTCTATTTGCAAACTTGCCATAAATCCATCTGTTAAAGTAGTTAAATGCAGTGACCGTTAGACTGGGGGCTCGGATGCCTTGGTAGCCTATGCAAGCAAACCAAACCCAACTGCACTCAAAACCAAGACAATGCAACTGAAGAACAATCAGTCACAAACAGCCAATCAGGCTTTCCCAAATGAGGCAGCCGCTTCAGCTACAGCCAATCAAATAATTTCCTTGCTTCACATCCATGTCTTTCCTATGAAATCTTCTCTCCTAGCTGCTGGCAGCTGAGCGCTCCTAAGCAGTTTCGGTTTGGCACTGTCCCATTTGAATATGTGTGTTCAAATAAACTCTTAGCAATTTTAATGTGCCTCAGTTTATCTTTCAACACATCTTAGCTTCCCCTACCAAAAAATGACACGTTAGCACAAAAAATGCACCTAAGTTGAACAGTATGAACCTCTCCCACTAGCGGATCCCCACAGAGAAATGAGAGTTCAAAAATTTCACAGGAAAGTTAAATTTCATAATGAACACTTAAACAACATTAAATCTCAAACAAATTCACTGTCCAGTACCTGGTTTTTCTTCTTCAGCTTCTGCAGAGTCTGGGTCTCTGGACTCAGGGCCATGAACCCAGAGCATAACCCCCAAGTCCATGTTCTTTCCACTGCTCTTCTTTATGGTGGCAAGGTGAAATAAAGGTCACTGCAAACTAGTGAAAATGAGAGGATTTGTGTAATTTTATTAAACCTCTCATGTACAGAAACACATGTGGCATGAATGACGACCTCTTCCTTCTTCTACCCCACAGGCTGTGTTCCAGCCATGCTCCAAGGAGGGAAAACTGGGGTACAGACCTCACTGCTTTCCCAGGTGAGGTCTCCTCTCTGGATTTTTGGTCATTGATGCCCAAAAGTACAGAAGGTCCCCCATCCAGCGATGACCAGAGAGGAGGGGAATCCCCTTCCACTTGCACCGGCTGCTGCTTGCTGGTCTTGCCCCAGCAAACATAGCCTGGATCCCACCTTTCATTTAGCCATTTCTTCACTGAAGAGTCCCAGAGCTGTACAGAGCTGGAGGGAGGCAGGCTGGCATTGTGCTTGGGATCTAGCCATGTCATCCCTATGCCCCCAAAGGGCAATGGCCTCACAGCCAAAGCCACAGAGTGAGAAGAATCCCAAATGGATATTCCTTGATTCCTAACCCAGCCTCTTCTCTCTCTTTTGTCCCCAGCCTTCCATCCACAGCACCTCACCCCTTTTCTTTTGTAGGGGCATCTCTTCAAGAAATTATAGATATTATGTGTTGGGGCTGGCCACGTGGCCAAGTGGTTAAACTTCCACATACTCAGCTTGGCAGCCTGGATTCACGGGTTCAGATCCTGGGCACAGACCTACTTAACTGGTCAGCCATGCTATGGAGGCATCCCACATACAAATTAGAGGAAGACTGGGAGATGTTAGCTCAAGGATAATCTTCCTCAAGGGAAAAAAGAGGAGGATTGGAAATGGATGTTAGTTCAAGGCGTATCTTCCTCAAGCAAAACAAGAGGAAGATTGGAAACAGATGTTAGCTCAGGGTAAATCTTCCTCACCAAAAGAATAATAATAATAAATCTTATATGTCAATTATATCTCAATAAAAAAAAAAATTTTAAAAGACGCTTTAGTCATTGGTCCCCTCTTCCGTCTTGCCCATGTTGAAGGCTACATCGTAAGAAAAACATCACTTCTTGGCTTTTTATTTGGCTCAATTTCTGTGGGCTCTTCACAAGTCAGGGTAACTGCAGGCTGGACTCAGTGGCTGGAACATTCCCCTGACCCATATCCCAGGATGGAGGCTTCAGAGATGGAAAGATGTATGGGCTCCAGAGCCGAGGACAGGAGGACAAGATGGAGAACTGCCACTCAAGCTGCAGCTTGTTTTAACGCAAACTTCCTGCAACCAGAGACCTGAGGAAATTCATTGCTTTGATCTCTATTCAGTGTCCACATGATAAATTCACATTCTTCTTAGCATATAGCTCCTACTCTATGTCTTACAGACTAATAACTCTGACAGACTTTGCCCTATCACTTCTCTGCTAAATTATAAAATTTTTATATGAACTGCCAAAAGAAAAGCGCCACACCCCTCACCTCTCCCTAATCTCTACATTTTTGTCCAGTGAGAGAAAGGAACACAGGAGCAGAGAAGGCAGAGTTCTTGACAAGGTGAAGTTGTATATGCTTGGAAATATTTTTCTGAAATGATGTTTGTGAATGCCAAGTAGATTTTGACAGAAATGCCTCTTAGTCCATCCTAAATGTATTCAAAATCCAGCCTTGGAGGTAGCCTTTGTTGGAGGGTGTCTTGATGTGAGTTCCCTCAAAAGCAGAGCCTGAGACAAGGACTCAGATGCAGATGGCTTACTTAGGAGATGATACCAGAAATCACAAGTGAGAAAGTTTGCACAAAGACTAGGAAATACTATTTTGCAGAAACGAAATTTTAAGCTTTGTTGTAGCCTAATGCATTCTCCATTTCACCCGTATCTCTATAGGTCTGTGCATTTTGAAACTTGAATAACTTAATTTATAGATATGCTCAAAACATTTCTTAAGCAGCACCTAAGGTGAATTTTATTTATGCTTAAGGCAACTAAATTACATAATAAATTGCATGACGAACAATGTGGGTCTCTTAGATAAGAAGGCAAATTGTGCCCTATGTGCCAGCAGAGTTAAAGCCCGGTATGCCCCGTGGAGAGGAAATTCAATTTGCTTTGAAATGTCATTTTCTGATGTTATGTCATATCTAAAGTTTAAGTTTTAAATCAAAAGTTTATAAATACCCTGAGACTCTTTGAAACTACGTAGCTTGGCGTATGCACATACAAACGCACACTACACACCCCCCCCAAGGTCTTCCTCCAAATCAATATTAAATCAATCATAGGTGGTTACCTATTCATCTTAATCGAGTCTAGCAGGTTTTAAGGGATGTCATAGAACAATGTGATTTTATTTCTGTAAAAACGGCCTGAATTACTGCAGAAAAAAACAGAAAATTCACAGAGCAAGACAGAGCTTACAACCGCAATTTTGTTGTCGTTAAATCATATGTAGATCCAAGAATATTTCTTTGTTACCTAGGGTAAGGATGGATACACAAATAACAACAATTATATTATTCAGTTAGAAGATCCAAGCATCTGAATAATCCATTCTCACTTCTAATCTCTAGCTGAATGTTTGGGTCCCCCAAAATTCATATGTTGAAACCTAATGCCCAATGTGATGATATTTGGAAATGGGGCCTTTGGAAGGTGATCAGGTCATGAGTGCTCTGCCCTCATGAATGGATTAGTGCCCTTATAAAAGAGACCAGAGGGCTCACTCGCCCCTTCCACCATGTGAGGACACAACTGGAAGATGGCTGTGCATTAACCAGGAAGTGGGTCCTCACCAGACAACAAATCTATAGGCATCTTGACTTTGGACTTCTCAGGGTCCAGAACTGTGAGAAACAAATGCTGTTGAAGCCGCCTGGTTTACGGTATTTTTGTTATAGCAGCCCAGATAGACTAAGGCACTATGTGAGGGAAAGAAGTGTTTTCCAAAATATTATCAGGACCTATAAATCTCCATTAAAGCTGTAACAGAGCACTTTGTGTTATAGCAGCTGTGGAAAGGCTCTTCCAGGTTCCCGGATTCCTCAACAAATTACTAAAAAGACAGATAATTATGAAAATCTCTTCACTCTTAGCATCCTTGCTAAAAGAATATTTTTCAGTACATTTGGACTTGAAAATTGAAGGACTGTAAACAATATACCGTTGTTAAATGTTAAATGAAGAATCTTTTTGTTAAATCAAAAATGTCTTCCTAACTCTACTCTGAACTTACTTTAACCTTGTCTGTTAAGGTATAATCATGAGAAATGTTGAATTAGGAAAAAGCAGAATCAATTGGTTGTCAGCAATTTAAGATTGAAATAGCACTGGACTCCACCAAAATCTACTCTTATAGCTAGATTTATCTCCACGTGAAGAATGGAATTGTTCTGTTAGAGATTCAGCAGCCTGACCTTACAGCTCGCCCCTTCCACCACCTTAACCAAAGGAGAACACACACACAACAAACAGCTCAACATAGTCACACCCACAATATAAGGCTTTTGGTGAACTATGTTTGAGAATGTCGCTTGGACCAGAGGCCTCCCACCTCACCCCAAATCTCCAAGGAGGCTGAGGAGAGCACACTCAGAGACAACCTGCTGGCATAAGACCTGATCTGCCGAGCAGAATCTACATCCATGCACTCAGCCTGTTTTAAGAAGGCAGGCCTCCTGTAGAGACACAGCAGGAAAAGAAAGAGAGAATGCTGGGGCTTCAACCACTGCTCAAACTTCAGGGTCACTTTGACTGCAGCGATGAAGAAAGAGAGAAAAGGTTCAACCTTCTCTGCTACTGAGTCCAGGAAACTCACATCTAGTAAGGCGTGGCCCAACCGATGTGATGCCTGGATCACCCACTCAACGTTCCTGTTCCAAGGGATCGAGAGTCAAGCAGAAGCTCCTCATGGCACTTCCAAAAGGTCAGAAGTACAGGTAGAGGGTTCCTCATGCATGGACCATTGTGGAAATGTGCGGATAAGAACAGAAGGGCTCCCTATTAACTCTCCCTAGGTATTCGTTCTTTAAACCTGTTGGACTTAACTGTCAATCCTGTGGTGGGCTGGGGGCGGGCTGACCTACTCCAGAGAGGAAACCAACACACGCCAGAGCAGCCCTGCTGCTGTTCAAGAGGATACTTCTTCTGTATCCTCCTGGGACCAGTGTGTTGAATGGTCTAACTGTTGCCCCCAGAAGCTGTGAGGAGGGATAAGAGCTCATTAAATTTGCCTTAACTCCACCCTACACGGAAGGATGAAAACTCACTCCTGTTCAACATTTTTTTGTAAGTTGTGCTGATCCAAATTGTGCAACCAGCTCAAAAAGAGTATATAAGCTCCATGTGTCAGCATAAAAATACTCAAAAAATACACAATAAAACATTTAAACACCTCAAATTTGAATATTAATTATTTGATTATTAAATGATGAGAGAGAGCACTAAAGTTCTAAATCAAATTTCTTTTCCCCTTGTAAACTAAGATCAAATTTTTTTGTCTCTACTTTCTGATTTTGTTGGCTTGGTCTCATTCTGACGGGGCCAGATTTCCTTCAGCTGCTGCGACATTTGGGGCCATCTATGAAGCACTCGACACTTAGAGCATGTTCAGCAGCCATAAAGTTGAATTAACCCAAGCACAAATTCCTCATGCGTTCTGCTGTGATGAACAGGACATAAAAATCGCAGCACAACACTTCCTCCAACCAAGTTTAGAAAACAGAAGCAGGCAATTCCTGTCCCACTAGAACATTGTTCTCAAGCAAAATGATCTGTCCCTAGCTTTGTAAAAGCACAATCCAGGTCCATACTTTTGTTATCATGCATGGAACATTGATGAGAGTTTCATCTTAGGCACGTGAAGAAAATGCAGTTACCGGTAAGATATTTTGATTTCAGGTTGACCAATACAAACGTCAGTCTGGACATGTGGTCCAGAGGCCATTACCAGTGAATCTAAACCCACAAGGGAGAAACTGCTCATTCTTTGTCACACCACATTTCCTGCACCAATGGGGAAATTCACTTGGATATACTGTCTCGCCATTAGAGAGTGGCATTTAAAATCCTGTCTTTTCTAAAACTTTGAAATGCTTGGTGGTGACACCTCTGCTCCAGTCCTCCAGTTTTACCCAAGGCTTCATGGGTCCCCTCTGTGTCTGTTCCGTATGTTGAAAACCTCTTACTTATTTACTAATGAAATGACAAACATCTGAACATTTAACATACTCCACCATAAAGTCATGTGAGGGAAGAGTTAAAACAAGAATGGTGATAATTTTGTGGTTTGTTAGGGGTGCAAGATGGAAATATTGTGTTAGTCTCTACTTTTGTGTGCATTGCAAATTTCCACAGTAAAATGTTCTCAACTGTATTTTTATTTCCCTCTTGATTGCTGCATTTGTAGGACCAGTTCCTCCCAAGCTTGCATTCTGCCCAGTGATGCATCCTTTATTTTCATTGATGCCCAGTTGTGACCTGCGTATTCTGTCATCTCAACCCCTCTCCCTTCTCTGTTTCTCCATCCCCAATAAAAATCCCAGACTGTTTTAGTCCTGGGGCTGCAGCTTTGGAGCTGGTATTCTGTTAATCTAGGAACCTTGTCTTATAGATGCAGTCCCCTCTTATCACCATGGTGGCATCATTTGGAGAATTAACCTCGGCAAATCCCTAACTGAAGCCTGTAGATATTTACAAGCAAGAATCCTTATGCCCTTTTTCATGTGCTTTTCTCCCAAACCTTGCCTTTCCCTGGCTTTTGGACGTTCCAGGCTTTGGATACCTTTTCCCTACATCATCGGTGGTAGAACTATTCCTTCGACTCCATCTTCTCCTGCAGCAGTTTGATATTCCCCTAATTCCCCTAATGTTCCATCCCCTTCTGTTCTTCCAAAAATTCTGCAGGCTCAGCAGAGCTTTGTTTTTTTCCTCCTTGGTACACTGAGTGCAGGATCAGAGTTCCCAACCTCTTCTTCCTTTAAGACCGGACAGTTGTTCTGGGGTCCCCCATATGAAATCAGTTAGTTCTGGGTCAGCCAAATGTGTCCACTGTTAAAACACATCCAGTCATCCTCATCATGCCGAGTGAGATAACTCTACTCATAAGGTACCTTCCATCAGCCCAGCAGCTAGCCCTGGCCTGGAATTTATCTCTTTTGAACTACTTGGCTCCCCATTACTGTGCCTCGTCTTCCCTAAACTGTTGCTCCGAGTCCTAACCCTTTGAGTTTCCTGGACATCCTCCCCCAAACCATGACCATAGATGCTTTACCACCCGAAATAACTGTGTCACCTTCAAACTCATCAAACAATGTTTAATGTATTCTCTGTTAATCTTTCCAGTCTTTTTTTTTTTTTATCACAAATGTCCAATTTTTCTGGAACTACCGGCACAGCATTTCCTTGAAATTTATATATATGATGAAATTGGGGTTATCAATTATTTCTTTCATGGGTTATACCTTGGTGTTGTATCTAATAAGGCGCCGTTTCCAAGGCATCTGGGTTTTCTCCTATGTTATCTTCTATTGGTTTAATAGTTTTGTGTTTTACGTGTAGGTCTGTGATCCATTTGAATTAATTTTTGTGAAGGGAGCAACTTCTGTGTCCAGATTCATTTCTTTTGCATGTGGATGTCCAATTTTTCCCAGCACTATCTGTTGAAGAGAATATCTTTGCTTCATTGTATTGTTTTTGCTCCTTTGTCAAAGATCAGTTGATCATATTTATGGGGGTTTATTTGTTCTGTTCCATTGATCTATTTTTCTATTTTTTCACTAACACCACGCTGCCTTGATGCTGTAGCTTAATAATAAGTCTTGAAGTTGGGGAGCATCAGTACTCCAATTTTGTTCTCTTCAATATTGTGTTGGCTATTCTCAGTCTTTTGTCTCTTCATATAAACTTTAGAATCAGTTTGTCAATATTCATTAAATGACTAGCTGGGATTTGATTGGGATTGCATTGAAGCTATAAATCAAGTTGCAAAGAACTGACATCTTGACAATATTGAGTTTTCCTGTCCGTGAGTTTGGAATACCTCTCCATTTATTTAGTTCTTCTTTGCTTTTGTTCATCAGAGTTTTGTAGTTTTCCTCACATAGATATTGTACGTATTTTGTTAGATTCATACCTAAGCATTTCATTTCTTTGGATCTTAAGGTTGATCATATTGTGTTTTTTTATTTCAAATTACACTTGTTCATTGTTTGTATATAGGAAAGCAATTGATTTTTGTATTTTGACATTATATCCTGCAACATTGCTATAATAATTTATTAGTTTCAGGAGTTATTATTAATATTTTTAGATGTGAAATGATATTGTGGGTAAATTTTGGTTTTTCTAAAGCCTTATTTCTTTAAGATAATACAGATGAAATCATATGATGTCTGGAATTAACTGTAAAATAATCCAGCAGGTGCTGGGGCCTGGGGAAGGCGTGGGGAGGTACAGATGAAACAAGAATGGCCATTTATTCATAACTACTGGAGCCGAGAGATGAACACACAAAGGTTCCTCATGTTATTCTCTCTTCTTTTGTGTATGTTAGAAAATTTCTGTAATACAAATGTCTTTAAAAAGGAGAAGAAGAAGAAAAAGAGGAAGGAGGAGAAAAGGAAAGGAAAGGGAGAAAAAGGAAAGTCAAGGGTCTTTTTTTTTTGAGGAGGATCAGCCCTGAGCTAACATCTGCTGCCAATCCTCCTCTTTTGCTGAGGAAGACTGGCCCTGAGCTAACATCAGTGCCCATCTTCCTCTACGTTCTATGTGGGACGCATGCCACAGCATGGTTTGCTAAGCAGTGCCGTGTCCGCACCCAGGATCCGAACCGGCAAAACCCGGACTGCCAAGAAGCGGAACATGCGCATTTAACCACTGCACCACCGGGCCAGCCCCCAAGGGTTTCTTAATAATGTTCTCTATCTGGGTGCTTACTGGGGGAGTTAGCTCTCTCCATCTTCCTTCACTGATCTCTTGAGCTCCCCAAACTCCTTGATTGAGTAACAACTAAAATATTTTCCTTTTTCCTGGTCACATCTTCTTTCAAGAATTCAATTGGGGCGGGCCAGGTGGCGCAGCAGTTAAGTGCGCATGTTCCGCTTCTCAGCAGCCTGGGGTTTGCCAGTTTGGATCCCGGGTGTGGACATGGCACCATGTGGCACGCCATGCTGTGGTAGGCGTCCCACATATAAAGTAGAGGAAGATGGGCACGGATGTGAGCTCAGGGCCAGGCTTCCTCAGCAAAAAGAGGAGGATTGGCAGTAGTTAGCTCAGGGCTAATCTTCCTCAAAAAAAAAAAAAAAATCAATCTTTCTCCACCTCTGTTTCAATATGTGTTCCTTCATTTTGCTTTTGTTTTTTTCTCATTGATGTTCTGATTGCAAGATCTTTTCAGCTCTTTCCTAAGAGTTTTCTTTCCTAGATATGTCACTAAGCAAACCAAATCTTTAATAACAGAGTGTTCGGAATGGAAATCTTAAAATTGTTCCTGTTAGCCTTTGGTGCATAATAAGGATGGTTTTGTTTTGGCCTCTACTTCCCGCTTAAAAATGTGAAAGAGCCCCTATAGGAGAAGGCCCATCTTCCTCTTTGCCTGTTCCACTACCCTTCTGAGGTTGAAACTATAGCTGGAGTCTCTGAAATCTACACTCGTGAGCAGACTTTTTGTCACATCTAGTTCAGAGCCTATTTAAGACCCAGAGGTACAGGTACGGCATTTCTAGAACTCTCTGCAGGAGCCTCATGAGCCCCAGAGACTATTTGGTTCTTGATGTAACTTAACTGGAACTCTGCTTCTGATCATCCCTGTGCCTGATGTTCCAGCTGTGGCTATGTTATAAGCCAATGAGAGCTCCCCCAGCCCAAGCCAGCCACCAGGTCCTACACTCAGAACCTCAGTCTCCCTAGGCCACCTTTTGCTACTCAAGTGCCCATTTTGTGCACAGACCTGTTTCCCAGCCCATATTTAGAGGTCTTTTAGGTCTAAAATTCTCTCTTGCTCCCCTCTGGGGTGCTGACTGATGAAGCAAACACTCAAAGAACAGACAGTCAACTGTATATAGGGCTTAGCAGGGCTTCTGCTAAAGCACGTTGGAGAATGTAGCTTAGCTCTGAAGTTTTTTAGATCTAGGATCTGCACATTCACACTGGGGCTGTGTCCAGACAGCAGTAAGACTCTGTGTCCAAGACCCCAGCCAGCAGCAAGGACAAGCCTGCCTTGTGCCCTGTCTCCAGTAGGGACTGCTGCCTGGGGAAGGGCGCTACCCAAGTGGGCTCCCTGCTTGGCCACAGAAGAGGGGGTAAACTTATTTGCACCTGAGAGCTCAGGGAAGCACAGAAAGAGAGAAAGGGAGTCCCTTCTCCCTTACGAGCACAGCCCTTTAGCAACCAAGATGGCCTGATGAGTACCGCGCTCTGTCCAGAGCGGGTGGAGGGAGGGGCACAAGCTTCCTCACCAGGGCTATTCCGAGAGGACAGAGTGTTGGTGAATGTGTCCTTCTCTCTGGACCAAGGTGGGATCACGTGCAGAAGAGGAGCAATTTTCCTCCACAACTCTTAAGTTTGAGGTTTTAAAATTGAAGAGACTACAATGGGAAGGCCAGAACCTCAAGTGAGTCATCTAATCAGAGAAAGCCACAAATTGAGAAGCTTTCCCTACAAAACGTCACAGAACTCTTTGATTTTACTATTGATATAATAATATAATTGATAACTTTGTACAGTAATGCTTCTAACACAGTTTTTCTAAATTCTGAAATTCCACCTTTGGAAACACAATCTTGTATTTCAATATCTCTGTAGTAACAGTAATTGCACACAGTGGGAACACTCTATGATTAGTCAAATACTGTGGTTCTCAAAGTGAGATCTGGACCAGCGGCATCAGCATCACCTGAAAACTTGTTCAAAATGCAGATTCTTCCACCCCAGACCACAGCCTAAGAAATTCTAGTGGGGTAGAGCTTAGAAATTTGTGTCTCACAAGCCTTCCAGATGGTTCTGAAGCTCACTAAAGTTGGAGACCTACTGGTCCAAGAGATAGCTTGCTGGATGTATGTATTGATAGAGCAATAAATGACTCATATCATAAAGGAAAAGGAGCCAATACGGAAATGAAGAAGTGCTAAAGGCCGGTTTAAAAATATGTAGTAAAATAACTGGTGTGTAACATCCCATGTAAATAATGCCACACACACCAAAGCCTCAAGGTGACAATTAATTCATCCAGTCATGGATAAATCAGATGCCAATGTGTACATCTTTAAGAAACGGTTGTGCAGCCAGTGCTATAAATTTTTCTTTTTTTTTTTTGACTGTGCAGAAAGACAGTAAACATCCTGCTCATTCTCACTGGCATTGCATCACTTCCATTCCCAAAGGGTCAGCATCAGTGTCTCCCTGCAGTTTCCCACAGGACTGGCCTCTACTCTCCTCTTCCATCATCCATCCGACTCCTCGCCCCGCATACACTCTGCCTCATCAAGAGCCATCGCCGTTTTGAAATAATATTGTATGTGGTTCTGCCCACAATGCCACTAAGAGCTTTGACACAATAGACGTTAAGATGATTAATTATTATTCAGACATCTGAGAAACTAATAGTGTTTTCTTGTTCCTCTATCCTTCTTTTCTCCTCGTCTGCTCTGAGGCAGCTCCTCCGGATGCCGTGTCCCTTTCTCCCTTCATGTGTCCAGGCCCGGCTCTACACTCCAGCCCAGCTGCCTAGTAACGTCTTTGTGATTCCATGCTGGTCCCATGCTCATGCTTTCCTTTCTTTCTTCCCCACGTTTTATCTCATTTCCTCCTTCTTTTGCTTCCTCTTGCTCTTCTCTTTAATTTTGCCTGCACTCCTCTCGTGTCCTTCATGGGATCCCTCTTTTTCCCTGTTGTCCTCTCTTGCTCCTCCTTCTTTCATTTTCTTTCCCCTTTCAGCCCCGCTTCCTCAGGAGAGGCTGAGCTGCCTGGGAGGCAGGCAGGAAACACAAGAGGTGCTCTTGGGGCCTGAGGACACTTGGCGCCCTGACGGGGAAGGGCCCCGTCCAATGCTGGGTGCTCCTGGCAGTAACAATGTCTAGAAGCCAGGATTGGCCTGACATTTATGCTCTGTGCACATTTTTTTCTGGAGCTTGCCATGTCTAATTCTTCTAGTTTCAAGCACTTGCCTTCTCGGGCTTCATTTTCCTATCTCTCCCCTCTTCCAACTCCACGACACCCTGAGAATATCTGTGACATAAAACAGGCAAGATGGTCACCTCACTCCCCTGTTCTTATTAGTATAAAACTATTGCAGAAGAGGTATTTCACTAATAAAATGTACATATAAAAATAGCCTTTAAGTCACCAGGTGACAGAGATTTAAACATCTTACAAAATTCTTGTTCTTCCAAGGTGTGCGCCGTTCCCATAAACTCAAAGCCTCGACGAGAAATCCAGAGGGCATATCGAAGTTTGACCATCCAAGCTTTCTGGAAAGTGCATTTCTGGGCAGCCATCTGCTCCTTATTGTGACAAATAATAATTCCTTAACAATTTTTAATACTTTTCTCCCATTTACAGTGGCTTTCTGCTCAGGAACATGCCTGCTTCTTGCTGAATGCCACCCTGTTCATTCCTCAAATTCAACTGTGCCCCTTCAATGCCCAGTGACCATTGTCGCCCTTAAGGGTGGCAGAACTAGATCAAAGTATGCTTTTTGTTGCCTCCCAACAATCTTCCCCTTAGTATTCTACAAAATGTATTTGACACACATCCCACACCTTTTAGAGTGTATGTCTGTGTGTCCCTTTCCTCATTGTGCCCATTGTTTTATGCCTTTTACAGACAATAACAAAAGCTAACATTATTGTTACCATACCATCTTACACACTCAAGCCTCCAATGACGGAGGTACTACCATTGACCTATGTACCATGTGAGGAATTTAAATGCAGACGAAGCCACTTGTTCCAAGTCCCACACACAGGAAGTAGTAACGCTGGGATAGGAAATCCGTGTGTCAGTCGTCTCCAGATTTGAAAATAAAGAGTCATAATGTAGACTTCATTAAGGCCTTTTTGTGTTTCTGTTTGAGCTCTTTTTTCCTTTTCCCCTCTTTGATCTCATATCATGTAAATCTTACTAAATCAGAATTTGGACAAAAGGCCTTGAAGTGCATAAATCGGTTCTTGAAAAATAACATCATTAATTAAAGGCCAAATTTTTGTCTCATCAAACAAAACACGATTAAAATCGCCAGAACATTTTCTTGGGTTGAGGTGATGGAAGATTCTAAGCACCACACTTCCAGATGAAGTTTTGAGTACTTTGCTTCCTTTTTTAACATGAGTCCACTTCCTGCTTTGGCAGTTAACTATTTCTCTTTATTTTGCCCCTATTTTTTTTTTTCAACATGCAGCATCAAAAGAACCACGCTTTCCCTGCTTAGAATGAGGTCCCTCAGGAAAATAATGAAGTAATCTGACCTCATTTCTTTTTCGTTAGGATTAGATGAGGCTCTCTTAGGCCGTTCAGGCAGCTATAACAAATTACCGTAGACTGGGTGGCTTAGAAGCAGAAATCTATTTCTCATAGCTCTGGAGGCTGGAAAGCCCAAGTTCAAGGTGCAAGCGGATTCAATGCCTGATGAGACCTCCTTCTGGTTCATAAACTGCCATCTCACTGTGCCCGCATGGTAGAAGGGACTAGAGAGCTCTCTGGGGTCTCTTTTTTGAGGGACTAATCTCATTCATGAGGGCTTTACCCTCATGACCTAATCACTTGCCAAAGGCCCCACCTCCAAACATCATCTCATTGGGGATTAGCTTTCAACATGCCAATGTGGAGAGGACAGAAAACTATTACACGGTCTATAGCAGTATGTAAGCAGCCTTAAGTTGGTTGCTGATGGAAGCACTCTTGCCTTCCCCTCTTCTAATGCTGTACGCGAAGGCATTTTAGTCACAAGTGTAAGGAGTCTTGTATGGTTACCTGGACTTTATTTTGAATACACATATGAGATGAGCCTTTAAATGCTTAGGGCTTCCTTGGGCTGTGTCATGCCCTGCATATCAAACTTACACAAGAAAGCCAATTACACGCCGGACGGTTAGAGTCTTTGATTTTTAATTCTGAGTCTGCCGCAGGCATATGTGTCTCTGAGAAAGCCTTTGAAAAACCTTGTTTTCACTTCTTCCCTTGTAAAATGAGATTTTACAATCTGCTAGGGAAATTCTGAGGATTAAGTATCAGACGATGGCAGAGCACTTTGAAAGTACTAAATGGGGTTATTAATAATTTAAGAGAGAAGCAAAGCTTCATCTCAGTTGTTGAAAGGACTATGTGGCATACTTATTTCAATCATTTATCATTTCATTGAAACCTCCTCTGCCTTGAGCTCCTCAAAACACCTGATTCCTTTTAAAATAAGACTTTCAAATTAGTTCTCTTTTTATAGTTTTTCGAAGTACTTTCACACCAGTTATCTTGTTGGGTCCTCAGAAAAGTCCCAGGAGGTGTAAATATTATGTAGGAATGAGGCTTTACAAGGGCTAGAATACTCTACAAACGCTTGCTCAAACAAATAGGAGTTTATTATTCTCACTCGAGGAAAAGCTGAGGGGTAAGAAGTTCAGGGCAGACGCAGGGGCTCAACGGTGTCATCAAAGATCTAGGCTCCTTCTGTCTTTTCCTTCTGTCGTCTTTGGTGAATTGGCTTGTCACCTCATGTCAAAGTGGCTGCTGTGGCTCCAAATACCATATTTATTTTCAAGTTAGAAGGAAAGGAAGGAGGAAGCCCTACTAACCACATCTGTTCCTTTATGAGGAAAACAAAAGCTTTTCTAGAAGCTACTCCAGGCAGCGTTTCACTAGAATTGGGTCACACGATCCCTGTGAGGGCAAGAGAAGTGAGTATATGGCTTTCTAGGCCCTGTGGACGGAAGCAGAAAGGAAGAAGGGGGCTGAGAATGGCTTTGGGGAACCCAACGGGAGTCTTGAAGAATAATGGGCATTGAAAAGTCCATTTTTCAAGGTGAAAATTTTTTCAAGTCAATTTTTCTTTAATCAAGAGGAGATGAAAACCGATCTGAAACTCTCTGCTCAAGTGGAAACATCTAACAATAACTTGTAAAGTCAACTGAAAATTTTTAAGGGGTGACCATGCTGAGGACGAGTCCAAGTCCTTTCACATCTGGCCCCGCTGCGCCCCCGTAACACCGCCGAGGCGAAGAACGGCTTCCCCCTTGTGCACACGATGAACTTGTTACTTTTTGAGGAATTGCCCTTTTGCAGTCTAACACCTCAGCGCCCACCCTCCTTTTCTTGTTCCCCTCCATTATAAAGAGAAGCTCAGCAAAGTCATACTGAATAAGTGAGAAAAATCAGTCACTTGACAGAGGACTGACATGGGGAAGACAGCCTTTGAGGCTCCCTGTCTGAATCAGAGTTTGGCTGCAAGAAAAACAGCTGAAAGGATGCAATACAGGGAATTGGGTGCTTAGGTAAGTGTTGTATAGTCCAGAGGAATGAGGTCCCGAAATGACTCCCAACCCACATCATAGAAGAGGCCCAACAAGGGAGCTGCTGCCTCTGACACGTTCAGAGCTGTGGGACTTCAGGAAAACGCTGTCGGGTTGGTTGACCTGAAAACTCACTGCCAATGCTGTGATCTGGGGAAGGTGCAGCCTCTGCGCTCCCTCTCACAACTGCCTGTCAACACACACGAAGCTAGTGAACACACACTGACTTCTGCTCCAGAAGAACCCCAACTCCTCACAACCATGTTCCAAAGCAACAGGAAGATGGCAGCCATCTCACGTCCGCCTTAAAGACTCTGCGTAAGTGCATCTGATCGGGGCACCTAATTTCCATCCAGAACACCATCCCTGTGAAAGTTCGGGAAGGGCACGTTTTAGAACGCCAGTCTCTGCACGACTCTAGGCACATGTGGAGAAGGTTGGAACTGATACTGAGCGCCAGTCTGCCATATCCATAACATTACTGCCCCTCCTGAATATGGATGGGAGAAAGGGACTAAAGGGTTAGCAATAGAAAGCAGCTTCCCATTAATGTCTAACTTTCGGCTGAGACTTGCTCACACTGAATGAATTTAACGTGGTTGTAAACTCTAGTGACAAGGGCTTAATTTAGGATAAATTACACGGGATATCAGATCTGGTGACTGGTATATAAAAGCAACAACAGTCATTATTCACCCAGGACTTATTTTGTGCTAGACACTATTATTAGTGCTTTACATGTGATTTACTAAAGCTCACAATAACCCTGTGTGGCAGGAAATATTATTAGAGCCAGTGTTCACATGAGGAAATTGAGGCAGAAAGAGATCACTTACTGAATGTCATAAAGATACCATAAATGTGGTGGGGCCACATTTAGCAGAGCAGTCTGGCTCCAGAGTCCAGGTGCCTAACGACTACAATGTTTTGCTGCTCCATAAAATTAGTTCAAGTATAAAGCCACACTGGAGGAATCTGCCCTTCACAATCTCCCTTTCGATTTACAATTAGAATCTGCTGGCTCCCTAATCAATCGATCTTGATGACTCTTACAGAAATAATCCAAGATGGTATGGTTATAAGAATTCCTGCTCAGCAAATCCTATTTGCCACTGATTTCTATCATAAAATTAGAGCTGTATTTTGCTTGAGATTCTTTTTGAGATTTAAACTCACACTAAAAGCAATTTATTCTTTTCCTAAGAGTTCTGAAAGCCAAAAGTGAAGACTACTCATTTTACAATTTTCTGTTCTCAGAAAATAGCCCCAAGTCTCCTGAGGAGCCCCTAGGGGCCAAATGTTATAGGACCCTCCCCTTAGGCACATTTGATTGGTCCGAGGTTGTTCACGGGATATTGAAAACTGTAACTAAGAAAAGAGACTCTATTCTTAGGGGGCAAAACTGGGCATTGGGAATTGGGAAAGCATACCGTGCAAATGAAGCCAGATGACCTGAGGAAATGACACCCAGGAAAGGAGAAGCAGCAGTGACCAACGGATGGAGAGAAAGTGATGGAGAGCGAGGTAATCGTGGAAGCGACCAACCTGATTCTAGCTGTGCCTGACACCAAGCTCTGTCACTGCCTTTATTTCATGAAAGTACTCCAGAGTTCTTCTCAAAACTTCCAACAATTTCCCCTCTGTTCTAGTTACTCATTCATCACTGTGTAACAACAAACCATCCCAAAACTTAGTGACTTAGAACAATGTATCATTTATTTTACTTATAAATCTACAGTTTGGGCAGAGCTGGGAGGGGGCAGTGTGTCTCTGCTCCACTTAGCACCAACTGGGATGGCTTGAAGGCTGGGGGCTGTAAGAGTCTGAAGGCTGGCTCACTCATTCCCAAGTCTGGCAGTTGATGCTGGCTGTCAGCTGGGACCTCCACTGGAGCTAGGGTGGGGCTACCCGGCTTCCTCACAACCGAGTAGCTGGATTCTAAAGGCAAGCATCCCCCACAGCTCTATCATCTTCCAAGGGCGAGTACCCAAGGGGCAGCTATATCACCTTTTATGATTTAACTTTAAAATTCACAGGCAGTCACCCCTACACAGTCCAGGGTCTGCCTAGATTCAAGGGGAATGTCAGTATGTATCGTAAGAAGAGTTTTGGGGCGTGATAGATTGATGTACCTGGCTTTGGAAAATATGATTTGTCACATCCTCTGTAAGGTAATATGGTGTTATTATGATGCAATAAATATATGTTTGGTCTTTGTCCCTGGTTCCTGGCACATAGCTCCTAAAACCCCTGAATCTCTGGAGCCATAGAGTGTCTCTTGTATACTGACGAGGTGACTGCTGGCTGGGGGCCTCTATATAGCTTCAGGATGGAGGCCTGTTGCCAGAAAGATTAAGGCACAATTAGAAAGTTGCGACTTTCAGCCCCACCCCCTGACCTATAGGGGGGCCAGTGATTGAGTTAATCATCAATGGCCAATGATTCAATCAATCATGTCTATATAGTGAAACTTCCATTAAAACCCCTAAATAACTAAACAAATGGGGTTTGGAGGGCTTCTAGGTTCATGAACACGTCGAGGTGCAGAGAAGGTGGCACACCCAGAGAGGACACGGAAGCACTGCACGCCCTCCCTCCCCGTACCTTGTCCTATGCGTCTCTTCCATTTGGCCGTTCCTGAATTATACCCTTTGTAATAAACCAGCAAGCACAAGTAAAGTGTTTTTCTGAGTTCTGTGAGCTTTTCTGGCAAAGGATCAAACCTGATGAGGGAGTCATGGGAACTCCCACTTTATAGCTGTTTGGTCAGAAGCAGGGTGGCTCAGGGCCTGCAGTTGGTGTCTGAAGTGAGAGCAGTCTTGTGGGAATGAACCCTTAGCCTGTGGGCTCTGGGCTAATTCTGGGTAGCAGTGTCAGAGTGGAACTGAATTGTAAGACACCCAGTTGGTGGCTGGAGAGTTGGAGAATTTGTTGGTGCTGGGAAAAACCCACACATTTGGGGTCAGAAGTGTTGTGAGTAGAAACAGCTCTTAGTTACTTACAAACAAAAGTGTGTTTAAGTTTTAAACAGATAATATATTTGTGTGGTCCAAAATTCAAACAAAAAATAATTTGTGTGTGGGGGGGTATGTGTGTATACATAGAAATTTAGTGAAAAATGTCACTCCTTCCCTACCCCCAACCCTCCAGTTCCCCTCTGTGGGGGCAACATATGCTATCAGTTTCCTGGAAGTCTTTTCAGAGTTATCTTTTGCTGCTGTAAGAGAATGCTGTGCAAATATGTAGACCGCTCCTTCAACTATTCTGTGCAAATAGTAGACCCCCTTGGGTACTTTGCTCTTTTCACTTATATTTAGAGACCATTATGTAATCTATAAATATTTCCTCAGTCTTTTTATGCTATTGGTATTCCAGTGTAGGGATGGACTATATAATTTATGTAACCAGTGACCTATTAATAAACATCTAAGATTGTTTCCAATAAACCTATTACAAACAACTCTGCAGTAAACAACCACTCACGTCTGTCACTTTGTATGTGCATCAGTATATTTATAGGATAAATTACTTGAAGCGGAACTTATGGCTCAATAAGTATATGTACTGGCAATTTTGTTAGATTTTGCCAAATCTCTGCACCAATTTTGAGAGTATATGTTTTCTAGCATGCTCCCTAACACAGAGCATTATCTTTGTCTTTCTGATCTTTGTCAATCTACTAGGTGAAAAATGGTGCATCCGAGTAATATGCATTTCTCTCATTATGAATGGTGCTAAGCATTTGTGCACGTGTGAGTTACAGACATTTATATTTCATTTTCTTTGAAGTGTCTGCTCCTATCTTTTGCCCTCCAAAGAGTGCTTTAACAAGCCAAAACTTCATCATCATCATCGTCATCATTATTATTTTTCTTCTTTGCAATGAACCAGCTTTGACTCCCTGGCAGACATCTGTAACCGCAGCCCTAAAGGCCTCTCCCGGTGAGGACGTCAGAGGCAGGCACAGAGACAGGACCCAGGACGGGCAGGACCTTACAATGATGAGCATCAGAGAAGAAGTATCTTTTAAAGAGAGATTTTTTTTTTTTAATTTCATGATTCAAATGTTAAAATGCCTCTAAGGGAACCAATGGTAAGGCAGAATTTTCTTTATTTTCAGTAAATTAAGGAAGGAATAAAGCACAGGGCAATATGCAAAGGAGGAAGAAGGGGCAGAGCTTAAACGCTAACTTCGATGAACTTCCAACCTCTAGCTGTTTGTCTCTAGGGCAGGATGAGATTCGCATAGGGTGGTTCCTCCCCTTGGTTGAGCCCTCAAAACGAGAAAGCAACAAATTTCACAGGAGTGTGGACGGTCTGTCGACTCAACTTTTAGGCAAGATTGTTTTGATGAAGGTTCTTATGGCAACAATACCTGAGTGAAAGTGATTCTTCTCATTCTTTTTCCACTGTAAGCACAACCTGTGGGTTTCATTTGCTTGCTTGTTCACTTTTATTCACTTTAGGATGTTCCTAAGCTGGAAAATACATATTTAATTACAGGGTAGCATTCTCTGGGTCTCTGATCATCAGCTGAAAATCTACTTGGGGATGAGGACCCCGCTCAGCTGCACTTGGGGGCTGCTTTGTGTCAGTGAACATGGGAGCAGAAGGGGAAGGTGATGGCCAACCAAAACCAAAGGCTGGTGAGGCAGTCTCCTTACCAGACCGTGAGGCAATTGCTCCAGGTGGGGCCAACTGTGGATTTTCCGTGATACTGAGGAGAGTAGTACAGAACAGGAGGTGGACACTGTGGCAAATATAAAGAGGACAAAAGAGCATTTTCCCATTGCCTAAGCCCCTTTCCTAGGGACCTTATAAGTAGCCCAATTGATTACCTGGACTCCCTCCCTCTTCCTTGCTCTGGGGGAGTCTTACTAGGCAGAACAGAGTTGCAGATAAACCCAAAACTGGTAGCCTCCATTTGTTGTGTCTTATAATCTGGCCACCCCAATTGCCTTGGGTGGTGGGGGTTGGGAACCAAACTTATTGCATATATCTTAGTCTGCAAATAGAAACA
Source organism: Equus caballus (assembly GCF_041296265.1). Lineage (NCBI taxonomy): Eukaryota > Metazoa > Chordata > Mammalia > Perissodactyla > Equidae > Equus > Equus caballus. Next base: position 89,037,574 of record NC_091699.1, read on the forward strand.
GCAGCATCGAGTTTTACAAGTGGAACAGAGTTAATGTGCGTGTTAAGACTCACATCGATATAAAAAGGGAGTGTTGATTATTTTCCTCGCATGAGGAAAACATAATCTGGAATCTAGACATGTGGAAAAAATGAAAGATGTCAACTAAGACTCATTATCATTAGCCCCACAGCTAATCTGACTCCCACAGATAAATCAAACTGCAAGTATTTTTCTGCACATACAGCATAACATTCCCTTTGTGCAGCGACGGCATTCATATTAGAAAGAAGAGGTCTTCTGGGCAAAATGCTGATGCTGCCGCAGCCGTCTATGGGCTCCCTCCGTGAGTTCTTTTCCCCACTCTCACGTGTGACACACAAGCTAATTACAGTTAATATGTTAGCTTTTGATGCTTAAGGTTTCACTTCCACCAGCGTGGATTTTAAGTAAGGATCCTTTGAAACCCAAGAGCCTTCCAAATGCTGATGTGATGGCAGAGCTTAGATACAATTGCTCTTGAGTGTGTGTTGGCGAGATGGGGGAGGTGGGACCACCAACCAAGATAGGAAGGGGTTCTGCCAGGCGGGGATGGCAAGGCTGGGATGAATCTGCCAGGGTTAAAGAGTATAAGGAGCAGGGTAATGTTCTCAAATACCACCCAAAGTCCTTTCTGTGTAATTCACATGGTTGTTTTTTTTTTTTTTTTTGTCAGCTCTTATTAGTCTTATTATGAAGACTAATCCAGGAAAGCAACAAATTGGTGACACATGAAGTTAAGAAACTTGTTTGAACTTTTTTCCTAGCAAGACTTTTTTGTCCTCCTAATAATCTGGCTTGTCAATGATTTTCTCAAATATCCCATAGCTGAGTTTTCACACATCAAGATCTACAGTTTGAAGATCAGACAAGAAGGAAAAAGGACAAAGCTCAAAAGGAGAAAGCTCGTCCAGAGGCTGGAGGAGAAAGTTGAGCCTCCTGGAAGTCCTCCAGAGGGCAGGCTCTAGAAAATTGAAGTCAGCGGGACAAATTTCCTTCTTTCCCTGTGAGCATTACTGGGAACTGCCAGCCTGTCATTCCTGCCTCCAACCCCACCTGGGTGAGGCAGGGCAGCAATGGTTGGGGAATCTAGATACAGGCATCTGAGAATAACCTCAAGAGCCTCACCGTGCCAGTGGCCTATGGAGAAGCAGCCAACGGTTCCTGGAACCTTGAGGAAGAGATCCCAAGGAGACCTAGCATCAAATGAGAGGGCCACAGTGTGGGGGGACCTGACAACTGGGGACAGTGGCAAGGACCATGGACATTCTGACTTGATACTTATGGGCTGTGGACAAGGCACTTAGTGTGTCTGAGCCACAGTTTCCTTATCTGTATCTAATCTCATAGAGCTGGTATGAGAATTGTACAAGCAAGTGCACCCGAAGTTCTTAGAACTAGACCCTTGCTCATGATAGGTACTCAATAAAAGCTAGTTTTTATAAGTATCAGTTGCAAACACTGCCCTAAACACTGGATGAGACCAGCCTCATTCCTGTGGTTGATGGAGCAAGTCCCCAGTCACTAAGGGACCAAGAGACACTGTGGCAGATGTGGCAAGTGACCAAACCAAGTGAGATACCGTGACCAGGGTCAGCAAGGATGAAATGACACGTCTCTAGAGCCAACTCGTGAACCACACCCCCCACCCCGATTTATATCAACCAGAGAAGGAAGAGATGGAATAACACAGAGTAATTACCCAAAATATGCTATCTTAAACTGGATGAGACGGAGACAACTTCACCTGACAAATCAACTGTTTTCTACCATCAAGAAACACGAAAGTAGAGTAAAATGGGACCAGTCCTAGAAAATAAGGAAAGTTCCTTTTTATGCATATGTGAGCCACAGGAGTAGACTTAAATCTTGTTCTAGGGTCCTTTGGCCTTGTTTTACAGGGAAATGAATTTAATTTTATGCACATTTGATTCATGTTCATCAATCCACTGGGCTGCACTTGTCTGTGGAAGTGCTAAAGACCACCAGCATTCATTGATCAGTAGTTTCTCTGTCAATTACAATGACTTTTAAAATAAGTTTTATTTACTTTCCCGATTCTAGACATAATAAAATTTGAAACTTAAGCAAAGTATAAAGGAGAAAATTTAAATCACTAGTTATTGTGAGAACGAGAAGTAACCACGGTTAACTCTGTAAAGATTTACTTCAATTTTTTATTTATGCATATATAATTTTTAATCATGATGATATGATATCTAAAATTTTGTAATTTTTTTTTTTTTGCTTAGCATTATATCATGAAAATTTTCCTAGGAATTACTCAGAAGTAAACATTTGTTTGGAAATCATTTTAATGCCTATGTAATATTCCATCGTGTGAGTAAACAAAAATGTATTAAACTTTTCCCCTATTGTTGGACATTTAGATTGTTTCCAATATTTCATTATGATTAATAATGCTGTAATAAACTCATTTTACCTAAATCAATTGGCATGTCATATTCTGGATTTCTAGAATTGAAACTACTAAATCTTAAAATGATATGAACTTCATATACTTTACATTCTTATTTTCAAGTTGTTTCCCAAAAATGTTGTCTAAAAATGTATTTCCTCAAGCAGTATATGAGAGTGCCCTTATCAGCTAGCCAAAGATGAACAGTATCCTTTCTTTAAGAAAGCTCTTCATATTTCATTGGCTTTTTTTCTTCCAGTCATCCATCTATTAATTCCTTCATTCAACAAACATTTAGTGACTGCCTGCTCTGTGCTAAGCAGTGCTGAGTGCTGAGTGACAGCCATAAACAAAGTCACTGCTCTCACAGAGGGCTGGGTGTAAATAAGGTCAGAAATCCAGCCAGCACCAGATGGCATGGGGCCTTCTGTGCCATAGCACGTAAGGACTTTGCATTTCATTTTAAACGTAGTGGAAAACCGTAAAGAAAGTTCAGATAGAGCAATGACACGATCTCGTTTACATTTTTAAAGGAACATTCTCACCGTTGGTGGTGCACAGAACATAGGGAGGCAAAAGAGGCCTCTATTAGCCTACATCCCTGTGCTTCTAGGCCAGGAAATTAGAAGAGTGGCTCAGACAGGGGAGGTGGGGGTGCGGGTGGTAAGATGGATGTGGACTCTAGATTATCATTTGTAAAAGGTTTGTTTTACATAATTATGTTTATTAGCCTCTTCTTTGTTATTTTGTTGGAAATATATTCCTGGTTGTCATTTAACTTTTAAATTTATATATGATTTTTGACATACAAAAATATAACATTTCTATGTATCAAATCTTTTTCAAGCTTCATAATCCTTTCTTGCCCTGAAATTTTCTTTTTTGTCTTTAATGGGCTTATGAAACATGATATTAAAACTCTAATTCTTTTGTCACAGTGTTGTCTGAGGCCTAAAAACTTGTGACCAAAAAAATGGGTGCCAGGTAGTCCTACATTCCAAAGTGGAGTGCCTACACTTCAGTGCCTCAGCAGCACTGGCACAGGAGTGACAAACACCAGTGCTTGGCCTTAACCAACCCACAGAAAAAGGTCTAGAAGAATTGACCAGGGAAAAGCCAAGGGAGGGTGGCTTTCTTTAGAGAGAGTTGTTGGTGTGGGTCCCACACTGACTCCAAAGGGAGGACCTGCGGACTCTTCCCCTTCAGCTCGTGCCCATTTGGAGGGTTCTAGGAGGCCACTCTGGGAGCTTGCTGTGTGGTTCCCTCGTGTTTGGTGACACAGTGGACCAGAGTGAGACTCAAGCCACTTGCCAGCTGTATCTGAGGACAGATTGGCCAAAGTGACCCCCCGCAGCAGAAGGCTGCATTTGGGAAGTAATAATAGGTCAAAGTGCTTATTTCTCAGGGGCCAAATATGGACAGGCATGCTGGTATGGAGACGTTGTTGGAAGGGAATTTCTACAGTGACCAACCCTCGTGGTTTGCCCAGGACTGTCCCAGTTTTAGCTCTGAAAGTCTCCCATCCTGCGAAACCCTCAGTCCCAGCAAACCAGGGCAGTTGGTGACCCACACCTTGCCCAACAAGTCATGCAAAAACGGGCGAGGCAGGCCTCAGGAAAAACAGGCTAAGGCGGGAGGCAAGAGGCAGCCCAGGAGAAGCCCTGCCCCTTAGGGGACCTGCAGTGGAAAGGACCCAGAAGTGGAATCTTAGAGCCGCCCCGAAAATCCTAGCATGATAAAGAGACAGCTTTAAATATCTGTGACAGCCAGGGGGAGCAACACCAGAGGGACTCAGGGCCCGTCAGTCAGAACTTTCTGCCCCTCACTGCTCCTACTTTATGACTGAAGGTGACTGGAGGGACTTATTATCTAAAAACGGTTGCAAAAATGATGTGTCCTTCCCGCCCAGGACAGTACCCAAGTGCACAGGAAGAAAGGGCCAGACGTGGCAGGATTGCAGGGACGGCAGTGAGGGAGCATGAAACTGACTGATGTCACCTCCTCTCTCTCTGTGTCACAGTCACAGTGCCATGCGGGGAGAGGAGGGTCTCACTGGGTTCTTCCCCAGGAGCCAGCTTTCCAAGGGCGCATTTGTCGAGTTCCATCTCTTCTAGGTCTGTATGTTCAGCTCTGTTGAGCGCTGTCTTTGATGCTGTGTTGATTCTAATGGAAATACGCTATTTCAGTTATTGGCATTTTATAGTATGGAGTCACATGTTCGCTCTTTAAGATATGCTTTAGAAAAACCTCACAAATTCTCAACACTCAGCCCTTTAGGATCTTAACTGAGATTGTATGAAAATACATTAATCTGGGGAGACTTGACATTTTGGAAAGTGCAGTCTTCCCAGACTGTCTGTGTTTGAATGTCAGCTTTGCCACTTGCAAGCTGTGTGGCCACAGGCAAGCTATTAACCCATCAAGGCTCAGTTTCCTCATTTGTAAAATGAATCTAATAATCATACGTACTTCAGAGAGTTGTGGTGAGGACTAAAATGAGTTACTAAATGCAAAACACTTAGAAAAGTGTCTAACGAAGTACACACTATGTGATTGCTATTGTGTTATTACTATTATCCAGACACATGGGAGGTATGGCTGCTTTGTACAGGGTCCGCTTAGCTAAGATGAACCACGCTTCTCACACTTTCCTCCCGATCTGGTTCTGGTTAAGGTTGGCCCAAGAGAAATGTGTGCAAGATCTGAAGGGAAGAAATGAAGCAGCGTCTGGGTCTACAGCTCCTCCAGTCAATACTGGACCTCTTCCTTCAGCTCTGAATCTGGGTTGGGTTCATGTGCAGAGGTCACTAAGGCGAAGGGCCAGCTTATCCTGCAGGTCACCCAGGTCACTGAGGTTGGCAGTGATGAAAGACACAATTTCCAGTGTTTCCCTGCTGTCCTCCACTTAAGGCCATCTTTCTTTCCTATTTGCCAACTCTGCTGACATGAGGCCAGCGCCGGATGCAAAAACGACTGCCTTATATTGATTTCTCAGCTGGTTGCCACAAATGTGTAAGGTCTAATCCTTGAGTAAATCCCTCACTCTCCACCACTCATAATGGTTCTGCTTCACTGATAGAACCCTGACGGAAGCAATGTTCTCCATTTATTCACTTTTTTCATTACACCCCTCAGTACAATCTTGCAGTTTGCATCATGTATGTTTTGCACATTTCTTGATAGGCTTATTCTTAGCTATTTTATGTCTTTTGTTGACGTTAAGAATAGGATCCTTTGTTTTCCCTATCATGTCTTTAAATAGGTAAACTTAGAGAAATTATCGATTTTTGTAAATTTTATATTGTGTTTGCGCACTGTAGCAAAGTCTCTTATTAGTTCTAGAAGCTATTTCAGGTACTCTTTACACCACTTAGGAAAGGAGGAAGTACTGGAAGCACGATACTGCACCCTTTCCCTCTTAGGAATGTCTCAGACTGTCCCGTAATAACCCCTTTTGTTCCCTTCCATTCTTCCTTCCTTTTCACTGTGGCAGGAAGTATTTCTCCCTCCTTGGTTCTTCAGCAAAAATTTCAAGCTTTTTTCGGTTTTTCCTTGGAAAACAGTGCTTGCGAAACTCTTCCATGATATTCTACCACTGAGAAAAAAAAAGAAAGCAACTACCCTCCAGACTCCCCATTTCTCCCAGTTTTGCCCCAGGCCTTAGGATAGATTATCCAGTTCAGCTCATATAATAAAGCTCTTAGTGTTTCTTTTCAGCCAGTGAAAATCAGATCAAATTGCAGACTCGAGATGTAAATGACCCAGAATCTGAACGAACTCACCCTTGGTGAAATTTCAGCCCCACAGAAAATTGGGTCTGCCTCATTCTGAAAATGCAGGACTGAGCTAAAGGAAGCCAAGAAGGCTGAAAGAGGGGACAGAGATTAAATAAGCAAATCATAAACACTTAAGAAAAAGAATAATTTTCCTCAGTCCATGAGCCTATTGCAAATTCAGTTCTTAATGACCAGAACATAACATCATTGCTTGCATAAAAAGGGCTATTCTTCAACCCCAGCTCTTCTTAGCTGAATCATTGGCATTTAACACACAACACAAATCACTCTTTAAAATGTTATAAGTAAAGAAAAAAGAATAAGTGATTTTGCTGAATGAAAATACTATGCTTCCTCTAAAATAGATAGAAATCTAAACCTTTCTGTTCACTGGGCTCATGGGCCAAACCATGCCCACCACCTCTTACTGTATGGGCTGCAGGCTGGGAATGGTTTTCCTTTTATATCTTTAAATTGTTGAAAAAATAAAATGAAGAATAATGTTTCATGGCGTATGAAAGTTATATGAAATCCAAATTTCAATGGTATTAAAAGATAAACTGAGGCATATTAAAAAATTTAAGAGTTTATTTGAGCAAAAACCCATTGAATGGGGCATCGTGAAACCAGAAGAGGTTAGGAGCAGTCCACCAACAGGAGCTTCAGGAGAGAGAGAGACTTCCAGAGAAAAGGTGGAAGCAAAGTGAGGAAGTTATTAATTGGCTACAGCTTAAAGCCTGGTTGGCAGTTTGTGTACGACCATCCTTAGGTTTCAATTTCATAAACTTGAGGCATTTATAGGCATAGGTTTTGGTTTGCTTATGTAGGCTGCCACGGCATTAGAGCCACCTCAGCCTAATGGCCTCTGTGTTTAATCAATTCAACAGTGTCCATAAGTAAAATTTTACTGAAACACAGTCACGCTCATTTGTTTACACGTAGTCTATGACTCGTTTCACGTCACAACCAGAGTTACAACAGACTATGGCCTAAAAATGCTTCTTGTCCAATCCTTTACAGAAAGAGTTTGCTGACTTCTGGGTAGACCAATTTCAAAAGCTTGCACTATTGATATTTTGGACCACTCCCTATCCAACCTCCGCTCCCTTATCAAAAACGTCTCCAGACATTACCAAATGTCCTCTGGGGGCCACAATCCCTCCCGGCTGGGAACCACTGCTTTAAATGATGAAAACACCACTCGTGTAATTTTCACAAGGCCGAAAGGACAATTCAGGTTGCTAAAGGGTGAGAAAGGAGGAAGGGATGGGAAGGGAAAAGAGAAATGCAACTATATCCTTTCTGAGTTTTTTAAACACTATTTTTCATTTTAACCCTTCCCAAGCAGAAAATATATAATGGTGTCAAAAAATACAATGCACGGGGCTGGCCCCGTGGCCGAGTGGTTAAGTTCATGCGCCCTGCTGCAGGCGGCCCAGTGTTTCGTCAGTTCGAGTCCTGGGTGCGGACATGGCACTGCTCATCAAGCCACGCTGAGGCAGCGTCCCACATGCCACAACTAGAAGGACCCACAATGAAGAATATACAACTATGTACCGAGGGGCTTTGGGGAGAAAAAGGAAAAAAATAAATCTTAAAAAAAAACAAAAAAATACAATGCACATGGATTCTAAGTATGCAGGGATCATAAGGTTGCTTTTGGTTCTCAAGACTTCAGCTGTCGCCTCATTAATGTAATATAGCACCTCCTACTTACAAAGACTTTCTACATGTTAATTTTCTGATAAACTCTCAATTATATGCTGAGGTTGCTACACATTAATTTGCTATAGGCCCTGGGCCTTATTTTTTAGGTTCCAGAAGATTCCATGATGAAAGAGAGTTTCCTCAGTCCCCTCAGTGAGGCTTCACTCTCGGGGGAGACTCCCCTCAGAATTCTTTCTGGTTTAACCTTGTTGAACCTTTCCTGACCTCACTCTCCCTGGCTTTCCCCTTGCTGTGACCCTGAAGACCAGCTTCCCACCTGTCTCTAGATGTCCCAGCTTGAGTTCAGCCTGGGATTCAGATATGTCTGGCATTTCTGGAAATTGTGCAATGGGCTCAGCGGCAGCCTGTTTTCCCAAGGACCGAGAGCCTCCTGAGGCAACACTTAGCCTGAGGGAAATAGGAGCCAGACACAGGAGCTTAGCCCAGGAACACCTGAAGGGAGAGAAGACTGTGAACACAGTGAGTTGTCAGCCACGTACATTTGTCTCTGGGCCCTGTCCCCGCTAGACTGGAACTCAGTCCCTGGAATAAAGCTGGAAGAGCTGTTGCCCTCAAACACTGTGAGACCTCAGGCGTTTGTCCACCTAAATAACAAATTTTGACATGGGAAAAGTGTTAGATTTTCTATCTTAATTTTCAAAAAATTAAAAACATAAGTCTCATATGAATATAGTGAGCATGTGTCAAATATTTAACTCTGTGATGAAGAAACTAATAGGATGAGAAACTGATTCAAAAACCAATATGAGAAACGAATACAGTAGCTGCTCATTATTCTCCGATTCTGTGTTGGCTACTTTGTTTACTCACTAAAGTTTATTTGTAACCCCCAAATCAATGCTCATGGTGCTTTTCCAGTAATTCGTGGAAGGTTTGAGGACATGCAGAGGTCATGAGCAGGGAAGCAAAAAATTTAAATCCCCCAAAACCTAAGTCAGCAGTTGAGGTCAAAGAGAGGCTCTGCCTTCTTGTTTCGGCTCTCATTCTCTAAACAAGTGGGCTTTTTGAGGTCTATTTATTGTTGTGTTTCTTGCATTTCTGTATTTTTGTTGGTGATTTTACTGTACAAAATGACTCCCACATATAGTGTTGAGATGCTGCCTATTGTTTCTAAACTCAAGGAAGCTGGATATGCTTTACAGAGGGTTCAATGAACACACAAATCAAGGGGATGCATTCAGCAATGGATGAAAATGTTGTGACCACAAGTTTGAAAGAAGCTAACCTGCTATTTCTCCTGGGAGCGGTGGTCCAGCATTGACCAATTCAATATTTACAGTGACTTCATAGAACAGAACTACCATAAATAGTGAGCATCAACTGCGTGTATATGCTCAGAGAAAAAAAGAATGCCGGAATAAAATTGCAAAGTTAGATTAAAAGAATGGTCAATGACAAATAGGACAATAAAACTTTTGTTCTAAACAGAAATCATTGGCAGATAATCAATCTTCTACAAGTTAACATCCAACTTTATAGAGCCTAAGGCTTAATCAGTAGTAAATAGAAAGTCAAACAAAGTCACAGTCCCTTAGAGCATCAGATGACCTTTATTAAGCTTGATAGGTAATGCTCTAGTACACAGTGTCTTAACCTCAGCACTGTTGACACTTTGGGCTGGATAACTTGGATACCTGTCGTGGGGAGTTGTCCTGTGGTTTGTATGATGCTCAGCAGCATCTCTGCCTCTACCCACTGAACACCAGTAGCACCTTCCTTCCCAATTTCAACAGTTAGAAGTGTTTCGTGATATTGCCAAATGACCTCTGTGGGGAAAAATTGCCCCTGGTTGAGAACCAGTAATCTAGTTTGATTTAGAAAGAGCATGCGGTTGTCTTTTTGCCTTTTTTCCAAGTTTGGGTGGTTTCTTTGAATATACTCATAAAAAGGGGGAGAAAGATGTCCTTTGCCCCCTGCCACCACATAGGTTCAAAACCTTCAAAACATGTCATAATATTTAGTCGTGTATATTTGATTCTTCTCTTGTTTATCTTCTGTCTTGCCCACAGTGGAAGAATGGAGCACAGTGCCAGGAACATAGGAGACATTCAGTAAACATTTCCAGTAGGAAGTCGTGAAGCTTGAGGGTTCCAGGATCTCAACCTGAGGTGAAGCGTGGGGACTGGGCATGGAAAGAACAGGTGCCTGAAGAGAGGCAGTCCTACAGAAGCCGAATTATTGCTGCCCACAGGGGTATCTGCCTGCCATCTCCCAGAAGGATGGAGGGCTGCAATTTATAAGAGATGAAGCCTTGAATGAGTAAGAAAGGACAGGCCCAGTTGGAATTGTGACTCCATTTTAGATACAAGCTTCTAAGACCTGGGGAATTAAGCAATACTGACACCAGCCAAGGATAGCGCCATGGAGGCAGTATGGCCTTGAAGGGATCAAACCTGGAGGCAGGATGGGCACAATTCCTGGCTCTTCCACTGCTTAGCTGAAACTCTTAGAGCTTCAATGTCTCCATCTATAAAATGGAAATGACGATAGTACAGCAGTGAACTGAATGAAGTGCCCCAAATTTCACATGTTGAAGCCCCAATGTCCAATGTGATGGTATTTGGAGATGGGGCCCTTGGGAGATAATTAGGTGTAGATGAGGTCAGGAGGGCAGGGCCCTCATGGTGGGATTAGTGCCGTCATAAGAAGAGACACCAGAGAACACTCTCTCTCTTTCTCTGTCTCTCTCTCTCCACCTGCAGGCACTGAGGAAGGGCCAGCTGAGGACACAACAAGAAGTGGGGGTCTGCAACCCAAGGAGGGAGCTCTCATCAGACGCCAATCCTGACGGTGCCTCGATCTTGGACTCCTACCTCCAAAACTGCGAGAAATAAATTCTGTTGCTTAAGCCACCCAAGCTATGGCATTTTGTTATGATAGCCTAAGCTAGAAAAGCACCAACCTCAGAGCATTATTGGGGGGATTAAGTGAGAAATATATGTACATCTCCTGGCATAGTGTCTAAGGACTCCCTACATCTTAACCAAATGACACATATAAGAACTCCCCACATTTTAGCCAAAAAAGACAGAACCTGAGACCATAGTGGACAGAGGCCGACTGTCCAGCTGGCTCGAAAGTGCCTCCTATACACTGTGTTTCTTTCCTGTTGCTGAAAGCTTTGGCTCCAGTGGTGCTTTTACAGCAGCAGAAGCTGCTACTTTTCCTAATTTATTCTGAAATTAGAACTGTGAAACAATACCAGTCCCCAGGACGCAGTTCAATTATTTTTATAGCTACCGAAAATGTACCGGGCCCAATCTATAAGAGCAGATAAATAATAATCCAGTGTCGCCTTTTTGAAAGGGCACTGCATGTTGCATTCCATTTGTGCCCCACCCACCAGAGCCATGGACTATGTGACCTGAAAGAGTTCATCGATGCTCAGAAAGTGAGAGTTGTGGCCTCTGCACAGGCAATGTAAAGCTCAGCCAAGACTAAACTTAGCAAATTCTGTGGCAAATAGACATGTGGTCCGCACTCAGTAGGATATGAAATAATGGTCCAGGGTCAACAGCATACTTTTCTTTTTTTTTTTTTAAAGATCGGTAGCTGAGTTAACAACTGTTGCCCATCTTCTTTTTTATTTTTTTCTGCTTTTTCTCCCCGAATCCCCCAAGTACATAGTTATATATTTTAGTTGTGGGTCCTTCTAGTTGTGGTATGTGGGACGCCGCCTCAACGAGGCCTAATGAGCAGTGCCATGTCCGCGCCCAGGATCCGAACCGGCGAAACTCTGGGCGACGGAAGCAGAGTGCGCGAACTTAACTACTCGGCCACGGGGCCAGCCCCAACACCATGCTTTTAATAGGAACATTTTCCACTTTCCTTCACAGTGGTTTGTCTCAATGTCAATACCTGACAAGTATTTAAACCTTATTTATATCACCTTTTCTTTCCGTTGTAAACTCCTTTTTGGGGGATAGCGAGGCAAAATTGGCCCTGAGCTAACATCTGTTGCCAATCCTCCTCTTTTTGCTTGAGGAAGACTGTCCCTGAGCTAACACCTGTGCCAATCTTCCTTTACTTTGTATGTGGGACGTCAACACAGCATGGCTTGATGAGTGGTACATAGGTCCGCACCCAGGATCTGAACCCATGAACCCCAGGCCGCCAAAGTTGAGTGTACTAACTTAACCACTACACCAATAGGCCAGCCTCCATAGTCAGCTCCTTTAAATATAGTGACCATCTCCTTCCACGTGTCTGTGAAAATGGCTAGAAAATAATTCAGACAATAGACATTATTCTTGGCTATGCTTAGAACTTCAGTCAATAAAGAACAGGCCAAAGCCAAAATGAAGGGTAATTTTGCAAGGACAGAAACAAGCATTATATGACATACTCCAGAGATTTTGGAGATTTCCCTGACACATGTTTCCCAGAAGAAACTCTGTCTCAGAAAACACTTTATTTGGGTAAGTGCATGAAAACTGGAAAAGTTTCTTTGTTTATAATGTTTGGACAGTAAACATTTCTGATTTGGAACATTTGTTTTAAACATCTTGGTGTATACAGAATTGTCTTTTGTTTGAGAGAATTGGGGAACAATTATAATTTTTGTAAAAGTTTTCCACCTGTTGCTTGAATTTAAAAGTGTTTATAGAAGTGTGGCAGCAGAGAGCAGCCCTGAGGTCTAGACCGAATTGGGGTCTGCTGAACTGGGTGCCGGGTCACCTCTCTCACAACCTCAGGACATCTGTGCTGCTGTGCTGTCTGGGCACAGGGTCAAGGTCAAGGGCACGGCCTTGGGAAGTGTTCCCCCTGCCCCATCCTCTTCCAGAGCTAAATCACAGGGGTTAGAAATGACTTTTTGAGGAACTCTCCCTATGGCCTTGGAAAGATGTACAGGTATAAAGAGAAAGGGTAGACCCTAAGCCAGTTCCTGGCTAGCAACTTTTAGTCAATGAAGCAGATGGGAATTTTATGCTGCAAACCGAGATGGGCAAGAATGTCATATTTCTTTCTTTAAATCAAATTTGATCTCAACCTATGCCTGGGTTGGTCAGAGCTGTTAGGAAATTCAATCCCACGATCATTAGGCTTGTTCACCAGGGTCATAGGAAGGTCATGGGGACCTTATGCAGAGAGGAACATTTCGAAGGGTGAGAAGCAGCCAAGAGTTTGGTCCTTCTTTGTTACGTGTGTAAGCAAAGCCCACACGGTCCCTTGAGGTCCGGACCGCTGCTCTTCTTTGGGCAAAGGCAGGAGACCCTGATGGCGCGCATTATCTGACATCTCGCCAGGACACCTAGCAGGCTTCTGGCCCAAGGACCTCTGACCCCTTCTCAGCCTGAGGAAATGGCTTTCCTTTCTTAGGCTGCTTCTGAAGGACTCTTGGGACCTTCTACTCGCCACCCTGTCTCTGTCACAGGGCTTCTCAAAGTCTGATCCTGAGAGCAGCAGCAGCAGCAGCAGCAGGGGAGCTGGTTACGGATGCAAACTACCTTCTGAATCATCTCTGCGGGAGGGGCCCAGCAGGAAATGCTTTAACAAACCCTCCGCCTGACTCTGATGCAAGACTACATTTGGAGAAAGACTGACCTAGCACAATCCATTCAACTAACCCAGGTTTTCTAAAGCAAGAACATCAGGTAACTTCCGCTCTCAGCCTTTGATATAGCACTCCCAACCGACTAAAGGCGAGGGAAGGAAGAAGTCTGGCTACAATCAGAGAAGAAGCACGAGACATAAGACATAAGTATCTTGCACAGAAAAAGATCTGAACAGCCATTTTTCCGAAGGAAACATGCAGATGGCCAACCGTTACATGAAAAGATGCTAACATCACTAGTCATCAGGGAAATGTAAGTCAAAACTACAATGAGATAGCACCTCCAACCTGTTAGAATGGCTATTATCAAAAAGACAAGAAATAACAAGCACTAGTTAGGATGTGGAGAAAAGGAAATACTTGTGCACTGTTGGTGGGAATGTAAATTGGTGCAGCCACTATGAAAAACAATATGGAGATTCCTCAAAAAGTTAAAAATAGAACTACTATATGATCCAGCAATTCCACTTCTGGGTATTTATCTGAAGAAAACGAAAATACTTGAAAAGATACATGCATGCCTGTGTTCATGCAGCATTATTCACAAAAGTCCAGATATAGAAACAACCTAAGTGTCCATCAGTGGATGAATGGATAAAGAAAATGTGGTATGTATATACAATGGGATATTATTCAGCCATAGAAAAGAATAAATTTGACCTTGAGGACATTATGCTAAGTAAAATAAGTTAGAGAAAGACAAACCCTGTATTATCTTTCTTATATGTGGAATCTAAAAAAAAAGAAACTGAGCTCATAGATACAGAGAACAGATTGGGGGTTGTTAGAAGCAGGGGTGAAATGGGTGAAGGGCATCAAAAGGTACAAAGTTCCAGTTATGAAATAAATAATCCTCATGGGGATGTAATGTACAGTGCAGTAACTATAGTTAATACTGTATTTCATATTTGAAAGCTGCTAAGAGAGTCAATCTTAAAAGTTCTCATCACAAGAAAAAAAACTTTGTAATTATTTATGATGATGGATGTTAACCAGACTTACTGTGGTGATCATTTTGCAATATATATAAATATTAAATCGTTACGTTGTACACCTGAAGCTAATATAATAGTATATATCAATTATACTCCAAATAAATAAGTAAATAGTAAGTGCTCAATAAATAACTGGAGAATGAAAAAATAAAAACATAAGCATCTCTCTTTCTGATTTTCCTAAAATAGGAAAACAAACATACCAGTTAACATCTCAGTAAATATTTTAATTAATTATCTTGTCACATAAAGAGTAACTTAAACAATGATAGATTTCTGACCAAGCAAGTTCCAGGAACAATGAGATGTGGTAAAGGTGGGGTGGTTTGGGGTCAGGAGTTAGGAATGAGACCAGGAAAGTGCAGTAATAGGTGAATAAAAGGTGCTACACCAAGGATGGGAAGAAAAATGACGTTTTCCTGGACCAGCATGAGCTTCTAGAGAAGTTGTTCATCAAAACTTTTATTTCCAAAGGGGAAGCCGCAGAATGGCTGTGAGGTGGTGCTTGAGAAAAGGCCGTGACTTACGCTGCTCAAAAACAAAGCGCAAGGCGCAAGGAGTCCTGATGCGCCGAGGCTGCAACACACCGTCTTCACTCTTGCCCTCCGTGCAAATGCAGCTGCACCTACGCATGTGGCCCCTTAGCCAGGGACGACCATGTCCTAGGCCCCTTGGCATCCAGGTGTGGCCAGTGGAGCGTGAACAGAAGTGATGTGAGTCACTCCAGGCCTGGGCCTTAAAACAAGGCACACACCGCCTCCATCGAACTTTTCCTTTCTGTGAACTGGAACAGGGAGATGCTCGTGACCCACCTCTGACCATGCAAATGAGGGTAAAGACCTAGAGGAGAAGCGAGAGGGAAAGAAGTTGGGTCCCTGAATGGCCACGTGGGACAGAGGAGCCCACCTGGAGCACCAGGTGAGAAAAATAATCTTCCTTAATCCACTGCTTTGTTGGATTCTTTGTTACAGCATTTTATTTTTTTCATTTTTATTTTTATTTATTTATTTTTTTGAGGAAGATCAGCCCTGAGCTAACATCCGCTGCCAATCCTCCTCTTTCTGCTAAGGAAGACTGGCCCTGAGCTAACATCCGTGACCATCTTCCTCTGCTTTATACGTGGGACACCTGCTATAGCATGGCGTGCCAAGCGGTGCCATGTCCGCACCCAGGATCCGAACTGGTGAACACTGGTCCGCCAAAGCGGAACGTGCGAACTTAACCACTGAGCCACTGGGTTGGCCCCTGTTACAGCATTTTAGATTTTCACATAATTAATATAAAACCAAGAACCCATGTGAAAGATCAGGGCAATGTTTACAATTCATTGAAGCCCAAATAGCACCAAAGCCCCCACAGCGCCTAGCACACAGCAGGTGCTTCATAAATAGTTGCTAAACGAATGAGTGCAGCACCATTAGGAGCTGTTGGGACAAGAGGTGCCCAATTGTCTCATAAAGTAATCTGCCTGAAAGTAAATCGAAGTGGCGTGTTGCAATCTGCAATGAAAAGAGTGAGCAGCACACAGAGTCAATGGGTTAAAATCAAATGGGAGTCTTTGTGTGTACAATGTAGAAATGATTGCTAATTATACAGCTGTCATTGAAGTGATTTGCAGATAGTAATCACAGTCACTGTCATTTTCCAAAACAAAAGACTTATACACGCACAGACATATACAGACAGGTAAATTCCTCTTTTAACAAGTTTGATGAGACATCAAGATGGCTATGCTATACGTGCTGTATAAGAAAATGAAAATCCATTGCTACAATATGCAGACTGATACAAGGTAGCTTTTTCCTTACTCTGTAGAAGGCAGTTTTGGTAGCCTATGACATATGACTCCAACTCCACGGGCTGAACATTTTTGAGGGTTTCCCATGTGAGAAGTATCGCATTAAATACAGTGAACAATTCAAAGATACCAAAAAACCATGCATAAAGATATCAGAGCAAGAAAGTATGACATAAAATAGAGGTTTAAGTTTCTAAGAGTTGCTTCACCAGCTCTGGCTCTGGGGTGTCTCTGCTTTATGCCTATCATAAAAGTTGTTCTGAGGTTTAAATAAAATAATATACATAAAGCACACAGTATATTGAGTGACCTCCAGCAAACGCTAGTTCCTTTCTTCATACTCTGTAATATAGTATCTTAAAAATTTGAAAGAATTTTCAAACTATTTCATTAGTAATTTGTTCTAGAGTCATAGGAGTTGTTTTTGCCTATCCCAAGTCCCGACGTGTAGCATATACTCACACACACTCTCCATCCAGATAAAGTAAGGAGTGATGCATTTTCTAAAACAAAGGATAATTGGCTATGATGGGGAGCAGAGGTTTCAGCTGCAAGCAGGAAAATTCCACTCTGGTTATTAATGCTGAAAACTGGTTTATTGGAAAGAAATTCAGTGGCTTACAGAATCCACAGAAAGCTCAAAAATAATTGCCCATTTCCATTTTTCCCTAGCCATCCTTACTAGCCATGGGGACAATTGTTGTAATGCCACTGTTGACATGACCACCTTGGAACACTAGACGTGTCCTTAAATAATCTTCCATGATTTCCTTGACTATCTACTGGTGCCAGATCCAATTTCTGCACCACTCTAGAGCGGCTGGGCCTTCATGCCCTAAGGCCTGGGCCACTTGCCGGGCATCCTAGACAGATAGCCCCAGCGATGGCTTATGCTGTGCCGAAAGCTTTGCTGCAAATATCACCACATGGCCTATTACCACCTACTTTATCAGTCTCCCCTGAGATGGGGTTGTTTTGCATGGCCAAAGCAGCTCCAAGGTCAGTCCATCCCATAAGCTGCCCCTGAGGGCAGGTTAACACAACGTGGAAGTGCAGAAGAGTTAACACCCAAGAGAGAAGGACTTCGATCTGCAGGAGATGGAAGGTAGGAAGATGCAGGCAGGTAACTTGCCATCTTCTCTGCCCCTGCTGGACTATTCTGAGACAGGGCTCCGTGCATGCGCTGTAGACATGTCTCACATCACTGAACTACCAGTTGTGGCTTCCTGAGACACTGTGGCCAGATTTGTCATCACTTTGTATTTTCTTTCCCTGCCTCACTGCCCTTTTTCTCCTCACTCTTGCTTCTCTGAGATTGCACCTCCTCAATAAAAACCCAGCATCTAAGGTTTTTTCCCAGGATCTTTTACCTAGGAAACGAGTGCTAGGTCAGTGTCACACACTGAAATTTCAAATTTCCGGGCTGGAGCAGTCACTTGGCTTATACTGAGCTGCAATGCCCATGCCCTGCACCAGTGAGCTAGGAAAAGGAGCATCTGCCTCACTTATGATGCTGTGGTGAGAGGCGGACCCCTGTCTCTCATCGATTTTGAATTAACCCCAAATAGGAAGAGTGTTTGGATTCTGAACAGTCACGAAGTGACTCATGTCCCCTCTGAACCAGCTTGGCCTTAGCAGCTCCCTCCCTGCCCCTGGGCTTCTCCCCTCTGTGCCTCATCATTCAAGGGTACCTCCTCCACTTGCATCTCCTGACCCTGCCAGGTCAGCCTTCATCTGTTCTAGACTCTGCCTCTGATGTGCTCATTGTTCCCATCATCCCCATTAGACCGGACATTCCATGTTGACCCATTCGTCGTAGCTTCCTCCGTTCCCAAATGCAGAATTCAGTTCTCCTTTACATTTCACAATTCACAGTTCAACCAGCTGTCCGGGAAGTGGGAGAATTCCCACCCCCCTCCACCCCCCACCTCTTCCTTAAGGTTCTTATGGATGGTCAAATAATTAAAAAGGCACATTGGCAGGAGAGAATCAAAGTTTAACAGCATGTATACATGGGAGAAATTCAGGGGACACTGAGTAACTCAGCCAACTGACCGAGGCTGCCTGTTTAAGTATCTTCAGCTACAGACAAGGAGACATTTGGGGTAGTGATTTGGGGCTTCAAAGGAGAGGAAGGCAACCCACAAGGAAATGGAAAAGCAAATGTTTGGTAAATAGAACTTTGATAACAGTGGGCTTAGCAAGGATCCTCCCAGTCTACCGAAACCCAGAGTTATCTATGGTGATGGTCTGTCCTGGGGACAGGCCTTTATTTTAAATTTCTTTTAGGCAGTTAGAGGCTAAAGGTCGAATGTTCTTGCTGAGTCTGAGCCTTCATTGTCTTCAGCTCGAAATAATCCACATACCAGAGTGATGCATCTTGGGGTGGCCTGCACTGGACCCCATCACAGCCAACTCTCACACCCAGCCCAGGCATTGAGTCCCCTGTCTGGTTTAGCATTCCAGTTCTTTGCTGCCTTCAAAGTAAGAATAGATAGTTTCAGGTATAAACAGAAAATGCTGAAGATCTTGCATCTTTCAGGATAGAGGAAGATTAAGCCAGAGTCAGCAAGGATCCAATTCTTTGGATTTGAACAAACCAGACATCTCAGCTTTTCTTTTTTAAGGAAGTATCTGGGGGAAAAGTCTTGGATTGCCTTCAAAAGGGACTTTCCTGTAACTACAGATGCAGTAGAATACAGCTATAGTCATTGACATAGCTGCCTGGTTTGGTGAAAATGTAAAAGTTGTGTGATTATTTAAAAACATTATTCATTCATGCAAACAGAAGTGGTAATGTTCTCTTTGGCCAGCCCTAACCTGCTCTGATCAGCAGGTTCTCACTCTCAATACTTCTGGGGACCCCCAAGGCATGCTAAGTTATTGTATCTGTCTCTCGCTTCCACAGAGGCTGCACTGTATGGTTATACAGGTCTGTAATGCATAGGGACATCACATATAAAGGAGCGTCATTCCCATTGTAGACATCATAGAGTTATTGCAACACTTTTTCTGGCAGATGAGAGTGAAGTGTTTTAAGAAACTAAGTTGTCAAGAGTTTAGCTAAGCTACTGCATGGTTTTGCTGCCTCGGCATCTCTTTTGTTTGGCCAAGCAGCCTGCAGTAACCTTAAACTGACACTAGCCCCCTCGTACAAGTACATGCCCTAGGTAGCAGCCTGCAGAGTCAGAAGCAAATGTCAGTTCCTGCTATGACTTCCCCAACAACACTTGTGATCAACAATCTTCCCTGCCTCCCAGCGCCTGTGTGCCTTATGCACCCCTTAGATAGGGCTCTCAGGGGACTTACCACAAGCCAGCTCTTTGGGTTTGAATTAACCAATCCTGCCCTCACCTGGGAACCCTAAAGCACTCCGCCCATTGACCCTAATAAAGGCATGTGCCCCTGGTCCTCTCTCTCTCTCTCTGTCTCGATCTCCCGGTGTGGCCCCTCAAGGCATGTTGAGTACTTCCTCCAGGACCTGTGTGTAATCAACTTCTCTATTTCAATTTCTCTTGTGGTCTCTTGTTGAACTGCAGCTCACCATCTGGCACCCCGTGCTCCACTTAGTACACGTTAATTTAACAAAGTCATAACAGAAGTATATTAGATCAATTTCCTGGCAGAGGTAAGAAAGGAATACTGAAGAATGGGCACCTTTTTCTAATTTTTACAAGGGCGCCACAAGAGCTAGCAGCAGCTCTGTCATCACTCATCTGGCCATTTTGCTGTAAACCCAGAGCTTCTTGGGGCACATCATGAGGCACCCCCACTGCTTCTAACTAAGCTGCTTTGTCCCGAGCGGACACCACCGTTCACCACCATTCACATGCTTCCCCAGGGGTCAACTGAATCCAGGCTAGAATGTTTACTGCAACTGAAGGCTGGGAGAGAATTAAAATACAGGAAAGGAAACAGTAAAGCTCCTTGTATATCAGTGTTCTTCCCTCCCCTGGGCCGATCTGCTACCCAACTATCCCTAGGGAGATGCCATGTTTTGGAGGCCAGCCTACTGCCCATACCCATAATGCCGTTGACCATGTCACAAAGGAGGGGAGACAATATTTCCTTACTCCAGCCTGATGTCCTTTGAATGCCATGATAATCTCTGCAAAAAATACCGCTCGGACCAAGACGAAGACACTCTGCTGCCTGTGCTAACACAGCTCAGTTTAGCTTCTCTGGGTCCTGACTTGGGCATTCTGGAATTGAATGTGTCTTTACCTTTGACAAAAGATCAATTAATATATTTTCTTTAAAAAATTTAGTCTACCTCTTAACTAAAATAACAAATTGTTTACATTTCCAGCAATGGCTCCTTCAGAGTCACTGAAGTTCGGTCTTAAAGCACCTTACTACACATTTAACAAATATTTAAGGAGCTCCTTTTAGGAGCCAGGCCCTTGGCTAAGGACTAAGAATATCATTCAAGTGTGGCTCACACTTACCTTCCAGTTTTCAGAAATTGACAGGTAAATAAATAGTTTCAAGAAATTGGCAAAGGAGTGACCATAAAAGAAGGTACAGGTTAAAATAGTTGCATGAAGGAGGAAATGGCTCTTCCCAGTTGAGGTTGGAGGGGAAGGATTGTAAAAGCTTCAAAAAGGAGGTAGTCACAAGCTGTTGGCAACATAAATAAGACAGGAAAAGGATATCCCTATTAGAATGGCATATGCAAAGATGTTTTTAGAAAACCCCAAGCAGCTGAGAATGTCAGAGTATAGGAATGTGAGAAAATGTCCACCAAGAGATGGAACTTAGAAGTATCAAGATGGTGGAGGGCCCTTTATGCTGCACTAAGAAATTTTGACCTCAAATGCACTGAAGACTGAGGTGGATTGTTTTAACGATAAGAAAGTTGTTGATTTTCTTCCTGCCATTTGGAGAATTGATTCATTAGAGGCACCAATACGTAGACTGCTGTGGTGGTCCAAGTGAAAGGTCATTATGGCCTTCACTGGGCAGCCTTGGAGCATTCCAGAAGCTGGAATGAACAGATACAGAACATGTTAGGAATTGGAGTTCAATAGAACTTGGTAACGTTTTGAGACTGGTCCAGGTCAAGGTGAGAGGAAGATGAGCACGTTGGCATCCTGGGTTTTGGGGTGAGGGGGGAGAGGTTTTGTAATATTTTGCTGAGAGAGGAAACACAGAAAGAGAATAAGTATGGAGTTTGGGGTTGGGGGGAGGGTTTAGACAAAATTAGAGTGGTACAGGTTCTAAAATTATCATCATTCCCATGTCCTGTGCATCTGAATCACTCTGGGCAGGCCCCATTCTCTGCCCAATGAAGTCTTGACAAAGCCTTCCCAACTGCCTGGGAGTTGGGGCGGGAAATTGTTCCAGCCTTCGCCTTCCTATTTTAGACGGGACAACACCCTCACGCACTTATTACTCCAAGTCCAGATTCTCTTGGCTTCCCATCTCAGCTGGTACTCCTCACCAAGGGACTGACTGGAAATCCAGTCTTTATAATTTGCTACCACAGACTCCAAACATACCACCAGGAGAACCCCAGCAAAGAACAAGAACATAATACTGAAGTCTGGAATAAATTAAACCACTTGGTAGAAAAGATATAAGTGATATACATCCATCTGATGGTGAAATTATGGTCTACCCTCTGGAGTCAGTCGCCACCTCCACAGAGTGTGTCTCAAAAACTGGATGACATTGCCAAAGAGAACTAGAGGAACGGCCGTGCACCCCATGGGGTGGAGGTCTCCAGAAGCTCTATTGGTATGTGGAGAGATCAGTCCAGCAGGGAGAAAAGAAATAGGGATCTCAAGACACACAGAAAAAAGTTAGACCCTATTGTTATCTAGGCTTGAAGATCAGAAGTAAACAAGCAGAGAAGTAAATATCAAGGAAACTCCAAACCTCCTCTCTGTAGAAATTTTTTTGTGGTAGAGGTTAAACATTTCCTATTTCTTGGAATAAAATGCATTCAGAAATTTTATCTTAAAGCCAGTAGAATCATAGCCATTTCTTTTTCCATACAGTTTCTCTGGATTGTTTCAGACATTCTCCGAAAAAAAATTTGTTCCAGCAGGGGTCTCTCTCTGCACATGGTACAAAAATTCTTAGATGTTGCAATGGAATATTTTTGTTTTGCTTACCATCTTACAATATAAAAGGACGTGGTTGTGAACTATGTCAAAATGCTTTTCTTATGCTATTAGAAAACCACTGAAAAGGTATAATATAATCTTTCATATCATGATCTGGGTGATGATTAAACAGGTGTGTTCACTATACGATAATTCATCAAGCAATACATTTATGATTTAGACACTTCTCTGTTTATAAATTGTACTTCACAAAAGTTTATTTTTTAAAAGGTATAATCCTTAATTTGACTTCCATTTGCATGTTTCCTCTCTTTTTTGTTTCATTTCTCAAGTAACTAGAATATGAGAGATGGGCTATTTTATTTATGAATTTCATTGAATTTTATATATTCTTTACAAATAATGATGCTCAGTTGGTGTGTTGGTAGAAAAATAGGAAAAAAATCAAAACATCGCTGTAATATTCAAAAGAAAAATGAAACTTTTTTGAGAGTGAGGATTATCCAGCAAAAAGATTTGCCCTGCTTTTCGAATCACAAACTTTCAGAATGAGACATCGCCATTGTTGGCATCAAAGCTTTTGGGATGGATCTCAAAGATCAGATGGATACCCCTCCTCTTATGTGCTCTGGGGCTTGGTGTGTACTTTTGGTGGGAGCAGGCCAGCAGGGGCATCTGGCCACTGAAAACTTGGGTCTTTCTGAAGAGATTTGCTCATCCCTGCTGTCAACCAGTTGACTTACTCTGAGCAGAAGAAAAATGGCCACAAACGGCCCCTTGCCGAGTTAGCGTACAGTGCTAGAGAGAAATGCTTGTCATTAAAATAAAAATAGAAAACAATTAAAACTCTATTAAAGCTCTTGGGCCCAGGTTTCTGCAAAGCACCCAGACTACTGGTTTTATTTCCAAGCTTTAATCTGAAGCTTTCGTTATTTTTCCTTTGCTTTATTTCTTTGTCACTGCATTGATCACTTCTTTCTCTGTCTCTGTTTTCATTCTCTCTTTAATCTCTCATTTCTCAAAATCATTTCTTAATTCTAAAAAAAAAGTATAAATATTTCAGTAGCATATTTTAATAAAGTGTATATATTCCCTTCACAAAAATTAATATTGGGCCATAAAAAACTTCAGTCTGTCTGACCACTAATAAGACAGAAAACATTAAATGAAAATGTTTTATTCCAAATGACATTGCCACTTACTTTTTACCAGTATTGGAGTAATTATCTTAATTCTCTCTTGGAAAAAAAATCCATTAAGATCGTTTAATGAAGGAAATATATATTTATAATGGACCAAATGGCAACATGCCCTTGTCTGAAGCAATCACACTGTCTAATAAAAGAACACGCACATTCAAATATGGTGCCTCTGAACACCGAATATTGCAAGAATTCCTAGTCAGCAGGAGGCTGTGCCAAAAGCACTCCACAAATTGGTTTCCCCTTTCTTACTATCTTGTGGCCTCATTCTAAATATTTCTTTAACATTAATAGTAGCATACTGGATAGTTACAACAACACGGACCTTAACATCCTGTATTTATTTATCTCTGGATCTCCGGGCTATTTAAATCAATAAATATTACAAATCCTTCCACTGGAAACTTTTCCACGACTTTATGTTTACGTGTTTCTCCCTGCCTTCTATGCGAGCCACGTCTCTGCCCTCTGTTTTGCTCATTGTTTCCTTTCTCTCTCGTGTGTTCAGCTCCTGTACAGACATTTCTCTGCTCTGGCCCTTGCTCCAGCCTCATGTTCACTTCAGCCTCCGCCTTTTTTTCCCTCACAAACCTCTTTGATTCCAGTTGACAGTTTAGATTTTTTTCTTTTACTTTCCAGAGGCTCCTGTTGCCATGGTGACACTTGGTGATGACGAAGACCATGACTGCCTCCATGAGCACTCCAGACGCTGCAACAATGCCTGTTAGCCGAGAATTCTGTGGAAACTTGTGAGAAGGATGCTAGTTCACACCTTTCTGTGGGACAGACTGCCAGGAAATTGTTTCTTAGTATTTACCACTTCACACCCTGCAAAATTCCTCTCTTCCTTGCCTTTGCTTGCCCTCCTTTCCTACTCTATTCCTTTTGAATATTAAAAACGTACCTACTATGGACTGAATTGTGTCCCCCCAAATTCACATATGGAATACTAACCCCACGTGTGACTGTGTTTAGAGATAGGGCTTTTAGGAGGTAACTGAGGTTAAAGGAGGTTATAAAGGTGGGGCCCTAATCCGATAGGATTGCTAGCCCTGTAAGAAGAGGAAGAGAGAGATCCCTCTCTCTCCACCATGTGAGGACACGGCAAGAAGGCAGCTGTCTGCAAGCCAGGGAGAACCCTCACCGGGAAGTGAACTTGCTCACTTTGATCTTGGACTTCTGAGCCTCCAGAACTGTCAGAAAAAAATGTCTGCTCTTTAAGCCACCCAGTCGATGGTACTTGTCGTGGCAGCCTGAGCTGACTAATACAATACCTTAATATTAACATTTATAGATCTTGTTCAATGCTTTTGATTTTAAAGACATTAATTTTTGGAAATAATCCCAAATAAAGGATTGATAGAATATTGCAAAGTGCATTCTCAATATTTCATTCTTGAATATTAGATGAACCAGGAGTAAATAAAGGTGACAGCACTCACTACAATTTTTGTGATCCTTTTTGTTGTTACAACTTTCTTATTCTCAAGAAAATGTAAAGAAATGTGTATTTATCTTCATCTTTATAGATACTATAACTTACTCATGAAGAGCTAGAAAAATTTTTCTTTTATTTTTTTGCAATTGTGTTGCCTCCCCAGGTTGTAAAGCTAGCCAGCTTGCAACCATTAATATTGGTCTTCCCCTTTGTGCCAACTTGAGTGGAGGCAGGAGCAGTTACAGCATCAAAGCTTGCTCAGGACTGGTGTCAAAAGACTTAAAACTGCTTTAAAAAAGTAAAGTCCATTAAACAAACAGACTTTTCTAGTGACACATGTTCTAGTACACGAAATGGCAAAAGAAGGTCAAAAACTGACCATACACAATCAGAAGAAAAACTCAGCACATCTCAAAGTATGTTAAAGACATCAAAACTCAGAATTTGGCTAATAAAGAGGTCATGAATCAGCTCGTTCTTTCACTCCTACATTTGTTTCTACTCAAGTTGTCAATCAAGATAACATTTATTAACTTGAGCAGCTGTGAGGCACCCTCATGTTGAAAAAAACAGGGTCATATGCTATATTATCAGTGCGTAATTTTACAGAAAATTTTGGAGTGTAAATACTCTGAAATTGTTTGAGAATTCCTAGGGAATTTCAAGGAAAATGAAGGAACTGCTCACAGCATGATACGCAAAGTAGTTTCTAGTTATAGTTCTAATTGTGTTATAAAACCAGCTGATTTTTCTTATTATCGTGGTAGATAAGAGCCTCTGTGTTATTATCATTAGTAATGATAACTTCCTGGTTTTGAGTAGTCAAGAGGCCTTCACACCTGGAAATGTAGAAACTTTGATCTCCAAACTGCTGCGGATTTGAGCGACCAAGTTGCTATGTAGGTGGGTGTATGTGTGTGTGTGTGTGTGTGTGTGTGTCTAGATAGAGAAAAAATGAACAAGCGAGCCAGAATGGGAATGGACTGACTCAAGAGGAATTAGGTCTGTTGCTGTATTTTGTAATTTCATCACTCATTTTATGAGTAATGGATTAGAAATTATTGCAATATATAACCATAACCAATTTTAGGACATCTACAATATTACTAATTGACATATAATATAAATAAAATGCCCTTCTGAGTGTTGTGAATTTACACCCACTTTGGTCTCTGGAAACTCCAAAGTATGAAGGATTCCATCTAGTATCTGGGCTTCTCAGACCAAATCTTTCATGTTTTTTAAGGGGAAAAAGCCCATCAATGAAATGTTCTTCAAAGAACTGTCTTCTCTTTGCTATCTTCTCTGTGATAAGAAAATGCTCATATCATACTGAGCTTCTCTGCAGAAATATGAGGATTCTCATATTTCTGATAGGTGCTCCCACTGAAAGGAGAGGAGAGATTGGAATAATAGGGATAACGTGGAGGAGGGCCAGACTGACCCAGAGGGCAATGAGGCAAAGGCCTGTGGACTTCCGGGCTGGTTAACACTTGGTCACTCTATGACCCCTGAGCGCCCAACTCCTTTCGTGTGCTAACTCCAAGCAGTGAGGTCTTCCTAGTGCTTAAGTCTTGGGTCATCCAGAGCACACCCCTTAGGTTGGTGTTTAGAAAATAAGTCTACTTGGAATGAGAAGCAATGACTCTCCTTGACTGATCCCTAGAAATTAGCAAATTGGTAAGTGATGTGGTTACGTTGTGATAAGCAAAGGACTGAGTGAAGAATCAAGATCTGCCTTCTTATCCCAGCTTTCTCACTCCCTGAATAACTTTGGGTTGATTAGTTACTATTTCTGGGCCTCAGTTTCTTCTAAAACTGTAGGGGTGTTATGATATCTCCATACTTAATATTATGGCTAACAAACTGAGGAATAACCTGTATGCACTTCTGCTCTTCAGATGACAATGATGTACAGTTGTCCCCTGGAGACAGTGATGGCATAACACATTTGAAGGAGGAAAGGCACAGGACTGGATGAAATGAGCCTCTGATTCCTTGACTTCAGGATCCCGACACTTTAGGCTAAGATCTCACATATTAACTTATTTACAGCCCCTTGTTGTAAAAAGTATTTGAGATGACTTACAAAGATGTGTAAGAAGCAGAATGAAATAAATGAATGGGATAATTGGAGTAAAGGGAAACTATTTTAGTTGAACATTAGCACATCACGTATAAACAGGTGGAAAATTTGGTTTTGACTCTCTTGATAGTGAATTAGAGAGGAAAAGATGATCAATTACAAAATTCACTATCTTAGGGCCTGTGTTGGTGGTGGTTGGAATGTAGACGGAAATGAGGTGATTGGTTCAGAACAATTGTTCCTAGAACTGAGGTGAGAGAGCTGTCTTCCATGGTTTATTATAAAGGAGGAATACGTGATGTACTGTAGTGGTTAACAGGTGAGATATGCAACAGAAGAGGGCCTTTGTCAACATATAAAATTGTACGTTAAGATACAGACTCATAACCCTGGGCCCCTGTCTCAGGGTTATGATTCAGCAGCTTTGCATCTGTGCATTTGACCAGAGCCTCAGGTGCTTTTGAGGCAGTCAGGTCTGTGGACGTGCTTTGGAGAACCACCCCTGCAATAAAGAAGATGTTGAGTTTCAAGGGTTGTTTGTTCAATGCATTCTTCAATAGAGGCAGATGGCAAAATGACAAAGCACAATTAAATAAAGGCAATTTTATGGGGGCCAAAGAATACAGTCTCGGTATACAGCTCTCTGAGGCTCATGTTTGATCCTAAGTTAAAATTTAAAACATCAAAAGGGATTCAAAAAGAGGTGACTTCCTATTGTGAGTTTCACTTTATTGTGAAAGGAGGCTGGTCCCAAACAACCGCACTCTTAGACAGACAGGCACACGGAGGGAGTCCAGAACACGTGCAAAATGTCTCTTCCTTTGGTTCAAGTTGATTATTCCAATCCTTACATAGTTCACAGAGGGACTGAGGCTCAGGATTGGCTTCTTGACTCTTATTTGTCTGTAGTTCCTTACAAACTTGAAACCGAACTTTTAAACTGCCAGGGCATCCGCAGATGGCCATTCCTTTGAAGTTGGAAGCTAGAGGACAGCCGGGAAAACGCCTTCCCCCTTGATCTCTTTTCTCTCCTTCCACCTCCCTCCCACCCCTTGATCATTTTTGCTTTTGTTTGCCTCATCCTCTTTTATTTTTTAGCAACTTTATTGAGGTGTCGTTTACACACCATAAAGTTCAAAGCACATACTTCCATGGTTTTTAGTATATTCACAGACTTGTGCAACCATCACCACAATTGATTTTAGGACACATTCATCACTTCCGAAAAAAGCCCCATACTACTTAGTTGTCACTACTCATGGCCCCTTCCCCCCAGCCCCTGGCGACCCTAGCTTAGTTTCCATCTCTACAGTTTTGTCTATCTGGGACATTGCATAGGATTGGGATCATATAACAATGGCTTCACTTTCTTTTACAGAGTTCACCTTCTTCTACCTGTTGTTCAGCCTCTTGTGATAGATTGTTCCTAATCAAGGCAGGGCTAGGGAAGGAAAGAGCTCCTAATCCTGCGTTAGGAGGCACCTGCAAGCCAACCACACTATCTGGTTAAGATCTTTTTGGCAGTTCTTTCAGTCAGCCTTACTAAAAGGCCTTATCTATCATCCTCACCTCAGGAAATGACTGGGTCCAAGGAGGATAATGGAGGATGGGGGAAAAAGTAAAACCTTCGTGCAACCGAACTTCTTTTTAATAAGCTTCATGTTTTAGAGCAGGTTTAGGTTCACAGCAAAATTGAGTGGAAAGTACAGAGCACTCCCATACACCTCCTGTCCCAACACACATACGACCTCCCTCATTTTTTTCTTTTTTTTGAGGAAGATTAGCCCTGAACTAACATCTGATGCCAATCTTCCTCCTTTTACTGAGGAAGACTGGCCCTGAGCTAACATCTGTGCCCATCTTCCTCTACTTTATATGTGGGAGACCTACCACAGCATGGCTTGCCAAGCAGTGCCATGTCTGCACCCAGGATCCGAACCGGCGAACCCCGGGCCACCGAAGCAGAATGTGCACACTTAACTGCTACGCCACTGGGCCAGCCCCTCCCCCATTATTAACATCCCCCACCAGAGTAGTAAATTTGCTACAATCTATGAACCTACATTGACATATATCACCTTTCAAAGTGTATATTTTACATGAAGGTTCACTCTTGGTGTTGTGCATTCTATATGTTTTTGCAAATGTATATGACATGTATTCACCATTGTATAACATACAGAATGGTTACACCATCCTAAAAATCCTCTGTGCTCTGCATATTCACGCCCCCCCGACCCCCTGGAAATCACAGATCATTTTACTGTTTCCATAGTTTTCCCTCTTTCAAAGCTCCATATAGTTGGCATCATACAATATGTAGCCTTTTCAGGTTGGCTTCTTTCACTTAATAACATGTATTTAAGGTTCTTCCATGTCTTCCCATGGCTTGATAGCTCATTTCTTTTTAGCGCTGAATAATATTCCATTGTCTGGGTGGACCACAGTTTATTTAACCATTCAGCTACTGAAGGGCATCTTGGTTTCTTCCACATTTTGGTAATTACTAATAAAGTTACTATAAACATTCATGTGCAGGTTTTTGTGTGGACATAAGTTTTTAGCTCCTTTGAATAAATGCCAAGGAGCCAATTGCTGGATCATATGGTGAGAGCCCGTTTGGTTTTGTAAGAAACCGCTAACTTGTTTTCCAAAGTGGCTGTACCATTTTGCATTCCCATCAACAATGAATGAGAGTTCCAGTTGCTTCAATTCTCCACATGTTTGGTGTTGTCAGTGTCTCCGATTTTGGCCATTCTAACAGGTATGTAGTGGTATTTCACTATAGTGGGGTTTTTTGTTTTTGTTTTTGGTGAGGAAGATTGTCCCTGGGCTAACATCTGTGCCAATCTTCCTCTATTTCGTATGTGGGATGCCAATACAGCATGGCTTGATGAACAGTGTATAGGTCCATGCCTGGGGTCCAAACCCAGGTACCCTGGGCCGCTGAAGTGGAGCATGTGAACCTAACCACTATAAAACTGGACCGGACCCTCACTGATGCTTTAATTTACAATTCCCTAGTGAAAGATGATGTGGAATATATTTTCATTTGCTTATTTGCCATCTACATATATTCTTTGGTGAGGTGTCTGTTCAGATCTTTTGCCCATTTTTTAATTGGGTGGTTCATTTTTTTATTGTTGAGTTTTAAGAATTCTGTGTATGTTTTCGAAACAATCCTTTATCAGATGTGTGTTTGAAAATATTTTCTCCCTGTCTGTGGCTTGTCTTCTCATTTTCTTAACATTGTCTTTCACAGGGCAGAAGTCTTAACTTTAATGAAGTCCAGTTTACCAATTAGTTCCTTCACGGATAGTACCTTTGGAGTTGTATCAATAAGTCATTGCTATACCAAGGTCTCCTAGGTTTTCTCCTGTTATATCCTATGAGTGTTATAACTTTTTGTTTCACATTCAGGTGTTTGATCCATTCTGAATGAATTTTTGTGAAAAGTAGTCTGTGTCAAGAATCATTTTTTTGGTCTAGTCCATTTTTTCCAGCACCATTTGTTGAAGAGACTATCTTTGCTTCGTTGTATTGCCTTTGCTCCTTTGTTAAAGATCAATTGACTATATTGATGGGAGTCCATTTCTGGGCTCTATTCTGTTCCGTTGATCTATTTTCTATTCCTTTGCCCATACCACGCTGTCTTGATTACCGTAGCTTTAGAGGAAGTTTTGAAGTTGCACAGGACAGTCCTCTGACTTTGTTCTTGTCCTAAAATTTTGAGTTGGCTGTTCTGGGTCTTTTGCCTTGCTACGTAAATTTTAGAATCAAAGTGAGATATTCACAAAATAACTTGCTGAGATTTTGATTGGGATTGTGTTGATTCTCTATAGATCAAGTTGGGAAGAACTAACGTCTTAACAATATTGAGTCTTCCTATCTATGAACGTGGAATATCTCACCAGAGTAGCAAAGAAAAGGAACCTAGAAGAGGAAAACCATTGTCCGTGTAGCAGGCCTGTGGCTGCCCTGCCCCTGTCCCTTGGGCTTGAAAATTTCCTTGTTTTCCAGTGCACTTTGACCTGCCAGTATCTGCATCTCCATCTGAGAGTTTTCCCCCAGGCGGCAGAAAGCCATTCCTCCCTCTTCTGGGAAATGCTGGTAAAAAGCTTGAGAGGAAGTACACTTCCAAGAGGAGTCCTCCATCAATGACAGGGTGGTGCACGTGATATGTAAATATCCCAGTTCCTTCTCCCATCTGATGGGATCATCCTGAGTGTCTTTTCCAGTGCTTCCTAGAACTTCCCCAGGGATTCAGCTCCATTCACCTTTGCTCCCTTTTCCTGTGTCATTTCCCTACTCCTTATCAGTGTCTTCTGTGCATCCCAAATAAAGTGCCTGCATTCCAGTTCTTCTCACAGGGTCTATTCGGGGAAACCCAGACTGAGCACCCTGTTTAGGGGAATTGCAAGCAGCTGACCAACAGGTTTTATATTCAAAGAGTTTTATAAAAGCAAGTTTGGGCCAAATATGCCGGGCCCTGATTTGCCAGATTTAGCTCATAAAAATACGAGACGTCCAGTTAAATTTTAATTTCAGATTAACATCAAGTAACTTTTTAGTATAAGTGTGTCCTAGGTATTGCATGGGTCATGGTTATACTAGAAAATTATTCATTGTTTATCTGAAACTTAAATTTAACTGGATATCCTGTATTTTATCTGGCATCCCGATGAGATCAACAAAGGATTTGGAGCTTTATCTGGAAGACACATTGGCTCCAGTGTGGAGCATGGATTTGAGAAGGGTGGGGACACAGGTGAGGAGCGGCTGCCATTGCGCAGAGATAAAGACTGGGCCTAGGGCTGTCAGGAAGATGGGAGAAGTGGACGAAGGCATAAGGACATTTGGGCAGCTATTTGCACTTCTCGGACCAGCTACCAGGGCAGCAGAACTATCTCACTGAATAGAATGGGAAATGACTGCCAAAAATGAATTCAACATGTCCTGAAAAGGCCCCCAAACTTGTTAGAGAAAGACAGCAAACCAGCAGTGCAGTGCCTCCGTTCCTCGCCCCCTCCATGTGCTTTTGCCCATGGAGTGAGGCGCCCGTCCTCAGACCCAAACACCCCGCCTCTGAATCAGGCTGCAGGAGTGGCTCTGGACCTGATCACTCCTCCTGAGCTGTCTGATGACTTGCTCAGAGCCTCTGGGATTTACCAGCTGGGCACGACCAGGGGCATTAGGAAAAGCAAATTCTCTTGTAGCTCATTTTCTCTCTGTTGTTGTTTTTCCCTGAGACGGACCTGGCCCTATTCGATAACCCCAGCCATGATGCCCACATTCCTCAGACCTATGTCACAGAAAACCCATTCTCATTGTGGAGATGAATAGCAAGCGTGTTTGGAATCACATAGCCGTCTCTGTGCGAAGAGCTCCTCGGTTTCATTTCAACTTTCATGAAGGAAATTCTATTCCTGTGGGAATCCACTTCAACAACAATATATTATAAAAAGAAAGAAGGAAAATGAAATCCATTATACCAATGGTAGATTCTCTCTTCTATCTTGTTCTGTTTCTTCAGTTTGTAAAATGCACACCAAAGACCATTAGGGAACATCATTTGAATTGCTTCACTCCAAAGTTCTGAAAGATTTAAAAAAAAAAAATGCAGCAAAATGAAAACAGGCCTTCCTTCATTTCCTAAGACCTGAATTTGATTGTCACTCTCATTTCTGAAATTGTATAGGGCGATTTCCTCAAACTAAATTCTAAATACTTGTACTAGAAATTAAAAAGGTACATACGTGAGTGCTTATCTAGAAGTCATATGTTTTCTGCCCACATTCACATGCGCACACAGACACGGTCGTATGAGTGACTTGTGGAAGCCAAGCCATTGAGCACAGATTCAGCCACTCCACAGAAGTCAAGTTGGCTCTCAGGGTCTGTGGCTCTATTCTGTGCCAAGGACCATTTTGGCTACTTACGTATAGTGTGTATTTATTTCTCATAACAACCTCAGAGGGTGGATATTCCTCTCCTTACCTTACAGTTGTAGAAACTGAGGCTCAGGATGGTTGAATAACTTTCCCAAAGTCACTTAGGTGATACGTGACAGTTATGGGGTAAATCATGTCCCCTCCAAAATTCATATGTTGAAGTCCCAGGCTCCGGGACCTCAGAATGTTACTGTATGTGAAGATTTGGTCTTTAAAGAAGTAATGAAGTTAAAATGAAGTCATTAGGGTAGACCCTGATCCAATATGGCTGTTGTCCTTATAAGAAGAGAGGGATACCGGGGATGTGTGCGCAGAGGAAAGACCGTGTGAGGCCACAAAGAAGGTGGCCACCTGCAAGGCCAGGAGAGAGGCCTCAGGAGAAGTCAATCCCGCCAACTCCTTGCTCTTGGACTTCTAGCCTCCAGAATCATGAGAAAATAAATTTCTGTTGTGTAAGCCATCGATTCTGTGGTACTTTGTGTGGCAGCCCTAGGCAACTAATTATAGTGACCAATCCAGAATTTTCACCTGGCCTGTGGGTCTTCTGAAATCTTTTTTTTTTTTTACCGGGAAATCAGGTCTGGGAGGAAATGGGGTTAACAGAGAATTGATTTTACTTCGTATCCAGTATCCTAGACAAATAGGAGTTTCGCTCAGGCTGACTGAGTTATCCAAGTTGGTCCAATGTGGTGGTTGTTGTGGTGGTGTGGTGATGGTGGGTGTTCTAGAGAAGAAGGGAAAAGCAGCAGAAGCTTCTAAGCAGTAGCAATTCAAACGCAGAAGGGTAGGCAGTGGCATTGTTCTTCCAGGTGATCAGCCTCTTGAGTCAGACCCCAGACCAAGACCAGAATCTCAGAAGCAGAATCCATTCTCCCTCATGGAAGCCAGCACAGGGGACTGGCAAAAGTGTATTGTGGGCTCACATTCTCTTCCAAGGCACCCCCTCTCCCAACAGTTTCCCAGATATTGCCCTAGAGACTTGATGGCTGAAGGATCAAGCCCCTCTCCTGGTCTAGCACAGATCTGCTGGGGTGGGGCAAGGCAGAGCAGAAACTGGGCCCAGTCTATGATGCTGACAAGTTCCCCTGAATGCTGAAGGGGGCCAGTTTTGCTTTTCACAATGAACTTTTCCTTCTCAGAATTTTTAGCACCTCCCAAAAGAGAGGGAGAGAGCACAGTTATTCATGGAATCCAGTTTGCTTAGATACCACTTTGAATGAATCGGGGCCAGCTTCAGATAAAAACAACTACTCCCTCTCTTTGGTTTCCCAGGACAGAGTTTGTGATTTTTTTCTACCCACCCCTCACCACCATTCTCAAAGGTGAGGGTTCTCGGCCCTGCATCCTCTGGGCTGGATGGACACCCAGTTAAGCTCATAAATCACTCTCTTATAATTCCCATTTGTTCTATCAGTTACTAAACATCCAAAAAAATTCTAGTCTCTGCAACTTGTTTTTTGTGATATGCAAGCTGTCCAAAGTCCAGGGCTCAGGGCAGGGGTCTTTAAGCCCAGGTTTAAGAACTGTGCTGGGCTATACAGCTCCCCAGAGAACTGAAGTGCTGAACAGGAAATTGAGGCAGAGATGGTACCGATTTGACCAAGCCCTTAGAGCAGGGACTTATCAGCATGGAATACCTGAGCTTTCAATACGCAAAGGCCCAGGGCATGCTAAAAATTGAACCTAAAACAATATCCAATCCCACTCCACATCACACTGTCCCCCATACTGGCAAGAGAAATGTCCTAATGCCCCCATTCAGTCCTTCCATTGTCAGAATCAGCCAGAGTGAGACACCACAGATCCATCCTGATGGCCTCTGCCGCAGCTGGGTGGTCTGGGGGTGAGCAAGACTTGTCTTGGTTAATATAATCTCTGGGGATCCTCTCGTTGCCAGAAGAGTCCAGTTTGGACTGGGGATTCTCTGGAAATGATTTCAAAGTACTGAGATATTGAAACTACTCTTTCAAAGCTCCTGATGGGTCTGACATGGACTGTGAACAGTGTAACATCCATGGCCTTGATGTAATAAGTGGAAATTGACCGGAGTAGCCTTCTCTTATAGTTAAGACAGAGTTATACTACAAATGTAGAATCATTTCTATTAATATGTGCACCTTCCTCCCCCTACACATACATTTCTGAGGGGTGGGGTCTCTAGGTGGGTAGCTGCATCAGTCCATTGGTCGGTCACCTTGTAAGAATGAATGCTTTCTTCCTCCCAGGACACCTGGGCTGTTGTTGTGGAGCAAATCATACTGTCAGAGTTGACTAGGATCGAGAGTCTCTGGCCAGATCCTCAAGTTTCGAGTGTGGGGAAAACACAGCAATGGCATGCATGCCTGCAGTGGGAGCAGGGCCATCCTGCTGTGGAAGCCCCGGGTCCTGCTTTCTGTAGTGAAGTGCTCCTTTCTATGACTGTTTCACCTAGGACTACTGCTCTTCACACTTGTGCTATTTTTGTATAGATGAAAATTAGGCTGACTTGGTATGTTAATGCCGGAAAGCTTAGGTGGCCCTCACTGACAGTAGGCAGCCTTTGTGTGTGTTGGTATTGAGAAATTTCTGTGGCCAGAAGTGGAACCTACAGTCATAATTCATATAATCATATACTCAAAATTGTTTTCCTTGATTACTTCCCTATATTTCAGTTGCCTGTGGTCTCTGCCACCTGCTAAGATGTCATACAGAATCAGAGAATCCATGAAAATTAGAGTTATAATGAACAATCGGATGTCATCTGAGCCATAGCCCCACCTGATGAGGAAAACTCTACTGTCATGTCCCTAAAAGTGGCAACCACCCCTTCTTCAATATTTAAAAGTGTCCAGAAGTTCGCTGCTTTGTGAAAGAATCTATGCCATTGTTATACAACTCCTAACAAGGATGTCTCTATTTCTGTTTCTTTTGTTTTCCAAGTTGAGCTAAAATTTGTCCTATAAAATCCAGGCTCTCCTCTTAGCTCCACCATCCTGGATGGGATGCAGTAAGTGAGTCTGCTGGGGAGCCCTTGCCCAAAGCCAGTGGTTCTCAAAGTGTGCCTCTTGGAGCCTACAACCTCATTCTCTGAACCCACCCCGTCCCCAGCCCCAGCAAAGCATTTCCACTTTCGCATGCTCTTCACATTGGGATCCTATGTGAGATTTCATTTTCAGAATGGGCTCTTGAGTTCCATCCAAGAAGTCTTCTGCCTAATCCCCTAAATCACACAGAGAGAGCGTCCAGCCCTGTGCAGTCTGTGAACACATGCAGTGGGTACCCACTCTCCAGGAAAGCCTGACATGGCAAGCTTAACAGGGCCCAATCCCATGAGGTAAATTATGGAAGTAAAAACAAGGGAAGAAGAACAAAAGCATAATATGCTCTAGTGCTTGGTTTCTCTCCCGCAATTTTGCATGCTTGTGACCTTGTAAATCTGTCAGAGAGTAAAGGAAGTTGGCCTCTCATCACCCCAGATGAGAACAGGAAAGTGGTAGATGATGAACTCACTGTCGATTATCCATCTTGGGTGTAAAAGAGAGAGTTATCTCATCTCAAGGGGGAGGAAGAGTGACTAGGTTTTACCGCAGATCTTGACCGTGGACGACCCTCTGTGGGTCTCTCCTTCCTAAGATGTGTTTTTGTTCAGATCTTTGAAACAGTCGAAGAAGCAAGGCCTCATCCGTCAGAGCTGAGAAACCAGTGCAGTTAACATCTGACTATTACCTCACCTTTTCTTGAGTAAACAATGAAGCAACTTTATTTAAAAACTTGACTGATGACTCTCTCTTGGCATTTGGAGACTTTTATTCACTGCTGTATAAAAAGACTTTATTAATATATTTGAGGCCTAGCAGAGATAAGGGAATCTTCCCTAATCTTTAGCCAAATATTCCCATAAAATGTTCTAGAAGAAAGAGAAGGGGAGGGAGATGAGGAAGAGAAGCAGAAGGAGGAGATGGGGTAGGAAAGGGGTAGTGGAGGGGTAGGGAAGAGGAGGGAGGGAAAATTTCCAGCTCTTTGGGTCTAACGAACGAACCTGCTTCAGTTGTCTGTGAGGGGTGAGTGTCTGTTCAGCTATAGCTCTACCTAGATAATGAGCAGATAGCAGCGTTAGTCATATCTACCCCAGCCATATGTAGGGTTTCATGATGGCTGCTACATCCTGGAGCTTCAGTGCCCTTGGGATGGGTCTCTCGAGGCCTTGTGGCGTTCCACTATTAGATTCCTGAGAGGGGCCTTGTGAGAAAGTGAGCCAGGGCCTGATCCCCAGGTATCCGCAGCTGTGCTATCCCCAGCCTCCAAAGCTGGATCCCACTTCTTTTCCTTGAACTCTTGGACTCAAATTTCTCGGCACCACTTGCCTCAAAATTTAATGTGGCTTCTCCTAGTACTGTAAGAACTACACTTATCTGCCTGGCCCTCCTGGGTCAGACCTCCCTGTATTCTCCTGGCATAGTAAAAATAGACACTGCCTCCCTGTGCCCAGGCTCAGACTTGTTAACATGACTGTCAGACATTCCTGGATCAAGGGTTCAAGAT
The DNA here is from genome assembly GCF_041296265.1 of Equus caballus. Taxonomy (NCBI): domain Eukaryota; kingdom Metazoa; phylum Chordata; class Mammalia; order Perissodactyla; family Equidae; genus Equus; species Equus caballus. Next base: position 89,075,131 of record NC_091699.1, read on the forward strand.
ATACAGATGTTATAGACTGAGTATTTGTGTCCCCACAAAATTCGTATGTTGAAACTTTATCCCCTAATGTGACTGTATTTGGAGATAGGGTCTTCATGGAAGTAATTAAGGTTAGATGAGGTCATAAGACCAGGGCCCTGATCCAATAAGATTAGTGTCCTTAAAATAAGAGACCCCAGAGCTCTCTCTCCACCGTGTGAGGATACAGCGAGAAGGTAGCCATCTGCAAGCCAGGAAGAAAGCCATTACCAGAACTAAACCTTGCAGGACCTAGATCTTGGCCTTTCCAGCCTCCAGAACTGTGGGGAAACAATTTTCTGTTGTTTAAGCCATGCAGTCTGTTGTATTTTGTTCTGGCAGCCCAAGCAGACTAAAACAAAAGGGTAAAACATACGCCTGTCTCACAGTTTTCCAAGGAAAACATAAAATTAACACTGGCCTCCATGTATATACCATAGGACATTTTGCAAAGATTGTCACAGTCATTGTTAAACTAGATTTTAACTGTAGACCTAAGTGGTACATTATGATACTCATCTTACACAAGGGAAAATAAGACAAGAAGGAAGGTGGTTTGGGCAGTGTCACACTGGGTGTCAAGGTCTGCACTTGTACCCAGAGCACTTTGCTTTGCACAGCGCTAAGGTGCTTTCCTAACAGTCTTCACACCATGAGGTCATCTGCAAATCTGATAAAAAGGTTTCAATGTCTTCACAAAAACATCAAAAAGAGTTTTAAAAGGGGAATTGTTAGTCACACCTTCTAACCAGAAGATGACAGATGGGTTGCATCTTGTAAGCCAATGAAGACTGCTTGGCAGGAGCTGCCAATCCTGTGTATTGCCAAGAATCTGAGGTCATGTTAGGAAGGAACACCTAAATTAACCAGCAGTGTCGGCCACAGGCACGAGAAGTGGGGTGCACAACATGAGAACCTGGGGTTACAGATGCTGCTCCAACCTCCAGGACAAAATGGAGTCCTCAGGGATGAACAAAAGAGCTTTCCAGTGTGAAGGACAAACATATTATAAACAAAGTTGGCCAAAGACAATTTTTTTCCCCAGAATTCTTTTTTGAATTACTTCTCTCTGGTTGCCTCTCTCTGACTTCTCATTCTTCTCCATCAGTAGGGAAGATTGGGGCCTCAAAACTAAATTCTAAAAGAAATTCCTCACATGAAGCTTGATATACAAGATAGTGAGCATCTGAGGGATAAGGTCTTCAAGATTTTGCAGTACACACAGAAGCAGCTTTCGTGAAGGACTGATAAGGAGGAGAAAAATTATTTCTCAAGAACATTCCTATCAACCGTTTCATGGTTGGTAGAAGAATTGGCTATATAATCAGGGAGTGCACAACTTTGATTATAGTGCATTATACCAGGAGACATCATGACACTGCTATAATTATATATCAGCAGTTAGGCCTCAAATTCTTTTTTTAAGAAAATAGCTACTATAAGTTTTACAGAAATAGATCCAAGATAACAAGAAACATAAGGATCACAGTAAATATCCTTTGTAACTAAAAAAGTGGTGTCCTGCCCCTCCACACTCCTCCATCTTAATCCTCCTCAAAAATAAGTCCTTACTGCACAGGACAGTAAATGGCAAAGCATATTCAGCTTTCAACTTGGTTTTTCCCCCTTAATTATTTAGTCCTGCATAAGCTAGATGCACGCTTTCAAAACAGATTCACGCTTAAAATTATTTAAAAAGTAAAATGGCTCAATCAAGACTGACTAATTTAGCAATACCCACTAACAGAAGCAACTTCATAAGTGCTTTTTTTATTTCACCAAAGCTTATAAAATGACACTTTCATTTACCAAAAATGATGAAAGCTTTTTTATTGTTATGGAAACCAGAAATTTATAAAGGAGATGATTTTACATTACAATTAGAACGTATTTTAATTCCATCTTGTTGATTTTTAAGAAGTTGTGATTCCTGAAGGTAATGCTTTTTCTGTTAATTTTGAGAAGTCCTTTGCCGAAAGCTCTTACCTGAGCCTTCCTCCACTTGGGTCCGCTAAGCCGATGTCCTCTACTCCTAGTGTTTATGTTCCTGAGGAAAGTTTTCTGGTAACATAAATAAGAAAGCTGAACTTCTAACATGGCTCTTCGTAAAATGAAGGCAATAACTAAATTATAAAATTGCACCCAGAAAAAGAGAGCAAGTGTGCGACTCTAGCAAAAGCACTTAAACATCATGTAAAAACTAAGTGAGGAAGATCCACACCCACTCAGTGACAGGCTTGACTTCAACAAAAATGTGACATTTATTTTATTTCATAAAGCGCTTATTTCCAAATTAGCAGTCAATTACTTAAATATTCTTTCTTTGAAAACGGGGCTCAAATGAGATAAGAGAAAACTAATGAGTTATAAAAACACACAAGGGCCTCAAGCATAATTTTTTTTAAGTCATAGAATAGAAGTGGATACTTAAAATACTCCATTATACTTGTATCAGAAGTAGTTAAATTTTTGCTACAAGTTATTGGACAGAAAGTAATAACAATCATCTTAACTTTAAGAAGTGCTTTAGTGCTCCCAACTTGCACGTGCTTGTGGCCCACATGTCATCTGGGCCCCGTTCCCATGCGGGTCTGGGAGAAACCGATCTGACCTCTGCTCGGGGAAAGCTCTGAGCCTTCCTCATCTCCCACAAGTACAAGGTGAGAGGACAGGAAATAGTCTATATTCTTAAGGTCATTTCAGCCTCCGGGCTCCTTCTGCTCCAGTTCCAGTGTTAATTCAGACGCAAAATATCCCTCTTCTTGAGTTCCACAAAAAACTCTGCTCTCGTAAAGCGTATGAAAGTCTGTAGAATTTCTGAAGACCTGGGGTGACGAGAGACTTGGGAAGGGCTTGCAGTGCAGCACACAGGTAACCTCAGATGAACATACTCATCTCTGATCTTTTCCTGTCCTTGAGTGTCTCCATCACTGGGAACGTGCCCTGACCCTTCTCCCCATCGGGAGTCCTGCCTCCTTCCTTCCAGAGGTTCCAGCCTCCCTGCCCTCCTCCCTTCTTGTGCCCTTCTCCCAGGGACAAGCCAGCTTCTCCCCCGATCTCCAGAGTCACAAGTTCTCCAAGAAGACATTCATCAAGATACCATACATATCTGAATATAAGAGATCTGAGAATTCCAAAAGAGAAGATCCCCTTTAAAGAGTTTTTGGCCAACTTAAATATGTATGTAAATGATTACTATAGAAGAAATAGTCAAATGTCTTCTTATGATATTGAATTTCTCAATTTAATCACACAATCATACTCGGAAGCACACATTACATAGGACCTATATTGCTTTTTAAAATGCAGATTTATTTTTCCCCACTCTCTGAGTTCATGAAAATTCTTCACATTTGACAAGGATGTCTTTGCCATCAATAGAGCCATTGTTGAGCCGTCTAACACAGTTCTCCAAAACACATCAAGTTCATTTCTTTCTAACTAGTTTCAAGTACAGCGTATTTAATCCAGTCAAACTGCGTGTACTGAAATGTTATCCCAAGCCATAAGAATCAACTTGTTATTTTCTCCATAATATAAGCACTTAATTTATTGCTTTTTAAAGTGACCTTTAAGCCTTATTTACAATGACATTCAACACTTGCATTTGAGAGGTTGTACCGGGAATCATGATTACAGCTGGGTTAAATTTCTCTGCCTCCTATTTGTGTAGCCGATTCTCCAGAGTGACCTTTATAAACAATTGAAATCAACATTGATTAAAGCTGTTTCTGGCAGATCTTCCCCAAACGGTTCTTTGTTGTCCAACATGAAACTATTGAAAGAATGTCCTATAATATGAGACTTGAATTTAAGGTTGCTATCTTTTTTGGAGGGATAAATAATTTTGAGGGGAAAAAAATCTAAAATCTCACCTTATGTTCTAGCATATAGGCAACTGACCCTTAACTTTTTACCCTAGGAATGAAGTGGTGCGAGCTGTGAAATTTTCCCTATTACACATATATTAATTCTATCATTTAATCCCTGTAACAGGGCAACTATAATCCTATGTTACAGATGGAGAAACTGAAGTGCATGAGGAAATGTAATGACTTTCCTAGGGTTATATCACTTGACTTTGGTCAAGTCTAGCCAAGCAGTTTTCTTTAGAATAAAATAAAAACAAAATATAGTAACCTTTGGAAGCTGTTAAGAGAGTAAATTTTAAATATTTTCACCACACACACACACACACACGAAATGGTAATTATGTGATGTGATGGAGGTGATAGCTAATACTATGAGGTAATCATTTTGTAGTATATAAGTGTATCAAATCAGCATGTTGTACACCCTAGACTTACACAATGTTATATGTCAATTATATCTCAATAAAGCTGAAAAAAAGTGTACAATGAACTCACAGTACTGTGTAATAATAGAAAAACAAAAGACCACTGAATTATTTTTATTTATTTATTTATTTATTTTGAGGAAGATTAGCCCTGAGCTAACATCTGCCACCAATCCTTCTCTTTTTGCTGAGGAAGACTGGCCCTGAGCTAACATCCATGCTAATCTTCCTCTCCTTTCTATGTGGGATGCCTGCCACAGCATGGCTTGCACCTGGGATCTGAACAGGCGAACCCTGGGCCACTGAAGCGGAATGTGCACACTTAACCACTGCGTGACCAGACCAACCCCTAATTATTAAAAAAAATAATACAGTAACCTGGATCATGGCCTGAGATTAAGAGGAATGTTTTTCTAACAACTGGCTACGTAACGCTAAAAAAATGAATACAATTCTTTTAAGTATTCCTTTATTACCAAATGTTTTCAAATATCCCTTGCAATTCTTTTCAAAGCCCTTCCCTTTATACCTGTAACATGTCACTTATTACCAAATTCAAAGGTTTAAACAATCATTTGCTCTCAATACATTTTTACATTTTTAAAGAATTTGTGCCTATGCTAAAATAAGAAACCACCCATTTGGTACTCACTTATTTTTAAAACAAAAATGACACATCATTTCAAAGATTGTCTTTCCAAGAAAGTTTTGTTCTCCCTGATGTACTGAAGTAAAGGAATTTTCTCTCCAGAATCTCAGGAGGACTGTTCAGCAGGAGGACAGCACTCAGAGACAAGGCAGACTGCTCTTCCCAGGAGACGGCAGGCCAGAGGTCAGGCAGGATTTTGAAAGGGGTAGGATCAGGGCTGAGAACTGAAATGCAGGTGTGTGGGTGAAGAGAGGACCACCTGCAAAGGGAAGGGTGTGGGGAGACTGATTTTTATACAGCTGCTCCAAGGGTGAAAACATGGAGAAGGAGAGCTGCTCACAGATGTGGGGGGCACTTGGCTATATGAGGCACAGTGTGAAATTACGGTGCCATCTCTTTAACAAAACTCATAACAAACGTCCAAGTTATTCTTTGAGTCTTTTTTGCACTTTCTTTGATTGTTCTTTCATGCAGAGGTGGACATACTTTGTGCTTTGTGTACAAATTCGTTTTTGGGTTAGGGAGAGAGCACAGAAGAGGTAGCTAGGCTAAGTTCTTCAAGGGGAGGCTGGCTGGAGCTCATTGGATTGCTAAATTCTGGATTCAGCCCAACCTTTTAACATTTTAAAATGCCAAATATTTTGCTTTTGTCCTCATTCAGAAATGATAAGACGTGAATAAGGTTCATGGTTCCTAAAATGAATCTGAACTGGAGGAAGACGCCAGCTCATCTATCATGAGAACTCTGTCTCATAGATTGCAGTGCCTGCATCTTCAGCATGGCACCCTTCTCAGCTTGAACCCAAACATCATCAGAAGCGAGTTGGTTAGTTCACTTAATCACTATCACAGGAATCAGAAAGGACCCAAATTTATATCATCAGTATATTTTTCTCCTTGTTGGTGAGCCCATTTGGTATGAGACCAAATCAGAAGAAAGCCCCTTGTTCAGAAGGACTATTGTTGGGATGGAATCAAATTAAGCAGAAACAATAACTTGAACTTCAGAATAGGGAAGGTCTTGGTTTAAAAAAACAAAAACAAAAAACACCCTTGAAAGTCCATTGGTAACACCCCTGCATCCATAACTACACTAGAACTCATCTGAGGTCAAATACTCTGAAGTCCAGCTGCTGGGCAAGCAGGTGCTCCTTGACTGAGCAGCCCCTACCTACTGGCAATAGTCTTTCTTTGGACATGACGATTCATCCACTCTGGGGACAGCCAAGATTCCTGTCTTTCCAAGGACATTGCACACCTATGCAATCATACTTCTGCTTTGATCTTCAAGTTGAACTGTCAATAAGCAATCTTATTTCCTACACCTTGCTGAGGCCTACACTGCAGTTTCCTGAGAAAATACTACCATCCCCTCTGAAATAACAGGGCTATAATTTCTGTGTGAGAAGCTAGCAGTCACTCATTCCTTTTTAAACAGAATTCCTCTTTAAATTTCTATTTCGCCTTTCTACTTAATTTTAAAGACTCTAAGAAATCTATATAAATTCAAAGGTATAAAGTCTTGTAAAAAAATGTTAAATGACATTCTTCTTAAAGTTTTAGGCTTTAAACATTAGTAGAAGACATGTCTTTGTAAGCATCATTGTCAACACCTCATTTTGCTCCCTATCAACATTTTTAGATTCAACAGTAAATTCCTTCCTAATCGCCTCTTCATTGTTAAGTCCAAATGAAATTCCAGCGTATCAACTACTTACATAGTTTATTTATTTGCTCTTATTTTTGTTTTTGTTCTGCCATAAAGCTAAAAACAAAATTGGGGGCATGCATTTCAGAAGGTTCTGAGCTTCCTGGGACAGTCCAGTGTCACACCAATCAGTAAGTCTAAGCATCCTGAAACAAACAGGTCTGGGAAACATTTGCTCTGCCTATTTATACATTGGGACTGTTTCCATGGCATTCCAAGACTTAAATAATGCAAAGAGCCCTTCCCTACCCATTCTGATTAATTATTCATTCACAAATATTTACTGAGCAGCTCTACTCTGTGTCAAGTACTGTAGTAGGTATGAGCCACACAATAGAGAACAATGAAGTTTATCTCTAAAATCAATGTCTACCAAAATTTTTAAGTTGAGCAATGCTATTAGAAAAGAAGGCAGTACACCCATCAAACATATTTACGCATGCATGTTCATAATTGCGTGTATGTGTTCCTATACTAATATCTTACACATTATGGGAATTCAAAAAAATAGTCATTTTAAATAGATGAGATTTTCAAAAGTTAACAAGAAATATGTGTTCTAATATTTTCTTCCCACGCCCCACTGAATCAATGTGCATAGCAACCGAGGCGTGTGAGCACTGTGCTCTGAAGTCCACTGAGCCCGCTGACCAGTGTTCAGTGCATCTGTCCTTGAGATTTAAATAGCGAGTTTGTAAAGTGGAAGTCTATTTGTTGAACTATTTTACATATGAATAAATTTCTTTCAAAATGTAATATTAATTTAAGAATTACATGTCAGTGTAGGAAAACAACTTAAGAAGAACTACATTTTTCTTCAAATTTCTGTAATTCCACAGATACAAAATTATGCTATGATTTTAGATTGGTAACTTAAATAATATATGGCATGAAATGAGTATTCTAGCTTGGAATTCTGGCAGAGAACATAAATATTTGTCTTATTGTTCTATTTCTTTACCTTTGTACTAATCAATATGAATTAACTTTAATGACATGCCAATACAATATACAATATAGTCATTACATAGTGTCTATCATGCAGTTGATAAATAAAATATCGACTGATTAATAGTTCTGATTTTTTACTAAATTTTTCTTTAACAAATAATGGAGGTAGTGTTGTTGTTGTTGTAATTCATCTTACTGCTACACTAATAATTCTTTAAGAAAACTTTTTGGAAGATGAATGAAAAGGTAACAGCCATAGACGTAATTGCTGAGGATGTGTTGGGTAAAGGGAAACATCTTGTAATTTTTAAAGATACTAAAATCTTAAAATTTAAAGACATACACATATTTGCAAATAAAGGTACATGTGCGTATGTTTGTGTCTATAAGCCACGGGGTTTGAAAAGAGAAAGAAGTGATGCTACATGGGAAATTCCCTTAGTAGGAGAGCAAATCTTTGAGATTAATGATGAAAGCACAATACTGGAAATAGAAAGGGAGAAAATAGCTTCATAGGAAACTTCAGTAATCATTCCCCAAATCTTTGAAAAGCCTCATTTTAGATCTATATGAAATCAGAATATTTTAAATGGAAAAACAATTACCTGAAGCTGGACTATTACAAAAAGAGGATGGCTATATTTGAGATCTCTTGACTTCAAGAAAACTTAAATGCATATTACTAAGTGAAAGATGTTTATCTGTAAAGGTTACATACTGTATGATTCCAACTATATGACATTCTGGAAAAAGTACAACTATGTAGGCGGTAAGAAGATCAGTGGTTTCCAGAGGTAGGAGGCTGCAGGGATGAATAGGCAGAGCACAGAGGACTTTGGGGCAGTGAAACTACTCTGTATGGTACTACAACAGTGGATACTTGTCATTACATGTGTGTTAAAACCCATAGAATGTACACCACCAAGAGTGCAACTCTCTGGAATGTAAACCATGGACTTTGGGTGATTATGATGTGCAAATGTAAGTTGATTAATTGTTACAAATGTCACTCTGGTGAGGGATATTGACAATGGGGAGATCATGCATGTATGGGGGCAGTGGGTATATGGGAATGCTCTGTACCTTCCTCTCAATTTTGCTGTGAATCTAAAACTGCTCTAAAAAAATAAAGTCTGCTAAGAAAAATCTATAAGCTCTGGCATACTACCATTTTTTAATAGGAGGTAAATTTTTTTTAAGTAAAATTGTAATATCATTTCTTCAGGTTTTAACTAAAACATTCCATTATTGTAGTTTTACAATGAAATTATATGACTAACATGAGCCACTTACATATGTGTGGCACAATGAGTATAATAAATATTGACTAAGTTTTGGTTGGTTGAAGTACTTTTCTATAAATGCCATTGACTATTTCTGTACTCTCCTTTGAACAAATAAAAGCAATGATTAATTGGAAAACATTTTTAGTTTTGCATGTGCTCATAAAGATAGTGACTCAACATATTCCATAAAAGACCATTTTGGAGACCGTACTTTGAAGTAAAGCAAGAGACTGAATGAAAAGCAGATAATAGATCAGGTTAGAGGAAATTGAGACAACGGTTCAAAGGAAAATTACTGACATCCCCGAGAACCTTCTAATGGCTTAAATCTGCTCTACAAATGTTGGAAGAAATAGTTCCAGAGAACTGCAATTTTTATCCTTATGGAAAGACCTAAGGGGAAAGAAATGCTTCACTTTTTGTGTTTCTACAGTACCCACCTCATTACATGCAAAGGTCAGCATGGATGTCTGCTCTTATATTGAGGATGTCTCACAACTTTTGATGTAAGTAACAGAAAACTAAACTTAAAGTGTGTGACAGATTGCTGGCTGTCTCCTAAACCTACTTTCCCCTTCTTCCTTGGTAATCAAGGTCTAGTTAGGCATGCAGCTGGAGACTACATTTCCCAGTCTGCTTTGTAGTTTGGCAGGACCTTGTGATTAAATTTAGACCAATGATATATGAATAGAAGTAATGTTTGCCATTGCTAGGCTTTGGCCTTAAAACTTTGGGGTATAAACATGGCAGTGACCCAGCTTCAACCATCCCAAAAAGGAGGTCACCCTAGTGATAGGAGAGGAATAAGATGGAGGACTCTCTGTTCCTGGATGACCTCATAGAACAGAGCTGCTCCCTCAGCCTGAGATGGTCAAGCCAAACCATGATACAAGAAAGAAATAAACTACCATCTTATTTTAGCAACAGTTTTTGTTTTTTGTGTCTTTGTTAAAGCAGCTTAATATTTACCCTAACAAAACAAATTTAAAAATAAAAGGGATTTATTGACTAATGTACCTGGAAAGTCTAGGGCTTCAGTGGGCTTCAGGATTGGTTTCATCAAGGACCCATTCCTTTCCAGGTCTCTGTCTTCTACATATTAGCCTCACACTGAGGCTGGCTTTCCTGTGGTGGTACAACCGTTAACCAATCACTGAGGTCAGAACATGAGAATACGGTATCTACCTTAGGGGTGAGCTTCATGCCCCACCCTAGAACCAGGAGTGTATGAAGTAGCTGTGACTATCAAAATGAAAATTCAGGGAAGTTTCTAAGAAAAGAGAAATAGATGCTAGAGAGATAGCCGCACCTCAATATTCACTACATGTGGTTCTAAAAATTCCCACTATAGTGGGAATTTTTAAAAAAGAAAAGTGCTCCAGGTCTATCCTTCCTCCCTGACCCCATCCCCTCTGAGAACCTCTGCCGTATAGGTTGTGGGCTTCTTATTTGTTTTTGCTTCCCCAGGACTTAGAATATGTGCCAGGCACACAATAGAAGCCAAGGAAGATTTGTTTAATTAAATTCATTTAAATTAAGTTTAAAAAGAATAATTAAGAGAAAAGAGAAAACATATGTAGGCAAAATTTCAGGTGTCAATTTATAACTTGAATTTTAAGTTTGAGATATTGGAGAGACGAGATTGAATCAAACATCTTTGAAAGAAAACAAGAATTTTTTGGATGGAGTAATAAGTTTTTAAAAAAACATTAAAGGGAAATCAGAAATCACTACCCTTTCTTTCATGAAGCTTTTGTTACACTTTACCAGGGGAATAGAGGGCTGGGGTGGGGGTAGGCTGCTGAGCACCAACAGCAATAGGCAGTATGGAACATTAGATGACAGGATTGAAGTCACCAAGGGCCTAGTCAATCTCTAGTCTAGACCCCAGCTGACAATTACAGACAGAGCTCTAGCGTTCAGAGTTGGGGAGCAGGCCAGGAAGGCAGCACCCAAAGAATGCCATGTTGAGCTTATTCCATTCACATTCTGCCCCTTCTCAAAAGCAACTTAGGAAGCAGGAAAATTCTCAACCATACAAAGTATAATTATTATCGTTCCAGCCTCTTCTCCATCTTCTCTGTGCAGAAAATCACGCCCTTCAGGCTTTTCCCAGAAACCGTCTGTTCAGGGCCTACAAAGTTCCACTTGAGCAAGATTATCTGGCTTTGTGGCTACATCCCTGTGGCCCACCATCAAAGGAAACATCTTTTATTTTTCTTTTTACTAGGCTGAGCTAACCATAGGGTAAAGGTTGTGGAGAACCAGATTCCAATCCTAGACTGGTTTTAAACATACTGCTTAGGAGAGAGAGCCTAGTAAAGCAAACAGTGCTGAATGAGGAAAGGCCTGTAAGATCTATAGATATTAGATTCTAAACTTCTTGACAGAAATGTCTATGTCTAATCTGTACTCTTGGTCCTCTAACAACGTATTGAAAGAATATAAAAAATTTCTTTTTATGAAAAAGTTCTTCATAAGGAATAGCCATGTTGTTTAATAGAAATGTAGGCAAAAAGTAAATAAAATCATAGTAGCTACCGGCAACTCCTAAGGTGTTGGAAAATATTTTAAAAATTGCTTTGATCAAGTATTACTAGTTGCTTGAAAGTGAGACCCAATCATTATTGTTATTAAATATATAATCACTAATCTGTTTTATACTCATTTGCCCCAAACTAGTCCCCAAATAGCAATCATTCCCTTTCATATATTTGTTAACAACAACAAAAAATACATTGTTAAAAATATATCTTTAACAGGCAAATTAATCTATGGTGGAAGAAGCAGAATAATGGTATGGGAAGATGGGCATTAGTAGGGAAGGGGCGGAAGAGAACTTTCTGGAGGGGAGGAAATGTCCATATCTTGACCTGGTGATGGTTACAGAGGTTTATATGTATGCAAAAATTTATCAAGCTTTACTTTTAAGATTTATGTATTTTACTGTATGTAAAATATAGCTTAATTTAAAATATTTTTTATAATATACATTTTGCTTAGGTGAAATTCTAGATTTAGATGCCTTTGGTTTCAAAGATTCATTTTATTTGTAACAACAAGAGCGTAAATACTACATAGTACATTGCGCAGGCAGCATTTCTTCACGTATGGTCAAAAACTCATATTGAAATTCTCATCACCTTCCACATAATGCATTAGTTAATGAGGTTGGTCAATATCCCTGGAAATTAATGGTCTTTTAACATAAATTTTTAAAAATGGGAAACTAAGGAAATTCTGCAACTCCAGCTAATTTTGCTGCAGTTTTGTGTCAGTGAAAGTATGTTTTTGTCTATGGTCCAATCACCACAAAATCCTATATCCAGGAGATTGTAATTTTGTGGCTATGATCATGTCACTGGTTTTAATATAACTCTTTCAATATATTTAAAATTTGAGGATAAATATAAAATTAGAAGGAAGAAATAATATATTGTATAACCAAACTTCTGAACATAAAATTCAGTGTTTGGATCAACTCAAAACATTTTCCTATATTTTTCACTCCTTTTTGACACTCCACCCCATGCCCCACCACTGCCTACTGTTCAAAACACAAAGCCTATTTAAGACATCAAGCCCTCCACATACAATTATTTGCTCAGTGCTTATAAGTTCCTAGGCACTGTGACAATAAAGGAAAAGAAAGTAATGGACCTTTCCCCAGATAATCATCTGCAATCTAAAGGAGACAGAAGAACTCACTTTAAAATTATTTTTAAAACAGTTAAAATTTATTTTATCATTATTATTAAGTTACTATTTAATGAAAAGATAAAAGATATCATATATAGTGGTGTGCCGGTAAATGTTTAAAAACTGGCTCTCCAGGTGAAAAGAAAAAAAGCCTTGATTTGCAGCTTTTGCCACTTTCTGAGGTGTAAATACCCTCGCACGGCCCAATAACAAGGTAATTCCAGCAAACCACTGCTTAAAATATCTAGTGAGAATGAAAATTATTTCTATAGGAATCTCAAACTATGCAGAATTGTCAGAGAAATCCACATTATTTGCATTTACTAAAAATGAAATACCGTGTCAGATATCAGGAACAAAGGTGATTAATTATAGCCTCTGCTCTGAAGGACTTTATCGGGGAATGGGATTAGATAAGTAAATCACTGACTGTAAAAACAAACCATCATTAAGTCTTAAAATAAGGGAAACGTAAACGAAGGAGGAAGTAACTGGATCAAGGGTAGGAAATGCTTCCAAGTGGAGGTGATACTTGAGTTGAATGTTGGTCATGCGTAGGAAGTACTTATTCTCAAGCACAATTGGTGACCTGACTTCAGCAGTCCTAACACTGGGAGACAGGCAAAAGCTGTGTTTACCAGACATTTTGGGGAATGCCTTATTTTTTCCTTACAAATCTTCTCAAAGGCAAGATTTTAAATGATATTCAAATCAACTGAAAATGCCAAAAATAATTGAGTAAAATAGTAGCAATTTTCCTAGTGATTAAAACCAAATATCTTAATATCTTTTACTAGCATTTCCCAAAGTAAGTTCCATGGAGTGTTAATAAATCACATTCAAAATAAGATTTCCTGGTTAAGAAAGCTTGAAAAATATTTAGTGAAGAAAATGAAACAGGTTAGTTACTGCAATATTTCCCACAGCCTTTAATCTCTCCTGTGCATTGCGATCCTTTAAGAGCAGGCTATAAAACGTCCACACTCCTTTACACAGACTTGTAGTACTAGTGCTCCAAAAAGTGCACTTCAGAAAATACAAAAGGACAAATGGTTCATTAACAGTTTTACAATGACCTTTTTTTCAACAACAGTTTCTTTGTAGACACATAGCTAGTCAAAACAGTAACACGTCTGTCATTAAGATAACATGAAAAAAAAATCACCACTTTAGTTTTACTTCATTATCTCTCAATTATATCACCCACAGCACAACACCTGACAATTGAGACGAACTTAAAATATCTCTAGAATACTAGTTAAGGTGGTATCAAACATGAACAAACATTACACCACTTGTTTTAAAAGACCTAATGGCATTTGGTGAGGTGATACAATAAATGTGTGCCCCTAAATCTTGGTTCATTGCCAGTAGCAAGGTTGACCTTATGCACAACAAATTGTCTCCACGGCAGTAGTTGCCAGAATGGTTCTTTTGTCCTCATTTTCCATACCATCTTTATAAATTCTTTCCTTATTTAGTTTTTAGGGCATTTCTTGGAGTTCTCTAATAAAGAGAAGTCCCTCCCTGAGGTTGAGTTAACTTGACAGATTTATCAGATATTTTCTAAGTGAGAACAGCAGGAAGCTTGCCCTGAGAGAATAGATACGGAAGTAATATACTAGTTTGGAAGAGAGGGGAGAGATTGGTGCACAGTATGGATTTCCCTTAGGACACAGCAGTCTAAGTTTGGTAGGCAGTGAAGTCTCTGTGTTTGGGTGAGGCACTCCAAAATTGGAAGAATTTCTCTCTCCTTCTAGCTTCTCATCTCCTGCTGGTGTCACCCAAAAGTCCAAGAATGATGCAGTCTGTGAAGGGCAGCCTCCCAGCAGACAAGAGGTGGGGACAAATGAAGCATAACCAGCACACCTTCAAAGCCAAGTGGATAGTGATAGATGCCACCATTCTGAAACTTATTCTCCCTAATTTATGTTGGCAAATGTTTACTTATTACCCCAAATAGGATATACCCAGTATCTTCAGTCTTTTTAGACACAGGCTAACCAAATGCAGCCCACTGCTGCTTGCTTTTGTAAATAAAGTTTTATTGGAATCCAGCCACACCTATCAACTCTGCAAAGGCAGAGTTGAGTAGCGTCAAGAGTGACCATGTGGCTTGCAAAGCCTAAAATATTTACTATCTGGTCTTTGACAGAAAAAGTTTGCCAACCCCTGATTTAGACAGTCCTTCTTTTCCTTTCCATTCTAATTTTCTAAAACGTCTTCTAAGTGACTTAAAGTTTAAATTTTTGGAATTGGATTTTCTCTGTGAAAGATTCAGGTTATTTTACACTAAAAAGCAAATTAAAGTTAAGTCTCTGTAATAGCTAGGCTAGTACATGCAGCTGAAAAGTGGGAAAATAAAATGTTTGTTTTGAAAATATCCTTTTTTAAGATCACAAACATCTGGATATTTCCCAAGACATCTGGAACACTAACTGACTCATTTATATTTAGCCAGGTGCATTTTGTAAACACTAGAGGTAAAAACTAAACGTTAAAGGTAAAAATAATAATTTCATGTAACATCTTTGTACAAAATACTCCTAATTTTAAATATCTGCCTTCTTGCTCTTTTAAAGTACACCAAGAAGTATAAACAAGTCTATAATTCTGTCAGAGATTTTGGAGAATTTTAAGAATATGATATTGTCTTGTTTTTCTTTATTTCTTTATTTGGTTACACAATCTCTGTATTCTCATTGACCGAATGATAGAAGATAATATCATTACGATATTTTTTAAAAAGTTCTCAAAACTTAAACAATGCATTTTTCAGTTATTATATAGTAGCAGATCAGCAAAGTGGTATGAGGAGTGTCCCATGTCTGAGCAATTAAATTGAAATAAAGCTCATTCCTTGTTCTGTCAATGTCAGCTCTCAATGTTGGAATGGCCTTTTGTTAGAGCAAAATAGATTGTCACAAAAGGATCTGGGGCTTTAGAGCCAGAACGGGGTGTGACTGCTGGACCAATTATCTTCTAGATTGTTTGGGTCTAAGCTTCTACTCAGTAAAATGGAGATATTTTTGTTAGGGATATGGTATATATGGCGCCTGAAAAATAATAATAATAAAACAATGGCTCCCATTTATTGACTTGCTTACTATGTGCCAGCCACTAAGCTCAATGTGTCATTTACCTTATATCATTTAATCCTCACAAAAGCCTTAAAGGTTGGCATTGTTATTATCCCTAATTCAGAGATGAGTTAATTGAAGTGTTAACTTCCAGTTTACAAACTCTGCCCTTAGAAGAGCAGCTACCAATCAACCAGCGCCTACTGTGTGCTGGGGACTTTGCATGTGTTTTCTCCATTAGTCCCCGGTGCCAGGAGGTAGACGGTAAATGAGGAAATTAAAGTTTAGGGAGGTTAGATAGTTTGCCAAAGTTACACACTAGCAAGGGGCAGAGCTGGGGTCAGAACCCAGGAAGATAAACCTCCAGGGCCCTTGCCTTTAGCTTTTATTATATCGCCTCAGCAAGGAGTAGCTGGTAATATTATTATTACCATAGGTATCAGTTTAAAAAAACCATAAAATCAATACATTAAAAAAAATACATCTATGCATATGCTTGAAACTTGACAAATGTACTTAGGAGATCAAATAGTTTCATCTATAATCTCTTGAATTGAGAGCATCCACTTTTGTACTGAATTGCAAAGTAAATACGAGGACAACTAGCAAAAGTCAAAATAGAGCTAAGCACTCCACACCTGGATCCACTTTCCCAGGACAATCCTTCTAGAAACAAAATTTGAAACTTTGTATTCCAAAGTTACGTTCACATCTGCATCAGATATCTTAAACAGTGTGTGTTGCCGAGAATTGACAAAGCTTGCAATTATGTCATCTCAAGCTCTGAGAAAGTAAGGTGCAGTGATGTTTATGAAAGAGCATGGTGCCAGATGCACTCCACATCAGAAAAATCAAACTGAGTTCCTATGTTCTTGTATCCTCACTGCAGACTGTCAGCCAGAGCACTACGCAGAAAATACATAGCTTGCCTGACCTTGCCCTTGCCGAAACAGTCTCAGACTTATGGGATAGATGGATTAAAATCTCTATCTGAATAGATCTTTTCCTATTTTGACTTTGTGGTTTTGTTTTTTTAACTATCATTAGATTTGGAGATTGCTGCTAAAATATCTGCAAAGAAATGGCATATAATCTGGAAGATTGCTGCAAAAGTTTGGTTTTTATTACAACAGTTGGACAGGTTTTGAAGAAGATGTCCTCAAACAATAAAAGACAGTGTTCAAATAAAGTCAATTTTTTTTTGACCACCTAACTCTCAGCAAGCCACTTCTTGCAAATTCTGCAGGAAGCATAGGACCTGGTCCATACCGTGCAATCCAGTTGAGGAAAGAAAATGTTCAAAATGTGAGTAGCCTTTCCTGTTTCGCCTTTTCATCATTCCACTCTTTGCCTATTCATAATGAACCATAATTGGTCCGTCTTTGGGTCACCTACCCATTGGAGAATTCCTGAACACATGAGTGTGCCACCTGGTAGTAGAAAGGTATTTACCTGCCATTTGCAAAGGACTGGAACTTCCACGGATCCTTTAAGAAAAAAGGCAGTGTATTTGAGACTTCTGCTTGTATGACCAATTATTCAACTGATTTGTTTCAATCATTTTATTTTTCCAGCATTAAAGTCAAGTCTTATTCATTATTACCATTTAATCTTAGTTTTAGCTGGTCAGTATAATGAGCAGAAAATCGCTAGGCAGAAATAAAGGCCTATAGCCTGAGAGATTCCTGTCTCTCACACTGCCTAGGGACATGGAGAAAATTCAAGGTACGGTACCTGATGTAACCCCGAATTCAGAAGTCATGCTGAGTGTGTACCTTATAGTCCAAAAAATACTTTGAATTTTCCTTTCTTACTCTAGGATATGAGATTTGATAGTTTGAAAACAGATTTTAAATTTAAAAATTTAAGAATTTAAATTCTAAGTTCATTTGGAAAATCTGTAATGCACAAGAAGAACTCACCTCATTTTTATGATCATTCTACTAATAGCTTAAAAAGGCAAAATTAAATTCATTCCTAAGGAAAATAAACTGTTTTTATGGTAGCTTTGTATAGCTGAAGATAGAAGAGATTAAATTACTACTTCAATAGTGAATTGCTTTAAATATTTTAATAACATGCTGATTTTTACCAGAGAACCTTAACTGCTCCCTCATTAGTAGGTAGGGTTGCCACATAAAACAAAGGATGCCCAGTTAAATTTCAATTTCAGGCAAATTTTGAATACATTTTTTAGTAAAAGTATGCTTTCTACAATGTTTGGGACATACATTACTAGAAAAAGTTCCCTTATCTAAATTTCAAGTTTAACTGGGAATTCTGTATTTTTATTTGCTAAATCTGATAACCGTGCAATCCGTGCAATTGAATGGTTTTCAATTGGTGTTCAGGAGTTCAGTTGGCTATCAGCACCCTTTACATTCACCCATTCATTCATTCACTCACTCATTAATTCATTTAACAGGTATTTAAATACCTCCTATACTGTTGTCAGCATCCAGAATAGTTTTGCAAAAACCCCCTACCTCATAGATCAGTGTTTCTCAGCCTTCACTGTCAATTGTAATCAGCTGGGGAGCTTTTTAAACAATGTTAATGGAGTTCTAGATACAACCCTCAACGATTCTGAATTACTTTTTCTGGGGTCTGGCCTGGTCATCAGACTTTCACAACCTCCTCAGACAATTCTAATGTATAACCAAGGTTGAGAAGCACTGCCATAGAGGGAGACAAATTATATTTCTTAGTCCTTGTTTTTGCGATGCCTGCACCTGTCATCAGGTGTGCCTATAAATGGTTGATCAACTCTCTTCAGAGAAGCAAATTACATACAATTTTAACCAATTGAGATTTTTCCAAAGCCAAATAACTATTAAGCTAGTACTATACATTTTTAATTAAACTATTTTGCCTAAATTTTAGAACTATGAATATTTAAATAAATGCGTTCATCCATTCATTCAAAAATACTTATTTTTGTCTAAGCGCTGGGCACTATACCAGGCACTGGGAAGGAGGCCATGAAAAAGACAAAGCTCCCATTCCTGCAGGAGGGACAGGCAATTAATACGAAACAAAAGATAAATACTTCCTATGAAGAAAACAAATCAAGGAGTCAAAAAGAATTAAGTAGTGGGGAGGGGTCATTTTAGATAGAGCAATCAGGAAAACCTTTTCAGAGGACATCTGACCTGACATTTGAATAATGTGAAGGACTGAATCATGCAAAGATCTCCAGGAAAAGGTAAAAGAAACAGCAGGTGGGAATGCCCTGAGGCCTGAATGAGCTTGGTGTGTTAGTAGGAAGAGTTGGAAGGATAGTGTGGCTAGAGCAATGGCAGGGGGAGAGTAGTACAAGCTGAGGCCAGACAGAAGGTTATGTAGGTCCCTAGGCCAAGTTAAGGACATATTCTGGGCTGTGGAGTAACAGATACGGTTTAATGGACATTCTAAAAATATCACCCTGGCTTCCGTGTAGAGACTGGATCGTGGGGTAATGGTCTGGTAGAAGCAGGCAAATATTTAGGAGACTGCTGCAGTGGTTCAGGTGAGAGACGATGGTGACTTAGACCAGGGTGGTAGCAGTAGAGGTTTCAAGAGGCAGTTGGACTCAGGAGATAATTTGAAAGTGAATCCCACAGTTTGCGTAGATAGGTTGGGTCTAGGGTGTGAAGGAAACAGGAAGTAAGAACATCTTAGATTTCAGCCATCTACTAAGATGGGGATAAAGGCTGACACAAGAGTTCTGACGGGGCCAGGTTAAGTTTGAAGTGCCTAATGGTCAGCCCAGTGCATAGGTCATTTTGGTAGATATGCATGTCTGGAGCTCAGAGAAGCAATCAGGGCTGAAGATATAAATTTAGATCATTGGCTATATGCGGGGGTGTAAGTTTTTTCTCTTAAGTTTAACACACTGGACTGTTTTTAAACAAAGTGGGGCAGTCATTTCCTTTCAAAGCGAACTACTTTCTCTGAGTTATACCTGTCACTTTTTAAACCACATTGGCATCTGATGACTTATAATCCTTTACTGTAGACAACGTATATAAAAGGAAACATTGCCCCTATAACTTTTTTAATGTCCTTGGGATGGACACATGAAGTAACTGTGAAAATTACTTTGGATGATGCATGAGGTCTTTTTAAACTATAACGAAAAAAATTTTCTCATGGCTGAGAAATGATAACTTTCACCTGTAACTGCTTTTTTTCTTAAAATTGTCTTATCACACATTTTAATATTCAAACAATCCAGAAACACTTTTTAAAAATAAGTAAATGATGAATGAAAATTAGATTTTTTAAGCTACTGTACTTTTTAGAATGAAGTTTGTCAAATAAAAATGGCAAGTAATAGGATATATTGGAATATATGAGGAAGCCATTTTGGTGTAAACCTAGTTCGGCCTGACCTTGTCTTTCCAAAGGGCCTGACCGAGGCCGTTGAACATGCATTGTATATCTGCTTTAGAGATTCCCTATGGCAAGAGCAAAAGGTCCTTGAGATAAAGGTGCAACTTCCCTCCCCCTCCCAATGTTGGTGTCTCCTTAAGGATTAAGCATCTTTCCTTGGGCTAGAAACTGATTGCTGTGCTCACCTGTGACCGCCCAGCTCGAGACAATAGACTTGCCTCTTGCTACACCCAGGAAGATAGCAGGCCCACTGCCTGCTGTGTCCATCAAGCGCTGTGCAGACCGGGCAATCTTGTGACTGTTGTGGGAGGGACATTTCAATCATATGTAAAGCACCCTCTTTGGGGGTATATAACCATTCTGTACACCTCATTTCTTTGGTGCCCTTTCTTCCTTCGGGAAGAAAGGCCCCAGGCCATGGTCCTCAGATTTCAGCTCAGAATAAACTCATCCAAATTTTCATTTACAGATTGGTTATGGATTATTTTCGTCGACAAGTTCATACAAGCAGCATTATTTTTGATAGGTTAAAAGGAGAATTTTAATACATCAAGTAATCTTTGTTATAATAGTCGCTCAGAGAATATTCAGTTTGTAAAGTTTTCAGAAAGCTGAGTTGTAGGAGGAAAAAACCAGGATTATTAGCTTATATTTGCCACTAAACTAGTTATAATGACTGAACATAAATTGTTTAACTGCTTTGAATCTTAGTTTTCTTATTTCTGAAAAGACAATAAATCTACTTCAAAGGTCCTTTAATTAAGTGAAATATTGTATGTAAAATCATTTTATTAATAATAAAATTACATATGAAAGAGAGGTAAATAAATCATGGAATAGTGTCTGCATATGTCTCTATTGGTAAACATCATATATCCAGTACTCAAGAACTCAAGGCAAAAGGCAATGATGCTAACCTCACTACAATAAATCAGTGAAAAGGTATTTTAAACTCAAGACCACAAGGTCTAAAAATCTAACCTCTTTTTTTTTTTTTAACGCGTTTCTCTGGTGGCATTAGTTTATTTCTTTTTCTTGAGCTGTTAAGGTGATTGAGTTTATCTTTTTTTTCTCTCTGATAGGAGTAGATGAGATAGTTGAGATGGTAAAATTAAGGAGTAACCGCTGACAGATGGAGAAGGAAGAGAACTGCAAAGAGTTCAGATGAGACACAAACTGCAATCCAACCCTCCTTCAAAATGTACAGTATAAGCAATATATAATTATGTATTTATATTAGTGATTATATTTATTGCTGAAAGTTTTTTTAGAAAGAGTTAATTTTAACTAATCAGCAAAACACTATTATTGGTCAACTTTTAGACTATGGAAACAGTTGTATTAAACAGTAATAGGATTCATTCCCATTTCTACCCCTTGACTCCTGGACCTGTGAATCCTGACTGTGGGAGAAACACCACCACACATAGCACGCTGATTTAGACAGAAACAGCCTCCTATAGAATCCGGGAGCGGTGCCACTCTCTACTACTGCTAGTGATCCACTACCAGAAGTTTCGCTTTCTGCACAGCAACCTTATGCTCTGGCCGGTCTAGAGGTCTGAGTTTCAAAGGGAGGAGTTCTTCCAAGAGGAGACACAGGGAGAACGCCATGTGAATATGGAGGCCTGGAGTAAAGCATCCATCAGCTGAAGAACGCCAAAAATTGCTGGCAAACTACCAGAAGCTCAGAAGAGGCAAGGGAGGATTTCCCCATAGGTTTCAGAGGAGCATGGCCCTGCAGACACTTTGATTTAGGACCTATAGCCTCCAGTATTGTGAGACGACAGATTTGGGGCTTATTCTTTTAAGCCACCTGGTTTGTGGTACTTTATTGTGGCAGCCTTAGAAAAGTAATACAGCCACTATTTTAATATGTCCTCTAGATTTAACAAGGCACAGCACTTGTTTAGGAAGATTTACTATTTTCTAGGAACTATTAGCTGAGGGTCTCTGTCTCCTGTCTTTCAGAAGTACTTAAGGAGAAACACGAAGGTAAATTGAATCAGGTAGTACAATCTTTAAGTGAAAAAATGTTTATGCTCTCCACAATAAAGCATCTTTTATTTTTTTCACTTTAAGAGAACAATACAGTGATTCTAGATATGGAATAACATTGGCAAGGAGACTTGGAGAATATGAGCCAATTTTATAAGTGTAACAGAGGACGATTTAACATCCAATGATGTACTTTTAAACTTTACCCGAGCCAAGGATCTAAAAGACAAGGGAGGTCATTATGTTGCCCAAACTTCTAAAATAATATTTAATTTGGGCTAAGGAAGTATAGACACTCCAGACAGAAGGGGGAGGGGGAGCAGGGGGAATTTTAAATAATCCCATAAGGAAACTTTTAAAGGAGTCTAACATCCATCATTTTGTCAACAGCGATTTGGTTAAGGCTGAGATTTTAGAGCAGTTCAATAGGACTTTGAAACCTAAAATGAGGTGTTATTTTACTGCTCAAAACACATTTTAATACACTGATATAATTCAGCACTTCATCACTAGTTACAACCACCAGATAATCTGCAAAAAGTTCTATAAATGTCAGAGCCAGAAATTCTTTATATCTTTAAGAGAAAAACCAGAAAATTCCATTTTGTGAGAAAGGAAATCATGGGATGACATTTGGGTTAAAGAAGAGATTTGAAAAGTGGTTACAGGAGATAGTAGCAAGAAAGATATATTTAGTAACTGAAGTGGTAACCAGTAGTTTGCAACTAGTTTATAGTTAAAAGATCATAAAGAGGCAGAAAGCAGCTCCCAGAGAACCAAAAACCATAATCCTACATCAAGAGTCAGTACACAATCCAGAAACAGAAATTATCTAGACAAAGAAACATGATAGGAATGAGATCATTCTCATCAAACGGTTGCGTTGACCTGAAAATGCTAACAGTTGGACAAGGCTTTGATGAGACAGAACCTCTACACGGGGCAAGCAGGCGAATGAAAATGGTTTGTATGTTGCACTATCCAGCAATATTTCAACATTACCTTTTCTCTGAAGCTTAAGGATATCTAATAGTTGGGATTTGAGCAGATCTAGGCCCCAGAAGGAGGAAATCACTCCTGAAGATGCTACCTTCTGGTATGGAGGGCCATATTCTCTAGAGAAATAAGTATAAATTATCAACTATATATATTGATATTTAGAAAAGAGCAAATTAGTTCAAGCCATCTCCTATGGCCCCTTAGAATTTTATGCTGGATCTTTTGCTTTTTGCTGGCCAAGAGAAAAAGTGAGAAGACTGCCTGAAACATTTTATTGTCAGGCCTCGAAGAGGATGTATCCCGTCCACCACATTGCTTTCCCAGAATCCAGTCACAAGGGCATATCCATACCGCAGTTTGGGCCAGGAAAGGCAGTCTCCTCATGGAAGAGGAAATGGGATTGATAAGCATATAGTAATTTCTTTGAAAAAATTAATACATACAAACATACACAAATATTCCCTTATTTTCATTTTGTTGGCATTTGCAGGTATGTTTGTGTTCAACTATTAATTTTTAACCTTCCTGGATTAGATTGGTCTTAGACAAATCTCTTTAATGCACAGTTTATACTTAGGGTTTTTTTTTGTTTTTCTGGGGCGGGGGGCGGGGAGGGGAGGGGGAAGATTAGCCCTGAGCTAACATCTGCTGCCAATCCTCCTCTATACTTAGTTTTTGCCTGTAATTTGATCTAAAAGTTTTTACTTTTACTAGGTGAGTTTATTCCATTTAAATTTATTGATCTGATAGATATGTTTGGTCTTCATTCTGTCAAATTATCTTATGTTTTCTTCTAATTTTTTTATATTTGCTATAAGATTTGCTTTTTCTTGGTTTACTTTTAAGCTTGTTTATTTTTTCTAATAATTTCAATGGTTTTCTTTTTAAAATTAATATAATCTATCTGATTTTTATAGATTGGAAATGTCTGTTTGTTGATTTTAAACTTATACAATAATTTGGTTTTGTATCAAATTCTTAGAATGTTCTTTCTTCTCCTGAGGAAAATGTAAATAATGCTTCATGGTCTTCTAGCACTGATTGTAACTGGGATGAATTTCTATATAATTTTCTCTTTACTTTTGGAATGAGGTCCATTTTTAGGCCATTTCTTGACATTGACTTATTTGTGTAAGTGTATTCTAAAACAAGATGTTGTGAAGTTGCTAAATAGTTTTCCAAAGTGTTGTACTACTTTACAATCCCCCCAGCAATGTATGGGTTTCTGTTGCTTCACATGCTTGCCAACACTTAGTATTTCTAGTTGCTTTAATCTCAGCCATGTTAAAGGGTCTGTATTAGTAACTCATTTGAATTTCAGTTTACATTTTTCTGATAACTATTGATGGTGAGCATTTTTCACGTGTTTATTGACCACTGATATATTTACATGTTATTTATATACATACAATTTTATATGAAATATAATTACAATATAAATAAATATTATTCATATAATAAATATATATATAATTTGATAAATAGATATAACATTTTCTTGCAATCTATGGCTTGCCTTTTCATTTTCTTAATAGTATGTTTTAAAGAGCAGAAGTTATCCTGAGAAAGAAGAACAAAGTGGGAAGCATCACATTTTCTGATTTCAAGCTATATTATAAAGCTATAGTAATTAAAATAGTATGATACTAGCATAAAAACAGACAGATCGATCAATGTAACAGAATTGAGAGCCCAGAAATAAACTCACGCATATATGGTCAGCAAATATTTGCCAAGGGAACTATGAAACTCAATGCAGAAAAGACAGTCTCTTCATTAAATGGTGCTGGGGAAATTGGATATTCAAATGTAAAAGAATGAAACTAGATCCCTACCTTATACCTCTCACAAAAATTAACGCAAAATGGATTAAAGACTTAAATACAAGACTGAAAACCATAAAGCTCCTAGAGGGAAACATAAGAAGAAAGCTCCTTGACATGGGTCTTGAGAATGATTTTCTGGATATGACACCTAAAGGAGAAGCAACAAAAGAAAAAGTAAACAAGTGGGGCTATATCAAAATAAAAGGTTCTAGATAACAGAAGAAATGATCAACAATGTGAAAAGACAACCTATGGAATGGGAAGAAATATTTGCAAACCATATATCTGATGAAAGTCTAATATTCAAAATATATAAAGAACTCATACAACTCAATAACAAAAACAAAAAAGAAAAAAATTCAATGAGAAAATGGACAAAGGACCTAAATGGACATTTTTCTAAAGAAGATATAAAATTGGCCAACAAGTATGTGAAAAGTTGCTCAACATCCACTAATCATAAGGGAAATGCAAGTCAAAACAACAATAAGATATCACCCTCACACCTGTTAGAATGGCTATCATCAAAAAGACAAGAGATAACACAAGCTGGCAAGGATGTGGAGAAAAAGGAACCCTTGTGCACTGTTGGTAGGATTGTAAATTGGTACAGCCACTATGGAAAACAGTATGGAGGTTCCTCAAAAAATCAAAAATAGATCCAGCAATTCCACTTCTGGGAATATATCTGAAGGAAATGAAAACATTCTGTCAAAGAGATATCTGTACCCCCATATACATAACAGTTTTATTTATAATAGCCAAGATATGGAAACAATGTAAGCATTCCATCAAAGGATGAACAGATAAATGTATAACATGATGACTATACTTAACACTAATGTATGGTATATTTGGAAGTTGTTAAGAAAGTAAATCCTAAGAGCTTTCATCTCAAAGAAAAAAACTTTTTTTTCTTTCTTTTTGTATCTATATAATAGATGTTAACTAAACTCACTGTGGTAGTCATTTCACAAATATGTACATCAAATCATTAGGCTGTATGCTTTAAATTTATACAGTGTTGTATGTCAATTATATCTCAATAAAACTAGAAAAAATTGAAACTAAAGCAAAGACACTCTTGCAAAACTTAAAATAATAACCCACTTAATAAAACCACTCCCAAAGGAAGCAAGACTGTGACTGTGTCTTAACAAAACCCATTGTAATACAGGTTTACACCTAGAAAATGGATAATAAAACAATCCTCAGTGGGAATCAGAGAAGAAAAGAAGAGAGGCAGTTATCATCATGGGATCTTTCAGCACCTCTACAGCATCAAGCAGGGAAAACATTTAAGCAAGGATAAGCTGGGTAAGCATTGTGAACTAAGAGCTGATAATTAAGAAGAAAGTGGAAAAGAAAAAAGGAGCAGGAAAGTCAGAATCATAAAATAAATGGTGTTTAGAAAAGAATATTAGTAGATTTCAAACTAGTCTTAAAACACATAGCTGCTCTCACATTATACCTTGGGATGAAGTGTGGTCTTACCTTGCCAAATAGAGCTGTAAATGCCACAGCAACTTCCTGGCAATGAGCATTACTTCGAGATATCAACAGTCAGGATGCTCTCCTCATCTGTGCCTGCAATTTATGTTCAATTATGTCTCAGATCCCATATGTCCACTCTCTCAATAACCTTTGTAACCAGCTCCCCAGTCACTTTAATTCCTTATCTCATAAATATATTTTATTAAATAATTTATTAAACTATAAAGTTTACAATAAAAAGTATTTTAAAAATAAAGAGAAGTTTTAATTTTGATAAAGTAAATCTACCATTTTTCACTTTTATGATGGGAGCTTTTGGTGTTTTATCTCAAAAACCTTTCTCTATCCCAGTTCTGTGAAGATTTTCTCCTAGATTTTCTTCTAGAAGTTTATCGTATTTTAGCTTTTATGTTTAGATCTATGATCCATTTCAAATTAAAGATCTGTATTTTTTGAAAGGTAAATCAATGTTGCATTTCTGCAATAAATTTCACTTGGTAATGATGTATTAAGTATTGCTGGATTCAATTTACAACATTTTAATAAGAAGTTTCGCATCTATGCTCATGAGGGATATTGGTCTGTAGTTTTGTTTACTTGTAACGTCTCTGTCTGGTTTTATGGTATTAAGATACTGTTGGCCTCCTAAGATGAGTGGGAAGTGTTTCATTACTACTATTTTCTCAAAGAGTCTGTATAAGATTAGTGTTGCTTTTCTTTTAATATTTGCTTGAACTTACCAGTCCTACCCCATGGGACTGGCGTTTTCTTTGGGGGAAGTTTTTAAAAATGAATTTCATTTTTTTAAATAGGAGAGTTATTCATATATTTATTTTTTTCCCCTGTGCCAGCTTTGTTACTTTGGTCTTTCAGGAATTTTCAATTTTATCAAAGTAGTTAAAATTTTTGTCAGAATATGTCCTTATTCTTTTAATGTATCTGCGCTCCATGGAGTTTTCTCCTCTTTCATTCCGTCTTTGGCAATTTTTGTCTTCCTCCATTTTTTTCTGATCAGTCTAGCAAAAGGTTTACCAATTTTACTGATCTTTTCAAGGAACTAGCTCTTTGTTTAGTTGATTTTCTCTACTTGTTTATTTTCTATTTATTTCATTATTCTATTCTTTATTTCATTTCTTCCACTTACATTGGTCTTAATTGTTTTTTTCAGCTTTTTAAAATAGAAGCTTATGTCATTGATTTTTAAATGTTTCCTTTTTTCTAACATTAGCACTTAAAACCATAAATTTTCCTCTAAGAGTAACTTTAGCTGCACCCTACAAATTTCAATGTGCTATTTTCATTATAGTTCAAAAATAATTTCATTTTATTCAGTTCAACAGTTCTTTTCAAATTTATCATGTTATTTATTCATCAAACCATGGTTTATTTAGAACTATATAGTTTAATTCTCAAATACTTAGGTATTTATTTCCAGATAATGTTTTTATTGTTTTCCAATTTAATTTCATTGTGGTCAGTGAATACATGCTGTATAACTTTGATTATTTTACATTTATTGGAACTTATTTTGTGGCTCAACATATCTATCTTGATGACTATTTCCTGTGCACTCAAAAAGAACATATATTCTTTGTTGGGTGTAGTTTTCTATATTTCAGCTAGGTCAAGCAGGGTGATATTGTTCATGTCTTCTATAAACAATGATTTTCTGTCAACTTATTTTGTCAATTACTGAATTTTGTTGAAATTTTCAACTATAATTACGGATTAATTTTTTCTTTCATTTCTCTCAGTTTTGACTTCATGCATTTTGAAGCTCTATTATTAGATGCATACACATTTAGGACTGCTATGTCCTCTTGATGAATTGATAATTTTATTGTTATGAGATGATATTTTTTACTTTGGTAATATTGTTTGACCTGAAGTTTATTTTGTCTGTTATTGATATAGCCACTTTAGCTTTTTTATGACTAAAAACTTATCTTTATATTTACAGTGATTATTATGTACACCATAAAGTTTGGCCTCACTTTTTTATCCAGTATGAAAGTCTCTGACTTTTGATTGGACTGTTAGAACATTTGTGTAGATCCAGATTTCTGTATGGTGTTATTTTTATTCAGCCTAAAATAACTTCCTTTATCATTTTTATAATGCTGTTAGTGATATATTTTCTTAGACTTTTCTGAAAATGACTTTATTTTGCCTTCATTTTTGAAGAATATTTTAACTAGACATAGAATCTGATTATAGTTTTTTTTTTTTTTTAGTATTCTGAAGAAGTTTTTTCATTGCCCTCCAACCTATATTTTTCCTAATGAGAAGTCAATATTAATTCTTATCCTATTAATTCTACTTCATGTAAAATGCATTGTTTGTCTTTGGCTCACTTAAAATTTTTCTCTTTATAATTAATTTTCAACAATTTCATTTTATGTCCCTTGGTATGATTTTCTTGGTGTTTGGTTTAATTGGGGCTCATTGAACTTCATGCAATTGTGAGTATATAATTTCCTTCAAATTTGAAAAATATGTACCATTATTTCATCACAAAATTTTCTGCTTCCCCTCCCTCTGGGATACCATTTTATATCACTTGATATTGTCCAAAGCTCACAGAGTGAGTGTGTTCATTCATTTTCAGCACTTTTTGCTCTCTGTGCTTTAGTTTGAACAGTTTTATTGCTATACCTTTAAGTTCATTAATGTTTTATGTTATTGTGTACAACTTCATGTTTTCCTATAAATTCTTCAAAATATTTATAATTGCTATTTTAAAGTCTGCTAATTTTATCATCTATTTTATTTAGGGCTTTGTTTCTATTAACTAATTGCACTCCTAGTTATTAGTCACTTTTTCCTGCAATTCTAGTAATTTTTGATCCAATGCTGAATATGATGATTTTTACGTTGTCGAGTTGGATTTTTAGTCTTCCTGTAAAGAACACTGAGTTTTGTTGTGGCACAGTTATTTCCTCCATTCAAGGTTTTTCAAAAACCTTTGTCCATGAGATGGTAGAACAGCTTTAATGTGGACATCATTCAGCCCTGCTACTAAGGTATGACCCTTTTGGGGTCTCTACTGAATGCTTTGATTGTTCAACAATGTTTCTCCGCTCTGACTTGTCTGAACTCAAATATCTCCCAGGCCTGTTCATGCTCTCTTCCTGCTTTGCATTCTGTAAGTGCTTCGAGTTAGAAAGGTGGAATGATTGTAGGACTCACCTGTTTCCCTCCTCTTTAGGATCAGTCTTGTGCTACCTGTTTTCCAAAGTCTGAAACAGTTGTTTCCCATATTTTGTTCAATTTTTTAGTTGGTTATGGTTGGCACACTAATCTAGTACTTGTTACTTGCTTTAATTCTTTTTATTGTAAAATGAAATAAAATTACAGAAAAACACACAAAAGAAAATGTAGCTTAGTGAATTACTATACAGTTAAATACCTGCTATAGTCTAAATGTTTCTCAAAAAATTCATATGTTGAGATCCTAAGGTAGGATACCTAAGGTAATGGTATTAGGAAGTGAGGTCTTTGGGAGGTGCCTAAGTCCTGAGGGTGGAATCCTCATGAATGTGATTAGAGCCTTATAAAAGAGGCTCCAGGGAGCTCCCTAGCCCCTTCTGCCTACTGAGAATATAAGCAGAAGGCTGCAACCTGGAAGAAGGCCCTCACCCAACCATGCAAGTGCTGTGATCTTGGACTTCCAGCCTCCAAAAATGTGAGAAATAAATTTCTTTTGTTTATAAGCTACCCAGTCTGTGGTACTTTGTTAAAACAGCCCAAATGATCTAAGACAGTACTCTTGAACCATCTTGGCCAAGAAATAGAAATTGGCTAGCCATCCAAAAAGCCTCTCTGTGTGCCTTTTCCTATCACAGCCTCCTCCCACCCATATCCACTCTCCCAACTTTTATACTCATTTCCTTGAAGTTTTTATGGTTTTTGATCACCCAAGTGGGCATCCCTAGACACTACAGTTTAGATTTACCCATTTTTGTTAACTTGATCTGAATTTTAATTTACTTTTCATGTATAGATATTCCCTCCATTCCTTTCTTTTCTTTAATATTTATCTGTTGAAGAACTGAGCTGTTTGTCCTGGCCAGTTTCTCATAGTCTTGATTTTGTTGATTACATACTCATGGTGTAATTCAACAACTTCTATTTTTTTTCTATTTCCTGCAAGTTGTCTTCAGGATCCAGAAGCTTGATAAAACTACATTTTTATCCCTTTGGTAGCACTATAATCTTTCATCCAAAGGCACAAATAACTTGTTTTTAGTAAATTTTGATGTTAGCAGTCATTTGTGCTCGATGTCTAGATTCATTAATTCACTGGTATTTGCAAAATAGTGGTATCCCAATGTTTTTATTTATTAGTTGGAATAAATTTATAAGAATACACTCCCTCATTTATCATTTACCAAGTAGCATGGTTCATTAGGAAGGGTGAAATGAATGCTTGCTTTTTTCCTTTTATTTGTGTTTTTAAGATAATGATTTGTGACTGTATTAGTTTCCTATGGCTGCTGTAACAAATTACCACAAACTTGCTGCCTTAAAACAATACCCAGGGGCCAGCCCCATGGCTGAGTAGTTGTTCGTGTGCTCTGCTTTGGCAGCCCAGGGTTTCGCTGGTTCAGATCCTGGACAGGGACACGGCATCACTCATCAGGTCTTGTTGAGGCAGCATCCCATATAGCACAACAAGAGGCACTCACAAGTGGAATACACAACTATGTACAGTGGGGCTGTGGGGAGAAGAAGAAAAAAAAAGAAAAGATTGGTAACAGATGTTAGCTCAGGTGCCAATCTTTAAAAAAAAAAAAAAAATCTATTTATTCTCCTACAGTTCTGGAGGCCAGAAGTCTGAAATGAATCTCATGGAGGTAAAATCAAGGCTCTAGGGGAGAAGCCCTTTCTTCTCCAGAGACTAGAGCTGCATTCTTTGCAATCCTTCACTCACGGCCCTTCCTCCATCTTCTCTCTCCGACTCTGTTTCCATCACATGGCCTTCTTCTTTTCTGTCTATAGTCAAATCTCCCTCTGCCTCCCTCAGAAGGATACTTGTGATTACATTTAAGACCCACCTGTATAATTGAGGATAATCTCCCCATCTAATATCCTTAACTTAATCACATCTGCAAAGACACTTTTTCCACATACAGTACAATCATAAGAACTGGGTATCATTGGAGGCCTACCACAGTGACCAATGAAATCTTTAAAAAATATTGTTTAATATTACTATGAACTCACAAATTTAAACACATTTGGTTGGTTTCAATCCATTGTAACTTTTATACAATCTATGGCTAGCGAGAGCCTCAATTTGACTTCTGAATCCCTTTGACATGACCCTTGTAATCTTTGCTTGTTTCTCTGCTATATAGTACTTCAAGATATTCTAGTACATTTTCTACTGTAGACCTGGAATCAGTCATTTTTTGAAGAAGCCCTGGTTTTTTAAAAAGAAAATAGTATGTCAAAACAATACTCTGGAAGCTGGGGTTGCTATTTGCTATGGTTGGTGATTTTTTCTTAGGATTTTACAAATTCAAGATTATAGGCTTGTTACTTAACCTTTTTTATTTTACATCTGTATCTCCTTTTTTCTAGCCAGAGAATCCTGGGTCTCAAGGTCGTAAGAAATGACAGATTTAGACTATATCATAATTACTCATTTTCTTTCTCTCACTTATGCTTTAACCCATTTAAGTACCTGAAATAGATTACTTCGTTTCTTTTGGCATAAAGCATTGCTGTTAAAAAAAATCTGATGATAATATAATTTTGATGCCCTTATAAAATATATGCTCTTTTCCCCAGATTCCCAAAGGATTTTTTCTTTTCTTTAAAAGTCTAGTAATTTTACTAGAATATGTCTTGGTCTTGGTTGTTCTGCTTTGATATTCTCAGGTAACAATGTGCTCTTTTAATGTATATTTCACAACAATATTTTCAGCAAGTTTTTAATATTTATTCTATTCCCTAGATTTCCTGTTTTTTTAAGGGACTCCTATATCTGAATGTTGACTCTTCATATCTTCAGTATTTGTCATTTTCTCTCAAATCCTTTTTATCTCTTCATTTTATTTTTAACCTTTTATTTTATTTTTTATCTTTTAATCTACTTTTTCTCTTAAGGCATTATTTGTCGTGTTTGGTGTCTGTATGTGTGTTGTGTTTTCTCTTCTAGTTCATTCATCAGTTCTGAAATATTTTTTCTTTTCTTTCTTTTTTGAGCAATATCAGCTAATTTCTGAGTTTTCCTAATTCAGATTTTTGTTGTTTTTTCATATCTTGTATCTTTTTGTAATGTCTTTCAGCTCATTTTGAAATGGTATGTTTCAGTCTGCATATATCTTGAGTATGTCTTTCTAGCATGGTTTCTTTGCCTGCAGGGTTATTCTGTTTCTTATTGTCATCTTTTCTTATAGTTACTTCTATGGCATTTGACTTCAATAGTTTTCTAATGTTCATTTTTATGTGGATTTAATTTTCATGACTTCTTTGAAGATTTGGTTCAGATACCCTTTCTAACTTCTTTTGAGCTCCTTTTTCTGCTGTTTTCATATACTAGCAAAACTCTGATGGCTTGCTTGGGGCAGTTCCCAGCTCTGTCCTCCTCCCTTTTATCTAGACCTTTTTTCCTTCATCTCAGTTGTTCCTATGCTGCCCAATTTTGTTTCTTTCCAGCGGTTTGTCTTCAGTATGAGACCTTGCACTTGAAGGGAGCCCGAGTGGATCAGTTATGAGAATTTATGGGAATTTGTGACTACAGATGACTTGTTTTCACCACCTACTTGTATTTTGAGGCTTGTGAGGATACTCTGTTGTCTTGTTTATCTATATTGTTTGGTTTTGGCTTTGTTATCTAGTTGCAATGTTTGTTTTTACGAGGGAATTCAAAAGAGCTCAAATCTATCTACCATCTCTCAGAATTCTCAGAATTCTACACAGTTACTTAAGTGAAATAATTTGATATAAAAAAAGTTAGATACTACAGAACCAAAAGGCACAATATGAACCCTTGAATATCGCAGAGCTAGAAACTGCAGGGCACAACTACCATATCTAGAGCTGGGAGACCACAGAAGGGTGTACTGCTTGGCTGGTGCTGGCATTTCTGAGTTCAGATAAGAGGACTCATAGGGTTGGGATCCAGCCCTAAGAGAAGCTGGTGCTACCACTGGTATTGGTTTCCCTGTGCGGGCACCATCAGCATGGTGTTTGGAAAACTGCAAACTAGAGTCAACTGCTCCTTTAGTAAGGGAATGTCACTGCGGGTGTGAAGCTCTATAAGGTGATGCTATAGGAGCAAGAAGCAAATGGTAAGAAAAAGAGGAGTTTCTTTCTTCTTCCTTCTGTTTTGCGATCACCCCCTATTGCCCCCTATTGCCAGAGCTTAACAGGGAACAAGCTGACAAATCAGAAATGCTATTTTCAGAGTTCCAGTTCCAGATCACAGAGCAAAATAGAGAAGGGTAAATTTGAAGCTGAGAGACAATACCTTAAAAACTGGCTTATAACTTATATTCTTTTTGTAAACTTTCATCATCACATAATCTTTATCTTGTTTAGTACTTTTAACTTTTCCATTTTATCTGATATTAATGTTACCTTTCCTCTACCTTTTGTATGCAGTTGTTTATCTCTGTTTCCAATTTTTTTTTTCAAGATTGGCCTGAGCTAACATCTGTTGCCAATCTTTATTCTTTTTTTCCTTCTTCCCAAAGCCCCTCAGTGCACTTGTATGTTCTAGTTGCAGGTCCTTCTGGCTTTCCTATGTGGGATGCTGCCTCAGCATGGCTTGATGAGAGGTGCTAGGTCTGTGCCGAGGATCTGAACCAGCAAAACCCTGGGCTGCCAAAGCAGAGCATGCAAACTTAACCACTTGGCCACAGGGCCAGCTCCTCGCATTTTTTGTTTTCAACATTTCTTCACTACTTTGTTTAAATGTGTGTTTTTTTAAGGAATGTAGTGATAGGTTTTTCAACCCAATCTGAGAATCTGATTTATACTTTGGGGAATTTAATCACTCATATGTTTTTTCCCTTTTACCCTACTTTGTTTGCATTTCTAAAAGTTTTCCCTTATTTCACTTTAAATATTTCCTTTATTTAGTTTTCCTGTTTTATCATTACTATTACTTATTTTTTTCCTCTTTTTAATTAGGAAATTCTATTATACTTTTTCATTCAACTGGTGATTATCATTTTTATACACTCAAAATGAAATCCATATGGAAGTAAGGGTTATGTGAAAATATGATATCAACCATTCCTGTTTGCCAGGTGCTCTGTTCCTTCACTGGATGAACCCTTCAGAACACTTGTTCTTCACCTCTCCCAACCTCCAAACTGCTAGGATTTGTTGATATATTTTAATCGCCTTTAGTTAGAGTCTATTATCAGGGTTCCCTTTCAGCGTGCCACTTCTATTTCAAGAATCAATGGTTAGTACTTATATTACACATACTGAGCCACTCTGCATCTCTGTTTAGATTTCTCTTTACGTAACCCATGTGTCAGAGCTCATCACTCTTCATTTAGTCTAGTTCCCATGTCTTGACGGCTTTATTTTCTTTCGTTTGTTGTTTGATTATAGTCCTTTCCTTCCCTCTTCCTCAGTTGTGCTCAGTGATATAGTCTATCAATCTTCACATATTTCCAAACAATTTTCTTTGAAATTGACAATCAAATGATATCTTAGTTGTATTAGAGTTATTGGATCATGGTTCTTTTTCTCAATATAAACGATGCTAAATTTTCTTCTAATTTCTAATATTGTAAGTGAAAAGGCTGTTATGGTCTGATTCTTTTTCCTTCATGATTATTCTTTGTCTATCAAAGTTACTTAGACATTTTTCTTTATCTTTGGAACTCAGATATTTAAAGATTATTTCTAATATGTTCACAACAAGATAGTATTAAAAGTCAGTATGTGGAGAAAGTCGAAATCTCAACAAAATGATTGGTCCTTAAGATATTAATGAATAGATTCTATGACCCCTTCTAATTATATGATATCAGCAAGTCTTTCAGGTATCCATTTTGTTTGCTAATTTGTAAGTGCTGATATTTCCTTTCTCGTTAACCGTCACCGAGGTCCTTTCTTTCCTGTTGACTATATAGTCATGCATCACTTAACAATGGGGATACATTTTGAGAAATGTATCTAGGCAGTTTTCCTGTGTGGGAACATCATAGAGTGTACTTGCACAGACTGGTGATAGAGTCCGCTACATCCCTCGGCTGTGTGGCACTCATTTTGCGGGACCACCATCTCAGAAGCAGTCTGTCGCTGACTAGAGTGTCTTTAAGTGGTGCGTGGCTGTGATGCAATTCCTGGGACTGGGTTTTGATTGTATTACTATGTAAAAGCAAACCATGATAATTTTGATTAAAAAGCTGGTTATACTTGCTCTGCTACAGCTCGTGGGAACCCCCTTCTTCCTTTTCTGCAATGTCATTTTTGGTAAATAACAAAGTCTTAGTTTAAGTTTTGAGTCTGTGGTCTTATTTTCCACAACAGCGTTTTTCTACCTCAATCCTGCCTGAGTGAGCTCTTTTGTTCTACAGATAAATGTCTTTCTCCAGTTTAGGAAATTTCTTTTTCTGTGAAACGTTTAATTATTGATGCTACTCTGTCTTTTATACTTCCTCCTTTTGGAACTCCTGTTACTCACTGTTGGGTCTTCTGTATGTGTTCTTCAGTTCTCTGATCTTTTCTTCATATTTTCACCTGTATTTTTGTTCTGTGCTTTGAAGTTTTCCTCTACTTGATCTTTCATGCTATTAATTCTGATGTGTGATTTATGTGTCGAGTTTTTAAGTTTGAAAACCATGATTCAAATCCTTGGGTTGGGACAGGGATACTAGACAGGGATACTAGTTACTGCAATCCTAAAATTTCCAGGCTAAAGACTCAGGCCTGAAATAAGCATATAAAGTCAGCGGAAATGAAGAGGGAGTAATAAATTGTTGTGTTAGTTTCTTAGGGCCGCCCTAACAAAATAACACTGACTGGGTGGCTTAAACAACAGAAATTTCTGTTCTGTCAAGGTCCCAGCAGTACTGATTTCCTTTGAAGCCTCTCTCCTTGGCTTGAAGATGGCTGCACTCTTGCTGCCTCTTCACATGGCCTTTTCTGTGTGTGTGCACACCCTTGGTATCTGTTTAGTTGTCCAAATTTCCTCTTCTAATAAGGACACCAGTCAGATTAGATTAGGACCCATATAAAGGGTCTCATTTAACTTAATCATCTCTTTGAAGACCTTATTTCCAAATACAGTTACATTTTGAAGTACCAGGGGTTAGGATTTCAACATATGAATGGGGGGGCGGGACCAATTCAGCCCATA
The DNA here is from genome assembly GCF_041296265.1 of Equus caballus. Classification (NCBI taxonomy): domain Eukaryota; kingdom Metazoa; phylum Chordata; class Mammalia; order Perissodactyla; family Equidae; genus Equus; species Equus caballus. Next base: position 89,111,843 of record NC_091699.1, read on the forward strand.
ACTACCACCATCGTAAAAACAGATATTTGTTGAGTTTTTTATTCACATCAACAACTCTCATACCAACTAGGTGTCCAACGATTCAATTCAATTCTGAAACCAACTCCTGAAGTTAGCGTCAGGCTCCACAATTTTAAGGACTTGGTCCCACAAGACTGCTCTTACTTGAGATGCTGGTGACAGATGGGGTGCCAAGCCTACCTATATTTCTGCTCAGCAGACTAAATATTCAGAGGCTCCCCTGACCCTCTCCCTAGGTTTGATAACTCACTGGAACAACTCAAAGAACTCAGGACAGTGCTTTACTTATGATTACTGATTTATTATAAAATATTTAACTCAGGACCAACCAAATGGAAGAGATGCACAGGGCAAGGTATAGGGTGGCGCTGTGGTGTGGAGCTTCCATGCCCTCTCTGGGTGCATTACTTTCCCAGCACCTCAATGAGTTCACTAACTGGGAAGCTCTCCAAACTCCATCAGTTAGGAGTTTTCATGATGATTTCATTACATAGACATGATTGATTAAATTATTGGTCGTTGGTGATTAACTCAATCTCCAGCCACTCTCCTCTTCCTGGAGGTTGTTGAGGGGAGTGAAAGTTCCAAGCTTGTAATCAGGCATTGGCCTTACTGGTGACCAGCCCCCATTCCGAAGCTATCTAGGGGGCTGCCCAATCACTAAGGAAATTCCAAAGGCTTCAGGAGCTTTGTGGCAGGAACCAGGGACAAAGACCAAACTTTTTTCTGTTATACCACATTTGTGCAAAAAGGTGACACACTGGACCGTAAGATGCTTTTGAACCCTTGATGAATACAGACTAGGAGAAATGCCATTTAAAAGCTGTAAATATATCTGCCTTTTAAGAGGTTAAATTTACATTTAAAGCAGATTGTCTCTTTGTTTTAAGAAAGCCACAAAAATGGGCCTGTAAAGCAAATGTAAATCAAATCTCTACCTGTTGTTCCTGGGAAAACTTGAAGTATCTTGAATGTAAATATCTTAGAGAAGCTAAGAGTTTGTAAGTTAAATGTTATCTTAGTATCAAGTTTCCACAGATATTTTTTTTCTTCCTCAGGAAAAGTGTCTTATTCTCTCTTTGGATTTCGATTGCCACGTATATTATTATTGTCCTTTCTCTTTGCACAGTTTTTGTTGGAACTCTGGTGTTGTAAGGAAAAAAAACTCTTAAGAAGAGAAAGCAGACTGGAAATGTAACAATACAAATCAGTTGCAAACCCAGCCATCTTAGGGATCAAGTAAGTGACATAAATGTGTGTGAAACTGTTCATTCTAAGACAATATTTAGCAGTGAGTACTTTAGTGGTAAAACTGGGAAGTGTATGTCTTCTCAAGGAATGCAACATCAAAAAAAAAAATTTAAACACTATGAAGTTTAGTTTCCAGCCATGATGGAGTAAGAGGAACCAGATTTATCCTTCCATCATAACAAACAGAAAACTGGATGAAATATATAAAACAATGGTTTTCAGACACTGGAGGACAGTCAGCACAGGACAGTGATCAGTGACCCTATAAATAAGGAAATAAGGAAGGTAAGCCCTATTTTGTCAAGCTTGTTTCTGGAGTTTCCAGGCTGTAACTTATGGAAGGGTACCCAAACAGAAGTCAGGAATCACACTAAATTGAGGAAACAGAGTTTGGTGTCTGGGGAGGCCAATTTTCTAGAATTTAAAGATATAATAACATTGAGGAGGCAGTCAAATATAGAGAGTACTGCAAAGATCTGCAGAAGCTTGATCTGGAGTCTTTTGCTGAGGACTGATCTGCACATATGTGAGAAGAAACTACCAGAAACCAGAGAAAGAACAACTAAAAAGGAGGAGGCAGACAATCTTTAACTCTCTCACTCTGGGAATAGTTTGTGGAAAGACTAACACATGGGGCATTCAATACACTGGGCACAGCGCAGAGTTCTCAGAAAGGTATTACCTTAATAGTGGAGCCAAACAAGCTCCTAACTATAGGCTGCTCTGGACCTACCCTACAAAGTTTAAAATAAACCTCAAGAGTATCAAACTAATTTCAATTTAACTGCATCCCAGAACAAACCCCAACAATATTTAAATGAACACACTAAAATCCAGCATCTATCAACAAAATTCACAGTGCCTGTCATCCAGTAAAACTTAGCAGTCAGACAAAGAGGCAGGAAAATATGACCCATAATCTAAATTAAAAAAATAAAATTATTGAAATAGACACAAAAATGCCACTGATTATATTAGGACATTAAAAGTTACTATAAATACATTCTGTATGATCAACAAGTAGAGTAAAATAGGAACATGATGGAAGATTCTTCAAAGAACCACAAAGAATTTGTAGAGTTGAAAAACACGTTATCTGAAATGAAAAATGTACTGGATGGGATTAACAGCACATTAGACACTGCAGAAGAAAAGACTAGTGAATTTGAAGATATAGTGATAGAAACTATTCAAAATGAAAAAGAGAAATAAGACTGAAAAAAATCAACGAGTGTCAATGACCTGTGGGAAAATATCAAAAAGTCTAGCATACACATAATTGGAGTCACAGAAAAAAGAAGGGGAGAAAAATATTTGAAGAAATTGTGGGTGAAAATTTCCAAATTTGATAGAAAGTATAAACCTACATATCCAAGAAGCTCAATGCCTCCCAAGTAGAAGAAACATGAAGAAAACCATACAAAACACACAAAAATCATACTGCTGAAAACCCCTAGTAAAGAAAAAAATCTTACAAGCAACCATAGAAGGCACATTACATACAGAAAAACAAAGTTATGAATGATAGCACACTTCTCAGTATACAAGGCAGAAAACAATGGAGCAAAATCTTTTTCTGAAAAAAGTCAACCTAGAATTATATATCTAGAGAAAATATTTCAAAAATTGAGATGAAAAAGACTTTTTCAAACTAAAAACTTGAGAAACTTCATCACTAGAAAACTGCACTACAAGAAATGTTAAAGAGGGGCTGGCCCGGTGGCACAGCGGTTAAGTTCGAACGTTCTGCTTCTCGGAGGCCCAGGGCTCGCTGGTTCGGATCCCGAGTGTGGACATGGCACCTCTCAACAAGCCATGCTGTGGCAGGTGCCCCACATATAAAGTAGAGGAAGATGGGCACGGATGTTAGTTCAGGACCAGTCTTCCTCAGCAAAAAGAGGAGGACTGGCAGTAGTTAGCTCAGGGCTAACCTTCCTCAAAAAAAAAAAAAAAAAAAAAGAGAAAAAGAAATGTTAAAGAAGGAAATGCAGGAGAGAAATGAAACCAGATAGAAATCTGAATTTATGCAAAGGAAGAAACAACATGGGAAATGGATGGATCGTTGGCTTTAAATGGGAGATTAGAAGAATTGCTTTCTCACCCCAACGATGGACTACGTCAAAAAATGCCAAAAAAGATGAAACTGAGATATCAGAGTCCTCTGATTCATGGAAGGAAGTAATCTATTTAAAGAAACTGGATATAATATAAATAAAAAATAAAAATATAAGGAAAAGTATCTTTTCCTTGGCCTTATAGATGTTAACAATTTACCTTATTGTGTCTTATGTAACAAAAGACTTTCAGATAAGTTGTAGTTTCATTTTGAGATGAGAGTTTAAAGAAAAAGGAACTGAATATATTAAAAAATAGATGTGAAAAGCTCTTTAAAGCCAAACATTATTCTAGCTTTTGAAATCAGAAGTGAAAAAGCCACGGAAACACTTTACAGACTGAATTATTGTATTGCATTGGCTGGAGCATACAAAATACGAATGAAGCTGTATACAGATGACATCGCAATACCTGCTGGATGAAAAGTCAGTAAAATAAATTACGTAAGTTCAATTTTCCACATATACAGTAACTTTTTAAAGATTTAACTGAAATCATGAAGATTGGGTTGATATCTCATCTGCAGAATTGTAATTTTACCTTAAAAAATGGGCAGGCCTACAGATTTTGCTGGACTAGCTGTTTTGCCTACATCTATCTGGTATCAGCACCAACTAATCATCAGAGAAGATCTTTTATTTGAATGACAGGCATTAAATACAACTTGTGCTGAAATATCAAAGTGGTAAATGAACTTTTTGAATTTCATAGTTTATCTTGGAACACCTGCATTGGCATTTGCATTGATGGTGCAAAAGCAATGGTGAGTAAAACTGCTAGCATGAATTAAGTCAATGTATTCTTCCTGCCACACGTTATAAAAAAAAAAGTTTAAGAATGTCCTTAAAAAAACTTAGTAAAAACCATTAATTTTATGGAGTACATGTCCTTTTAACATTTTGTGTGACAAATGGGAAATACACGTAAATTAATTCTTCTGCATACTAAAATACAGTGTCTTCAGAAAAAGCACATGTAAGTCTTTTGAGTTGCAAGCTCAAATAGCTGCTTTTGTCATAGCAAACCATTTTTACTTGAAACGATGACAGACAAACTATGATCATTTAGGACATTTTCTTGTACAGAAATGAAGCCTATTAATGCAAGGAAAATAACTGAACGATTTGATGCCAGTGATAAAAACCAAACCATAGCAAGGGTTGGAACAAGCTCCTCTGACTCCTCGGAGGCATATCTTAAGTTTGTGGAAGCTGATGTTTATACACTGGGGAATTGCAGTGGTGGGCAGGAGTTGTTCATATCTAAGAAAAAGAATACAAAATAAATATGAAATTAGTCACAAAATGAATATTTACTTAGAATCAGAATATAACAAATTACTGGAAGATTGGCACTTCAGGTCCCTTTTTTCTGAGTTTTGTTTAGGCAATTTAACCAGAAATGTTTATATGGAAATGCTTCTGTCTGCAACCTGGCTTCCTTGCTGCACCTAGAACCCACTACTACTCTTAGAAACTCCTAACACTTAAGAGGGTCCCATGAAAGTGAGAGGACCTGAAGCTTAAGCCACATTAGCTGCACAGTAATCCCTTCTACTCTGTTTCTATTAAAGCATGATGCTACTCGTATTATCTGATAGATGCAATTTTAACTAATGAAAGAAAAAACTTGTATACAACTTAATTTTTACAAACTGAAAATACCTACATAACTAGTGTGTAGATCAAGCAGAACCTTATCAGCACCCCAGAAACCCTTCTTGTGCACCTTCCAGTCACCAAATCCTTTTGTACTGCCTAAGGATAATTGCTGTCCTGATCTCTAATTCCTGATTTTGTACTTTATATAAATGGAATCATACAGAACATATCCTTTTGTGTCTGGCTTTTCCTCAACATTTTGTCTGTGAAATTCAACCATATTTTGCACAGTTGTAGATCACTAATTCTCATTTCTGTATCATATTCTACTGTGTGAATATATCACACTTTATCTACTCTTTGTTAATGGACATCTGAGTTTTCTTCAGTTTTTTGCTATTACGAATAGTGTTGCAATGAATCTTCTAGTATACATGTGCCGGTGAATGCATGCATGCATTTGGCTATACACCGAGAAACGGAATTTCTGGGGCATAGGGTGTACATACGTTCACCCTTAGTAGATACTGCCAAATAGTCTTCCAAAGTGGTTGTGCCAACTGACACTCTCACTAGCAGTGTATAAGAAATCTGATTATTCTACATCTTTACCAGCTCGAGTACTGTCCACCTTTTTCATTTTAGCTATTTTGGCTAAGTACATAGTGGTATCATATTACGCCTTTAATTTACATTAGGCTGATAACTAATGAATTTGAAGTTTGTATATCTTCTTTTTTGAAGTGCCTTTTTTTAAGTCTTTTGCTTGTTGTCCCCCAAACCCCTCCCCAATTGGGTTTGTTTATCAATTTGTATGAGTTCTTTACATAACCTGGATACCAGCCTTTGTCAAACATAGATACGGAAGATACTTTCTCATACTCTGTGAGTTACTTAATCATTCTCTCAATGAATAAAAGTTCTTAAAACAGACCTATTTATCATTTTTTATCTTTACGGCTAGAGCTTTTGGCATTTCCTGTTTAAGACATCTTTACCTATGTGTAGCAAAAGATTAACCTTGTCCAAAGAAAGGTATGGCCCTTGTTCCTGGCTGCTGGCAGGTAACCTGTAAACTCTTGGAATGTCCTGCCTCATAAGAGTATCTTTGTTTACCCGGGGGCGTTTAAACCATTCCAAATAGTCTTTGCTAACAATGCGATTTATGGTGGGGACCTTGGGCCACTTGGTATCACACTGACCTCTGGAGGAGCTGGAGACTACGGTCAACAATGTGGGAAGAGAGCCATGGCTATGTGATTGAACCCCCAATAAAAACCCTGGACACCAAGGCTTGGTTGCACACCCCTAGTTGACAATACTGTGTGTGTTGCAACACCGTTCCTGGGAGAAGCAAGCACTGTTCACACCACTTCAGTGGGAGAGGACAAGTGGAAGCTCTCTGCACCTGGTTCCTCCTGCACCCTGCCCTATGTATCTTTTCCTGTTGCTGATTTTAATCTGTATTCTTTCACTCTAGTAAACTGTAATCATGAGCATAAAGCTTTGCGGAGTTCTGTGCTTCGAGCAACTATGGAACGCGACGGTAGTCTTGAGGATTTCCCAAATCACAGCCTACCAAAGGTCATGCAGACGCTCTCCTATGCTTCCCTTTACAAGCTTTATTTTATCATTCACATTTAGATTTGCAATCTCTTTAGAATCGATTTTGGTGCATGGTGTGTGAAGTACAGGTCAAGATATATGTATTTTTCCATATGATATTCACTTGACCTTGTACCATTTATTGAAAACATCACCTTGGAAACAGCACTGCTTAATCACTTTCGTCATAAATCAGCTGATCACCTGTGTATATGTTTTCACTATTAGTTTAAGTCCTCTGGCTTTGTTGTTCTTCAAGACTGACTGTTATTTCTGGCTCTTTGTATATCTGTATGAATTTTCAGCTTGTCAATTTAATTTAAAAACCTGTCAGGATTTACTGGGGGTTTTGTTGAATTACAAATTAACATCTTCACATCTGACATCTTTACAACATTAAATCTATTAATCCATGAACATGGTATATCCCTCTCTGCATTTATTTAGATTTTCTTTCATTTCTCTCAATAATGATTTGTAGTTTTCAGTATAGAGGTGTTATCTTTCTTTCTTTATATTTATTCCTACATAGTTAAGTTTTTTAAAAGTGATGCTAGTATAATTTATATAATTTGAGTCTGTAGAAAACCCAAAAGAATCTACAAACTATTAGAATTAATAAGAAATATAGCATTGTTGATGTGAAGACAATATACAAAAACGACTTTATTTCTATACACCAGCAACAAATAGTTAAGAAAATATAAAAAAAGATAGGCTAATGTTTTATTAGAACAATCTCTCTTTAAATATGACTTTTTAAAAGATCTGTAGAATATAAAAATAATTTTTAAAATAAATTTCTTTTTACTATTTTCCCCAAAATTTCTTTTGCAATTATTTCCAATTTTAAGAGAGAAAACAATGCAAAAAATGTAATTCATTGGTAGTCGTTTTGGTAGAAACATACAGCCCAAAAATGAATAAACATACATGTTATGATTTAATGGTTTTTGTAGGAAAGTTTTCATTATTTACCATTGCTCATCTCTTTGGTATTTGAGACCTTAACACTTGACTTTCTTTTTTTCTCTTGATATTGGAGATTACATAACTGTTCAATTTTCTTTCATTATTTACAGTTCAATATTAAGTACTAGTATCTTAAAAACCTGACAACCAAAACCTAATCCAAAAAAATTTAAATCTGCCCTTATACAAAATTTAAAGCTTTTTTTTCTTTTCTGCTTTTTCTCCCCAAATCCCCCCAGTACGTAGTTGTATATTTTAGTTGTGGGTCCTTCTAGTTGCGGCATGTGGGATGGCTCCTCAGCGTGGCCTGATGAGCGGTGCCATGTCCATGCCCAGGATCCAAACTAGCAAAACCCTGGGCTGCTAGAGCGGATCACAAAAACTTAACGACTCAGCCGCGAGGCCGGCCCTAAAGAATCTTTTTAAACAAATTCTAGAACTTCAACTACTGTATTTACTAAGTCTGTAAACTGAACACTGCAATTATGTGCTGGCTTTTCTTAGAATGATACATTTATAAAAATAAAATTATTACGATAGTCTAGTTTAATTCACTAAGTGCTATTTTTAGTTTGCCAACAAATCCTAATGGTCTTGTTATCTTGTGATTATATTAGCACCCAATATATATTTTACTTATCTATAATCAAGTTCTATTTTCTAAGTAGCAGGTAAATCTTGAAGGAAGCTTAATTATAATAAAGGAATAGGTAATCTTTCTATTCCATTTGATGTGATTTAAATGTTTAATTCCTGACTTTTCAAAAAATAACCAGAGCTTTATTATTTACTGGAAAAAAACAGAGAAAGTCCTGTATATCAATCTATTTTCTACAGAAAGTATAGGACAGCACAAGAGCAGAAAAGTAGTAAACGATCTGTCAAATCAGATAGACCAGTAAATCAATTATATCTCCAAGATGGGGAATCTCTATTGTGAACCCATAATTCCACTGGCCACACTCTCTAATCAGATTACACTGGATGATAAAACATCTCCATAGTTAGTTCTTGTGAAATTGTGATTTATGATAATAAATATATATTTGGTCTTCATCCACAGTTCCTGGCTCACAGCTCTCAAAACACTTGGAATTTCCTGAGTGATAGGAGCAATGGGAGCATCTTTTGTTATAATATTTGGTCTCTTGTCCTCAGTTCCTGAAATGATTTCAGAGCAATAAAGGTAAAATGGTGCCTTGTTATTCGTAACAAGCCCCTTTGTGGGTTTATGTAATCCTTATGGAAGAGGCCCACAACTAGGTTAATGCAAATGAGGTGACTTTTGGAAAGCCCCTAAGGAAGGGAGTTAGTCACTAGGGGACCCAACAAAGAATAGAGGGTTGGAACTTTCAGTCCCACCCCTTGATGAGGGGAGATGGAGGGGCTGGAGATTGAATCAATCACCAATGGTCAATGATTTAATCAATCATGCCTATGTAATGAGGCTTGATAAAAACCCAAAAGGACAGGGCTCAGAGAGCTTCCAGTTGGTAAACATGTGGAGAACTGGGAGAGCAGTATTCTTGGAGAAGGCACGGAAGCTCCGAGCCCTTTTCCCATATCTTTCCCTATGCATCTCTTCTGTCTGGCTGTTCCTCAATTATATCCTTTTATGATAAACCAGTAATCTATTGAGTAAATTGTTTCTCTGAGTTCTGTGAGCCACTCTAGCAAATTAATTGAACATGAGGAGGGGGTCAGTGAGAAGCATAGGTGATAACTTGGGCTTGCAACTGATTTCTGAATTGGGGGTGGGAGAGGACAGTCTTGCAGGACTGACCCCTTAACCTGTAACCCAAGGAGGTTGTCATGGGAACCTCTGATTTGTAGCTGGTCAGTTAGAAGCACAGGTAACAATCAGGGCTTGCAATTGGTATCGGAAGTGGAGGGCAGTCTTATGGGACTGAGTCCTTAACTCATGGAATCTGAGGCTTTCTGGGTAGCGAGTGTCAGAACTGAGTTAAATTGAAGGACACCCAGCTGGTGTCAGAGAATTGCTTGTTGGTGTAGGGAACCCCCTTCCACACACCCACCCTACACATTGGAATTGGTGACCAGAATCTTTTTTTTTTTTTTTTAAAGATTTAATTTTTTCCTTTTTCTCCCCAAAGCCCCCTGGTACATAGTTGTATATTCTTCGTTGTGGGTCCTTCTAGTTGTGGCATGTGGGATGCTGCCTCAGCATGGTTTGATGAGCAGTGCCATGTCCCCGCCCAGGATTCGAACCAACGAAACACTGGGCCGCCTGCAGCAGAGCGCGCGAACTTAACCGCTAGGCCACGGGGCCAGCCCCGACCAGAATCTTTAGTTCCCTAAAATGGGAACTCTTAATTACTTACCTACAGGGTTTATAAGCCCTTTTGTAAGGCAAAAAAAAAAGCAACATATCTCAACCATATAATTTTGAACACTAAATACACATTATGATACCCAAGTACAAAACATAAATGCATTCCTCATCTGTAGCTGATCTTTATAATTGGCACAGCACTTAGGCTGAAGATTATGGCAGGTCTTTTACCTATACATGTGGTTGCCATGAAGGAATCCTGGTAAAGATACCTTACTTAGTAAGAAGTCCCAGCTTTAGCTATCCAGCTTTAGCTGCCCTTTTGCTCTGAAAAGGACAGCTGCGGTTCTCCAAGCTTTCTGGCATGCTTGCTTAGAGAGAAGAGAAGTGGGCTGCAGCTGCCATCATCCAGCAGAGGAGACAGGAACACCATGTGCACAAGCCAGCAGATGCGGAGAGGTAGGAGACACAGCAATGTGAGGCTTAGGAGGAAAACAGGCTGTCAAAGGAGAAAGAAGCAAAATTATCCTGGTGCACTCTCCTAAGAGAGGTGCTATCGATGCTACAGGAATTTCTTCCCTATTTATGCTCCTTTAATATTTGCATATATCTCAATATTTATCACAAGCACGTAATAAAGTTGGTATGTATGTACCTGTCTCCTCCACTGGACTATCAGAACCTACATCCTCAGAATCTGGTACTTGGGCCCAACTGAATAAGGGGCACTTTCAATATGTATACCAAGCCATAAGATAGCTAATAATAAGGTTAACTTACACAGATGTACATGTTTTGTATTAACTTTTGAAAACGTCTTCACAATGGAATATGTAAGTGACCTCTCATTGAAATGGTGTTAATTTTTTTGTCTTTGCATACAATATTTTCTCTGCTGAAGTGAACTAGAAAAAAACCAGAAGTTTTAAAAATTTACTAAGAGAAAAATATGCCTCTCTGGATTAGCCTAGTCAAGGTGGAATACTTTATGTAACACTGCATGTTAATCTGAATTAATAATCATGAATTATAATGTTACCATTGCATTTGAGCTAATTTGCATTATTCTGATCAAGTCAGAAAACTATATAATTCAATTATCTCAAGCAAAATTATGATTTTTGTGTTTATAAGTTTGAGAAGTTTATTTTTACATCCAACGGAGCCAATAATTTGATATGACATCTGTCCTAAAAATACCTATGTGTAGAGTTATTGATTTAAAGTACAATAAAATGTGTTGAGAATTCTACTAAAACATGGAACAGTTTTTACCTATAAAACCTGTCCTTAAGGTACACCTCATATACATAAATCAGATAACTAACATTACTTAGAAAAGCTACAATTAACATTTGTCAAGTGCTTGAATTTTAGGCACTGAAGTTAGACACAAGGTGGGAATAATATCATTTTGTGGAAAAACGACTGCGTAGGTTTTTTAATTAGACTGAATGTCATATACAATATGATTTCTATTTCTATAGATAACTACAGATTTCAACAGCTAAATTAAGCTTAGAAACACAAATGTGGCACTGAAGAAAACGGACAGGGGGAATTGTATCCTCCTCATCCTCTTCCTCTCAGTCCCCCCTCCTCGGTAAATGTTAACTCTTCCAGCAGTTTCGGACAAAAACCATGCAGTGATAGCTGATGCTCCCCTTTCCCTCACATCCAAAGCTGGAGTAAGCTCTGTTAGGTTTGCCTTCAGAACGCATCCAGAATATATCTGTTCTCACCAGCTTCCCTGCTATCAGCCATGTTTCTAGTTTGGATTATTATAATAATATTTAATCCTAAAGTACTCATTCCTTCAGTTGTTCATCCATTCACCCATCCAGCAATGATCAATAAACCACCACTTAAATCAGACACTGTTTTGAGTACCTGCATACACAGAGAATTGCCTTTTTGGCCCTTACAAAAGCAATACCGCTTACCCCTCCTGAATCTTAGTACCGTGTGTTGTTCTAGGACATAACTGCCAGGGCACTAAACAGTCAATATCGAGAAAAGTAATGACCAGGTAAGGAACCATTTTCCAAATTGGGATTCCAAGGATTTGCTTCTACACCAAACTAAACCAGAAAACCTAGTTGATATGTCATTAAGAATATTCTGATACATCAGTGTCAGTAAATAACTTTTGGCATATAACTCAGAAGGAATAAAAAGAGTGAAATTGCTATATTAATATTCTTATTCCTCTCATCTTAAATTAACAAGATGTTTTTGGTCTTTACGTCTCTAAAAATGAAAAAGAGAAAAAGAATTGATGTTGAACTCTGTCAGATTCTAGCAATAAATAATAATCATCCATGGAAACTTAAGCTAAACGACAAAGAGCCCAATCTCATTAAGAAATACATTTCAATCAAATATTAATTTTTATAATTATTCACAATTGTAATATTTATATTTTGATGAGCTATATACTAGTAATAGTTGTAATGACACAAAAGATCTTTTCAGAATTGACATTTAGAACATTTTGATCACAAGATATGCAATAAATTTAAATATGCACTTTTTTTTGCTGCAGGAAAGAATGATAACCAATAAAACTTTCACCTAAAACCATACTACGTAAGAGTAGAATTCTGTAGGTCAAGGTTCTCAATAGCATAGCACTACTGACATTTTGGGCTGGTTAATTCTTTGTTGTTGGGGTTGCTTTGAGCAATGCAAGATGTTTTGCAATATCTGGCCTCTTCCCACTAGATGCCAGTAACCCCTACTCCCTAGTTATGTACCAAAAACGTCTCCGGATAGTGCCCACTGTTCCTAGGAGGCAACAGTCCCTAACTGAGAACCACTGCTGTAGGGGATAGAATAGCAATACGCTCTAAAACTTTGACTATGAGAGAGCTAGTTCACTTTTTTTAAATAGATGATGGGCATCAAAACACTATGCCACTTAATGCCATTCCATACAGTTAAAAGAGTGACAGTTATCGTAAAATGACACTTTACAAAACACTGGAAATTACATTATTTGTCATTATTTAACCTTATGGGGAAGAACTTTGGGTGTCTGCTTATAAGCCATTCTAGTCAAAAGCATTCTGTAGTTTAGAGGACAGGTGGGTAACGTACATTAACATCCACTTACTGACATTTTGTCAAATCCTAACCTGGTACTTCAGAACACTCAGTTTCTCGCACATGGCTCTAAGCCTTTGTTTCCCCTTGAGGAATGTATTAAGTTCTTGAAGACTATCTTTCTTTATAAAAGTCTAGAAAACTTAACTGAAAAGAATACCAGAGCTATTAAACAAATGTAAAATACTTAGATACACAAGAAGCATTTTTTAAAATTCAACTATAGACTAGTAATTTTTTTTACTTCCACTCTTTAAATGATGCCCATACAATTCCAAGGATTTGGAGGCTGAAAATAGTTTAAGAATTCCAAAGACCTTTTCCACACATAGAAACAGTACCTCCTTAATCCTGAAACTAGTCTCTCCCTATGGCCCAATCCTCTCAGCTTAATCAATTTACTGGCAAGAATGTGAATAGAATCATTCATTCTCACTATAAATATAAAAACATATGAAGTGCTTTCATTGTTTTAAAGCAACTCCACAGAAATTATCTAGTACTAACAAAACATAACAGGACAGGTAGAAAAGATGTCAGAGACAAGAAACTTGCAGTTCAGTAATAACTTGCCTAGTTACAATTCAGCAGCAGCAGAGCTGACCTCTCCAGACTAAGAAAATCCTCCCTGGAGCTTCTGCGCATACTTTACACAGTATGGAGTCTGGGGATGCTTGAAGGCAAGGGAAATAAATTATTGCCAAAGGTGGCAGAAGGTCCTTAGCTGTAGCAGCCAAATTTCTCAAGTAGTCATTTTGTACAACACTTTGAAGACCCAATCTTCCAATGTGCCTGTATTCAATGGAACATCATTCAAAAATCACTTATATGTTGAATAACTTTATTAAATTGTCCAGAAGCTTTTTTCGGAGTTTGAATTCTTACGTCATGCAAGACAAAACAGTAACCTCAACAGTACTTGTCAAGAGGACGGCTCTGCCTTTTACAATCGAATGGCTACTGAGAACAACACGGAAAAGCGAATTTGATAATCCAGCTTGGATGTTTCTCATGAAGCCCCCCTAGAGCTGACCACACACGCCAGTACTAGGGCTTCTAAAACTCACGGTTGGATCCTAAAATGAACTCAGTTAAGACGCAGACATTTACCACCGTGTCAGGAACCACCTGTCCCCCGGACTAACAACTACTCCTCACTGTAACTGTCCCAGCGCTTAAACGAAAGAGCATTATCACGATGCGTTCGCAGCTCAGCTCAAGAGTCCAGGTCCCTAAAACTCAGCCCGAGACAAGGCGCCGCGGCTGATGTGAGCCACCGGGCCCGCGCGCGGCACAGCGGCCGGGGCCCCGGCGCAGGGAGGAGCCCTCGGGGCGGCGCCGGGACAGCCCCTCGGCCGAGGCGGGGAAGCGGCGCCAGGCCCGGCTGGGAAGCAGGCGGGGAGCCAGGCCGACCTGCCCACCGCTCTGCCCCGATCCTTCGCAGCGCTGGGGCGGGACTCCGGGCGGCCCCGGGCCGCGTCGCTTCCCTCGTCAACCGACTTTCCCTTTAACACGGCGTCTGGTGGGCTGCGCCTTCCCCGCGCCCACTCAGGAAGATTAAGACGCCTCCACAGACCCGCTAAAGACGGAGCCCCAGCCGCTCCGCCACCTCTCACGCCCGTCCCACGTCCCCTCCGCAGGCCCTCCCCCGGCCAAGCCGCACGGGCTCCCACCGCCTCCCTCGGCCTCGCCCAGCCCCCGCGCGCGCCCCCGCTTGAGGCGCGGGCCACACCGCCCAGCCCCCGCCCCGCCCCGCCCCGGCCCGGCCCGCGCGCCGCCCGGAGGGAGGGGACGGCACGAGGCTTCCGCAATTCTTTTCTTGGTTTTTCCCCCACTTTGGGGAGCGTCGCCACAACAGCAAGAGACAGGCCCCAGTAAAACTCCACGATCACAGATTAACTAGTCCTGAAAGTCGCTTCGCCTCCAGAGCTCGAGAGCTCATCCCTCCTCCAAGGCTCGAGCTCCGCCCCCACGGAGCCCGCCCCCAAGCCGCCCCCGCGAGCCCGCGCTTACGCTTTCCGGGCGGTGCGACGCGCTCGCCCCGCCCGCCGGCCCCGCCCCCGGCCCCTCTCCCTCTCTGGAGAGCCGGCGCGCACGAACTGGGGCGTGCGGCGTCAGGGACGCGGGGCCGCCTCGTCCTTCCCACCTTCCTACACTGTTGCTACTTTTCGCTGTGAGACATTGCAGCTTCTCTTCCCCTTCCGTGAGTCCCTCCTTCCCTCTCCTCAGAGACGTCCCCCACTCGCCCCGCGCCGGCCGCCGCCGCCGCTGCAGCTCGCGCGCCCCCAGCGAGCAGTGCGCGTGCGCGTACGCGGGCGCACGGCCGTCGGGCCCCCGCACTCCCCCCGCCCCGAGCGGCTATAACTTGGCTGGCGGGGGGGAGGCGCCGCCGGAGTCGGAGGGCGGGGAGCTCGGAGGAGGGAGCTCGAGAGTTGTGGAGACTAGTGACGGGGAGAAGTCGCAGCCCGCTCCGCTCGGCTCCTGCCCGTTCCCCTTCTCGCGCTCACACATCTCCTCCGCCTCCCGCCCCGGCCCGCGCCCTCGCCCCTTCTCTCGCCCGGGGGCCCCTGCCGGTCGCTCTCCGGCTTTCGGCGCGGCGGGGGCGCCCCGGGGGTGCCCTCGCCCTCGGCGTGGTGCGCGCGGGCGGCGGGCGGGCGGGATGTGGCGCCTGGTGCCCCCGAAGCTGGGCCGCCTGTCCCGCTCGCTGAAGCTGGCGGCGCTGGGCAGCCTGTTGGTGCTGATGGTGCTGCACTCGCCGTCGCTGCTCGCCTCCTGGCAGCGCAACGAGCTGGCCGACCGGCGCTTCCTGCAGCTCAATAAGTGCCCGGCGTGCTTCGGCACGAGCTGGTGCCGCCGCTTCCTCAACGGGCAGGTGGCGTTCGAGGCGTGGGGCCGCCTGCGCCTGCTGGACTTCCTCAACGTGAAGAACGTCTACTTCGCGCAGTACGGCGAGCCCCGCGAGGGCGGCCGCCGCCGCGTGGTGCTCAAGCGCCTCGGCTCGCAGCGCGAGCTGGCGCAGCTCGACCAGAGCATCTGCAAGCGGGCCACCGGGCGGCCCCGCTGCGACCTGCTCCAGGCCATGCCCCGCACCGAGTTCGCGCGCCTCAACGGCGACGTGCGGCTGCTCACGCCTGAGGCGGTGGAGGGCTGGTCCGACCTGGTGCACTGCCCCTCGCAGCGCCTGCTCGACCGCCTGGTGCGCCGCTACGCCGAGACCAAGGACTCGGGCAGCTTCCTGCTCCGCAACCTCAAGGACTCGGAGCGCATGCAGCTGCTGCTCACCCTGGCCTTCAACCCCGAGCCGCTCGTGCTACAGGTAGGCGCGGACCCGGCGGGGCGGGCGCGGGGCGACCCGGCTGGTGGCGAGTGGGCTCTTGTCCCCTAGACGCGGGCGCAGCTGGGATTCGACTACGGGCCCTTCAACGCCAGAGGGAGCGCGTGCTTACTCCCAAAATGTCTCTGCAGCGTTTCCCCGGCCCCCTCCCCGCCTCTCCGCGGGTCGCCGCCGGCGCAGCGGCCCCCGAGCCCCCGGCCCTTCCTCGGTTCTTTGCAAGTGTGTCTGGACCGCGTTTGCCCGCCCCGTTAGTACCCGCGTGGCTGGCCTAACTTCGGCCCCGAAGTCTGTCTTTGTTTTAGTCCTTAGCTTATTTGACCTGGCAAATCGTTGGGACAGCCTGTCTGGGGACAAGCTGGGGAAGATAAGATGAGAGAATGGGGACTGTGATCAGGGGTGGGGGAAATCCGCGAGCCGGGCTTTGCATGGGTTTAGGAAGGGGAAAAAGTAAGGCATCGTTGGACTTGGGGCTGGGAGGGTTTAAGGCCAAGACGGACGTTTGCATCCTGGTCCTGTGACCTGCCCTGTTCATCTGGTCATTTGGCTGCAGGAGGGAGACGAAGTGTGGGCCGGGGGGAGAAACGGGGGAGAGATTCCCACCTCTCGCCTGGTTAAGTTAGTGGCTCTCTGGGGACTTTATTTTGAAAACAGATGTGCCGTTTAGGGGAGTAGGTTGCGATCTTTTTACAGGTGACAGCAAAAAAGAAAACAAGCCCCCAAAACTGTGTTTACCTTTGGAGTAGTTACTGAGTTTCCACGCGTTCTGACCCGGCTTTAGCGCGCGTCCTTGGCTGATGGGTACGACGACGCGGGGGTTGTGATCCCTCCCGGGGAGCGCAGGGGAAGTTACCTTGCTACTTTTCCATGCCAGTTTTGCAATATTTCAAATGCAAGGGTAAAGCGTGACTGAAAATCCATCACAAGCAATTTTGCCATACTTCACGCCCTTTCTGCCCTGCTACGAATGTCACTGATGGCCGGGGGCGTTGTACAGGGTTGTGTTGTTGTTTTAAAATCTAAAGTGCATGAGTAGGAGTATGCAGTGTTCATTTGTATTGCTTGCTTTTCCCAAGATCTCTGCTGCCCAGCTTAGCTAAGAGAAACCTGTTTTGTTTGATTAGTTCAGCCAAATACTTTCAACACAAAATATTTTGCCTCAACCAAGACTTTAGTGTGGGTCTTAGTAAATTTTAAGCTGTCATAGGATATATGCAAAGGGTCAAATTTAAGATTGTGTGTTAATTACTGCTCTCTCTAACACTGAATGGTATATAAGACTGCTTTAAATTTCCTCAAAGAAATTACTTTATTTGGTAGTTTCCAAGCTAGTCAGCCTCTAAAGCTGAAGCCCATATTTATGATACATACATTTGATTTGAAACTTGTCTTTTCTATTTAAGCTGTCTTTTATCTTTGAGGAGTAGATGTTTGTTAGCAAAGTTGGTCCCTGGAGAAAGCTTTAGCAGTAGTTTGCTGAGTAGATAGTTTGCCAAATTCTCTGGGACCCAAGAATTGAGTAAGGAGCTACCTTAGTAGTAATACAGATTTTTTGCACTTAGAATAGTGACTGCCTATTGAGAGATTTTCATCAGGTAATTCTGAGTATTGATGTATTAGAAACAACTAATATTTTAAGAACACTATATCCAGTTATTTATAAATATGTCATGGCTTTTTAATATGAGAAACTTTGGCATTTGATTTGCACTAAGGTAAATCTGCTTTCTTTCGGAAGCTTTTATATTTTCTGAAGTTTGAAGTTGTCTTGGCTTTTTCAGTTTACTTTATAAAGTTGAGATAATCAAGGGTGCTTGTATCTTGTTTTCTGATTAACTCTTCCCTCAAACTTAATCTTTCTTCCTCTGTTTTACTCTTTAGTGATAAACAGCTTTAAAAGAATTACAGTTATATTCTTGTAATCTAAACTTAGTGACTCACTTGCTCTTGAGTGGGTAGATAGATGGGCTATAGGACAAGACTTTGCTTTCAGTATGAGGAAATACATGTTTCAACATTGTTGACTGTGACATTTGTAAATTGCTATTTTAATTTAGGCAGCCTAGTTCTATAGTCAGTCACATGCTGTGTGAAATGTAAATGTGGAGTCTTAATACCAGTCAATCATATTGGTATGTTTATTTTTTTACCTGATGAACAATCAAGTAGAAAAAGAAACTCACTTTTAAATAAGAGATCTTCCTACAGCTGCTACTTTCTTCATAAAACCTTTGGTAACAACTAGTGAGTTAGGAAGTATGAACAATATAGTTGAGGTTTGATGATAGTATAAAACTACTAAAAGGAAAGGAATCTCAAAATTCTGTGACCAAGTGCAAAGATTGTTACATACGAAGTCAAATCATTACGTTCATTACTTTTTGTTGACTAGACAAATGTATACAATTTTAGTATTTATACTGGTTTCTAGGAGCTGTTTATGGTTGTGTTGGGATATTAAATGATAATGGTAGAAAAACTCACTCACCTTTGGCTCTGTATTTTTTGGTTCATGTATTTTTAAAAATGTTTTTAAGGGTACAAGTGTGTGTTTTACAGCTTAAAGAGGAACTCACTTTTTCTTTTTCTTTTCCAGGAGAGGGAGCCACTTAAGGAATTTTTGGACAGTTGATGATAACTAGATTTTCCTTAATTTTTGGACAATAAAAGATAACTTCTTTGGAAAGAAAGGCTTTCGAGCTGACTTCATCAAACTATTCTTAATAAAACTTCCAATGTTGTAAACATGCTTCCAAAATAAACATTTAAGAGTCTCCTTTGATAAGATACTAAAGAAAGAACTCAAAAATGTATATGATTGAACCTGTTAAACTCGCCTCTTCTGATTTTAAGAAATAACAAATTGAAGTTTCTATTTTGCCTTGAAAGGAGACAGGAAAGGTTAATTAAATGTCTGTAAAATATATTGTGCATATGCCTTATCTATGTAAGGCTATTTAGATTTGTAATATAAATTTCCCAATACTATGAATAGAATAGAATGAAATAGTATGAAAGAACAACTCTGCCCATTGTTGGATAGTTTTACTAGCTTACGGCAGCTTCTCTGGCTGTAAGGAAAGTTGTTCTGCCATAGAATTATTATCTTCTAAAAAAATTGTATAAACATCAAGCAACAAGATAATGCTAGTGCCCTTAACTTCTACTGTGAGACCTTCCTTTCCTCTTCACATTTTTACTTCACCAAGAAGTGTATTTTAATTACAAGTATGCCATAATCCATAAAGCTATGAAAAAAATTGGGGAGAGGGACTTTGTTGATTTTGTATTGTATAATGACATTCTTAGAAGGTGAAAAAATTGAGGTGTTGAAGTATTTGGCAAGATGTTTTCTGTTATTGGTAAATTTTCTCCTAGTATTTCTACTTACCTATTCTTGAATTTATAGAAGTTGTGGGTGTGGGAGAGAAATGCCGTCTGGATTTCCTGAAGCCCAGACTGTATGTCTGACTTTATGACCTGGAGATAGTGAAGATGATCTTGTCTATAGAAATAAAGAAAGCTCTTGGTTGTTTAGAGGGGAGGAGTTGAGGATTTGTTTTACTGTCGTATTTATAGAACTTTATTTGTCTTAAGTTTTCTGAATCATGGTTTTAATAGAATTTCCCTAATTTTTACAGTATGTAACTATTATTATTTAAGCTATGGATTTTAAGCTTTCATGTCAAACCTTGTAAATGACATAATATATGTGAAATACTTCATACAGTACCTGATGATTAGTAAGCACTCAATAAATGTTAGACATTAAATAAGGTAAAAGTAACTAACTGTCTCGTGCATTTGATCAGCTGTTTTGAAGCTTGTTTGGAATATGAATCACCTTAAAAATAGTTATGATTCTATCAACCATACCTTTAGTTATGCTGATTTAGCCCATTCCTACATTATAGGATGAATTTTTACAGAAAACTTTGAGTGAATGTTGTTGTTTTTGTCCTTAAAAGTCATTTCTATAGGAGAAGAATATGTTTTTAAGATGCACTACTAAAAGTTATAGTTTTTGAAGTAAACAAAAGATTATGGCCATTTAACTCTTTCTTTAGACAAGCTGATAAACTTTTTTTATGGGGCTCACTTTACTTATTATAAAATGAGACTATTGGATTAGACCCTTTCCTTTTTAGCCACAACCTCCTGTGACTCTGAGACTCTTGATTTGAGGAATTATTGTTTTTCTACTTCTCTTCTGAGCTTAGCTTTAAATGGTGGGTTTAAGTTCTTCTAAAAGGAAATTGGGGAGTTTTGGTACTTGGTGCCTGCTAGGGGGATGGGGTGGAGGCCAGAATAGATAACCCTGTTTCAAGTTTGTCTTCCTACTCCCAGATTTTTACACGTATGAAATCAGATTAAAACAAAACAAAACCCGAGACTGCCTTTAAAGGAAAAAATATGAAGCTGATGGTAGCCAAGGATCTTGTGGGGCGATGGCATCTAGCAAGGATGTCCAGACTGTCTCAGGAGTTTCTTTTCAAGCAACAGCTTCAGGAGCCACCCACTTCTCTCTCATTGGCTGCTGCTGTCGTAACTGCCTTCCCAGATTTAGGCTTCTGAGATGGCTCTGGCTAGGTGGTTCGGGCTAGAGCACTTTTTATCTAATAAATTCATAAGTTTAAATCTAGAAGGATTTTTTTTTTCTGTTTCTCTGGTTTTTCATTGAGGTTTCATTGACACTTTTGACACTTGAACATCCTTCTTGAAAAAGCAAAAAAATAATAATAGATGCTGTGTACCTCAGGTCTAAAAAAGGAGGAGACTTTTATTTTGGAAAAGCCATGGAAACAGTCAGTCACTCCTAGGAAAGCACCACTTCCAGATCACTGGAGCCAAATCGTTTGACACCCTGGCCTATTTTCTGGATTTATCCATACCTTTTGACCATTATTAATTCTGAGGTCCTTTCTGTACTTTGTCTTATCTTCGAACTATTTTCCTTCATATTTCCACCACATGGGTCAGTACAGATTCCTCATGCACGTTGGTGGGGAATAGCTTACTTTTGGGGATCTGCTTTCTGGACGTTGGTGGTCACTTTCTCAGGGGATCATCAGACTGGTTTTTATTCTCTGTTTTTCTGGCTTATGGTCTCTGGCCTACTTCCTATATTGCTATCATTGCTGCTGACCCTTCACAGAATGCTGATTTTTTTTCTTTCTTTACTTTTCACTCATTATGTATATATTAAACTCATATGGTCTTAGACTATAAGCCTTGCATTTTTCCTATGCATATGAAGAACTTTAGTGATTGTAAAATGTCTTAAGACTAGTTTATTACTAGTAAATTTCTAGTTTAAGATGAGGATAGGTCTTCATCCTGGTCATAGACCCTGACAGGTTTTAAATTATGTAGTCAAATCTTTTATCCAATTTGTGTGTCTCTTTTTTTGTTAATATAGATTCTTGAGAGGAAGTTATCTGTGAAATACCTGGAAGCTCTTTGGACTTAGAGCCCTGGACTTAGAGTCAGAAAAACTGAATTTTATTTGTTCATTTAGTCTAAGGCATTTGGATTGAAGGGATTTTTCTAGGCAGCAAGTAGCTTACTGTGTAGGAGGTAAGCATATAAATGACTAATTGCAATCAATACAGCATAATAAGCCCTACCAAAAAACATAGTGCATTCTGTCAAATGACTCCTTTAGGGAGGGACATCTGGGTGTATCTTCATAGGAAGATTTCACAGAAAAATTGACTTCTGAAGGCTAAGTGAGATTTTGCTCATAGGTGGGAGTGGGCAGCGCAGGAGTGGTGGGGGGCAGTACTGAGTTGGCATTCTGTCCTACCACAAAGTTGTAGGATGTCATTGAGCAAGTTACTTAGTGTTTCAGAGCCTGAGTTTTTTAATCAGTAAAATGGGAATGTTAATACTTATCCAACAGGATTGTTTTAAAGATTAAATGAGATAGAATTATTCAGATAATATATATGAAATATCTTCACTTGTAAAATTTTTATAGTGTATTACTACTTTGCAAATCAACTGATTCCATTTTTAGACAGCTATAGTTGTTGAAAAGTTGTTTAGTACATTATGTTCACATCTGTCTTAGAAATATATAAATTTCACTCTTCCTATGGCAGACATTCAGATGTCTCCCCCTTTACATATACACACATCATAAATACCTAGGTTTTTTTGAATAGTAATTAAATGGAGGCTTAGGGATTTGTCCCATATGAAGTACAATGAATAGAATGAATATTGTAGGAAACAGGGTTTAAATAAGGATTCAGTAATATGAAGCAAATAGTTTAATTTTTCTCTGTAAATCATTACTACAGTGTAATAATTGTACCTAGTACAGTGATGAGTGATAATTTTAAGAATAGGGGTTAAGTGTAGGTTATTTATAGGTGTTCTTAGACTCTGAGACAGAATCCAAAAAGATTTATTAACAGAGGTAGGTATGATGCTTCAGAATCTTCTTCATATTTTGCCTTTTTAGTGCTTATTTAGAGTTTTAACTGTGACGTGAAGAGATCTGACAAGAATTGTGTGGCCTTGCTCAGTAGTGCCAGGAACTGATCTCTACGCCCTTGGGATACAGGCCAGGGCACAGTTTGTGCAGGCCTTTGCTTTCTGGGGCATTCCGTGTGGGCAGCAAACAAAGAACAAGGTAATTTCCCATTTTACATACTATAAAAAGAACAAAGCAGACTCGTGTGATGGAGAATTGTAGTGGGGATAGAATACTTTAAATTGAGTGGTCAGGAAGAGTGACATCTTAGCTGAGGTCTGAATGATGAGAAAAAGCCAATGGTGCTAAAGTTCTGAGGGCGGAATGTTTTTAGGCAAGAGATACGGCAGATCCAGAGGCCGCAAAGTGGGATCAGATGTAAGAGTAGGGAAGAAGCATGGTAGAATATAAGGTCATCGAGGTAGGCAAGGACTGTATGTCCATAGCCTTGTAACCATTCTTAGTGAGTTTAAGATTTTATTTTCAAAGCAATGGGAAACAATGGAAGTGTATTTGGCAGGGCCTGGTTTGTGGAAAATGGGTTATAATAAGGGATAAGAGAGGAATCAGGAAGACTTTCACGCTAGCTCCTGGGAGAGAGCTGGGTGGTTTGCATTAAGATGGATGCAGTGGAGGTTATCAAAAGTGGTCAGACCCAGTGTATTTTGGAGAAATAACTCACAAGACTTCCTGGGTGGGTTAAGGTATGAGGGAAAGGGAAAAATAAAGATTCGTCTGAGCAACTACTGAGTGATGATTCCATTAGGACGAGGAAGCCTAGAGGAGAGAGATACTATGCTACTAGCAGGTGTTTTGCTCTTCTTCTGGGGGCCTGTGTTAATTTAGTTTGTGTATAAAGCAATCAGGGAAGTTAGTACTGTTGTATTTGGTGGACTGATTAAAGAAATTGGTTCTTGACTAAAGAAAGTAAGGTAGCATTCTTACGTTATTGGGTCCAAAAGAAGCTTATTATATCTTTTTTCTTTGACATTTTGTTTTATTGTGAGTAAATGTTTGAGTATGGTGTTTGTAGGTATGTATTTCAGCTTCGAAATGTGAATCAAGGTTGCTAGTTGCCAGAGTAGGTAAGAAAGGGTCAGTTGACTAGTAAATTTATGCATATTTAAAATTTGTGGCCAGGTTTTTTTTTTTTTTTAATGGAAGAGAGCATTTCTTAACCCATTTATTGTAAAAGATAATTTATTTCTATTAAACTGAGGTAGTTTTTTCTGTTGTTGATGTGTTTTGACATTCCCTTCCAATTTTAGATACAGCTGTTGGACATGATATTCAGTGAAATAACACAACCTTGCTAATTTCAAGGCATTGCTTAATATTGTTGGAATTCTAGGTGGGTGGAAAATGGCATTCAGAAAATTAATGAAATAAGTGAAACATATCCTAGGACTTGAAAATCTTGAGATTTTTAAGATTCTACAGTATTGGCAATGGATTTTGGCCACTGTTTGGTAGTATAAATTAAGAAGCTAAGGTCTTAAAGAAATTTTAGAAAAAATTAGGTAACCATTAAATCATCCCAGTAATTTTACTATGTTCCCCCTCCAGACAGTTCACAAAACTGTGAACACATTAGTCTGTCACCAGCACAGTTGACTAATCTCTATGAACAGCTGTTATAACATGCGTTACTACAGTGGGATTTTGTTCAAATTTGGGCTTTTAAAAATAATTTTGAAACTTACATTGAAGCTTTAAGAATTTTCTATGCTTTTGATAGGCGTGTACTTTCTAAAAGTGTTCTCAAATTTATTTTTGGTGTGTGTGTAGAAATGCCAGTTCCGTAGAAAACCTATAACCAGATTTTAGATTGTATGTTTTGATTATTAATAGATTTTTTTCAAACCGTTTTCTTTTTGCTAGGTATTTCCTCACTTAAAAAGTCTATTGCAGCACCTCTCTTCTTTAGGCAAACTGTAAAGTTATGTTCCTTTTACTGGAATGTTGTGATGTAATAAATGAGTATAAAATATTTTACATTTCTTGTATGAAAGGAATTATCTTTTAAACTTAGTATGCAAACCCTACTTTTGGTTATGTAAGGAGACAAAAAAGATAATGGAATACAAGCACTTTAGAGTTGACCTTATTTTAATCTATCAGTTTCATGGTGTTCTCTGTAAGTAAATTAATTAATAAAACCAAAAAGTAATGTTATATATTTTTACTCATACATCCCATGTCTCCTTTCTTCATGACTGTGTTTTGACATAATAGAATAAAATGACTTATGGATCTGGTAGGACAATGGCTACTGATCAAAGGGTATTGTGATAGTGTAAAAACTTGTTTTTTAGAATAACTTTATATACCAGAGGATATTGGTTAATTCCATTGTGTAAGATGTCTCTGAATGTTAAGGCTTTGGCATAGGTGTTTTTTATGGCAGGTAGACCGTATTGAGGAGCTTGTGTTTTATTCTCCAAGTGCCAGCATGATCTGGGCCCTCCCTCCCTCTCCAGACTCCATTGCCTCAAGCCATTTCCTCCTTATTCATTTCACTGCAGCTGCTTTGGCCTTTCTTTTCAGTTCTGAGAAGACAGCTTCTGGCTCCAACCTGTGCCTGGAACATTCTTACTGCCCCATCCTCAGTCTGTCTAATATTATACTCATCCTTCAGGTCTCAGCGCTCCTTAGAGAGGCTGCTCTTTACTACCCAATCTAAAATAGGTCCCTACTCTTCTTTCTCAACATACTCCACTTTTCTGTAATTTGTAACAAATTCCGTAATTTATAGTTTATATGTGTTTAATAACCATCCTCCCAACTCAGGCTGAAAAAGCTTCCTGAGAATAGGGACTATGTTTTATTTACAACTGTTTACTTAGCATTTCATGGTGGAGTTAGGCTAGATCTAGGATTTTTTAATTTGAAATCTATGTTCTTTTCATTCCACAATAACTCTCTTGTTGCCTTTCTACTTCAGCTGCTTATTGTAGTCACTGGAATGTAGGTTAACGTACGATCCTTTATCTGTAATTCCAAATTTACAAACCTGTAGAAAAATAGATTTTGTCAAATTAAAAAAAAAAACAAACATGAAAACACATGAGGTAATTTATATGCTTTATCCCACTTAGGATGAATAAACTTACTTTATTTTTGCAGCACAATAAGTTTTCTTGTGGGGTGCCTGCCCCAGACTCCTGGAGGTGTTGCATAATATGAGTGTGAAATCTGTGCACTGTTACCTTTCCAAAATCTGAAAACTTCTGAAATAGGAGGATGTTGGATTGAGGGGTTGTATTAGCCTGA
Source organism: Equus caballus (assembly GCF_041296265.1). Classification (NCBI taxonomy): domain Eukaryota; kingdom Metazoa; phylum Chordata; class Mammalia; order Perissodactyla; family Equidae; genus Equus; species Equus caballus. The sequence continues at coordinate 89,137,891 of NC_091699.1, forward strand.
CTTCGCCTCTTACTACCCCTGTGACTTTAGGCGAATCACTTAAACTGTGCTGATAAGACTGAACCAGTTTTACAACTCACGGTGTAAGTTCTAGAGCCTCCAACTCTAGAATTCTTAGATTTCACATCCTCTTTATTGATCACATAAACTATCAATAGATAGGTAATAGCTTACTTAAGCATTTAGAATTTGCTTTGTAGTGCTTACCTATTATAAATGAAAAGCAAATTACAGTGCTGTGTTTATCTGTATTCATGTGACCAAGTTTTAAATTTTTTGTATTTTTAGTGCTGTGGATGCCCTATACATTTTTCACAGCATTGAGCCTTTTTAAAGTTTGGTAACTAATTTATATACTCTGTTGTAAAATAGAAACTACTAGAGGACAGTTAAGATGTATTTCTAACTTAGTGGTTCTTTTGCTATATTTGGAAGGTGTTCATTATTTGTAGCACCTCTCTTGATGAATATCTGGATGTTTTATTTAGTAGGTTTAAATACGAAATATAAAAATGTTTTGGTAAGGAATCTACAAAGTACCTTTCATAATTTTTTTCCTTTGATCCTTGGATTGCCCTGATGATTATGGTGGTACAAATATTATTCTAGTTTTATGGAGGAAGAGACTAAAGCCCCAAGAAGTTTTGACTCTGCCGTGGTCACACTGCTAGTGAGATGCAGAGGTGAAGGTGGACCTTAAAAGCTAGCCTTGTGATTTCAAGTCCATTATTATACTTATATACTGTATTTCCCTTTAAATATAGAAATTTTATAAAATATTATCACCATAAAGAATATAAAATATCTAAATTTTCTAATCTTTTGTATAGTATTGATTAGATACATTTTATGTCACCTTCATTTTATTTTCTCTTAAAATGGAAGAAGACCTTTGTGGTTTCGTTTACTTGTTTCTGAAACCTTGGTTGTAAGCTGCTGTCAATGCATATAATAGATAATATTGTTATTAGTATTATTTGAATTTTATGATATTCAAGAAGTAGCTTGCAGTTTTCTGTTACCAAGAAGAAAAGATACCTAGACATGGTGATTTATCTTAGATTTCATATTCAAAGTACTTTTTACTTTGTAAATGAACAATGAAGGCATTTAATGTTTCCCTAAATCTTAGGAGTTAACCATGTTTGGCTTAATGCTTAAATTTCCATTTTTAATTTTTACATTGGCAGTAATAGTAGATATTGTCTTTGGCTGTTCACCAACTTAATTTTTTGAATATAGTAATAGAAAAGTAAATATATAGTTTTATAACTGTTTTGTGTCTTTGTACAATCTTTAACATTATTTTTAAAGACTGCGTATTACACTTTATGACATACATTTGAGCGTGATGAGACGCCCTGAGCAATTAATTGGAGTGCCTCCAATCCAATTAGAATATAAACCATTCCAAGTTTAAAGACTCCTTCCTTCAAATGAAAAGTATTTGTACATATTTTTTCAGCTGTAAATAATTCATTAAAATGCACACGTTTTAGTTGATTAAACTCTGTGCCCTGTTGTTCTAGGCACTTTGAAAAGTGATTTTAAGATTTGGTTTAAAATAAAAAAATGTGAACCTCAGCAGTAAACTTCTCATGCTAGCCACTGTGGTTTATGCACTGTGGGAGTCTGGTAATCAGGAAGTAAGTTGTGTTTCTCATGGCTCCATGTATTTACCGAATCCAAGCCCTAACATCTTAAAATTTTGTCTCTCATACTCTGCTTGACTGTGGTAATTTACTTCTAAGCCAGAATTGTTTTAAATACAAATTTTAAATATTTTGGCTTCCTTTGAGCATTTTCTTTGTGCTACAGTGTGTTCAATAGAATTCTGTTTTCATTAATGAAATCTGACTATTTCGATTATACAATGAAAAATTCTTGTCATATGAGCAAGTGGTGTGAATTAGTTTATTAAAGTTCTTCCAAAAGATTAGGTAGCAAACTATATGAAAGAATTGTAGTGCTCTTCTTAAAATGAGGCGTAGCAAGATTTCAGTTAACATTGTCAGCAATCACTGTATGAATGTAAAGTTGCTCAATGTGACATTTGTTCATATATTTTATCCTCTTCTATGAGGGACTTGGGTAATGAAGTGTATATTTGACTGTCGTTTGCCAGTTGGAAAGGCTCCAAAAACAAGGAGGCATTTGTACATGTGCAGATGTTGGCAGGGTTCCCTTTTCTCCTGTTGTCAAAGACCATTTTACTTTCACAAAGATATGTTTGTGTCTGTTCTACAATATGGCATGTGAATAATACACCAATAGCGTATGGCGGAGTTTTTTCTTTTACTTTTTGCGTGACAGAACTATATAAACTCACATATTTACTTGTCTTTAGTGTTTCATTTTTATGTCAGAGACTTTATACCTGAAGACTTTTGGGAAACAAATCTTTTGTAATCATTTCATCTAGCTAAATTTTGAAGATCAAGGAGATATTTTAAGTTGGGAGGAAAAGTGGAAAATAACATGTGGTTGGCAAACAGCTTTTGCACTTCACATTGGACATGGGCAATCTGTCACTTTTCCCAATGCCCAAAAGAAGTAAAAAATTCTTGGGTATAAGATAAAAAATGTACTTTCCACTAATTGCTAAAGAATCAGTGTATATTGTCTCTGAACTAAAATTGAATTAATTTAGTTACTGTATTTGAAGATTCATGCTATCGTATCTAAATTTCAAATTTACATAATTAGTGTTTTGTCTCAAAACTCAGATGTTAAAATTTAAAAGAAAAAAGGTATATATACAAAGAACAAGTACAGTTATTGTACATTGATAGAGTTGAATGGGGACACAAATGAAAATAGGTAATTATGGATGAAATTTTAAAGTTGATAAAAATTTTAGTCTAAGCATATTACTGAGTTTTGTCAATTTTATGAAAGCTCAGGGGAAAGTTAGTGTCACTTAGGGGGCCGGCCCCATGGCTGAATGGTTAAGTTCCCATGCTCTGCTTTGGCGGCCAAGGGTTTGCTGGTTCGGATCCTGGGCGTGGACATGGCGCCACTCATCAGGCCGTGTTGAGGCAGTGTCCCACATGCCACAACTAGGAGGACTCACAACTAAAATATACAACAACTATGTACAGGAGTTATTTGGGGAGAAAAAGCAATTAAAAAAAAAAAAGATTGGCAACAGTTGTTAGCTCAGGTGCCAAGCTTTAAAAAAAGAAAATTAGTTTTACTTATTTTCTTGAGGGATCCAAGAAGAAGAACCTTCTCCAGCTCATTTAATATATGTAGATTGTTCAATTTTCAGAATAGAGGTAGGCTACATTTATATTCTATAGTGTTTTACTATGTTTCCTCTGCAGTGTTTGTGTAAACATCTTCTTCTCATAATTTCCTTTTTTCCAATTTAAGGAAAGGTGCTAGGCTGAAGGACTGGCTCTTAAAACACACTTCTGATTACGTGATCTTCCAAGAAGTTGTTTAAAATATTACTTCCCATCCTTTTGCACCCGAATGCTCATTTTGTAGATGGGCATTTTAGCACTGGAAAGTGCCTTAGATAAAGCCTATCATTTTAGTTAAGTTGAAAATGATTTGTTCATGGTCATGGAAGACTTTTGTTTTAGGATATTAATCCTCCCAGTAGTTATAAAATCTATTAGAAAACCTTGCTGAGATTAGGAGAAGAAATAATTTTGAAATTGGGCTAAGGGTGAACAGAAAATCTGGTGGCAGTGGAAAGGAAACAAGACTAACTTGGGACCAAAGGCACTTGGAGTGGAGGTTGCGTTGATAGGAATCAGTGCTCTTTATGAACCTTTGGGTGTAGGTTAAAAGACATCCTTCTCTGAATTCCACCGCTGTCTGCTTCCAGACTCGGTAAGGCCTCTATTTAGTGCTTCCTTGGGACCTGCACCAGTTTTTAGTAACTAAGACTTAATATGCTCATAATTATTTGTTCGTGTCCATCTTCTAAAATTTTTATTTTAGAGACTGTTTAGTTCACTCTTATTGCCAGCAGAGCACAAGGCCTGGTGCTGGGATATGCTTCCTGGCTAATAGGCCTGTAGTGCTGTCCATTCAAAAGAAAGGATTGATTGATTGTACTTACACAGTAAAAGGAATACTTTTATTCCTTTCAATAAGGATAAAGGAAAGCATAAGTACTTTTAGATTTGGTAATAAAGAAGGTGTCTTGTGTTTTCTTGATCAGTTGAATTCTGAGATTTTGATAGACAAGACTTATCATTCTATTTTAGCTGTATAATGTAAAGTTGTCTATTAAAAATTTTTTTTCAGGACCCTGGTAATGGTATGAATTAGAAAAGAGATCAAATTTATCTCTATTGAATTACTCACTATAACAGGAAAGCCCAAGCTCTTGCCTAGCAGCGTTCTCTACTGAGAGGATCTGGGGCTGGACCTAGGCTGTCTTCATCAGTCTCTTTTATAATATTAAGATAATTCTTTTGTAGAGTTTTCCATCTGATGAAGGTTGGCCTTTTGCAAAATATCTTGGAGCTTGTGGAAGAATGGTGGCCGTAAATTATGTTGGAGAAGAACTGTGGAGTTACTTTAATGCACCATGGGAGAAACGAGTCGACCTCGCTTGGCAATTAATGGAAATAGCAGAGCAGCTTACAAACAATGACTTTGAATTTGCACTCTACCTCCTGGACGTCAGCTTTGACAATTTTGCAGTTGGTCCTAGAGATGGGAAGGTAATCATTGTGGATGCTGAAAATGTTTTGGTTGCTGACAAAAGGTTAATTAGACAAAGTAAGTATATAACTTTTAGATTTGTTTTTTGAACACATTTTTTCTATGTCAAAATAATGTTTCCATTTATATGAAGCAAACCTTTAATTTCCTCCTTTGGTGGCAACCTTGTGTCTTTCTTCCTTTTATTTGGTGAGTATCAGTCAACACTGATTTATTATACGTGTACTTGTACTCTTAGTCACAGTTTCTCCATATTTAGTAAAATATCCTCTGGGTTCAAATGGACACGTATACTCTGTGTGTGTGTACACATCTTTTTCATATGACCTGCTGTATTCTGTGGTTTAGGAGCCTATTGCAGAATCAAGGTTTTATATTGTTACAGGCTACCAGAGAGACTGTACTGCTCTCACGGAGGCCTTATCTTTCTCTAGGATCTCTTAGAGTGATGTTCTGTATTCCGTTGTTCTGTGGGGTCCTTACAGTGATTTTTTTCTCTTTTAACCATTTAGATGATTCCTAGCATTCCAGATCACTGACTTTGGTTTGACATTATTACCTCTCACCCACAACTTTCCTCTCCATTTATTTGTGAGCTTTTCCCAGGATAGGTGGACAGAGTGTCTGAAGTGTTTTGAAAATTAAATGCCATAGAATTTTAAAGTGTCAGGGACCAAGCCTCCTGTTCTGTAACTAATCTACTTAGTAAAAGACGCCAAAGGGTTGTTGCTTGATGGTGTGAGGGTCTTGTATTTTTAATCCCCTCCCTGCCCATCATATGAGGATCTTTCGATGTACAAAGACCAAAAATTTGTGGCACCTGGGGAATGCAGTAAATGCTACAGCAATACATTAGAGTGAGAAGTACTTTTTGCATGATCTTAGCTTGATCTTATTAAATACTTCACTTTTCCCAATGCCTTGTTCTGATTCCATGCACACCAAACTACTTTGTGATAGTTTCTTGACTTGCCGTGTAGACCCTCCCACAAGGAGTGGACGCCCTGCTGGGGTGCTTCCTTCCCCTCTTGCTTCTTCCCCCATTCATGAAGGTGGCAGCAGCTTACACCATGCTTTTCTTTTTTAAGATGTGCAGTTCAATAGTTTTTAGTAAATTCACAGAGTTGTACAACTTGCCTAAACTTTAAAAATTTCATTCTAGTGTTTGTAAAAATAATTTTTTGTAATTTTTTTAATGAGCACATTGCTGGAATACGTTACAGTTTTATACCAACTAATTCCTGGCCTTGGGTCAATACAGCCATCCAGCATCTGTATTCCTGTGTCTCATACAGTGAGCATTGCTCCAGTGCCGCCTTAGCTCTGGCATTCTTGTCAAATGCCTCACATGGTGGTGCTATCTAAATGGCCACTTTGCGAAAGGCCGTATCTGCTTATTCACCCTCTTTTCTGAACTCTTTCTAGTAAATGACTTTTTTTTTCCTTCACAGGGAAATTTCGGTTTTGCTGTGGCGACTCCCTCAGTGTCCTTCCCTTTGTCATCTAAACTAGTAAAAAAAAAAATACGCATTCATCCCTCTTTTTCAGACAGAGAAGATCCATCTTTGAGAACTTGTTGCATGAGTTATCTTCTTCAACTTCCCACCCCCTCCTTAAAATATTCTCTTAACCTCCCCATAAACCGTACGTATAAGACTCTTCCCTGTTTTCCCTTTCATTTCAACTGGATTTTTTAAAAGTTGCTTACTCTACCTATGTCTTCTTCCTCGGCCTCCCTCAGCCGAGTAAAGCTTGATTTAGAAGTCTACATGGCCATTAGCAACCCCCTAATTGGCAGATTAGTGAAGTGACTGATTAGTAACAACTTCCTCAAATTCCTCCCTCCTTTTGTTTTAAAAAAGGAACTATGTAAATGGAAGGAAACCAATCTGATCTTATCACTCCCTTGCTTAGTGCTTTTAATGACTTCCCATTGTTCTTTCAGTGAAGTACAGACTCCTTGCCATGATTAGCTGACTGGTTCCTCTTAGGCCTCATTTTTAATATGCCTCTGTCCAGTGCCCTTGATGCTTCAACTTCAATGGCCTTTTGGTTTCTTGAAAGAACCTTTCCACTCCTGAGCTTTCCTATATACAGTTTCCTCTGCCTAAAGTGCCTGTCTCTCCTTCCTCCATACACAGCTAGCTTCTTGTCCTTCAAGCCTTAGTGTACATCTTAACACTAGGAGAGATCTGACCTTTATATCTGACAGTAGAGAGGGTTACTTCTTTCGTAAACCTTCCTACGGTTAGAAACCTTTCTACTGCTGGTTCCTTTATAGTGGTTCCTATAATTTATGCTAGATAATGTTTGTTTATTTACTTAATGTCTGTTTCACATACTTGATTGTAAGCTAGTGAGGGCAGGAACCGTGTTTTATCTGTTTTGTTTGCCACTATGTACCCTTCCTGCCATAGAGCAGGCATTCAAATAATCATTTGCCGAATGAGTTTTTCACTGACCTTTCCTCTGCCAACCCATTAAGTTTCAAAGTTCTACCCTCAGTCTTCTTTTTTCAACATGCTTGCCAGTATAGTTCAGCTGTTCTTCTTGGCTCCATCAGGCACATGTATGTTGATGTGTTCTAAATATTGTACTGTACCTCTGACTTCAAAGTCGTCTCAACTGTATTTCTAGTTGCATATATGACATGACCACTTGAATTCCTCATCGCTACTTTATATTTACTCTAATTTATATATAAAATATTAACAGTATTATGTTAATAATGTCTACCTTGTCATCCAATTAGGGCCTTAAATTTTATTTATACACTTACCTGTTAATTTTTGTCTCAAATATTTCCACAATCTGACTTTTTTTCCTGGACCTTCTTTTAGTTGCTGTCATCGTCTTAGTCCCTCCAGTCTTCAGCCCAGAGTTACCTTTCTATAAAACAAATCATGGTCATGACCTCACAGGCACAACCTATTTCTCTAGCCTCATCTGTACCTCATCCCTAGACACCTGTCTCACACTCTGGCCACAGTGAACTTATTGTTTCCTGAACCAGCTGGACTAATCCCTGAAGTCCATGCCTTTGTACTTACTGTACCCTGGGTCTAGAATGCTGTTTTCTCTACTTTCTTTTCAGACTTGCTGATCTTTCTTTTGGTGAGGAAGATTGGCCCTGAGCTAACATCTGTTGCCAATCTTCCTCTTTTTGCTTGAGGAAGATTGTTGTTGAGCTAACATCTGTGGCAGTCTTCGTCTATTTTATATGTGGGATGCTGCCACAGCATGGCTTCATGAGTGGTGGTGCATAGTTCCGTACCCGGGATCTGAAACCGCGAACCCTGGGCTGCCGAAGCACAGTGTGGGAACTTAACCACTACAACACCAGGCTGGCTCCAACACTTGCTGATCTTTTAAGACCTAAATCAGAACCTGTAGTTCTCCTCTCTGAAGTCTTCTACAGCCCCAGGCAGAAGTACTGCTTCCTCTGTGCTCTGCAGCATAGTGTCATGCCTCCCTATGGCACTTTCTCTGTGTGATGGAAAGTTTCCCTCTAGACTGAACACTTAAGTAGTGGGGACCTTCTTATCCTTCTGCCTGGCATTGGTGGACTCCCAATAAATGCTTGTGTATAAATATATTTAAATGTTTATAATACAATTTTAAGAACAAATACCACTATGTTAATTAGTGAAATGTTCTCTTTGGGGAAGCATTGAAAACTGTTTTAAAATGTATTTTTCTCTTTCTGCTTTTTCTCCTTTCACAGATAAACCTGAAAATTGGGATGTATGGTATGAAAGCAAATTTGATGACTGTGATAAGGAAGCTTGCTTATCATTTTCAAAAGAAATTCTTTGTGCTCGTGCCACTGTGGACCACAATTATTATGCTGTTTGTCAGAACCTCTTATCCAGACATGCCACCTGGCGTGGCACTTCTGGAGGACTCCTCCATGATCCACCAAGTGAAATTGCCAAAGATGGCCGACTAGAGGCCTTGCTGGATGAGTGTGCCAACCCAAAGAAGCGCTATGGCAGATTCCAGGCTGCAAAAGAACTGCGGGAATATCTAGCACAATTGAGTAACAATGTGAGGTAGTCTATGGTGGACATTTCTCTTAGTTTAAATATCGCTGGCTGAAACTAAACCACCAAAAACCATCTGGGAAAACGAAATTTGGAATTAATACATTCAGAGGATGATAAACTTGCACTGATAGATCTTTTGTTAACATCCATCAAAATAAGACATTACTTCAAAAATCACATGATGCTTCTGCAAATAAGTTTATTCTTACACTTTGGAGACTTGAGCATCATTGACTGCTTTGCCCCAGAATGCCTGAGTGAATTAATGAATATTGTTAAGCTATTGGAAATGAGTCTGATAGTTACATTGGCTTGTGTATCAAAGGGTACTTGGTACTTGACTTAGTTTGCATTACTATCATGATTTTGTGAATCTCTTGCATTTGCTTTGAATGTCAAGTTAGATGGGCCTGTTTTATAGGCCACTTTTCCTTCTGATGTGTAGGGGGTTTTTTTTCCATTTTTATGTTTTTTTATTTTACACAATCAGGTTACTGTAGGTGTTCATTTAAATTTGGACTAGTTTTCATTCAGTGCTATGTGCGGTACACTTTTACTGTTAGGGCAGGATTCCCAGGTTTACTGTGTTTTTTCTGAAAGCTGAGTATTTTATTATGTAAATACCTTTCTCCCCACTTTCTGTGGTTTCACCATTGCATGAGATCATTTAAGATTATTTAACAGTTACATCCCTCAATGCCAATAATTATAAGTGTACACTAAACATAAACTTGGCATATGATTCAAAATGTCATTTTGTCCTTTAAATGGCTTTAAGAAGAGTATAATAGCAATCTACATTTTGATGTTAATTTTGATTGAGGAAAAAAACACCAGTATTTTTTAAATGCTAACTAGTTCAAGATGATAATGCATATGCCAAAGAAATATTAGACCTAGTCCCATGGTTAGAATTTAAAATTGGCCACCTACTTATTCTTACTATCCCACTTCCAATACTTTTAACTCTTTCATTATTAAAGTCACATCTCCCTGGTTCTTCTTCGGTGTTGAAAAATTAAGCTACTGCTTCCAAGCATATGTACCTTAAAAATATTCATTGGTACTTTTGCAAAAATTAACATGGTAGTCATCATTTGAGTTTAATCAGGCATCATAACTTTTTATTTATTGATAGACTAGTAATTTTTACTATAAAACAGACAGTTTAGCCAGTCTGCCCAACTTGGTCTTCATTACCCAATTGTTAAACATCAGATTTGAGTATGTGGATAAAAATTAACAAATGTGTGAAATTTGTGGGCTATCTTTAAAAGTTACAGTATATAAATTAACTATCACTAATGTAAGTGATATTTTTCTGTTTGAAATTATTACTTCTGTTTACGGCAAAGTTTGGTGTAGTGTGCAGTATTTAGTCCTAGACTGACTTTATTCTAAATCAGAAAATGATTAAAATATGCACAACCAAAGCCAATTTTTTCTTTTCTTTTTCATTCATTCAACAGCTATTTATTGAGCATCAGCTCTGTACCAGGCACATTACTAGCTGCTACACACTGTCTGAATATGACATATGGTTAAGTAACTTTACAATGGTTATCAAATACTTTAATGTAGGTATTTCTTAAGTTGGAATGGCACTCATTAAGTTAGGATGATGCTTTCATGTTATTTTACTATCGTGATGGAAATTCTACTCGTACCGTATGTAACTGGGTTGCTACAAAAAGGGCAGGGTGAAATCTGAGGTTAATCCCAGTTTAAAAACTGGAAGGAGAAGGGTAAGATCTCTCCATTATAAAATAGATCACATTATGTTATTTTTATGCATCAGTACATTACATATATCAGCTAGCCCTCAAAGAAACATTTAGTGCTGGAGATTTTACAAAGCTGACTTTTTACAACTTTGGAAAACTTTTGAGGGGAGTAGGTAAAATTACATGTCAACATTCGCCTCTTACTCAAAACTTCAAATAAAATACACATTTTCAAAATGGAGCACCTTTTATATTTGATAAGTATTCATTACAAACTTTAGAATGCCAGTCCCAGAGGGGCTGTCTTTCTGTGGGTTAGCAAACGTTTATCTTATTTTTGGAGGAGTGATTGTGGTTGCAGAGCAGGAAGTGACAAAACGCTGCCAGCAGTGATTGCTACTTGAGGGAGTTTTTTATGACTACCGTTTGTCCCATGAGGTTATGTAGAATTTCTTTTATCTTTGGGAAAGATTGAGGAGAAGATAGTAAAAGAATTAGGAATTTAAAATTACAGGGAAAAATATGTATGTGAAAAGCAATAAATATTTTGTTCATTTTGCTATCAAGATGTTCACTATCAGATATTTATTATACAGCAGCAATTTATATTTTTAATCATTGCCCATTAATAGACGCAGTGAAATATTTTTGAATCAGACATTTGGGGTTTGTATGTGCATTAAAATTGTCTTTTGTACTGTAAGTTACTGTTTAATTTGAATATTTTATCAGAACTGTCTTCCTGTGCCTTTATAATATAAAGTTGTTTCTACAACTTTTAATGATCTTAATAAAGAATACTTTAAGAATCACACTTTTCAGACTATCTCTTAACTTGAAATATCCAAATTTTTCTTGAGTGGAAAGTGAGGTTGTATAAGTAAGTTATTTTTTCCCCCTTGCTTGTATTTTCATAAAATTTTCAGAAACTATCTGATTGGGTATGAGCTTAACATCTCTGCCAGTCTTCCTCCACTTTGCATGTGGGTTGGTGCACAGCATGGCTGATGAGTGGTGTAGGTTTGCTTCGGGGATCCAAACTTGCAAACCCAGACCACTGAAGAGGAATGCAGCAAACTTAACCACTATGCTACAGGGCCAGCCCTACAAGAGAATAATACAGTGAACAGATTATGGTTATAGGAACTTGAAAAGTTAGCAACATGTGGCCAAACTTGTTTCATCTATACCCCAACCTACTTGCCCGCAGCATATTTTGAGCAAATCTGAGAGAGATCAATTTGATTTACATGTACACTTTAGGCATTTTCTCCTCCAACAAAACCACAATACTGTTTCACATCTAAAAAATTAACAGTAATATCTCAATATCACCAAAGCAGGAAAGCTCTCAAATACCATTGGTGTTTTCTCAAAAGCTCAGGATCCAACTGCAGGAGTTCTAAACCATTGGCTATATACATCATGATCAATAAAGATAATAAATGGATTGAAACGTTAAAAATGTAAATTATGCATTCAATATAAGACAGCAACCCAGAACAAACCAACTCAGTCACATCTAGAAGGATATTGAGGGATTATTCTGAAAACTGGTAACTTAGGAGAGAAAGAAGCATTTATCCTGCCTTGCCTCAGAGTATTCAAATAATTGAGGAGAAGAATTTGTAGAATATATAGAATTATTCCAGTTAATAAATGCAAACGGAATATTGTTAAACTATCCCCGTTTTGCAATTCCTGATGAATTGTCAAGAGCTGGACAATGATCATCAGTGTCTGCTGAAGCTATTGGAAAGCTGATGAGGAACTTTGTATGGATGGATCAGGACGGCAACACCTGAACTCATTGGTTGCTCTTAATGGCGTGCCTTCTAATAGGACTCAATGAAGAGTACCGAGCACCACCTATGAAGTGTCATGCCAGAAAAAAAGCCTGAATCTGATCAAGCCCCTAGATCTATCCATTAATGGGAAATACACGGCACAAAGGAACATGTTAAAGGATGCCGTGGGGATGCAATCAACGAAATCCAGAACATGGGGAATTCTATGGGATAAATGACTTGGTATTGTTTAACAAATTCTAAGGAAAAGGATGGGGACCCTTTACATTAAAAGAGACATAAGTAACACATATAGTAAGTGGAGATGTCATCTTTGTATCCTGATTTGAACAAGTCAACTTTAAAACAAGGTGGAAACAAATTTGAACAACTGAACTATAAGGTTAATGTCTTGGGTAAACTCATCCACTTTAATTTTGCACTTGCTTTAATATGTGGAAAAATCCAAGTACCTAGTCTATACTAAGCTATAGTTTATTATTCTGAACTAAATTAGCTATATGTCTAAGTTTTAAATACAAACAGTTCTTTTGAAAAGTTACTTGCCCATCATCACAAAATAGTGGTCGACCTGGGCTCAACACTGATTTTCTGAGTGATTTCAACATTCTTTCTATTGTACTGTGTTGCAACTTTTAAGAACCAGAAGCATAGAGCTGAAGGCAAGATCATATAAAATACAATCGTGAAAAACATTCATATGCATTTTCTCAATTGTTATAAATTAGAGGAAGGGAAGATTTGTGAGGGCAAGGAGAGGTAGAGAAATCCCAAGTGAGATACAAGGTAGAAAAGAGGAAGTCAGGGTTAGGAGAGTAACATGAGGAGAAGAGGTAGAAAATGAGAAAAATAACATCTCATGAAAGAAAGGGTAAGCTATCTTTCTCTTGGACCTGAAAACTTCAGGCCTCTCATATATCCGTATAGGTTACTTAAGATTGCTCTTCCCAATTTGAGTGTACTAATATCTAATGTCTCTGGGGATCTACCTCAGCCTTTTGAATTTTTTTCCTTTCACCTTTCATCATCCAACAGATACTGTTGAAACTCTAGGCCATTCCTTGTACCCCAGGTTGTAAGAATATAGACTTGTAAGAAAGTCTACCTTCTAAGGTGACAGACTATTAAAAAATAAGCTCAATAGTTATTCAGTCAGACTTGGGATTTGTTGTTGATTTTAACTCTCCTTTCCTATGTACATCTCATGTTTGGGTAACTCAGAATAATGAAAGAGGTCACCTACAGGCTGTTAGATGAAGACAGGACTAGCAGAAGCAATGCTCTTTCATGAAAGTATTTCATTTTAATCCTGAAACAAATCCACTGGCCCTCCAAAGTCATTACGTGGTCTCGCTAACTTCCTGTTTTTTCTTTTTGTGTTTAAAGACATTCATTATTGGTTTTAGTTTCTTATAAAGTATCTTCAGCCATTTTTTTTTTAGCTACCCAAATTACTTAATTATATTTGCAGTATCCTAAGGGCTTCTCACGTAGGTCATCTTTCCATTTTTTGAATAATTGCTTAGTAATATTGGGTTGGTGGGGAGGGAGTGGTAAGGAAAACACTCTCAACCCAAATTGTTTATTTTCTGAGACTTGCTTTAAAAGGTGTATTTCCAGTTGTCTCATCAACAATTCTAAAAGTCAACTTTTTAGAGTGTTGTTTTAATCAATGCATATATTTTTAAATACCATGTGTTGACTTTCTTTGATTTACCCATTGTTACTGGAACACTATGATATTTTTCTGGTCCTTTTATGTAATGATTTTCAGACATAACTTATTTTAAAATGTTTGGGGAAGTAGAATTGGGAGAAGTTAGAGGCAGATTTTGGTCTCATGAAACCAGTGATACTGGTGCCCCCCCAGTGAGATGCAAAGAAGTTTCAAGAAGAGTTCTTTCCTCTCTTCCTCTAGCACTAATATTCTTTTTACAAAGTCATTTGCTAGTGTTAAAGCCATAAATAGAAATCTCAAACCTAACACTCACTTGTCCCCATGGAAAAAAATGTTTCTCTGATGTCGTTTGAGAAAAAGCAATTAAAAAGGAAAGATAGACATCTTTGAACAGTTAAAAATGTATATTTAGATGTTTCTGAGAGGGAGAGTTTGAGTCTCTTCTTTGGTACTTGCCAATTGTTCCCCTAGACAAATTATTTGACATCTAAGAGATAGTGTTCACATTAGAGAAACAGAATTTCCTCTTTCACTGTATCAGAAGTTTGCTGGACAGATGAGGTAATGTACGGGAAAGCACTTCCTAAGTGTGAAGTACTACACAAGTATATTTTAATAACAAACGTTGATGATTTGCCCAGAGAGAAGAAGAGACTTCATTCAAGGATTAAACAATTGGCTCTTGCTAGCTGGAGGTGCACAGCTACCAATGACTTTCACCTCTTTGAAACTTAAGGCTGTAAACTAGTTTTAGCAGGGGGAGAGGCCCCAGATATTTTTAGAAAACTTCCTGTGGTTTAGATGAAATTGCCAAAGATGTGATTCAGCATGAGAACTTGAAGGTTCCAGTTTCTTGTGCTTCATAGGATAATAATTTATAATCAGCAGGGGAAAAAAATTGCAGACTTTTTGGGGAAAAGAGCAATCACAATGGGGGCTAACATGGCAAAATGTGCAAGCTCATTGATAATCAAATGATAAACCACTTCATCTCTATCCTCCTCACTGGAAGGAAACAGTACCAGCAAAAATGATGGAGAGTCAGATGAAGAGTTTTCCTTCTTGGCAGAACATGGATTTTAGGCAAGGGTTCAGTAGAAGGATGGGGCTAGGCGGCAAAGAGAAATCCCTGGGTGGGTCCAGATGTTTCCTTTGCCCTTTTTGATGCCTATACTAAATGAAACTTTCCAAAAGGAATGAATGAATGTCCATTAAAAGCACCCCTCTCCCCAAGCCCAGCTCTTTGCTCCTTCAAATAAGTTGTTAGCTCTGATCAAATTAGCTCTGACTCCTGGCAACAGTATGAATGTATGAATGAGTCACGTCCACAATGTCCTGTCCTCAGCAACCCTACTTCAAATAAGTAACTGCTGTTAATGCTGTTTGTGTTGGATTACACACATTAAATACATGCAGATTTTTTATGTAACGGAGGTCACACTAACTACATAATAGGGATCACACTGGTCTTCACTGGAGTTTTTTTATGATAGGCCTCAGAGCCTAGTCATCTAAATAGATCTACTTCATTCTTCTAAATGAGGGGTTGGCAAACATTTTCTTTAAAGACTAGATAGTAAATATTTTAGACTTTGCAGGCCATGTGGTCTTTGTTGCAGTTACTAAAATCTGACATTGTATGGGACAAAAGCAGCCATAGACAATACATAAACTCTTGAGCATAGTTGTGTTCCAGTAAAGCTTTATTTGCAAAAACAGGCCAGGTTTGTCCCATGGGTCACAGTTTGCTGACCCCTATTCTAAATTATTGTGTAGTATTTCTGCATAAAAATAACCAACTTTAACTATTTCTCTAGTTAATCATGTCCAGTTCTTCACTATAGAACACTGCTGTTATGAAGATCTTTATACAAATAACCCTGTATGTGTAGGAGTACTTCTGTAGGAAGTGAATCTGCCAGGTCAAAGGTGTGCATATTTAAATATGTAAATATAGCTTCCAGATTCTCCAAAGACCTTTACCAACTTATACTCTCTAAAACAGTGTATGAGAATGGGCTTCTTATCGCCTGCCAACACTGACTTTTATTTATTTCTTTATATTTTTACCAATATTATGTAAAAACACTATTTCCTTTATTTTTATTTGCAGCTGCTTAATAGTTGATGAGGCTTGAGAGAACTAATAACACCCCCTTACCTTCCTGCCTGATTTAGAATAAATTAAGAGGCAATGCAGGAATCAACAAGATGGAGAATATCACCTGTTATTGATATAGCTGTCGGACAGCATGGCCTATATCCATGGTAACAATAGTTTTCCAAATATCCTAGAATTAATCTTTCCCACTTTTATTGGAGGCAGAGTTGAAAAACAACAGACTTTCTGCCATTGGCAATGTCTCCCTAGAAAGCAGGCATGGAGAAGCAGAGAATTTGTGATTCATAAGACACTCATATCCCAAAAGGGAACAGAAAGAGAAAGTAGCTGAACTGCATACATCCAGTTCACTTTCCCAAACTCGCCAGTTAGATTAGTCACTGCAGAGGAGAATACAGATGAGCAGGGCCACTCTTAGACAGTCCTTTCCCCGGAACATGAGTAGGATGTCACTGTCTTCTCCCAACACCCTAGCTCCAGCCTTAGTGAGGCTGACCATCTTTTGATGGCCATTTAAGGTTTTTTGTGACCTCCTGATTCTTATCCTTTGCTCATGTTTAAAAGCTGATTTGTTCATATTTTTCTATTGGCTTATAGGAGTGCTTCATCTCTTTAAAGATATTAATTTTTGGTTTATTTGTTGCAACTACTGTATTTATTAAATCTAAGATGCTATTGCTTGTAAGATACCATTATTTTACATACTAAGGGAAGGGAGTTTAAAAAACACTGTTAATTAAGCTATGTTACAATGAGTCTTATCACTTAGAATTTTCATATATATATATATATTGAAGGAGCTTGCATAAACTCTTGTGTGTGTATACTTAAAAGGGAAAACATAAGCAAAATAGATGGCTAAGGTATTCTGGAAGCATTTCATATTCAGAATTAACTCACTCTCTTGACTCACTTTTCTGTTCGAGCCCTTGCTGTACATGTTTTTCCACATGATGTGTCATCCTCTGTGTCAAGAACATTGGTACAGCCACATTTCTCCAAATGGTATTTCGGCATTATCTCCAGATTCTTTTTTCAAGCCAAAGCCACCAATTCTGTAAGTTTTGACGTTGACACTTTCTTGAACTTACCAGTAGATCTAACAAGGTTTTCGATAAAAAAACTAGGACTCATACTGTATTCCTTAAATGGTTCTTGAGTAGTGTTTTCACCGAAGTGTTTAGAGGTTGCACATTTCCAATAATAATGGGAGCAACAACCAAATTTGAACGCTTCACAACTACTGCCTGGCAGACGGCAAAGGTAAGACACCATTGATTGTCAAACAAATGATGATTTTAGATATGTTAACATTTAGAGAAATGTTTATGTTATAATTGATGAATTAGAGTGCTTTTTCCGAGTGTGTCATGTATCTTTTTTTGTCCTTTCTTTTTTTGTGGTAAAACACATAAAACAAAATTTGTCATTTAACTGTTTTTAACTGTAGGATTCGGTGGTATTAATGACATTCACAATGTTGTGCAACCATCAGCACTATCTATTTCCAAAATGTTTCATCATCCCGAACAAAGCTCTGTACCCATTAAGCAGTAACTGCCCATTTCCCCTGTCCCCAGCTCCTGGTAATTTCTAATCTACTTTCTGTCTTTATGAATTTGACTATTCTAGATATTTTATATAAATGGAATCATACAACGTTTGTCCCTTTGTGTTTGGCTTCTTTCACTTAGCTTAGTGTTTTTAAGGTTCATCCATGTTGTAGCACGTATCAGAATTTTATTCCTTATATGGCTGAATAATATTCCGTGGTATGTATATACCACATTTTGTTCATGCAGTCATCTGTTGATGGATGCTTAGCTTGTTTCCATCTCTTGACTATTGTGAATCATGCTGAAATGAACATTGGCATACAATTGTCTGTTGGAGTTTCTGTTTTCGATTCTTTGGGGTATCTATGTATCTAGGAGTAGAATTAACTGGGTAGTAGAATTAACTGGGTCATATGAGAATTCTAAGCTTAACTTTTTCAGAAATCTCCAAACGATCACACATCTTTTAACTCTAACATCTGATCGATGCTGTGGAGAGGAGTAGAAAGTTGTCCATTATTGTTCCAGAACTCGTAAGGCAGCAGCAATGACTGACTGGACCTGGAGCAACAAATCTGTCAACAGTGTCGATGCAAGTTTATGTCTTATAAGTGCAAGAGCTGCCAGAGGTTCTTTAATTATATCTTTAGAAACAAAGAGATTAGCTGTTGTAAATAAATCTAAGGAGTAAGCCTATGCCCAGAGTTACCCAATTCATATTTTTTAAGTTTGAAATAGTAAGTGGAAAGAGCTAAATGGCTCTGCTTGAGAAAGAGAGAGAGATTGAGAAACCACACAGATGGGCTGGGGCTTGATAAGGGAAGAAGCAAGTATGAGAAGAAGACAAGCAGGGAGAAAGAACAATTAATTTAGATCTATTAACATCATTTTAAATAATACCACTCCTCATGAGCATACACTAAATGATAGGCATTGTGCTTCACACTGTATTTCATTTTTAAAGCAAGGTTGGTATGCTATTTCCATTTTACATATAGGAAACGATGTCCCTAGAGGTTAAGTGCCTTGCCCAAGACCACAGAGCTAGTAAGCTGCAAAGATGGGATTCAAATCCAGGGCTTGGCTTCCAGATGCCACTGTGGAAATTAATAAAAGAAACTTTAACTAAATTAGAGTTGGGAAGGCCTTTATGGGGAGTGCTCATGCCCTATCACACATGGTCGATTGCTCCCAACAGGAAGAGACCTGCTTGCATCTAGGACAGAAGTACAACTACTTTACTGTGGAAGGAAGATTTCTCTCCCCACCCAGCAGCAGCCCAGCCAATGAGAAACACCACAGCTCAGCCAATGAGAAGCCACTGCTTCCCTGAACTGTTACTTTCCCCCAATGGACTTTCCTTTAGACTTTTCCCTTCTCCTCCTTTTTCTCTATAAAAGCAGCTTTCTTCCTTTGTTTTGTGGAATTGCCTATGGTTCGCCATAGCATGTGCACCCTGAATTGCAATTCTTTTGGCTATTCCCAAATAAAGCTATTTCAAGGGTAAAATAATAGGTGAATTTGCTTTGTAAGTTCACATCCCCCTTCCTCAGCCATTTCCACTGTGCCATGCTGGCCGTACAAATTCCCCATGTGCAATTCTTTTTTTGACTACTGCTCTTTCCTGTCGACAGTTGTCAGAAAGAGTGAGTCCTCTCTTTTCCCTCCAGGTTTGCCTTGCCCTTCCTGGGACTGGCTGTTCTGTTCTGATCCTGCCTGGAGCTGTGCAACTCCTTTAGGGTGTCTGGTGTCTGGTCCGTGAGGTACAAAGCTACTTTCCCAAACTCTTAAACTGCCCCTTGTGCTGCTGATATGAGTTTGCCTTCTTCTAACCTCCTCCATCTTCTTTCCGCGTACTTCAGTGTCAAATTCCTGTTACTTGCTGCATAAGGAGGCCTCCTATTTTCATAGGAGAAAAAAAAGGTAGCTTATGGGGGTGTCTTTCTAAAGTGTGCCCAACAACATATCCTACCCAGACCCTCTATTTCTCATTTATTTGTTTATATTTTTGTTTCAAAGATTGTCTCTCCTAAGAGCCCCATCAAGGGATATTCTGCCCCTGGGGTTGCAACTGCCACTACAGGGGGTCTCAGATCTGTTACAGTTTTTCTTTTTTCTGTTACTCTAAGAGTTACATTTGCACAGAGCACACATGCCATACTAATTTGTTGATAAAATGATTCTCATAATAACATTCTCCAAAACACAGCTTCCTCTCACTGATTTCCTCCTCAAGAACCTGCACTTGTTTTCTATTGTCCCAAATTCACTCCCAGTTCTCCCCTCAAGACTGTTAGAGGCCAGCAGCAGCAGGGGGAGGAGCGCTAGCTGGGAGCCCAGATTGAGGGGAGGGGCTTCAGGGCATCGGGAGAGCATCTTAGAGGGGTGCTAACTCAACACCCAAGCTGAAATACTGGGTCCTAGTCCAAAGAGCTAGAAAGCCTAGACATCTCTTTATGGGACTGGTTAAAAAGGGATGGTCCATCTATGCAGTGACATACTGTGATACTTTCTGGCACTTAAAATGATAATGCAGATATGCCTTTATTCACATGGAAGCGGGTGAATCCAGGTTTCATGGGGCCTGAAGTTTACACAATTTAGAGACTGTCTTTTAGAAAAAAAATAGATTCAGATACTTGGAAGAGGTCTATGCCTACATGGGGCTTTGAAGCGTAAGCTTCGTAAATACACTTCGTGAAGAAAGCAGGTTTCTGAACAGCATGTAACACTTTGTTCTTATTTCGGAACAGCCTAATGGGATTTGCAGAGGACTGCTAGCAGTGATTATCTGTTGTTTTTGCTCTTTGCATATTTATTTTCATTTTAACTCTGCAGTGTCATTGTATATGTGTGTATATGCATATGTCTATGTGTGTGTGCATTTCAAATGCATATGTGTATGTCTATAGCTATATGTGGGTGTATGTGTATTTAAATATATATATTTATGTTTTTCACTTGAAGGCCAATGCGTCCTCCAGACTTCTTCAATCCTGAGGGCTAGGCAGACTAAAAAGGTCCAAGGTCATAGGATAGAAAGTTGGGAAAGCAAGTAGAAGCAAGGTTTAAACCACAGAATAGGAGACTAGAAGAATTCTCTAAGAGTTGGTTGCCTGGTTTGTTTTTAATAAGCTTTTTGTTAGGCTTTTTGTTGTTACAGAAAAGTTGCAAAGATAGTACAGAGAGTTCCTATATAACCCTCACCTGGTTTCCCCTGCTGTTAACATCTTTCATTAAGTGGTAAATGTGTCACAACCAAGGACCCAACATTGGTACATTATTAACTAGACTCTATGCTTTATTTGGATTTCATTAGTTTTTCCTTAATTCCTTTTTCTGTTCCAGGACATCACGTTACATTCAGTCCTCATGTCCCCTCAGCCTCCTCTAGCCTATGACAGTTTCTCAAACTTTCCTGGATTTTAATGACCTTGACAATTTTGAAGGGCTCTGTCTGATGCTTTTCTCTTGATTAAACTGGGGTTATGGGATTTGGGGAAAATGACCACTCAGGTGACATGCCACCTCATCACCTCATACCAGGGGTTTGTGTTACCGGCATGATTTATCACTGATGATGTTAACCTTGACCACCTGCCTGAGGTAGTGTTTGCCAGGTTTTTCCACAGTCAAGTTACTTTTCCCCCTTTCTTACTCTATTCTTTGGAAGCAAATCATTAAACACAGCCCTTAGTCAAGGGTTGGGGAGTTAGGCTGCGTTCTTCAGAGGAGAATCTACATAAATTATTTGGAATTCTTTTGTATGGGAGACTTGTTACCCTCCGCATTTATTTATTTATTCAATCATTTGTTTATATCAGTACAGACTCATGGATATTTATTTTATATTTTGGATTATAACCCAATACCGTAGTATTTATTGCTTGAATTGTTCCAGCTTTGGCTGTTGGGACTTCTTCAGGTTGGCTGTTGTGTCCCTTTGACACTCCCACCTTGTTTTTTCAGCCCTTCCTTACTTTCTGGCACTACAAAATGCTCCGGGTTCATCTTGTATATTTCCTGTCCCAGCCCTCGAATCGGCCATTTCTCCAAAGACCAGTGGATCCTTAATTGAAGAATGGTATATGAAGCAAGATGTGGGCCCTTGGTGAGCTTGTTGCTAATGGAGTGTCGTTGCTTCTAAGCTCTCTCAGTGGACAGAGCTAGGAAATATATTTACGTGTGTTAACATACTTGTGCACATATGTATGCACACATATCTATAGTGATTTATGTATCTATCCATCTGTATCCATGTTAAGCTAAACATACTGATGTCTCCACAGGGTTGTTCTAGCCTTCCCGTCTTATTTGGAGCCTCCTTCTCCAACAGTGAGAAACCCAGCTCCCACCGTCTGCCATGCCTTTACGTATTTGCTCAGTCTCAGTATACACGTGCAGTGATTTCAGCCTTATTAACCCATGCTCCCACAGGAAACAAATTTATCAGTTGAAGCACAGTGTTTATGTACTTTGCTTTTGTCTTTAGTGTTAAGTTTCCAGTCAAAACATTATTTTCCAAAGTTACCAAGGTCAACACCTTTTATTTAAATGCTAGGCTTTTGTTATTGGGAGCTGGCACTCCACGTATGAGTGAGTATCATGGAAGGTTGTTGGTAAAGATGGTCCAATAATGCCTCCCATCTTGCAAATGTGACTTTTCTCCTCTTCCCCTTGAGAGGTAGATTCTGTTTCCCCATTCCTGGAATCTGGCACTGGCTTTGCTACTTGTGTTGGCCAATAGAATGCGGCAGAATGGTGTGACTGAACCTAGGCTTCAAGAGTCCTTACAGATTTTGCTCTTGCCCTCCTGGTACACTGCTGCTGCTGCCCTGTGAGGGAGCCTGAGCACACCGCCTGAAGACATGTGGCTTAGCTGACAGGCAGTACCCATGGCCAGATATGTCCGTGAGGCCATCGTATACCATCCTGTCTCAACTGAGCCACCTAATACCTAACCATTGCAGCCACCTGAGTGACCTGGCAAGAGCAATGGAAGAACTGCCCAGCTGAGCTCAGTCTAAATTGTGACCCAGTGAATCATGAGCAAATAAAATGGTGGTTGATTTATGCTTTTTTTTTTAAGTCATTAAGTTTTGGAGTATTTTGTTAAGCAATAATAAATAAATGATCCAAGCACTGATGCAGCCTAGGCATTTTTTTAACATTCAAGGAGATTCTATAGCTTCCCTCATCAAAGGTTTTAGAATGTTCCCAATAGGCTATATTATATTAGATCAGCCAACTTAAATCATTGCAGGTCACATGATAAACAGTACTGCTATTTCTATAAACAAATATTACGAAGCGAAGCCATTCATTTCACATTTCTCCATCATGTGATTTTCATGGAGATTCCTGATGCTGGATCTTTAGAACATCAAGGGGTAGCTAGGGCTTCCCTTGTGTAAATAAATGGCCAGGTAGAGCTTTCAGCTCACAGCATTTTCTCAGCCATCATCACTTCTCTGCTGCCTCTTTGTCAACTTATTTTTAATTTCTGGGTCTAGGTTTAAAATTGAAAGCTTTCCACGCTTTCTGAGTAGCCTCATCTTTTCTGTGCTTTCTGTTGCCTCAATTTGTGTGTAAATTGTTGGGGGTTTTTGCACCTTTTCACATAATGCTTTTTATATTTTCCTCCAGTCTCAGCCTGGTCAGCTGGGACCTGCCAGGTCAGGTCAGCTAGGACAATGCTGACACAGAGCTTCTCAGGAGGGTCTCCTCTCCAGTTTTGGAGAGTACCTCACCGTACTCAGAGCACATTCTCCAACACATGGGCTGCCCCACTCTGAAGGCACGTTAACATGCAGGCAATACTGGAATTGTAGACAACACTTAAACACGTGACACGGCATCCGTAGAAAGCCATAGAAAGAAATTTAGTAGAGATAATTGAATACAATCTCAAGGGATTATGGCAGAGACCTTTAAAAATCCAAAACCAATTCTCTTTTTAAAATTTAGGGCCAAAAGGGATGTTAGAGGTTTAGTCCAGCAGTTTTGAAAATTATTACAAGCAGAGGAAAAGTATTTGCAAACAAAACCGCCTGTGGATTCCCAATAGATAGGGCAGACAAACGCACACCCACTCTGACTGTGGTAGCCATCACCTGTGCCAGCCGCGGGGTGGCTCCAAAGGAGGCGCTTCCTCAGAACTCTACCACTTTGAAAAACACAGTTTCAAAATCGTTCATCGAATCTGATCTCTTCATTTGATACATGAGAAGTTAGACTAGGAGTGGTTAAGGTCACTCCAAGGCAGTGGTGGGGGCAGTTGGTGACAATACTTTCTTCAGGAAACTAGTCTCCTACCCCAGTTTGGGTCTTCTTTCACTATATATCCTACTTCTCATTCAACCTCTCCCACTTGGTAATGTTTCATAATTTAAATCCATATTACCAATTTTTGAGCATCTCTTACCTATGTTATTTTGTTAAGTGTTATTGAAAATGGATGTGCTTTTTATACTCATCACAGTAGGATGGTGAATACTAAAAAAGAGTAGTGAATAAAATAAATGCATGAGGCAATACTTAAAACTAAAAAAAGAGAAAGGATTTATCTCATTTTTAATGGTAACCAAAGTAAAAATCTAAGTTAAAAGGTAGAGAAGCATCTTTAAATTTCTCACTTGATTCTAATTTTCTTCTTGTGATGCACACTTTTCTTAAGTACAGATATTTCAGTCCTGATTGTGAGAAAATGAATTATTCACTCTTAACTGAATTCATGAAACTAAGCTCTGAATTACAAGTATGCTGTTCACTCTAAAATCTAGATGAATCTTGGCAATCATGGGGAAAATTGTTAAGCTTTCTAGATCTTTAGGAATGTTTTTGTTATTCTGACAAGCTGTCCAGCTGTCAAAAGCACATCTAGGTAATTTTGACCCTGAAGAAAAATTTATGTCATACCTTTGGATGAATTAACCCTTTAAGAGAACAGTTCAATAGTCAGGATCCCATTTGAAATTCCCAGCAATTCTTTCTCCGTAAGTGTTTTTACTAAACCAGCACTAACGGTTTTAATTAAGAAGCAGTTACTTACTGCCTTTTTTTGTGCATTCTATAGGGATAAAAAGAGCAATTTAAAAAACTATGAATTCAAGCCATCAGTTTTTTATTTATGCTTCATGTATGGTCTTAATAAAAATTCTAAATCTGAGTTTTGACAACTGCTAAAAGTAATGTTCATATCTGTTTTGTGTTTCCTTTTAAAGTTCTCAAGTCACGTGTTAGGAAATGACCCATGAGATGAGATTCCCTTTTGAGTTTACATGCCACCTCAGGTTATATTTAGTGCTACTGGCAAGAGATTTTATGGATCTGCAGATCTTTCAACTTTGTTCAAGTTTTTGGCAAGATTTTTTCTGTGTGTGTGATATTTGTTTCCTCCTGGCAAGTTTCTGACAACTTGATGCTTTTAAAAATATATGTCTGTGATGTGATCTTCAATACTTGCCTTGGCACCATTTTATTTTTTGACACTAAAAAGTTAGCTTGTACCAGGCCTTGAGCTGAATAAAATATATGCTCATACGTGTTGCCACATTTTGAGAGACTGTCCTTTCTTCGGAGGGCATTTCTATTTGTGGAGGCATGTAACCAGAGTTACATATATGATACTGGAAAAAGATGAAGAGTTGTGGCCACCGGAACTCATCCTTCATCTACTCGCCACCTGTCTTCAACAAGACCAAGAAGAAACGCGGGAGCAGTTTTCAGCCTGACTGTTTCCAAAGAAGAGACTGTTGAAAAATTATTCTTAAAGGAGGGAAAAGCCTAATCTGAAAAAAGTGGGACACATTCATTAATTTTTTTCTGTCCGTTTACATTTCAAGTCTTAGGAAAGCAGGTTTATTGTTCTCACTTTGAAGTGATTTAGAAGGACATCAGTATGGGCTGTCTCATCATAGTTAACTGTTAGTCCATTAGTTTACTGTAAGTGAAAAGTTTGGGAAAATGCTGGTTCCCCCCCTTTTTCCTCTGAGCAGCTGCCTTGTAAATAAAAGTGCATGCCTGCTTAGCAGTGAGGTTGGCTGAAGGAAGGAGAATGGTTAGGACATTTCTTTGATCTCTACTGAGAAAGCAAATTCCACTTGTGTGCTTTACTCTGCAGGACACAAGGAGGCAATCCTTGACAAAAGTCTCCAACGTGATTTCCATATGGACTCCACGGCCTTAAAAGCACTCTTTCTAATCTTCTGTTTTATAATGTTCCAAATTTAAATGCCGTCTGTCCCCACCTTTTAGTTTCTTTGCTGCCACTCCAGAGCTGAGTCATCATAAATTCTCTCTTCGTCTTTGAGGCTGGGTCAAGCCTGGAGGATAACATGAGAAAATGCCTCATCCTTAAGGTTGAATTAGCTCTTTGGACTTGAGAATAGATGTGATTTGCTGAGAGCTTCTATGGCGTCTAGCTAAATGTCTTCATCTTAGACAATGGAGCACCAAGTTCAAGACGGCTGCAACCTCAAGGCAAAGGCTTTGTTTACTTCTGTGAGCCATGCTTTGGCAGGGAAGACTTAAATGCTGCTGTTTTGCTGAGATAAACTAGTGGTGCCTATGGATAAATTTAAGGATATACATTCTCAGAGCATATTTAAGTCTTTTAAGGATAAATCTTAAAAAATTCCAGTTTGTCTGCTGAATCGTAATTCAGAGTATCAAATTTTAAGATTGAGGGTGTTTACCAAGTTTTAGAGAAAGGAGATATGATTTGGATGCCAGGATATTTATGATTGAGGCCTCTATTTCCCACTAATGAGCTGAATAATCATGGGAGAGTCACTTTGTTTCTTTGGTTTTCAACTTTCTCCTCTTATGAGGAAGTAGGATTAAATTGTTCCTAAGGACATTTTCAGCTGCAGTTTCCTATAATTTCAAGACGAGGTGAATTTATTGTAGTCTGCGGAATATATTTAAGAATGCTCAAAAATTTCTGTTCTAAAAAATAACTATGTTCTAAAATGATAAATACTATACCATTGGATAAGTCATGTTGAATGAGTTACTGAAAAGTTGTTAAACACTTTGAAATATTCTTTCAATAAATATCTATGCCTTTAATAAACTGAACCTCTGTCAGCGTGATGGGAAGTGAACACTCATAACTATAGTATGAGGCAAGATGACCTGTATTGAAAGCTTGCTGCAGGAATGGATGTGTTTTGCGAACTGTAGCGGGTCATAGCAGACTTTGTATCAGAAACGTGTTGGTGCAGAAGGTAAGACTAAGGGATAAATTTCTTCTTAGACCATTTGTCTATACTGTCCTGTGAGTCTTTTTAGTACCAAAATGAAATGTGTGTGCATTCATGGACATCTGTGTGTGTGTGTGTGTGTGTGTGTGTCTGTGTGGTGTGTGTTCTTTGTTGGGGTGGGGTGTGGCATTGATGGAGATGAATGTGGAGGATGATCTGGTTGCTAAATAAGCACTATTCTCTAGAATTTGATAAAGTTTTTAATTTATAGGAACTGTTTTTAAAGCATATAAAATTGTGTTTCCTTTGCACATTCTTCTGTCTCTAAACAGCTATGCATTCTATTGGATCCTAAACTCGTTAAGATTCTCATCAGATTTCTCTCAAATATTTGTAAAAAAATATTATATTCACATTTGAGATAGAATGTGAATGTTCCCCTGTAGAAAAGATGCACTGAATATGACTATGCCCCTTCCTTGATTTATTTTTCTCCATGGTACTTTTCATCATCTGTGTACTACTACATATGTTAGTTGTTTATTTGCTTATTGTCACTTGCAAAAATGGCTGCCAGGATCTTAGCCAGGTGTGTAGAAGCATTTCAGAGAGATGGGGTAAAGGAGGGCTAGTCTAATGCTTTGAAAATAGGCATATATTTATATAGATATATATCTATATGGGATATCTATAGTTATATATATGTGTATATATATATAAAGGATATATATCTAAATGGGATTACCTATTTACTAGAATAGTAAACACCCATTATGGGCTTTGAACACCAAAAGATGAACAGGTTACATCTCCAATGTCTTTCCTCATACACTTGAAATTCGAGTTTCCATTAGACATCACTTGTCTAAACGTGGTTTGTTTATTTTTTAATTAAAAATATTTACTGACATAATTAAATCAAATGTGGATTAATTACTAAAATCATATTAGATATAGTAGCTCATTTGTTCATATTAAGACAAAGTGACTTAAAAGTCTGAATCTTTCCAACAATCGTTTCTTTCCAATCATTTTTTCTTCTATTGAAGTTGTTCTTTATCAGTAGGAATGTTGATGGCTACTAGAAAAACAGAATTTGTGTTCTCAAGAAAACTTGTTCTCATCAGGAACAGATTCTAAGTTATTTTTTGTGAAATAGTTTTCAGTGTCTCTTTTCCTGCAAGGTTTTAGCATCTATTCCTGATTTTTCGTTCATTATGTATTTGTATATGAGATTAATATTGATGTAGTCTGTAATACTTATGTAACACATTGAACTAAATTAAAAAGCGGGAAGGAAAATGTGACATTTCTTTTATACATCATTACTGATCAAAGAATAGAGCATGGGTATTTTGCTCCCAAAGACTCCATTTAGAAACTTTCAATGATATCAAGGCGAGTATCATAAGAAGGCTTATTAAAATATTTATAGAAAAAAAAATAAGACTCTAATGTCAAAGTGAACATTAAGTAAAACATGCAAACACGACAGAACCAGGAAAATGAACACATTATTATCAAAGGGCACAGCCATCAGATGAAAGATACGATATAAATAGCTGGGCAATTTGAAGGCTAGATGGTTCCAGTATTATATTTGGAAAATGGTACAAGCCACTAGCATTTAAGAAATGACAGACTGTTTAGTGAAACTTCTCTACTGTCAGGAGGAAATGCATGGGAAACCCTACCAATGTGGTCACTCGTCATTATGTTAAATCACAGAGTGCACAGCTCAGAACTGACATTCAATGGAAATACTGGTGTGGTAGAGGGAAGAGTGGAGAGAGCGTTATGGTTAATATTCTTTGATTGTGACTAACAGAGTAACTCAAGCTAGCTTATGTGAAAAAAAAAAGTATTTATTTTAAGCGTCTCATACTCCAACAGCACAAAAGTGGCCAGGCTTCAGGAGGGGAGTGAATCCAGGGACTGTATAACTTCAGTTTCTCCTCTTTTCTTGTCTCTGCTTCTTCCTGTAAGTGTGCTTTGAGCACAGGTCTAACTCCTGGCTGGGAAGACACTCAAAGACCATTTCTACATAGACTTGTAAGACAAAGCTAATGTGATTCTTGCAGTGTTGATCATTAGCAGAAGGTTGGCCCTGGGGTGGTGACCCTTCTGATAGAGCTGGGAATCCTTGGGGCTTGCACTCAGCATGGGAAGAGTTTGGGGGTAGAACAGCTGTGTAATAGGGCAGGTCAGAAATTCAGTGTTCACGAGGTCTCATGTCTGGGAGGCAGACCCTCTAGAAAAAGACTAAGGGCTTGGCTAAGTTCTTACAGGGCCTTACCTTGCTCTTCCTGGCCTTTTAATTGGGAGAAGGCTCTTACCTGGCCTCCTTGTGTGGCTTGCATTCCATCTCAGCCCAAATATCACCTACTCAGAGAGCCCTTCTTTGACCACTCTGTTTAAAGGAACTGCCACATCACATTCAAAGTACTCTTCCATAATTACCCTGTTTTATCTCCTTCAAAAAAGTTATTTCTCTGAAATTATCTTATTTGTTTACTTCTCTATTATCTATTCTCACCTTCTGCTGTTCGTGACATCAGAGCCCTTTTCTGACTTGTTCGTCTTTGTGTCTTCACGATCTAGCACAATGCCTAGCACATAACAGGTGCACAATAAATATCTATTGGATAAATGACTAGGAGCATAGAGCACTACTGCAGAATTAGAGTTAAGAGCAATATGTGGTGCTAGGAGCAAGGAGTTTGTGTGGTGCCTTGATGGTCTGGAGCAGAGTGAAGATTTTTCTAGTCCTATCAGAGGTAGGATCTGCTCTCTCATGTTCTTGGGGGCCTTAAAGTACTTACTTGTTTATTATAGCTACGCTTCAGGAAGGTTGGGAAATCAAGACTTAGCAGATGGTTTGTGGTCCAGTCTTAGCATAAGACAGAGGATTACGTGCTCAGAGGTAAAGAGGCCTTGGGCACCTCAGATGCTCTCTGCTCCGTGAGGAAGGGCTCTGCCATCTCTTACAGATGATTGTTTCACCTCTGTTGCCTGTCTTCCAGATTCCAGGGAAGACAAACGGGGTTTTTGGGAAAGGAAGAAGTGGCTGCAGCTATTCCACTGGGTTTCTAAGGGAGATTTTTTATTTCTTGTGGTTAATGAAGCAAGAATTTATTTTAAATCCTCTCTATACATTTGAAAGACTTCAATTAGACTCTATGAAAAGGTAGGATTTCTGCAGTTAAGCATGAATAGTGGTCTTAGGGTATGATGCTTTTCTAGTAAGGTCTATCAATGTGTTTGATATCGTGTGAGTCAAACAAGGTCATATAAGTATATGGTTTTCTTTCTTTTCTCTTCCTTTGGGCTGTCTTTCTGAGACATGAACTTCATGACAAGATAAGATGTGTGTCTATTTAAGCAGGAGGAGCTTCTCTGAGAAGGAAGTTACAGTGAAGTTTGGAAGAAGGCAGAGAAGCTGGTCAGTCTTGAACATTAACTTTTTCGCTAGAACTTCAACTCCACTGGCAGAATTTGGTAACACTGCATTAAAAATGTGTTGCCAGTTGGTCTATATTATAGTCTGAAAGTAATTTTTTCTGGAATGGTCATTTCTTTAATTGTTTTTCCCTAAGAATAAACTTGTATTGCACAGCCAGGAAACGTTGCTTTCTAAATGTCAAGTTTCAGCAATCTCAGACTAAACAAATGAGTCTAACTTCAGTAACTTGTGGCTTTCACCACAGTTTCTTCTTCCTATATTTATGAATCTGTTATTTATACTCTACTCTGGGGGAAATTAAGAAATGCAATTAAAGGTTGCTTCTCCTAGAATATGTTAGGAAAGGGGAGATTTTAGCATACGTTCCTTCTCAGTTCTCCCCTCAGAAGAATTTACACCTTCAGATGACATGCCCTTCTCAGAGCTGACGTGAAAACATGTTCAAAAAGTTCAGGGCTTCACAGAGAAATGTCAGGTTCTAACCTCAAGTCTGCATCAGGTCTAAGCTTCTATTGAAACAGTGCTGGGTGCATCTCCACTGACTTTTCAGAAAAACTCAATTTCTATACAGAGGATCTAGGTCCGGTATCTATTCCCTTTTTACTAACAGTACATTTCCATAAGGCTGAGGTATTCTGGGAGTCAGCGAAGGTGAGGACTAGGGAGACAAGAAAATTTAGTTAATGGTGACCACTGGCATGCCCAATCCTGCTGAAGAGTGGAAGGGAGTAGGATTCCTTTCTCTTCTGGCTGTACAATTTCCAAGTCTAATTTCCTTCAAGATCTTCTCACCAGCCTTCCTCTTCCAGCCAGGAGAGAATAACAGAGATTAAATTTACCCTCTTGCTGGAAACAAACAAGAAAACAAGACAAAAATAGATGAAAAAATAGTTTTCAAGGTTCTAGACATTGGGTAATGAAAGATAGTGATCCTTGAAAGATGAGAAACACATGAAGTTAGCCCTACTATTGCCTGTTTTATTGCCTGAGAGAATTTCCAGGCCATGGTGCAGGGAAGGGAAACTGAGGCAGAGGACAGTGGCCTCCCTAAGTTAAGAAGATACTGCTGGGAGTCCAGAGAGACTATGTTAGGTAGGCTTCACAGGGCGTAGTATTGAAAGGAGGGAGCTGCACAGAGAGAGAATCTTGGAAATATGTAAAAGGTCCCCTCTTGGATTCAATAGAGTCTTAATCAACATACCCCTGTGAGGAAACGACCTGGGGTCAAGGACAGAACCATCCAAAAAAAGATTTGAGGTAATAGAACCTGGTGTTCACACACTACCAGGGAGAGGGCCTGACTCCACTACCTGCACTGGAAAACCTCATAATTCACAGGGCATTGACTAGGGTATTCAAAAGGGACTGAGCAGAAGAGAATAATTAATTAGCCCTAAACTAAATGCTACTCTAGTCCTACCTAACAAATCTTAAAAGCAAGATCCTAAAAGATCAAATTTTTCCCGAGTAACTTAACTGTATTGAGAAAGAAAGCTCAAGAATATTTGTACAAAAATATACAGCCCTCAATAATATAAAATTCACAATGTCTGGCATCCAATCAAAGATTACCAGGCATTCAATGAAGCCAGGAATATATGACCCAAAATGATGAAAAAAATCAATTAATTGAAGCTGAACTAAAACTGGATAAAGATAAGGATATTAAAACAGTTATTAAACTATATTCCATATGTTCAAAAAGCTAAACAGAATATCTTTAAAAGGCCCAAATCAAACTTCTCGACCTGAGAACCATAATGACTGAGGTTTTAAAATATGCTGAATAGGATAAACAGCAGATAAGACATTGCTGAAAAAAAGGATTAGTACACTTGGAGACATAATAAAAGTTATCCAAAATGAACAATCGAGAAAGGAAAGAACATGAAACAAAAGAAAAGAGCATCAGTGAGTTTTGAGACAACTTCAAGCAGACTAACATGCATATAATTGGAGTCTCTGAATGAGGAGAGTATAGAAAAATATTTGAATAAATAATGGCTGAAAAACTTTTAGATTTGTTGAAATTTTAAACCCATGGATCCAAGAAGTTCAATGAACTCTATGCACAAGAAACATGAAGAAAACGACAACAAGGCACATTACAATTAAATTACCTACAAGGAGTGATAAAAGGAACATCTTCAAAGGGTCTAAAGGAGAAAAGAAAAAACACATTATAGATGATTAAAGATAAGATTGACAGCAGATTTTTCAGAAACTACGCAAGACAAGGATGTCCACTCTAGTATGGAGGTTTTTGCTTCCTACTTCGCCTTCTTTGACCCTACTCCAGAGAAGGTTTTGGGGCACCTCATTACAGCCTCACAAGGCTAGTCTAGCCTTCCCACTTGGCCTTTGCTGGCAAGGATGTGAATGGGGCAAGCTTTTTCTGCGGTGTTTGCCTGGAGTGTTGTGATAACTGTCTACAGGGTTCTGTCTTGCTAGGTTGTTCTTTTCCTGGTCCTTTAGCTCAAGGGAACAGGCTTTTGTTGGGGCTTTTTATTGTCTGCACCCATTGGCATTTCTGGATCACTGGCTTGTTCAGCCCCAAGTCTGGGATATACGAGGCAAAAAGAAAACCGACAGAACTCACCACTTTGTCGTTCCTTGGGTCCCGAGTTCCCTAGCCAGTCTGCCTTCTTCTCTCCACCATTCAGAGTCTTCTTATGTTTGTTTTATATATAATATTCAGAGTTTTAGTTGTTCTTCATGGGAGAAATAGGGAAAAGTACATTCACTTGATTTTCTCAGAAGCAAAAGTTGGAACAACTGGTTGTTGACAAATTGCAAAGGTTAATTCAGTGGAGAAAGAATGGTCTTTTCAAAAAATGTTGCTGGGACAGTAGGAACATCACATGCAAAAATTGGACTTGATCCATAACCCATACCACATAATAAAATCAACTTGAAATGGATCATAGATCTAAATGTGAACCCTAAACCTATAAAACTTCTAGAGGAATGCATAGGAGAAAATCTCTGTAGTCTTAGGCCGGTGAAAGAGTTCATAGATACAATGCCAAAAGTACAATTCATAAAAGAACAGATTGATAAATTACACTTCATTAAACGTAAACATTTTTACTCCTCAAAAGTTACTGTCAAGAAAATGAAAAGACAAGCCACGGGCTTGGAGAAAATATTTGTACAGCACATATCTGATAAAGGACTTATGTCCAGAATATGTGGAAAGTGATCAATACTTTATAAGAAAACAAGCAACTAGGGGCCGGTCTCGTGGCTGAGTGGTTAAGTTCGCATGCTCGTCTTCGGCGGCTCAGGGTTTCTCTGGTTCGGATCCCGGGTGCAGACATGGCACCGCTTGTCAAGCCATGCTGACACGGCGTCCCACATGCCACAACTAGAAGGACCACAACTAAACATACACAACTATGTACTGGGGGACTTTGGAGGGAAAAAGAAGAAAAGGAAAAACAGAAGAGTGGCCACAGTTGTTAGCTCAGGTGCCAATCTTTAAAAAAAAAAAGAAAGAAAGAAAACAAGCAACTGAATTTTAAAATGGGCAAAGGATTTGAAAAGACAGTTCATCGAGTAATAAAACCTAACACACAGGATCCTCATTCCTACATGGCAACAACTGGCTGGAGCTGAGTAGCAATTGCCACCTTAGATTTTAGGCATGAATTTTCCAGTTTTCTTCAGTCCCTACCTGTTAACTGCCTGGTCCTTGTAGGGTTTTGAGTTACCTGATTGATCTCTGCTCTAAGTCCGTAAGGAGAAAGAAAACTGTTTCCATTTGCCAGGCTGCTTCTGCCATTGTCAAGTTTGTATTTCACATTATTATGTAGAGTAGGGTTGATTCCCTTCTCTCCTTTCCTTTCCTGACGTTGTCTCAAACTCGGTTTTCACACTGGATCCCTCTTGCTGCTCGCATAGCTGCACATTGTCCACAGTAACTTTGAAATGATCAGTTGTAGGGACTTGATTAAGTACTTCTTTTCCTACAGACCATTCTTATCTCTGTCTCTACCAGTTATAGTAAAAAGAATGATCTAAAATAACATGAACTCTATAAATAAAAATTTATGTGTTAAACATAATTCATCAGATTCAAATTAAACTCCTAAAATTGTACTGAAAACGGAATTTATTTTGTGTGTCCCTGTTTGAAAATGATTGTCTCGGCATAATGGGCATTAAGCGCTCAGTGGGATTTATGATTTGGAATTAATTATATTGCTCTCCAGTGCTGCGGACATCACAGCGTCTGCCTTCCCCGGGGGACCAGAGGATCTGAGGCCTCCAAGGGGAAGGTTCTTGTGTTTGCTTGCACAGCCTTCTCTGCTTTCTTTTAGGTTCACTCTAAAATACGCACCAAGAATGGGTGGTATACGAATATGCAATTCCTAGAAAATAATTTTTATTTGTCATTTTCATTTGGCATTGAGACTTTCATTTCTATCTATTGAAGAACAGTGAAAACTAATCTTTATTCATAACATTTTTCAAATTACATTTTTACAATATTTCAGGAGTTCCATTTGTGTTAAGAAGTCCATATTAAGCATTTGCATAATTTTTATAGAAACTCGCTCATGAGATATTATTAACTGCTATTTCTAAAACGTTTTCTTTTTTATTTAGAGAATTCTTCATGTCCCTGGGAAACTCTACACAGAGGACAAGCCTGCAGTAAATCTTTGTGACAACTGTAGTTCTAAGGGATTGGTTGGGGTTGGGAGTGACTGAAAATTGTCGATGACATTGAAAGCTTATGTCCACATAAAAACCTGCACATGGATATTTATAGCAGCTTAATTCATATTTGCCAAAACTTGGAAGCAAGCAAGATGCCCTTCAGTAGGTGAGTGAATAAATAAACTGTGGTCCACCCAGACAGTGGAATATTATTCAGCACTAAAAAGAAATGAGCTATCGTGCTGTGAAAAGACGTGGAGGAAACTTAAATGCATATTACTAAGTGAAAGAAGCTTGTCTGAAGAGGCTACATACTGTTGTGACTCCCACTATATGACATTTTGGAAAAGGCAAAGCTATGGAGAGAGTAAAAAGATCGTGGTTGCCGGGGCTAGGAGGGCAGCGGGCATGAACAGGTGGAGCACAGAGGATTTCAGGCAGTGAAACTATTCTGTACAGTATTGCAATGCATTACACATATGTCAAAACCCATAGAATGTATAACATTGTAACGAATGCACCACTCTCGTGGGGGATATTGATAGTGGGGAGGCTGTCCACCTGTAGGAGCGAAGGGTCTCCGGGAACTCTGTGCTTTCTGTTCAGTTTTCGCTCAATTTTGCTGTGAATCTAAAGTTGCTTTTAAAAACATAAAGCTTACTAATTTAAAAAAAATGGTTGGTGGGCATATGAAATTGAAAAGCTATTTGACACACTGGGAATAACACGGCCCTTGAATCAAGCAGACATTATTGAATCTTGACTTTACCAATCATTACTCTGATAACTTTGTGAAATTTAACTTTTCCGGGCCTCAGTTTTCTCAGGAGTAAATGAAGTGAATAACATTTACCTTGCAGGATTGATATGAGGAGTAACTTCCTACATGCTCAATAAGTAATAGCTGTTATTTGTAGTACATTTCAGGTTTGGGGCCAAGGAATTGATCCTTCATACCAGTGAGAGAACAAGGAGGCATGCCCAGTGCTGGCATGCTCCCAGGGCCTGGCGGCCCTTTGTTAGTAGACAAATTTACACCCTTTTCAGAAGCAGTGTATGGGAGACAGATGAGATGACATCTGACCAGTCTCAAGTAGATTGTTTTGAAACTTTACCTTTTAGTCTAGCAGTGATAATGTGACATCTCCTTAAGTAAACTGATGCTTTTTTGGAAGTACCATGCCTGCTCCCATCCCTGAAAAACTATTGGAAGTGATGCACAGACAATTTTTGTTTCTTGATGAGTTTTCCCTCCAAATATTAGGAAGTTGTCTAATATTTCCAAAAATAGAAGACAGAAAATATATATATGAAAAAAATTTCTAGCAAGAATAGTCCCAGTATATTGGATCCTAGTCACTAATCTTATTGAGAAATTAAACTTGCAATTAGGCGTATAAATGAAGAGCAATGACAGAGTAAAGTATCTTGAGAAATATAAAAAGAGAAAAAGTTACGGCAATTGGCAGGAATGGGTGACCCTAAGAGCTGTCAATGGCTTCTTTTCCATTTTATCCTTTACCTCATATCACAAATCCCTAATTAAAAAACAAAAACAATGTCCAGCGGCACGGCTTGGTGGTCTGCCATAGCATCCATTTCTGCCTTTTTTCTTCCTAACAGTTCCCCTCCTTTTTTTGTTACTATATCCCTTTTCCCCCTCCCACCCCACGGGCTTCAGGTAAGAAGACCTTTTTTCCAATTCTAGAGATTGGTGACACTGATCTAAAATAATCTCTCTTCTTTGCCATAGTGGTTGGTTCAGAAGTGAGCATGTGATGTGACCCAGTTTGCCAATGAGACGTGAGGAAAGATTTTCTAAGAGCTTCAGGAAAAGCAATTCCCTTGCTCTTAAGAAAGAGCCGCTGAAAGGGACATTGTGTTTTTCTCTGGTCATCACGGAGGTACAGATAAAAAGCTCAGAACTACCACAGCTGTTTTTCCACCATGCAGAAACTAATCTAAGAGTGACATTAATTCTCAGTGGAGGACTCAGTGCAGGGAATTCTAGAGAAATAGGACTGGCGTTATTGGCTCGTTCCAAACCCATACTGTGCCTTCCTCTGGAATTCTAGTTATATGAGCCAATACATCTCCTTCTCTGAGCCAGCTGAAATCAGATTTTTCTTTGAAGCTGGAAGCATTCTAGCTAATATCAGCCAATTAATGAACTACTAAAAATGGTTACTTCTCACGTGTGGGCTTTTATTAACATTGTGTACAAAAACGTTAAGAAACATAGGGTAAGACTTTTAGATCATGGCACAGGATAAAGAGAATCAAGAATTTGATATCCTGGGAAAAGAATTCTGAAAGGCAGTTGACTTGCCTATCTGAAACTACTACCACTCACTTTTGAATGATTAAGCCATTACACTAATGTCCTTTTGATTCACTTTTTTTCGTGCTTTGTGAATTGTTCTGAGACCTCATACTCATTTGGATTAGAGACAGCAGAAACACCATGAATCACTACATAAGAGAGTTGGACTAGACTCAATGGGACTTAATCACAGTCAGTAGATGGGAACTGACTAATATTGACAGTTATAGCAAAGGTGATGGGAGGGGAATTTTTATAAGTGGGTTTAGTGCAATGTTGAATCTAGATGCAATAGCATTTTAAGACTAGGTTTGCTAACAAGTATTTTTAAAAGAATGTAATGTGTTATTAAATTGTGGAGCTAGAATCACACTGATATTTTCCATGATATGAAAACAACCTCTCTGGATTTTTCAATATACAAGTAATTTCCAATGTAATGGAGGACAGCACACATTCCTAGTTATCCCAAATTGACTTTCATGTATTTTGACTTTTACTTGTAAACCTTCTTAATGAGAGTGGGATTAGACTCTCATTAATGTAGAATAAGTATTATATATAATATTATAATATATTATAACATAATACAAATTATAAATAAATATAATGTAGAATAAATATAATATAATAATATGTGTATATTCATTGAATGAATGAATGAATGAAGCTTTTTGCTCCTTCATTTCAGTGACTATTTAAGCTACCGGCCTACCTAGGGAGTTCTATGCAGTTAGGATGCTGGATTTCACAAACCACTCATGAAACTCTTCACGTTACTTTATTGTCAGATTTCCCTGTACATTTAGTGCCCTGTTTGTCTTTCCAGATGCCTATGGAGCATTTCACAGGTGCGTCCCACCGTCAGCTCACACTCAGCTATCCAAATCAAGCCTCTCTCTCATCTGGATCTTCTTCCCATCTCTCTCTCCACCGTTTTCAGTCGGCAGCATGCTTTCCTCCTAGTCACAACGGGATACATCATGAGTCATCATTGACTTTTTCCTCTCCATTCTTACTCATATTTAATTAGCCTTGGAGTCATGTTTACTCTTCCTTTCAACGTCCCTTCCTTCTTAGTCCCACGCTACAGCCCTCAACTGACTCATTGTTGTTATAGACATGTCACTCTTTTCCCAGATTTTATTTACCTCTAATTCAAACTACAGTACACACTGTTGCCAGATTAATCTATCTGAAACATTGCTTTCATTGTGGCTTTCTTTGGCTTGAGAACTCACAGTAACTATATGTTGCTTGAAGTTTGAATTCCAATTGAATTTGACTGTCATTCAAGGTCTTTTATCATTGGTTTAGAATTACTTATAAAATTGTCTTTTAAATCTCCCCAGAATACACTCTGCTGTAACTAGACTGGTCTCTGGTACTTACTAGGCACATTCCTGCTGCTATACGTTTGCTCATGTTTTCTCTGTAGGGATGCCCATATTTTTTTAAACTCTTCTCCAATTCAGACCCTGTCCTTGCTTTTCACCTCCACCCTAACTCTCAATCCAAATATCCATGCCATGCTTTCTTCCAGGTCCAGCTAGGTCATCTCTGTTAGTAATTCTGACTGTCTCAGGTCACGGTCATTCCTTTCTGAAGGAGCATATCTCCAAGGCTAAATTGTTTGCTATTGCTTCACGTTGTTTAAAGCTATAAAACTGGGTATTACTATTATTCAGCTTTGAAGGGAATGAACCTTTGGCCCCAGGTCTGGCTGGACCCAGGCAGTGGGTCCTGATTCTAGTCATAATATAACTTGGTGCTTATCTGCTAACTGTGGTTTTCCTCTTTGTGGCTTCCCTAATAGGGATTTCTCCAATGGAAAATGATAATTAAATATTGACTTAAAAAGTTCTTCCTTATGCTTAAGTACACTGTAGTTGTAAGGTCTCCCTTGTGGTTGGAGAATCCTTTAAGACAATTTAAAACGTTATTTAGAAAAAGACTGTAATACCTGGGCTCCATTACAATACATGAAAAACGAAGAATAAAGTTTCTATGTGGGGCTGGCCCCGCGGCCAAGTGGTTAAGTTCATGCACTCTGCTGCAAGCAGCCCAGTGTTTCATTGGTTCGAATCCTGGACGCGGACATGGCACTGCTCATCAAACCATGCTGAGGTGGCGTCCCACATGCCACAGCTAGAAGGACCCACATCGAAGAATATACAACTATGTACCGGGGGGCATTGGGGAGAAAAAGGAAAAAATAAAATCTTAAAAAAAAAGTTTCTATGTAACAATATCTTGAGTCTATCAAAATATATATACTTTAAAAAACACTGGAATATTAATATTAGCAGTGGTCATTTGGGGCTGATGGCACAGAGTAATTTGCTGTCTTTTAAAGTACAGTTTACCTTTGTATTTTAGGGAAGTGGAATAAGACCTACTCCTAAATGTCCTTTAAAAATTCCTGAATGAAGGCCCAGATCCCTGTTCATTTTTTCCAAAGCATTAAAGGATACGAACAAATAGAGGCTTGAAAATTATTCATTAGGACTTACGGCGCAGGAAGATAATTAGATGCCATATAGAAACTGTCTTGCTTTGAATATCAAAAGTTAAGAAATGATATAACAGAAGTAACTTTAAAAAATAAATAGCTTTGTTTTGTTTTGTTTTTTACATTGGTTGTTATTAAAAATTGAAAACATACTGAAAAGCAGAAAGAATACTGTGTATAATAAACACCATCTACCCACTACTCGGACTTTACAATTAGTAAAACTTTGCCATGTTTGTTTTATCTATTTTTTCTCAACTAAATATAAATATAGACATCATGACATTTTATCCCTAAAGACTTCAGAACGGATTTCGTAGAAAGTTAAGACAGTTTCCCACGTAACTATAATTCTACCACAACTAAAAATATACTGATAATAATTGCCTCATACTATCTAGTATGAAGCCCATCTTCGAATTTTCTGTCCTATCCCCAACATATCCTGATAGCCTGTTATTGAAACCACGATCCTCAGGAGGGACACACTGTGCGTTTGGTTGTGACGTCTCTTGTCTGTTTTAATCGAGAACACCCCATTGTGCTTCCCTCTCCCCAGTGTTAACTTGTTGATGAGACTGGGCCAATTGTCTTGTCGAACAACCTGCTTTCTGAATTTGTTTAATTGCTTCCTGGTGGGGCTGCTTTAACTTGTTCTTCTAGCTCTTGTTTCTCTAGAAACCAGAAGTTCCATCTTTGGGAATGATTAGATTCCGGTTGAACATTTTTGGCACAAATGCTTGAGCGATGCCGCCTAGTTTGTGATGCATCCCATCGGGAGGTGCGTGATGTCTGGCCGTCCCTGTACCCTCAGGCCAAGACTAATCCCTGAGTCAA
Source organism: Equus caballus (assembly GCF_041296265.1). Lineage (NCBI taxonomy): Eukaryota > Metazoa > Chordata > Mammalia > Perissodactyla > Equidae > Equus > Equus caballus. The sequence continues at coordinate 89,178,517 of NC_091699.1, forward strand.
AGAGGCCCCAGCCTGATCCTTCCCCACGGAGCTCCTACCTCCACTCCTCCTCCTAAATCTCTACAACCATGCCTTGCACCACCGGGTAGCTGAATTTTAAGATCGACGACTCTTTTGAAAATAGAGTCCTCTATGTAAGTTCACTTAATTTTAGAAATGCCTTGAAGTACACGATAAATATCCTTGACTTTGAAAGATGACCACCCCAAATCAACTTCCTAAAATGAGCAATAGAAGCACTGTATTAGACCAAACGATTTAACAGATTGATTAATTTTCCTCATGCATAAGCTCAGTTTTTAAAAAAAGCTTTCATGTTCTGCAAAGTGAAGCTTTTGCCATGTTTCCTTCATGCTGCAGAACTCCGGTGGCTTTTGCTGTGTCAGCATCCTGGGGCCCTCACATTGCCTCTTTTCTGGGGCTCTCAGGACACGGAACACAAATGCACTTTTGTGTGCCTTGCTGTGCCTCTCACGGCGCGCCTTCTGCCAGTCAAAACTGACTGTTCCCGCTGTGCCAGGCTCTTGCGTGGGTTCCTGGGCCTTTGCCAATTCCTAAGCCTGGCAACAGGACTCGTGCTGCAAAACTTTGTGTTGTTACATTTCCCACTCACTTTAAATTCTGGGCAAAAATATAACTCTTTACTCTTTCTCTGGGAGGGTACTTATATACTCCTTTTGAATTTTGGAGTCTGGCCATGTGAACTTTATGAAAACTGCTAAAATTGATGTAATTTAAATAAAGTAAAGATTTAAATGGATGCCTAAACCCATAATCAACTGTGTGTATTTGCTGCGGTTGTCATGGGGCATCATTTGCCTAATTAATGGAATATCCACTAGATTTGTTGATATTTTAGCAACATTTCAGAATGGCATCTAGGATGCAGCCACTGACTTGCTCTTGAATTTTATAATATTCTTAGTGACGTTATCCTTGGAAATTATGTGCTTAAAATAAGTGGGGGAGTGGATTGATCACTTACTTAGTGTTTAATTTAGTAGACTTAAATCTCAGGATGCTTTGTCCTTGGGCTATTTTTGCATTAAAGAAAATATACTCTTTTAATATGGATTCTTGAAAAAAAGGCAAAAGTTAGAAATATTAGAAAGGTTGACAAAGAAGTAGGTAGAAATAGAAACATTTATTTTTCACAGTTAGAAGTAATCTGCTTTCCTTTTTTAGAACTGCCTTTGACTAGAAAGGATTATACAGTGTATGTTCTCCAAGCTGTTATGTAAAATTTTATTTCTCCATGAGTTCTTAAGCTAGAAGCCAAAACAATGTTTTTTTGGGCCTAAGTGCATTGCTTGATCTTGCAAAGCCTATTTCATGGTCTGCTAGATTCTAATGGAGATGGTTGGTAATGAGATAATATTTATTTATATAGAAAGTAAATTTACAGCAGAGTGCAGAAAGCATGTAAGCAAGCAGTACCAGCTTTAAAAATTCATAGTGAAACCATATGAATGTTTCTAGTTTCTCCAAGAGGACGTTTTCTCCACACACACGCTATAGATGCCTCATGCACATACCTATAAACATATGTATGCTCTGTTTACTCATAGGTACACAAGAACTTTGCGGTGTCATTGTGGGTGATTCTTGCTATCTAGTTTAAGCTTTAGGATTCTCTCTATCCCAAGGACAGTTCATCAGCTGGCTGCTTTCCTTGAAATCGATTGATAGCAAATGTTGAATTTATTTTCTTAAAGCAAGGTCTGTGCACCAGTTAAGTGATTTATATATTTCACCATCTAAGAACAGCAAGAGAAACTTCTAAGTGTCTTTTGGTGACCTCGATAGCTGATGTGTTAATAACATTTCAGACTGACGATTTGCAGCAGGCTTCTTACCCAAAGCTCTGTAGTAAATTATTGCTGCATTGCAGATTACAGTTTAATTCCTTAAAAAATGCCGCCATTCTCAGATCCTTATTGATGTTTGGGCTGCAGAATCCAAAGTTGTCCTCAGTCTGCTGCATCTTGGAAAAATTATCCTTATAGATGGAACTTAATGTGATTCATAAACAGGTTTTGCTCCAAAAAACATGTAGTGTGATACCTTGATTAGTGAAAACTCTGGGAACTAATCTCTTTTATGATGACATCGGCAGTATTAAAGCTGTGGGAAGTAAAGCTTTGTATGTGGTTAGGCTTGACAAATGGCACACACAGCTTCCACTTGTCCCATCTAAATACATGCAGACAGGGCTGCAAAATCGTGAGGCTTGCAAAATATGCTTTCCCTCCTTTTTGCCTTAGCCCCCTAAACCAGTGTCGTCCTAACTCTTTACTCTCAATTTTGCCAAAACAGACGAGGCCCTAATAGATCTTCCTTCCACCAGCTTGCCTATTGACTGAATATTTTTTTTTTTTAAAGATTTTATTTTTTCCTTTTTCTCCCCAAAGCCCCCCGGTACATAGTTGTATATTCTTCATTGTGGGTCCTTCTAGTTGTGGCATGCCTCAGCGTGGTTTGATGAGCAGTGCCATGTCCGCGCCCAGGATTCGAACCAACGAAACACTGGGCCGCCTGCAGTGGAGCGAGCGAACTTAACCACTTGGCCACGGGGCCAGCCCCTTGACTGAATATTTTATGATGAACAAGTTATACAATGGCTATCCATGTCCTGAGTTTGGCCTGCAAAACTATTTCATCTGCCCTGGCAGCGTTTTGTTTCATTTGTTTTAACGAATTAGTTACCAACATTTGAAAATACAAACATTTTACATAAAAATAGGAATCAGCATCTCACTTGGAATAAAAGAAGCTCTTGCAATAATTAATTAATTAATTGCTTGCTTTATTTTGTGAGGGAGGTTGGCCCTGAGCTGACATCTGTTGCCAATCTTCCTCGTTTTTGCTTGAGGAAGATTGTCGCTGAGCTAACATCTGTGCGAATCTTTCTCTACTTTATGTGGGACGCCGCCACATCATGGCTTGACGAGTGGCGCTAGGTCTGTGCCCAGGGTCCAAACCTGGGAATCCTGGGCCTTGGAAGCAGAGCACATGAACCCAACCACTATGCCACTGGGCTGGCCACTCTTGCAATGTTTATAACCATCCAGACTTTCCCTTGGCCACCCTCAGTTGAAGATGGGTGATGGCTGTCCCCTACAGACAGGGCATGTCCTCTGACGTTAACCGCCCCCCCCCCCCAATTGCTTCACTTATTTACGTCACCTGCTGGCTCCTGTGGGCATTTGTTTTGACTCTTGTATTTAGTGAATATCTTACCCAAAATAGCACTTATGTTTTAAGAACTTAAGTTTTATGCCTATTCATTCAAGTTATGATGGGGAAGATTTGGTTTCCTTATGAAAGAATATCAGACCTTGGGAAACAAGCATGTTATGAAATCTCCAGGTTATGAAAGTGAAGTTGAGTTATTCCTATTAGAAATAGGAGGGAAGGGATGATGCTTCAGTTTTTTCCCCAAGAATGCTCCTCCCAGTCTCCACTCCTCCGAGAGTGGCAGCTATGGAGGTGGCTGGAGCTAGATGAAAGTTTGTCCTTCATCGTGGGGTCTTACCGAAACCTGTGCTGCCGCGCCCTTCAACAGGTCAGCTGGCAAACTTTCTCCAATCAACCCGTCCTCAAACCTTCTACCTTTCTTGACTGCAAGGTTAATATTGAATTTCTTCCCTAACATCCTTTAGAAATGAGATTTCTCCTCATTTACTTCCCTACAACTAAATCTTAGGAGGCTTATTTTATATTTTCCGGTAGATTTGGTGCTATTTCTTTCATTATTTTGTCTTATTTTTATATTATATGTCATATTTTTTACCCTCCTGCATGAAGTTCTGAAGCTAACACCACTATTTTTCTATTTTTTTCTGTCTTGCTTATGAAATATCTGATGAATAAGTGTGTCATTGGAACACATTCTCTTCATTAATAGAGGCGTTACTGCAAGCCTGTGTTAACGTCCCACTGGAAATAAGCCTGCAGGAATGCTCATATTTTCAACAGGTTTTATTTGCTGAATTTCTCCCTGGTGCATTCTTTCAGAGCAAAGTAAGAAAAATGCATTTTTATGCCTGACATTTGGATGTTATTTTAAAACTGCCCATTGTTTTTATATGCACTTGTATACACTGCTACCTAAGGCTGCTTTGTAAAATTGCTTGTTCTAGAAACCTGTTGATCATAAAGTTCTCACTTTGCGCTTTTCTATTCTGCCGCAAGCCGGGTCTGCAGGCTGAGCAATGAATGCAGACAGACCAGCCATGACGGCACTCCTTCAGCTCTACTCAAGATGGGATCATGTACGACGCTTTCTATTCTATCCATCTGGGAGGTGTGGTCATGGGATTTTACTAATCTAATACTTGTCAGGGGCAGAGTAGTATAAAAATAACGTCCTGAGAGGGAGAATATTTCTTTCTCATTTGAGCTTAGAGACAAAGGCATAATTATCGAAGCATGTCAGAATATAGCGTGTTCAGAGTCAAGCCAGGCCATCCGTGCCTGGATGACTATAGAGACCCCAGTGTAGACATGGGAATGTGAACTGGGAGGTCATAGAAGAGCATGCAGAGGACCCCAGGGAGAGGGACATGTGATGGAGACAGAGTTTTAAGCAAAAGCCTCGAAGGAAGTTCAAGGGATATTCCTTTAACTAATCTACTTTTTCCTCCCATTTTAACTACTTCCGACATATGTAGACATTCCCCAGAGTTTTATCCACAGCCACACTGTCAGCAGAAAGCTAAGTTGATCCAGCCATGGCACTGAGTCCCAAAGGTTCTGAGGGGCCCACTTGAGTAAAATTTTCAATAGTATTCATTATGGTCGTTAACTAGACAATTACATTAAGAGACTATTATGACACCAGCAAAATTGCATCTGACTAAAATTTAATTTTTCGGCTGCATTTTCTTAAACCGAATAGAGATCTCAATATGGCATCCAGGGCCACCTATGGTTTGACCCTAATTCATCTCCCCAGGCTTATCTCTCACTTGAGATTCTCCCATGCTGTGTGATACCGGATTGCTTCTTCTCGTCTTTTCCTTTGATCAGGAGTGTGAAACAATAGAAATATATACATATCTGCCCCTGGTTCCTGGCACAGAGCTGCTAAAACCCTTGAATTTCCTAAATGATAAGAGCTGTGGGAGTGTCTTTTGTTCCTATATTTGGTCTTTGACCCTGGTTCTGGACACAGGGTTCCTAAACCCCTTAGAATGTTTCTGGGTGCTGGGAGTATCTTTTGTTCTGATGACGTGACTCTTGGTGGGCTCCTAGATGGGAGCAGGTCACCAGAAAAACCAAGCTATGATTAGAAGCTTGGAACTTTCATTCCCACTCCCCATGTTCTGGGAAGGGGAAAGGCTCTGGAGATTGACTTAATGGTCCGTCATGCCCACATGATGCAGCCTCCATAAAAATCGCAATGCTACAGAGCTCAGGGAGCTTTTGGGCTGATGAATGCATCTACATGCCAGGGGGGTGGCACATCCCAACTCTACAAGGACAGAAGCTCCTGCACTGGGGACCCTTCCAGACCTCACTCTATATGTCTCTTCATCTGGCTGTTCGTTTTTATCCTTTATTACATCCTTTAGCATAAACCAGTAAGTGTTAAGTCTTTCCCTGAGTTCTGTGAGCTGTTCTAACAAATTATTGACCCCAAGGAGGGGGTTGTGGGAACCTCAATCTATAGACAGTGTCAGCAGTACAGGTGACAACCTGGGATTTGTGATTGGTGTCTGAAGTGGGGATAGTCTTTGGGGACTGGGCCCTTATCTTGTGGGATCTGATGCTAATTCAGGTAGATAGTGTGAGAATTGAATTGAAATGTAGAACACCCAGCTGGTTACAGAGGATTGCTTGAAGTATGGAAGACACACACATCTGGTGTCAGAAGTATTGCGAGTGTGTGAATGGAGGAAAACACAGGAGATTTTTTTCTAGACAATGGGAGAAATGCCCTTCAATGCCTTTCTACTTGTTATATGCTGCCCACTTTTGAAGACCCAGCTCAAATGTCACCAACTCCATGAGGATTCCAAGAGCATCTCATCTGAAATACTCTGTCCCTCCTTTATTTCCCACTGTATCTTAACATCTCTATTGTATCACATTCTGTTTGCCTTTTGCTTATAGTTGCTTGTGTCCCTGTCTTAATTCTCACAAAAGATTATACACATATATATATAGAAAGAGAGAGGACTGACATAAGTCGCTCTTTTTATTTTGTGTTGTACTCAGCACAGTATCTTAAGCATAGTAGATGCTCCACAAATGTTTATAAAGTTATGGGTCTCTGGAATTGCAACTTGCCAAAAGAATTAGCTTGATACCTGAAATATGAACTAGAAGGAAACATATTTTATTTGGGCAGAAAATTTAGAATTGGACTTTTGAGAATGTGATAATTTAGATTAAAATCATAAAGAAAGTATAAATTTGAAGGCAGTTGGAACAATAGTCTGTCTAATATGAGATTCAGGGAATAAGGTAGAACTGGGGTTGAAAACGTTAGTACTTAGCAGGGTTCTGATTGGCTCAGTTATTCTCAACATGTATGTGTTTCCATTCAGGGACATCTGCCCTTTCGTGCAATGTAATTTAAGCACTGTAAATTCACCTATTATCTCAGGCATAATGGATATTTGTGCAAAATGAAAGAAATCTCTTACAACATTGTATATATCCACTGTGGGGAAAAATATAAAGCAAATAAGTAGGAAAGTTTTTGAAAGTTTTTGAAAGTTCTCTCAGAATCTTACAGTCTTAGTCCATTCCAGCTGCTATAACAAAAATATCAGAGACTGGATGGCTTATAAACAACTTATTTCTCACAGTTCCAAAGGCTGGGGAGTCTAAGATCAAGGTGTGGGCAGATTCAGTGCCTGGTGAGGACCTGCTTCCTGGTTCATAGGTGGCCATCTTCTGTGTGTGTCCTCCCTTGGCTGAAGGGCAAGGGAGCTCTCTTTAGAGCACTAATTCCATTCATGGGGGCTCTGCCCTCATGACCCAACCACCTTCCAAAGACCCTCCCTCCAAATACCATCACATTGGACATTAGGTTTCAACATATGAATTTTGGAGGGACACAAGTATCTGATCTAAAGTGTATACTATCTGCATATAGTCACTATTAATATTTTGGTATTTTGTTTTCAATCACATTTTCATAAACTCACACATAAACACACATTTGGAGGAAGACAAAATTCTCTCACTTACGTTATATAATAGCAAGGCTAAGAAAGGGCGGATACTTAAGATCTTCACTGATTTTTAAGAAGATTTTTATTATGAAAAATTTCAAAATATGTGTACAGGGAGTCATAACAGTTTTAGGAGTCTCCATCTCCTGTTTTAACAATTAACTTATGACCAATCTTGTTTCATTTATGCCCTCACCCATTTCCCCCCTCCTGTATTATTTTGAAACAAGTCCTAGATACTAATATGTGTTTCTAAAAGATGAGGATTCTTTTTGTAAAATCATAACCACAAAACATTAGCACAAATAAATATAATTAACAATACGTCTTCTTTCCATCAAAATTCAGTGTCCAAATTTCTAAGTGTCTCATAAATGTTATAGTTTTTTTGTTTTTATTTACATTTTTATTTGAACTTATTTAAGTTGTTTAAATCAGGCCCACATATTATGATTAATAGGATTTTGAGCCTCTCTAATCTCTAGGTCTCATATCCTTTCTCTTTTTTCTCTCTAAATCCTTGTGATTTATTTGTTGAAGAAACAACATCATTTGTCCTGTACTTTCTTATAATAAGTTCTTTATTAATTTTGATTCAAATAAAGCCTCAGAGTTTACAGCTACCTCTGATCTAACATGAGAAGAAAAAAATTAGAATTTATGGGCAGATATAATTGGCAAGCCACGTACAGCGTCTGATGGATAACTTTTGTGTTTTGAAGCTTCACTGGCATTAAAACCATACCCACATGATCATGAAATTCCAAACACAAATGCACGAGTTTTTTCAGAAACTAATTTTTAAGAAGGGTCTAGTCCTTGAATGGTATACTCTATATCAAATCTCTAGAGGTGCTTGTGGAGAAAATCCAATGCTATGGGTTCAAAGTCAATAATGAGCGTAGTTCATCGTATGTGTGTGTGTGTGTGTGGTAACCTTGCATAAAGACAAAACAAAACATTATAAAAACAAATAAAAAAAATCCAAAAGAAAATAAAAAGTTACAATAGTCCCCCTCGCTGTCCCCAGGGGAGATGTTCCAAGACCCCCAGGGGATGCCTGAAACTGCAGATAGTACCAAACCCTGTGTATACTGTGTCTTCCCCTATATATACACAGACCTAGGATAAAGTTTAATCTATAAACTAGGCACAATAAGAGATTAACGGCATTTGGGGGCCATTATTAAGTAAAATGAGGGTTACTTGAACATGAGCACTGTGAGATCTCCATAGCCGATCACCAGTAACTAAGTAACTACCTGGTGGGTAACATACACAGCATGGATAGCTGGACAAAAGGATGATTCACATCCCAGGAGGGAAGGAGCAGGCCTAGTGCAAGATTTCATCATACTACTCAGAACTGCGTGCAATTTAAAATGTATGAATTGTTTATTTCTGGAGTTTTCCATTTAATAATTTTGGACCTCAGTTGACTGTGGGAAACCACAGAAGGTGAAACCTCAGATAAGCGGCAACTACTGAACTTGGTGAAAAGTATAATTGTCCTGAAATTCTCAAAAGTGTTGCGCATTGTGTTCTCAGTCTTTTGTTTGTTTTTTTCAAGGAACAAAGACACGCTCATGCTAATTCAGGTGACAGGGGTTTGTCAGGATCCATGGGAAAGTGGAGGAATAGAGAGCTCTCTGTGCAATCCGGGAAGACTTGGAACAGCCGTATGGTCAGGACCATTGGGCACATCAGGGGTCCTGCAGTTGACCTACAGCACTCCTGGAGACCCAGTGGCAGCTGTAGAAGCTCTACCCCCTAAGCCAGCATCCTTACTCTGGAGGGGCTCCGCAGACATGACCCATCGAGCACCATCTCTGCTTCTATTGCTCTTGCATCTGTTAGTTGACTTTTCTCCACATCCTGGTTTTTGATGCCCTGTGGCTTCTACCACCTCATGACTTGTACAGATGTATAGCTTCTTCCTGCTTTCATTCTGAATGTCTCTCCACTTCTGATGCTGGTACCCACTCCTGTCTCTCTGTGTGCTTTACATTTAAACACCCCCTTCAGAGACTCATTCAATTGCTCTCTATTGTCATTTTCCTGCAGAGCTTGAGTACCAGGTATTTTTCATCCCAGCTAACCAAATGGTCACCAACTCCCATTAACTCTACGTCATGAAGTGCTCCCAAATCTATGATCTTGATCTCCTTGGCTACTCTCTTATTATCTTCCATTAGAACTATTGCAACTCTCCCCCAGCACATCTTCCCACCTTTAATTTCTTTCTTTAACTTCCATGTTGCAGCCAGAGTGGTCTTTCAAAACTACAATTTTTTAACAGTGATTTTGTCTTGCTTTTAAACTTTAAAAAAAAAAAATCTATTTACACATGGGATAAAATAGAAACTCCTTAAAATGCCCTACGAGTTTCTGCAGGAGCCGTCCCCACCCTCCCAGCAGTCTCCTCCCATGGGTGCTCTTTCCCAGCCACTAAGAATTATCATCAGTCCCACAAACAAATTACGTATTGCCTTTCATTCCTCTCTGCCCTTTCTTGTGTTCTTTCTCCTCCTTGAAATATCGACACCTTCTGCCTCCCTTCTCCACCTATTAAAATTCTACTGCCCTTCAAGGCAAAACTAAAGGTCATCTCGTCAGTGATTCCCCAGGATGATGGAGCTGTTCACCTGCAGTGTTTCCACAGTACTTTATGTGCCTGCATCAGACCACGAATCACGTTGTTCTGTAATTGTTTACTCCTGAGACTGTTTCCACCACTCCTGTGGGACCTCTTTTAGGACACGTTCCATGACTTGGCATCCCGTGATGAGGGCAGGGCCTGGCACATAGTAGGCATTTATGAGCACGAGTGTTTGTGGTATAATAACTGTGAAATGACTCTTCTTGCTGCAGTGTTTAAAGTTCTTTGTTTCTGTTAAGGATACAAGATTGTTGAGGCATCATTTCTGAAACGTTACCCTGCTGGAATATGTGTAAAATGGAATTGCTGCCAGTGGCAACTTTAGCTGAAGAGGAAATCTACTGTTGCTAAACTTCACCAAATAACTTACCAGCAGTCATCACTGTCTGCCTGGGAAGAAGTATCTCTTCTTACGATTTTATGAGTAAGAAGTTACTGCTTTCTGATCGGAAAGAAAAAAAAGAAAGACTGCAAGAATTTTATGTTATCCTCTGAGAAGCATCACTGTGCTTTCTGCCCCTCTTTTTTTTCTCATATAGAACGGAAAAAGAGACCCTGTGGGGGTCCTGAATCTGTGGGAAGTGATTCAGCAGCAGGTCTTGAATGAGGAAAATCACAAAAATTCTACTTTGACCTTAAACATTCATGACCAACAATTATAAGATCCTTCAAGAATTTCAGTGCTGAGTTGTTCTGAAGTCTGGCTCATAACCTCTCCTCTCTACCTCTGTGCCTTAGGCCTCCCAAGTGGTTGTCTTATTATTATTACTCAGAGGTGGGGAGAGAGGAGTTAGTTTATATAGTAGAGATTTTTTAAAAGGTCTAATTTTTTAAAATAACGCTTTCATTTTTCCATGTGGAGTTACAATTTGGGGTCTTCAAATAGTTGACTTTGCTTGTATAATTGCTAAAAACTCCAAAGAAAACGACAAGGGGCAACTGCAGTGTGATCCACTTAATTTTCATTAGACACAGCTCCCCACGGTAGTTACGGAACTAGCTTTATATTTTAATTCTGCGGCTCAACTACCTGTGTGATCTCGTGCAAATTACACGACCTCTCTGCGCCTCAGTTTCCTCATCTGTAAAACAGATGATAAAGATACATACTTCATACCAACTTCATTAAATGACTTGTTCTTTAAAAATTGCTTAGAATGGTGCCTAGAACACAGCAAGTGCTATATGAGCATTTGCAAAGCATGAATATTCTTATAGGAGTGGGTGGCGTATGTGAAGGTGGTCTGGCATGTGCACTTTGGCAAAAAAAAGTTGAGAACTGTAGCCCTGTTTATTCGATTTTAACTTCTTGAAACAATGTCATGTCCCATATATTTTCTTGTTTGCTCTTTACCTCAATGCTCTGAAGAAGACGAATAATAAAGATATTAGCATCTGAACGACTTGCTCCAGGTAATACAGATAATTGACAGCAGGGAGAGAGGTGGAACTAGAACTTGGCTTTCCAGGGGCATCTAAGTTTTTTGAAAGTTGGACTGCATGATTAGAAATCAGTAAATGATAAGTTTAAAAAAATTTTTTTGGCAAAATGACAAACTTTAGCCTGTTTATTTTTTTTTAAAATGCATACAAAGACAGTTAAAAATCACTTTGTCCAACTTTATTTTGTGCAACATACAGTCCAAGTTCTGAATATGAATTAATTTTGATCTTGTCAGTAAGAATATTAATGTTTAATATAGTGAAACAGCCTTGTGCTACGATCAGAGCTGTTTGGCAATTGTTAGGTTCTCTCAATAAACATCAGGAGCTTCTGGTGATTGAAGATCTTTTAGGTCACGTTGGTCTCCCCCAACCCTGTACCAGGGTGGAGTTTCAGTGAAAGTCAGTCTTAGGCCAAATTCTACCAAGCAAACCATTACTTATTAGCAAAGAGACAGCATAGAACTTAGCGCTTAGTTAAAAGCACCTACTCCCGTCGTCAGATGTTTGGTCAGTGAGATACTAGCTTTTATTCTCAGGCTCTGCCATGGATACAAGAATGAGACTCAGGCTGTTCAAAAAATGACTTTTGGGGCCGGCCCCGTGGCCGAGTGGTTAGGTTCGCGCGCTCCGCTGCAGGCGGCCCAGTGTTTCGTTGGTTCGAGTCCTGGGTGCGGACATGGCACTGCTCGTCGAGCCACGCTGGGGCGGCGTCCCACATGCCACAACTAGAAGGACCCACAATGAAGAATATACAGCTATGTACCGGGGGGCTTTGGGGAGAAAAAGGAAAAAAATAAAATAAAAAATCTTTAAAAAAAATGACTTTTGCTATTTGTATAAAGTGTGCATGCAAGAGGAAAGAAGAGAGCGTCTATCAGTCAGAAGTCAGACACCTCAATTCTTAGGACGTTAAAAGAGACTCAAGCATGTATTTTGAAAATGGGAATATTAACAGTAAGTTAATATGAATTTAAAAAATTTAAATATACATTTGAAACAAGGGAGACTACAGTAAATATAAATCTGAAAAGAAATTCAGATATACATTGAAAAGAATGGGAGTCATGGTATTATGTTGGAAGAACAAAGCACAATATGACACTGAAAGGCTCATGAAGTAGGTTCCAGAAAGTAAAAATTAAGGATTTTAAAAAATGAATTGAGATTTAAAATTTTAGAACATATACTTTAAATTTTTGCTGATTTTAGAGGGACTGATTTTGTCATCATATTCTCTACTCTTTGGATATAAAAATGCACACATATATACCTATACATTTTTTAGTCTTAACTCTGCCCTACCAAGCGCTATCGTTGTTCACTGTAAGCGACACTTGGGGAAAGTGAACATGATGCGAAGTGGGTTGGAAGGAACCTCGTCATCGGCAGCAGCAAACTGCAGCTGTGAGATGAAGACAGACCGACTCCTACAGCCACCATGAGAGTAACGGCTTTTCCAGTTCATAACACAGGCCTGAGATGATTTGTTCTGTGTCTCCATGTAATTCTTCCTGACTTTCTTTGTGGTGTTGTATTAGTCAGGGTACTCCAGAGAAACAGAGCCAATAGGAAATACATATGATTTCTTATAAGGAATTGGCTCACATGATGATGGAGGCTGAGAAATTCCACAATCTGCCATCTGCCAGATGGAGATCCAGGAAGGCAGGTGCCAGTGGTGGAACTACAGTCCTAGTCCGAAGGCCTGAGAGCCGGAAGGCCAGTGGTATAGGTCCAGTGTGAGGATAGGAGAAGACTGATAGCTCAGCTTAAGCAATCAGACAGAGAGAGAGAGAATTCTTTCTTCCTCCATCTTTTTGTTCTGTCCAGGCCCTCAACCAATTGGATGATGCCCCCCACACTGAGGAGGGTCATTTGCTTTACTCAGTTCACCACTGCAAACATTAATCTCTTCCAGAAATACCTTCACACACGGATCCGGAAAGAATGTTTAACCAGCTATCTGGGCACCACATGGCTCAGTCAAGTTGACATATAAAAAAATCACCATTGCAAGTGTATACTGTGGTACGCCAACCACGTGGTCTTTTCAGGGATATACTGAGCCCCATTTATGGTTGTTATGTCAATTATTCTGAAACTTCAAGAGGGTGGTGATCCTACAGCCCATTCCGCTGAATTCCAGCTGTTCCTATTGCCCAATTCTTCTGTTTAACCGTGGAAGCCTGCAGCTCCCTCCATGTGAGTCTCCTTCTCACTCTGGTATCCTGAGAAATGTAAAGTCTTGGGGCGCGGTGGAATCTTGCATTCTTTGTTATTCTTCAGCTCATACAATGCTGAAAATACTTAACACTATTTTAGTTGAATGTGTATATTTTATGTGGCTTTGACTCCAGCTCACACCATATGTAATCTTTCCATTGTTATTCTCAGTGAAACAAAAAATACCTTTTAGCTGGTGTATTTACATTTATTTGTTACCATATTCTTCACTGATATAATAAATGATTTAATAATATCATCTTGATTTAATACAAAACTGAATAGAAATATATATTTTTTCTGTTCTTCTCTCATTATTTTATGTTAGTCTTTCTTTTCCATGTATCATTATGGATTTATAGCTTTTCATATTTAAAGTATGGAGTCAACTTCAGCCAATTTTCTTCTTTTCATGCTCAGATTATCACAACTTTGGCCAATAGGAGCCCCATTTTGATTGGCTCTGGTGTAATTTGGATATGACCGCATAAACTTTAAAAGCTTTCTTGCTTTTTGGCCAATAAGATGGTCTTCATTTGCCTTGTGCCTTCCTGTCCCAGACACAATATCAGACATTTTTCTAAGAAGCCTGGGAAAAGCAGCACTGGAAGCCATAGAAGCCGGTGCTAGGGTACTTTTAGAAGTGACATTTGCAGAGCTGGAAAAGGTCTTTTTTGATTTTTGTTTTGTTTTTTAAATTTTGTAAAATTATGAGGTAATCTTGCTTCCTAGGCATATTTCCCATGGGAAATTTCCAATTACATTCTCTCAGTAGGGTTTTCCTACTTTAATTCTTGACTTTAAAATATTATCTCCTTTCTTTCACACGCTACTATATATAGTATACTATGTATGTCTTATAGGAGTCTAGATTCCTAATACAATCAATGTAATTAGTTATTTACTTTACTAACAATAACATAGTTCCAAGATAAAAATACAACATTAAGAAAAACAATTAAACTACTAGAACAAAGTCCAAATGTTTCTATGTATGTCCTTTTGTTTTTAAACCGCATTACTCTAAGGGTTTGCAGTCAAATTTCTTTGTCTAGAAATTATATAGCCTTTGTGTGGCTATATAATTATCATGTGATGGACAGTTTGGTTCAATTGTTTCCATTTGCTTTCATTTTGAGGGCCTTGGCATATTAGCAGCTAAAAATCTCAATTCTTAGAGCAGTGGAGGCTTTTAGCTCTGAATCTTTTCTTGATGGCTATTGTCAACTAGGAGAGAGAAGGGTGTGCTCTACTGGAGGTAACACAGAACGCAAGAGCTCCATCTCTGAAATTCCCTACATTGCCTATAACACCATCATCTCTCGTAAAAACATGTCATTAAACTATATATGTAAAAATAGAAATATTATTGAATTTCTAGAATATCAGAATCTATATATTTTATGTATTTAGTTATATATATTTTAAACTCTGCTAAATCATCTCCTAAACTTTCCAGCTTTTAAATTTATTTTGCTTTCTTTTCTGAGCTACAATTCTCTTTTTAATGTTACAATATATAACATGCGTTTAAGAATGCAACATCTCATGACTTACATTGTTATACCAAGTTTACAGTATATAAATCCAAATCTCCTGATTAGGATTATATTGACCTACTACCATCAGTCTTTAATTTTGCTCCAGCGATATCAAGGCAATACCTCATATGTTACAAGGCATGTTATTATCAAAGAACAAAACATGGATATATAGGCTTCTCAGATTTTGCCTGAACTAATGGGTCAAAAGCATCCGCTTTACATATATAATTGATATCTTTAGTTTAATAGCAGGTCTAATCATCACAGCTATTATTCAGCAGACTTTGGATAAATACAGATAGATATTATCTTAGGACTTACAAATTTAGACTTCTAAAGTCCAACTAAAAATGTTATAAAAATATCAAGAGTATATTAAAATAAAATGCAATCAAATTAAGAAATAACTGGAAAATTAGAAAGATTTATACTCTAGAAATTCAAGCAGAAAATTTTCTGTGGATTCATATAATTTTCAGATTATCTGGTCTTGGTCTTGTTAGAACAATATTTGTAAAGAACACTGACATTTACAATTATAACACATTTCAATTGAAATTTATTTCAAATTAAACAAATGTCATGTTTTACATAAAATGTTAGCTCTTTAGTTTTGGTGCAGAAATTCTAATTCTTTTTTTTTTTTTTTTTTGAGGAAGATTAGCCCTTAGCTAACATCTGCCAGCAATCCTCCTCTTGTTTGTTGAGCAAGACTAGCCCTGAGCTAACATCCATGCCCATCTTCCTCTACTTTATATGTGGGACACCTGCCACTGCTTGGCTTGCCAAGCAGTGCATAGGTCTGCACCCAGGATCCAAACTAGCAAACCCTGGGCCACTGAAGTGGAAAGTGTGAAGTTGACTGTTGCGCCATTGGGCTGGCCTAGAAATTCAAATTCTTGAATGGAAACTAATCTCATAGTAATTGCACTTGTAACTATAAAGTACAATATAAAATTATATTCTTAAAATTCATGTAAACCAATAGAAATTTCATTTCTATTATACAATGTTTCTTTAAAATTATAGTTTTGTATTTAAAAATGTCAAAGTATAAAACTTAAACAGTTAAAAACGTAATTCTCACATAAATATAGAGTGAGAAAAAGGTATATTTAAGTCATTAAAGAGGAAACCAGCAGGATGGCAAAGATGGATCAAAGGAGGATTCGGAAAAGAATACTGAATGAGAGTGCTAAATTAGGTGCAAAACAGGACAAGAAAGCTTTAATCCTTGGAGTTGTATTTTCTACAGGGCAGAAATTATTGACATCTCTACTAGAGCCAAATCACTTGCAACTTATCAATTTTCTACGCGCTAATAACTACTAACTTTACAGAGTCTGAACTTTAATGAATCATAAATCGTAAGTAAAACAAAGGTATAATTCTGTCTTCTATCAGACAATGTTCCAGGATGACAATGAAAGGACACACAGTCATCCTTTGCCTTATTTCCATATACTCTACAAATTTTTCCTAACAGGGGTGTTTAAAACAGCAACAACCACCAAAAAAACCCCCTCAAACTTGCAGTGAATATTTTGGAAATAAAAGTGAGATGAAATACGAATATTTTATTAAAGAAGAGGGAAGTAATTAGATCACTCCCTCCCCACTTTTCTAGAACTGAGGTCTTTGCTGTTTGCACGTTTTAAACTGTTGTCCTTTCTCCCTTCCTCCCTCTCTGTTCACTTTCAGAGACTGGTCTCAGGCTCAATTACTTGGCTTGTAGCTGGTCTTTATCAGGCCAAAGACTCCTTTTTATTTTCGAGCTTAAGTCTCTGCTAGCAAAAGAATAATTATTATTTTATAATTTTTCTTTATTTTTATATACAGACTTTCAGTGTCATCCAGTCTTTCTGTTTAAAAAGTCATCCGTCATAGTCAATCAAAATATTCTAATATAGATTTAACATATTTTATACTTTTGAACCATATACATTTAAAAATAGGAATTTTATCTGGTAAATGCATTTGGAGTGCTCCTTTCCAAAGGACACTTCTTAAGATTCTGAAAAAATTCTCGACATCATTTGTAACTCAACGAGTTTGTGTTTGTAACTATCTAGGGAGATTTTTACTTCTTTATTTTCTAGGCTAACACATTCTTTCATCTATGACAGAGGGATCACGTCACAGGCTAACGCAGAGTTGCCTACAATCATACCTCTTTGGATTGCAGCATCCACTCTCTGCTTCCTACTGGACTAGTCTTTTCTCTATCCCACTCATCTTTCTAATTTAGGCTTACTTAAGAAGAGAGGTTATTTCGATCTACTTCCAATGACTTAAAAGTGGAGGAACGGACAGTAGAGGAACTAATTTCTGAAAAAGAGACTTTTCCTGGGCTTCAGCCTTCGTTCCACGTACTATAAGTGGAGTGGCCACCACTGGCCATATTTCTAAGGTGTGACCGCCTTAGCGTTTAAGAGCTTCAACGATAGTGTTTTGAATGTTTGATCTGATGTTGAAATAACTGTGTAGAAACTTTCCTGGCATCCCTGAGGAAGGAAATCTGGAAGCTGGTGGGGCTTCATGGCATGGGTAGTTGTAAGTCTAGGAAAAAAATATGAAGGTTATTGAGGTTCTTGGGCACTCCTTCATCCAGATGTTTCGCAGAAGTCCATGTTGCCTAACAGTCTGGTGGAGGGACCTGCCTGTATCCCCTCTGAGATGTGAGGATTTGCACTTTTTCTCCTGGGACTTTTTAACAGATACTTTTACAGGACTTGTCCCCAAATTCTCTCTGTCTCTCTGCATTTCTTTCTCTATACTTAGTAAGGTTTGCAACCTCTCCTGGGCATCCAAGGGGGGGTCAATTAAAATTTGGCTTTCTTTTGTATGCTGCTTCTTCCCGTAGATAACAGGCTCCATCTGGCCAGGATGGAATTTTTCTATTAGAAAAAAATTTTCTATTTTCTCTTAGATGATTCAGGCCATAATGGTCCTAGAAGTTATCAAGGGAATGTCTTGGATCATTTCTAGCACAGCAAATTGTCCAGAATGGAGTCCATTGAGTTGAAAATAACTGAGCAGGAGTGAGGCTTCACTCTCCTGACTCTTGGATGGAGGAGCACCCATAAAAAGTGGATCTTGTCTAGGGAGGAAAATAGGCTACCTAGAAAAAATGATTTGTGGAATCTTTACAGAAAATATGTTTAGTGGTGGGGAGGGATAACGGAAGATAGCCAGAACAAGCAAACACAGAAGACAGGCTCAGTATGATTCTTACCTGAAATGATGAAAGCCGTTGAACTGAAAACTGCTCAGGGAAGGTTTTCTGGAAGTTGGACAGGAAGAGATTTTTCCGGTAGCCCATCTCTTCTTCTTCAAGGTCTGTTCTATTCCAGGTTAGGCCAAGACTACACCAAAGTGTGGTGGGGAACGACCAGCACAGCATTTTTCACTTTGGAGGGTGAAGTGACGGGTCAATCATGTCAGCCAGAGTCCAGGCACTATCACACAACAGTTTTTACCACACAAATTTAAAAGCAAGGGGCCAACCGGTGGTATAGTGGTTAAGTTGGCATGTTGCGCTTTGGCGGCCTGGGATTCACAGGCTGGGATCCTGGGTACGGACCTATACACCACTCATCAAGCCATGCTGTGACAGCATCCCACATACAAAATAGAGTAAGGTTGGCACGGATGTTCCTCAGGGCCAATCTTCCTCAAACAAAAAGAGGAGGATTGGCAACATGTTAGCTCAGGGCCAGTCTTCTTCACCAAAATAAAAAGCAATCAAAGTATTCACTTTGCACATTTGGGGAACAGCAGTAAGAAAGGTCAGATACACATTTAAAAAGAGATTTGAATAAACATTTTAAAAACAAGGCACATCACAGTAAACAAACATTTGAAATAAAAGGAGTCAAATGCTCCTTCAGAAGAACGAGGCGAGTGTGACCTTGAAGAGGTCATGTCATGTAATATATTGAAGGTGATCAACACCTTAAGGATATTTTTGTTATGGGAATTTCTAACTTGTAGAATACAGGACATAAGGACTTTGTGAGGGTGAATGAGAGCTTCTTTCTTTATCATCACTAATTGACAATGAGACATTTAGCAAGTTAGGTAACCTCTCTGTGCCTCTGTTCATCTGTGATATATATAGCCCTGCATGTCCTAGAAGGTTCAGAGAGACTGAATGAGTTTCTACACACATGAAGCTTTCAACAGTGCCTGACATACAGTACGTGATCAAGAAATGTTCGCTCTTGCTACTTCGAAGGTTCACTCTGACATGGACACAAATGACGTTCCACTTCTAGGGGACCAGCCAATGCTCTGGTGCAGTCAGGCCACAGGGTCATCTGGGGAGTGGGGAGGACCCAGAACCCAGTGGAGCTGTAGGCTCAGAGCGCTGGCCTTGCTGGCTTTTTATATTGACTTCATTCAAGGGTAGTGGGATCTGCATAATCATTTAGTCCAGGTAAACACCATTGAAAGCCATTTATTTCATTCATGAAAATTATTTCCTAAGCTTCCTCAGTGTTAATTAACAAATATTCTGGTGTAGATTTCAATAATTGCATTTGAAGTGCTTACTAGACACCTCTGTTGTGTGGATTTCTGACTGGGGGTCTTACAGTCACTAACAAGCCACCCTGGGGATATAGATTAAAGTTAATTTATATATATATCATCACTGTTTATACTTAAAAATCACCACATGGATAACTTGACCTCTCAGTAAGTGTGGAGTGAAGTTAAAGACAGAAATCAACTCTGACCCCAGCATTACTGTTAAGATTCTTCCATCACACCAGATTATACTGGAATGCTTATAAAGCAGAGCCCGCATTTAATATTTTTACCATTTTTCTCCTTACCAATACAGCTGCCTTGATTTAACTTAGGCATCAGGGTGGTATCCTTAAAGTAAAATATTATTACAGAAGATAGTTTTTGTGATAGGAAATCAATCATGCGAGCCATATGAAGAATTCTAAGTCTCAATATGTCAAAGTTACAATTTTTCATATTTGTGCAGAGAATTCTTTTAAAGGGAACGATTAGGGAAAGACTGGAGGAAATTGTGGTGTGATGTAAATGGAAGTATTCTTCTTCTGAGAAAGGGGACTTTGAAACTTGAGATGGCAGCTTTGAAAATATAGAAACATAAATTCACAGAATAGGCCTTCCTTGTTTAAAATACTTTATGAAGGTGAAACATGCATGAAAAATTTTACAGAGATTGAAGTGAAAAAATAGTGATGCAAAAAATAGAGAATCATAAAACTAAAAAAAGATCAAATGTTTTTATTTTGAAAAAAGTTTTAGATTTACATAAAAAATTGTGACGATGGTACAGAGAGTTCCAATATATCTCATGCCTAGTTTCCCTTATTACTGATATCTTACACTAGTATGATACATTTGTTATGACTAGTGAACCAATTTTGATAGATTACTATTAATTAAAGCCCATTCTTTATTCAGATTATCTTGGTTTTTAACCTAACGTCCTTTTTCTGCTCTGGGACACATTAAATTTAGTTATCATGTCCCCTTTAGGTTCCTCTTGGATGTGACATTTTCTCAGACTTCCCGTGTTTTTAATGGCCTTGACAGTTTTGAGTAGCACAATTCAGGTATTTTGCAGAATGTCTCTCAATTTGAATCTGTCTGAAGTTTTCCTCATGATTAGACTGGGGCTGTGGGATTTTGAGAGGAAGACGACAGAAAGGAAGTGCCATTTCATCATGTCATATCAAGGATACACTCGCCACGTGATTTATCACTGTTGGTACTTACGTTGCTCACCTGGCTGACGTAGTGTTGTTAGGTGTCTCCACTGTAAAGTTATTCTGTTTTTCCCCCTTTCTGTCCTCTACTCTTTGGAAGGATGTCATTACTCACAGACTACATTTAAGGAATGGGGAGAGAATCTTACACTTCAAAACTATAAATGTAAGGCAGAAAACCAGGAAAATGTACCTATATACACCATTTAGTAGCTTCCTTTTTCCACCTGTGAATATATTGTGTAAATATTTTCATGCCAAAATTGCTTCTACAATATGATGGCAACAGCTGCAATTATTCCATGGTGCTAATATACCATCCTCCATTCAGCTGTCTGTTGTTGGCCATGTGAATGCAGACTCTCGGAACAGTAAAGCCCGAGGATGCGGGTGTGCGAGCCTCATGACCAAGGGCTCAGTGCAGAACACCTCTGGAGAAGGCTGTGGGTTGTCATTAATTTTTTTGAGTCTCCGTCATGCCATGATGCAGAGAAAGTCACCAATTTCTTAATTCTATCCTCTACTTTTATGTGGAAAAAAAATACAAGACAAGAAGGTAATATATAGAGTTTACTTAATACATTTCAAGATGTTTCATAGATGCAGAGCAGATAGAACCTAATCTCCAACATGGTCAGAAAAATTACTTGAAAGCTGGAATAGGTCAAAGAGATTACTGGATGTTTGCTCAGTGCAGCACTGGGTTTCTGTTGTCGGGGCCGTTTACAAGGTCGAACAGAGGTTAACTTGCGGATTTTTGTCAAGTGGATGTGCAAATAACATCTGTCTAGTAGAACAGATAACCTCAGTTGTTGGTCATTAACCAGTTTTAAATCCAACTCTGTAATCCTATCCTAACGTTTTCTTGTTAAATTGCCTACATGGACCTTTTCAAATGCTCTTTAGACCAGTTTTGGCATCTTACCAGTTCTCTCATTAAATAATGAGTTAAATAAAATCTCTCACATGTGTTCCTTCATTCTATATTTGCTTAAGACCCATAATTTTGGCTTTTTGAAGTTATATTGGAACAACACTATATAATGAAAGTTGTTTACACTTACATTTCAGCACTACTTTAAGATCCTGAAATGTTTTGATTATGATGTTTCAGCAGAATATTATTTGCTTTTCATGCAATTTTCTATATAATGTTATAGCACAATATTATCTGACCCATTCTAGTTTAATGAATCCTTATTTATTAAAAAACTGTTAACCTGCTTATATACTTAACCAGAATTTTCATTCCCTACATATATGCGAAAAGATGACTTTAGTGTAATTAGAAAATGCACTTGGAATAAACTCCAAATACTTAAATTATTAGGTAAATCTTGACAACATTGTTGGATCTGATTTCTATATTGAGTTTGGCTTTGCTCAGGAGTTAACAAACTATGGTCCATCTTTCAAATCTGGACTGTCACTTGTTTTAGTTAATAAAGTTTTATTGGCTCGCTGCCATGTTCATTCTCCTATGTATTGCCTATGGCTGCTTTTGTGGCACAACTGCAGAATTGGGCAGTTGCGGCAGAGATCACGTGTCCCACAAAGCCTGAAATATTTACTATCTGGCTTCTAAAGGAAAGCGTTTGTTGAACCCTGACTCCATGTATTCTAGGATATGGCTTTCCAGGTACTTGGGTAATGTTTTACTTTACTAACAGATAGAGGACATTGAACAACAAAATACACTATAACAGCAGCAGCTATTTGTCCGTTTTGCAATGGAAATAGTTTAAAAAATCTAATCCACCGCTAATGTTTTATTGATCAACATACATATTTATTATATTTATTAAATAAATATACTTTTGACTTCTCATTCGTGAGCTAGTCTTATGTAATCAAGCTTTCTAAAATATTTGCATTATACTGTTGACAATAGGTTCTGAGTCATAATGTATTTTAAAAGTTCAGTCTGGCAAACAATTGCTTGCCTTGGGCATATAATGGCCTTTGCTGAGTGAGGAGTAAAGAATATTTCTGTCATTTTATTCTAGGCCCACTTTCTGATGAAGTCATCTAAGGCAATAACATTTTTGGTAATATTTGTAAAGCTGCATTTTGGTAAGTGTGGTTTTGAGACCAGATTTTACGTTAGTATAAGAATAGAGCAGAAACACATGTTTTCATATGTTGCACATAGAACATCTTTTACTTCATGAATTGATAATTTTTGGAAAGGAAAACTTTGATCATTATATAATTAAGAGAAGGCAATCCTGAAAATGCCGTGTCCTTAAAATCTGGATAATACCAATGATAGCTTGATTAGCTGCCAAACTCACTAAGCCAACCTCTGTCTACAATTCTTTCTCCCAGTTTCTTTTTTTTTAATTCATAAGTGGATCTGTTGGCTCTTGTCCTTGAATCTATTGAAATGTTCCTGTTCTCAGTCCTGGGTTATGTGCCTTTTCAACAGATGTTCACTGAAGGCAACTAAGGGGTTGAGTGGTGTTTATAGGTCAAGTAACCAAGAGGCTAACAGGGAAAGGACCTTGCTGTACTTGTCTTTCTTTCCGTCTGATCGGAACCCTGAACATGACAGACACCTGACATGCATTTATTAAGGATGGTGGAGGGCACCTGCAAGCAACTCATGCTTGTTAGAGGCTGCTCCTGACTCTGGGATTCTGGATCCCAGCTGCTAGGCAGTCACCAAGGCTGCAGGTTTCCAGGGCTCTCCACCACAGAGCTGTCTCTCCAGCCTCCAAAGTCACTGAGGACTCTATCACAGTAGATTTCTAATTTGCATTCGCTCCATTGTTCCTTTTTTTCACATCCTACAAAGGCTGCTGGTGGGAGCCTAAGAGGCCATCCCAGAATTCTAGCTCTAAATGTAGGATTTAGAGAGTTGGTTGGATTTATATAACTCCCCAGCATATGCTTGCTGTGTGTGCTCCATAACTAATGATTTCCTGCTTGTTTCTTCCAAGCCAAAGCCTTGAAGTCAGCTGACTGAAATCACATAGGTGACTGGGATTTTGTGAGATTGAGCATGCCAGCTTTTAAACATACTCAAAGTTTTGGGAGAGCCCTCACACTGCTCTGCCTTGCCCAATGTATGCCATTTCAGACTGAGATTTTTAGACTCAAATTTTTTTGTACTCAAGGAGAAGGAAATGGTGAGTTCCAAAATTGTAAATGCTAGGAAACACTTCATGTGCCTTTCGGAGTTCAGGAGAGGAGGCCTTTGGTCTGTGCCTGTCACTACTCTGCTGTGTCGACACTGGGATGCGGCAGAGTCCATCCTGTTAATGTTGTAAAATCAGATCCTATTTTTGCTCGCCTAATTGGGAAAGCGAGGCAATGCTTTTCTAAGTCATTATTGAAAAGAAATCATTAAGATAATTAGGATAGTCTTTGTTTAAAGAAGCAAATATATGAGGTGAACTCAGAATCATGCTAGTGGGTAAAGGAAGAAATCCGAGACAAATAGTGTCCTTTCTCTGACTCCCATTCTAGAAATCCTCTTATTTATTATTGCCTAATGACACGGTTCACTTCTTGTTGACTTGGCTAGTCCTTTCTGTTTCTATTGACAGTCAACCTTCATCCAGTTTATAGAGGACTCAACCTTCAATTCTGCTTCAAAATATTTCTCAATACATCCGAAATTGGAGGCTAGGTTCTTCTGTGTTGGGATGGGAACGGTTGACTATGCAATCTCTAAAATTTTCAACTTTGAAATCTCTTTCTCATCCGTGAAGATGTTTGCTAATGGAGTTTAAAATAATGACCATAAAGGAATCTTAATGTTATGTTGTAAATGATACTTGAACTTGACTATAACAAAACCGAAATTACACAAGAAGCAAGAAAGGAATGACAGGTAATTTTCTCAAGTCAATGAGACAGGCCAGCCCTAAATGGAAGGTTATTCAGATAAGGAGAACTTGGCAGGTTTGCAGACACTGTGTTTGAGTTTTGTTCCTGTCGGAGAACTCTCTGAAAGGTGCCAGGTTTAACGGAATTTAGATAAAGACATTCTCATTTCAGCTGAAGTTTGAACATTCTTCTGTGTTTGATTCATCCCTGTGATGTTGCCAAGTCTGATAGGATTTCAGAAGCACTTCAACATTTTTAACAGTCTCAGTTCCTGAGCAAGCTGTTATAGCATCTCAACCTGGGGCGTAGGAGAAAATGAGGAGAATCATAATCTAGGCAGGTGAACTCAAGAGGTGCCAAATAATGGAAATTTCCAGGATAATAACATTCAAGAGCAAAAGTAAATGAGCCAACACAGGTGAATTTAGGTGGCCTCAATGGTCTGGGATTTACGGAGTCCAGAGAAAGCCCCCACCCTCACTCTAGAATCTTTCTCTCGCTGCCCTTGGACCAATTAGAGATTCGTAAAATAAAGCACAGCTCAAAAAATAGCTATTAATTTTTCATGTGAGTCAGTCAACTAGCTTTCTCTTGCAATGTTGCAGCCTGCTGAGGGCAGGCTCCTATAGGAATCGTAGGAAGGATGGACAAACAGCACTGAGGGACTGAAGAGGGGCAGTGCCTGGCAGGCAGCTTGGGCAGGCTACTGCAGGGTGGGGTGGGTGCTTTGGAGAAAAGGAAAACTGAAAAGGCACCAGAGGAAGAGTTCAAAAGGTACATTGTCTGGATCCTTGGTACTCAAATGTGGTCTGTGTGCACCAGCAGTAACAGCAGCACCTGGGACGGCGTCAGAAATGAAAGACCCAGACCTGCTGAGTCAGAATGAGCATCTAATCAGATCCCCATGTAATGCATAGCACACCGACGTCTGAGAAGCACTGGTCTTGAGTGCTTCTTTGTCAAGGGCCTGTTCAAGCAAAATGGGGAGCTGTGTTCTCCCAAGGTCACTGACAGACTTTCAGGATGCCTTCTCCAGCACGCGGATTCACCAGCCAAATGGAGAATCAGATTCACTTTTCAACAATGTCGTTTTTCTTAGCCACTATTTTAGCAGAGAGAAAGAAAATTAAACCTAGTGTATTGCTATGGATGAAGGTGTCTTGGAACTGCCAGAAAGAGATGTGTTAGGGACCAAATCATGTCCTAAGAGTTAAAGAATGGTCATGAAGAGGCAGGAATGTGCTGTACTAGGAAATTTAGAGGTGAATGTGACAGAGCTCAAGTCTTTATCATCATATAGCCTTAGGAGAGTTATTGACCAGATTAGGACAGTTAATAGTTTTTAGGTTTTAGGTTTTAGGAGATGGGGAGAATTTTCTATCAGGAATAATTTTTTAAATGTGAAGGAAAAGTGAGTTTTTAAAAGACCATTTTCAATACCAACACACAATGTTAGAACCAGCTTAAGAGTATTATGAGTGGCAGGCGTCCCACATATAAAGTAGAGGAAGATGGGCACAGCTGTTAGCTCATGGCCAGTCTTCCTCAGCAAAAAGAAGAGGAGTGGCAGCAGTTAGCTCAGGGCTAATTTTCCTCAAAAAAAAAAAAAAAAGAGTATTATGAAAAGCAAACTTTGTAAATAGTTTCTGTGTGACAGATTTTGATGGGAGAAGTGACACCATTCTTGGTAAGGCTGGCAGCAGAGCCAGGTAAGGAGGTAGACCAGAGGTTTACTGGGAATAGCTGAGGAAAAGGGAGCTACTAGTCAGCATTAGGGAAATGCCACTATCAATAGGATTCACATCAGAGTTTATGGAGCTGGTATTTCCCATCAGGGACACTGCTAAATATGTTAGTCACAGTGACGTAAACTTTTCCTACCCTCCAGTTGTTCAAGAGAAGGCAACCATAGTACAAGCCAGCGTATGTAAGTGCCATCATGAAGGAGCATGAGAATTTTGTGCTTTATCAGAAGAAACAAAAGAGTGAAAGTGGACAGGTGAAATAGAGGGCACTGAAGTGGGAGATGAGGGGTGTTTTGTTGGTACTCAGGTACGTGGGATATGTAATTTAGAATCTGGCAGTGCACTTATCTCAGTATTTGGCCCTCTTCTGTGTCCTACAAGAACTTTCTAGCTTGTTACCCAACAGCTGTAAACAAATTGGCTTGCAGAAAACGCCAGCTGCTGTGCAATCAAAATTCCTCTTTCGCTTCGATTCCTTGTTGTGTCTTGGTTGTCAAGACCTGGTGGAGGTTTAATAATATGATTCTTAAATGTTTGAATGTTTTGCATAGTGTTTAATTTTAACCTGATCCATGAAAATACAACTTAGCAACTCTCCTCCTATTCTGTGCTTGGTTGATTAATTGGTCTGGGGCTTATTACACTAAGTCGCCAATAGAAATAGTTGTTTGAGAGCAGGGCTGGCCTCTGGCAACGTTTAGCAATCAATGGAGCTTTGCAGGCTCATCCCTATGACTTGGGCCTCTTGCAGAGCCTCTGGATCCTCAAAGCCTCCTCAACTTGTGTCCTCCGTTTGTGTGAAACCTCCCTGACCATTGCTTCATTTACATCCAGACGTTCTTACGTTACAGTCCATTGCAGTTTTGTTAGCCAGGCTCTCCATCATCAAAACCCAGCCGTTTCGTGTTTCATTTCTGTTAGTTTCAGATTGATTTTTTCTGATTTTGTAAACTAAGATGGTATGATAAATGCTCTTATTGATGTTTTTCCTTTCAGATAGCATAATTACATTTAAATAGTATCATTGATATCTTTGAAGGAGCGAGTAGAGTGGGAATTTCAGGCATAACTGGAGAAAAGCCTTCAGCAATTACTTCACGGAGGGATTTCCTACACCCAGATGGAGCAAAATGGTAGCTGCATATGAACCACAAACATTTTTTGTTTGTTTATTTGGTTTAAACGTCACAGTTTTTTTTTAAACATTAGTTGCCATTATACACAAATCTGAATTTCTGGGTTCTCTTGATGAGTTTGAAGCTCTGGTTTCACCTGGTTCATATTCTCTCCCGTCGTAGTTGGCTGGTGCTGAGTGGCAGCTGTCTCCTTTGAGTGGGTCATATCCTCTCACTTTGAAGTGCGGTTCTACTTTTCTCGTATTCTTTACCTTCTTGACCCTGGTGGGCATTTGCATTTGGAAATCCTGGTCCACTTGGTCTGTGTTCAGACCTGTCCTAGATTTAGGGAGCATGGAGGATTGGAATTTGCCACCCCAAAATGTATCCTTTGGCTTGATTATTTTTAAGAACAAAAGACTCAGAAAGAAACTTTGACCCTCCCCCTAACTGCCTAAAAGAATTTAAAATAGAAGATTTGTTCCAGGAATGAGCTAATACCATAAGTAGAGTGTAGTATGAACTAGATGTGATAGATGGGGAAGAAACTAGCAAGGCCCATTTGATCAAAGTCCTCCCCATGTCACATCGCCTTTGCAAAGTATGACATTTGCTTTTCCATCTTCCTGTGAATTGCCTTCCTCCTCTTTGAATTCCGAAGCCGCTACCCCCAACATCCTCCTTTGTCTTTAGCTGAAGATGGTATTTAAGGTGGTGGCTTTGACCATTTTGATGAGTTACTCAGTTTTCCTGGGTTTCCCCCATGTACATATGTTATTAAACTTTGTTTGATTTTCTCCTGTTATTCTGTCTCACGTCAGTTTAATTCTTAGATCAGCTGAAGGACCTAGAGGGGAGAGGAAGGGTTCCTCCTCCTCCACAGAAGCAACTAAAACTGATGAATAAATTAAGTATTCTGTTTCTTTGACATCAAACTAAAATATGAAATATGTATCAGCTCTTGAATGATAAGAAAAAATTCTTTTGAATTTAATAAGTTGGTAAAGTCTTTTAAAATCACAGATAAGTTCTTGTATTACTATGGTTGAAATTAACCTTGATGCAGAAAATGAGCAATTTTGTCTATTGAGAGGATGATCATAGTTTTCAGATATATTTTAGAGGCCACTAGAAACTGAAGTAATAGAAGGTGATGCTGAGTAAATTATCCCAATGAAGCTTCTGCTAACAGCCCACTTTAATAAAAACTTCCAAAAATCTAAAGGTTGGAAGTGACATTTAATAAAACTAAAATCTGTCGAAATGGAAGGTAGATATTTAATCTCTCTTAGGAATTGAGGCAGAAAGTCAAGCAGAACTAAAAAATAATAGGCTTTAATAAGGGAGGCTGTAAGATTACCAAGCAAGATACTGTAACACATTACAAACTTCCTTGTGCTAATGTATGCTTTCCATTTAAAAGGTGATTTTCCTTATTAGTCTGTTTGATTAAAGTTATTACAAAACAGATGAACTTATAACTATGAATTTTTTTTAAGTTCTTGGTTTCAATGGAAAATTTCTTTCTTTTTTTTTTTTTTGCAGGGAAACATTTGCCCTGAGCTAACATCCATTGCCAATCTTCCTCTTTTTTTTTTTTTTTTCCCTTTTTTCCTCCCCAAAGCCTTAGTGCATGGTTGTACATATCTGGTTGTAAGTCCTTCTGGTTTTTCTATATGAGCCACTACCACAGCATGGCAACTGACAGGTGGGTGGTGTGGTTCTGTGACCAGGAAACAAACTTGGACTGCTGAAGTGGTGAGCATCGAACTTTAACAGCTAGGCCATCAGGGCTGGCTCACAAAACTTCTTTTGAAGAAAGTAAAGCAAATGAAAGAATGACTTTAGTTTATGGCAGATTGAAGTAGAACCAAGGTATTTCTGTTGTAATAAGCAGTGCCAGAGAACTTATGAGGGCATGTGGCTGGATGGAAAAGGAAAAGTACGTAAGAATGTGCTCAAAAGGTGTGATGCTTGTAAATCCTTCTTCATCTCAGAAAAAAGATTTTGGGTTTTCTCATCTCAAACTTTGGCTTGTATGCCTACAGTAACTTTTGCCACCAGGTTTTCAATGTTTCTTCAATCCAGGCATCTCTTTGAGAGGTGTGTGTGTGTGTGTGCGTGTGTGTGTGTTGTGGGGGGGTTGCAATTATTTCTGTCTATTTTCCATAACTTTTATTATACATGTGTTTTGCAAATAGGTATTGTCTTTTATAACAAACTTCCAAATTCTGATTTTGAAAGCATGGCAACATTGTGAGAAGCAGACTTTTTTTTTAAAGCAGAGCAGCTTGCCCCAGGCCAGAAAGTCAATGACCCGTTCAAAAT
Source organism: Equus caballus (assembly GCF_041296265.1). NCBI lineage: Eukaryota > Metazoa > Chordata > Mammalia > Perissodactyla > Equidae > Equus > Equus caballus. The sequence goes on from NC_091699.1 coordinate 89,208,351, forward strand.
CTACTCTATTGCTCTTTTGTTTTGTAGCTGGAAGCTGTTGTCTAGCTCCTAAGCCTCCTCCTCAGCGTCCTTTTGGTCCTTTTGACAGGCCCTGGATTTGAACAGAGAGTTTTGAAACCAGGAGCCTAGATCAATTATTGTCCTTTTCTGTGGTTGTTTATTAGTTTCATTTGTATCACTTTAGAAACAAAGAGATACAGACATTTAACTCTTGGGAGGGAGTTTTTGGTCTCTTTTTCATCCCATTTAGCAGCTTCAGCCGCAGAATCAACTGAAGAAATAGAGATGCAGGTGTCTGGGCTGTGGGAGTGAGGCCCGTTCATTCACTCCACACCCTGCAACTGCTCCCGAGACATTCAGAGACGGGCGAGGGGCCGGCCTTCCTGTGCCTGGGGCTCGGTACTCCTAAGAAACCTTGGAGATCATTGCTTTTCTAGACTTCCTCCTGGGTTGTCTCATGGGTCATTCACTCTCTCCCATCTTATCCCCATAACCTAAGTCTGTTTCCTGTGTTAAGATTATATACAAAATGGAGACCGGACTTGAGAATTCCCTGAGCAAACCAAACCGTCTAAGCCACGTAAGCAAAACTAGCTCTAGCTTATTTCGTGAACACAAGTGAAACTCAACTTGTAAATGCCTCTGACAATCATAAAAGAAACTTGTCATCTTCCCAAAAATGGTATGAGATAATCACTTTTAACCAATTCCCTACTGTCTGGAAACCTTCCTTGTAAGATCCAGTTATTATAAAGGGTAAGCAACTTCCTCGTGTTCACTGTGTGAGCAGTCCTGGAACATCACGCCCCTGAGCTTCACGTCAGTCTTTGAATTTGATGGCTCCCAGTTCGAGAACTGTCCTTATACACACAATGAACTCTTACTAAGTACTATTTATTGGTTTAGTGGTTTTAATTTTAGTATTTCTGGATTTTTCACATACATAAAAAAATTTTGAATCAATATTTTCCACATTTATTATTTAAAAAAAATGCCTTGAATTCGTCAGACATCATTTGAAACTTATATTTGAATTGTGAAATTTGGTTTTAATATCACTAAAAATTCTAGAGAGCTCAGAGGTGCCTGCACAGCCTCTTATTAAAATATGTATATAATTTACAATCTCTTCTCTGTTAAAGTAATACATAGTGATAGTAGAAATATTGAGAAAACTTTAAAAAACAAGAAAATAGAAATCATCCATAACTTTATGCAGAGATGAATTTGATATAGTTTTCAAATATATTTATGTGATATTCTGTATTTGCATTTATTTTTACAAAATTTGAAATTGTGCTATATTTTTTTTTTACCCTGCTTTTTAAAAATTAACATTTCATTATGAAAAATTCCCTGTATACTTATATATTCTTTAAAAATATTTTGAATGGCTGAATAGCATGCTATTTGCAAAAGAAACAATTTAATTAACTACTTATTTTCAGTCATTTAGATCGTTTCTGATGTTTTCCTATTATAAATAATCCTGTGACATCTTTTTACCTAATGTTTGCTGTGCGTCTCTAATTATTTCCTTCAAATTAATTCCTAGCAGTAGAGTGATTGAAACTGTTTCACTGAAATACCAATGACCTCCAGGTTGCAAAATTCCAAGAACCCTTTTCATTCTTGTACTCACCTGGTAAATACAAAGAACTACGACATCAACAACGCTTTTTTTCTTCTTCACAATTCAGCAATTTCAATAGTAACATCCTTTTCTCTCTCTATTCACTTTTCTTAGCCTATCTTATCTACTCCCATGGCTTTAGATATGCACGCTACGTTGACGGTTCACTAATTTCTATTTCCCGTACAAATCTCTTTTCTGAACTGTTTTCTCACCTCTTCACTTTGGATGACTCACAGGCATGTCACACCTCACATCTTCAGACTTGATCTCCTTGTCTCCTTCCCAGCCTGTTCCTCCCCTGGGGTTTGCCCCATCAGGGAAGGAGCCGCCATCTACCCAGTTTCGTGGCTGATCACTAGCTCATGCTGGAAACCCGTTCTTGAGCAAAGACCTCACGTCAAGGTCTATGAGTTTTATATCCAAAATAGATCTGAAGTCCATTTCCTCTTTCCAGTCACCATCTCATACCATTACTACATTACTATCGCTATTTATAAAGCAGTTTATTGCTTATTTCCCCCACCAGATGACAAGTTTTTATTTATTTATTTATTTATTTATTTATTTTTGAGGAAGATGAGCCGCGAGCTAACATCTGCCACCAATCCTCCTCTTTTTGCTGAGGAAGACTGGCCATGAGCTAACATCTATGCCCATCTTCCTCTACTTTATATGTGGGACGCCTACCACAGCATGGCTTGCCAAGTGGTGCCATGTCTGCACCTGGGATCCAAGCCAGTGAACCCCGGGCTGCGGAAGTGGAATGTGGGAACTTAACTGCTGCGCCACGGGGCTGGCCTCAGATCACAACATTTTTGATGGTGGGATTTGTATGTCTTGTTCTCTCTCCAGTCTTAGCAGAATATCTGACTTCTACTGGCGCTCAACAAATTTATCTTAAGTGAAATAATTCATATCGCCAAATGACCTTTCAGAAATGCCGTAACAACTTACATTCCCATCAGGTATTTATAGTTTTGCTAGTCTTCCTGAAACCTTCATCAAGGTGATAGAAGAAAAATGATTATGCTTTTTTTTTGTTTTTAAAGATTGGCACCTGAGCTAACAACTGTTGCCAATCTTTTTTTTTTTGCTTTTTCTCCCCAAATCCCCACCGTACATAGTTGTATATTTTAGTTGTGTGTCCTTCTAGTTGTGGCATGTGGGATGCCACCCCAGCACGGCTTGATGAGTGGTGCCATGTCCGCGCCCAGGATCCGAACTGGCAAAACCCTGGGCCGCTGGAGCAGAGCCTGTGAACTTAACCACTCGGCCACAGAGCTGGCCCCTTTGCTTTTTTTTAATTTAAAGTTTTTGTTATGATGAAAATTGACCTTTTAAAGATAGGTTTATTGACTGAATTTATTCTTTTGTGAACAGTCATATCAAATTTTTTATTGCAATGTTTACTTTATATTAGCTGATTGTGAGTTATTTATATGTTAAGAATCTAAGCCTTTTTAACACGTTATAGATTTCCCCAGTTTGTCATCTGCCTTTTAATTTTTGTTTATGATGTTGTTCTGATACACATGAAGTTTTAATTTTTATTATTAAATTCTATCAATGATTTATGTTTTTTACCTTTCTTTTATGCTTAGAAAGTTTTCGTCTTCACATAAGGGATTAGTCACCTATTTTTTTCTGGTTGTTCTAATTAAAGAAATATGCATATTTCATTCTTTCTGTCATGTAGATTTTATCTTGGTGAATCGTGAGATAGGGATCTAATTTTATTATTTTTCTCGTATGTGCCTATTTAAGAAGAAAGGAATATTTTATATATTAAAATAATATTAAATACAAGGGACATAAACCTTAGAATTTTTATTTAATGAGTTAAAGAATACTTTTAATTTGCTCTTAAATATTACTCTTCATTTTATCACCCAAGTTGCTGTCCATAGCTGGCTTTGATTAAGGGTGCTGTGCGTGTGTATGTGTGAGAAAGAGAGAGAACATTTTATCTAGACCTTCTGTCCTAGGTCCCTTACTATCTATCTGACACTGCTGATGGAATATGAATTCACATTGCCACCATTTCCATGTGCTGTCCATTAATAATTTGCTGTGGCTGGAAGTAATAATCATCTTTATTTTGAGTAATGCTTCATGATATTCAAAGCACTTTTGTGCCGTTTTCTTTTCTTTTTCTGAGAAAGATTGGCCCTGAGCTAACATCTGTGCCAATCTTCCTCTATTTTATGTGAGATGCTGCCACAGTGTGGCTTGACAAGCTGTGCTAGGTCTGTGCCCGGGATCTGAACCTATGAGTCACCGGCTGCTGCAGTGGAATGTGAGAACTTAACCACTATGCCACGGGGCCAGCCCCATGCCCTTTTCTATTCAAATCTCAAATAATTCCTTGAGGTTGACAGAGCAGGTATTATTAAACTCACTTTTGTGGATGAGCAAACAGACAAGACAGTTCAGTTTGCTCCAATTAGCACAACTAGTAGACAGTGGGTCTGAGATTAGAATTTGGCTTTCTTTAATTCCCAGTGTAATATTGTCATATTATATGTGAGTAATTAGGATAGAACCTTGTAACGATGTTGTTGCTGCTCTGTATTGTGGAATGAGATTGTTTATATTTCAAGTCCTGTTGATTTTGTGTAATTAAAGCATTTACTTTAAAAAATGCTAATTTGAGATCAGAAACACTACTCAAATTCATAGTAATTCATAAAAGATTACTCTGGTTCCTCCAGAATAGACTCTATATTTTCCAAAGTTATTTTCTGTCTCAGTATTCCCGAAAAATCGAACAGCTCTCACCAGTCACTGAGAACTACCTGGACCCATCAATCTTGGCTCAAAGTCTGTTATAGCAACAGGTCAAAGCTGGAGATTTTGGTCCCAAGCTCTGTATTTTAAAGAGAATAGAGTCTTTTAAACAATGAAATTAGTCTTCTCAAAGAAAGGAAAATGATCCCATATTTCTAATAATGCTATTATTTCTTACACTTTAATGACTTTTTTGCTCAGAAGGTCTTGAATGGTAACCTTCATTTTTCTATATCTAGTGGGTCTTTGAATCTGGAGTTCTATTTGAACAGTTGTTCAGGGGGTTGGCAAGAGTTATAAGGCATTTATATTTTATTCTTGACTGGATTCTAGTTGAGAATTTGAATGGCACAGATGTTGAAAGACTCGCTTGCTGTAGACGTAATGAAGCGAGCAAATGAAATCTCCCAAGGAGAAAAGTGTGATGTCCTTTACTTTTATCTTTTAGGTACAGGCTTGTGCCACGTCTGACTTTCTTGCTGTGGGCAAAAAAGCAGCCAGGGTGAGGGAATGAGTTTTTATGAAAAAGACCAGAAAGAAAAGAAAAGTGAAGGTGTGGTAGAAAGGGAACTGAAATGCACCTCAAGCGCAGACGTTGCTGCCTCTAAATATTCTCTTCCTAGAATTGTGTTGAATTTAATATCCTTCCAGCGTTAATGAGCAGTGGGGTGTATTTATTCTTGTATTTGAAAAGGTGGTTTTTCATAGTTTATAGCATAGTTTGTAGGAGTAAGGAGTAAGGAAAATAACCCATAATTCCACCACTCAGATATCGACATTCTTTTGTTGTTGTTATTTTCCTTTGGTCTTTTCTCTCTCTGTACACAAATATGTTTCAAATATTTGAGGCAACCTTAAAGTTTTAACTTGGTTTTCCTTCTCTTAGGATTGTACAGTGTTTCTTTTTATGTGACAACCAATATTCCACTAGAATAGAAAAAGTGTACTGAACCAAGGCCAAGTCATTAACATGTAATACAAAGCCACAGAACCTTGGAAAACAACTATAACCAAGAAATTCTTTGTGGTATTTGATTTCATTTGACCATTGTATGTGCAGGTGCTCAAAAATGTCTGTTGAATTAATGTCGACTTTCAATGAAAAAGATATGAAAATAGGCTAAAGGAATAAGGATCACTATTTTCACCTCTTTTCCCTCATTTATTATTTTGAGTTCTCTGAGAAGGAGATACCAAGATGGGAAGAGAATATTCGAAATTTAATGGAGGAAACACTTGTGTTTTATTCCCTTCGCATTGCTATAACAGAACACCATAGACTAGTTGGCTTAACAACAGAAATTTATTTCTCACAGTTCTGGAGGCTGAGAAGTCCAAGATTAGGATGCCAGCAGGTTTGGTGTCTGATGAGGATCCCACTTCCTGGTTCATGGACAACTGACTTCTCACTCTGTCCTCTGCATGGTGGAAGCTGCTCTCTGGGGTCTCTTTCTTAAGGGCAGTAACCCCATTCATGAGGGCTCCAGCCTCATGACCTAAACACCTTCCAAAGGCCCTACCTCCCACCATCCTATTAGGGGTTAAGATTTCATCATATGAATTTTAGAAGGGCACAAACATTTAATCTATAGCATTCCACCACTGGATTCCTCAAATTCATGTCCATCTTGCATGCAAAATACATTCATTCCATTTCACAATCCCCAAAGTCTTAACTTGTTCCAGCATCAACTCTAAAGTCTCATCTAAATATCATCTAAATCAGGTATGGGTGAGACTCAAGGTAAGATTCATCCGGAGGCAAATTCCTCTGCAGCTGTGAACCTGTGAAAACAGACAGGGTATGCACTTCCAAAAACACCATGGTGAGACAGGCAGAGGATAGACATCCCCATTCCAAAAGGGAGAAATAAGAGACAAGAAAGGAGTGACAGGTCCCAGGGAAGTCCAAACTACATGGTAAACTCCACGAGGCCTTAAGGCTTGTGAGTAATCCTCCTAGGTTCAATTCTCTTCCTTCTAGGCCCACTGTGGTAGCAACATCACCCCCATGGCTCTGTGGGATGGCCCCGCAGTGGCTCTCTGCTTGGGTCCTGGGGATCTCCCAGGTTGGGGTCCTGAGCCAGAGAGTCTGCTGGACAGTCTCATCCTTTGAAATCCAGGTGGAGGCAGCCATGTACCTCAGCCCAGAAAAAGGCCGCCAAAGTTTGCTGCCTTGCCCTCCAGAGGGGCAGCCAATGTAGCCTGTGCTGCCCTGGGGTCCCCCGGAGCTGCGCCTCAGGTGGCCAAGGGGTGTGGCACTGGAAGGCAGGGAATGGGGCCTGTGATGAGAGGGGGCACTGGGCAGTGTGAGTTGATGTCCTACAGGTGCCAGTCTTTTGACTTTGCACCCTCTCTCGCCCCTGCCCCCTTGCCTTCTGGGCCTGTGGTGGACGTGGCAGCTCTCCGAATTGCCTTGTGGTCATTTTTCCAGTGGTTTGGAGAATAGCACCTGGCTTCTGTTGAGGTAGCTGACTAGGTCATGGTTCACACTCAGGCTAATCTCTTTACCAAATGCTCACTTGGCCACACTCTTAGTGCTGTCTTCCTAACTCACTTTTTTTGCAATATCCATAGGCTGAGAATTTTCCAAATCTTTAAGTTCCAGTTTCTTTTTGCTTAACAATTCCATTTTTAAGTCATTTCTCCTTTCTCACATTTTATCATAAGCAGTCAGGGGAAGCCAGGCTGCACCTTCAACACTTTGCTGAGAAATCTCTTCAGCTAAATACTCAATTTCATTGCTCACAAATTCTACCTTCCACAAAACACTAGAACATGAACACAATTCAGCCAAGTTCTTTACTGCTGCATAACAAGGATTGCCTCTTATTTTTTGTCCAATAACACGTTCCTCATTTCCACCTGAGACCTCATTAGAATGGCTGTTACCGTCCACATTTCTACCAACATTCTGTTGACGGTTAGTTATGGATTCTCTAAGAATACTGAGGCTTTCTCTACAGCTCTCTCCTTTCCTGTGTGAGCTCTCACCACAGTCGCCCTTAACAGTCTGTTCATGGCAATGTAGGCTTTTTCTAGCATGCACCTCAAAGCTCTTCCAGACCCTACCTTAGCCAGTTCCAAAGCCGCTTCCATGTTTTTAGGTTTTTGTTATGGCAGCACCCCCAGTTCTCAGTACCACTTTCTATCTTGGTCAGTTTGGGCTGCTGAAACTGGATACCATAGACTTGGTGGCTTATGAACGGCAGAGATTTATTTCTTACAGTTCTGGAGGCTGGAAGTTCTGGATCAGCATGGTTGGATTTTGGTAAGAGGTCTCTTCTGGGTTGCAGATGGCCATGTTTTCATTGTACTGTCAGATGAAGGAGGAAGTGAGTTTTCTTTGAAAGGGCACTAATCCCATTCACGAGGGCTCCACCCTCCTGATCTAATCACCCAAAGGCCCCCACCTCCTAATACCATCACATTGGGGCTTATGATTTCAACATATGAATTTTGTGGGGGCATAAACATTCGGTCTATAGCAACCTGTAAGAGAAAAATGGGAGGGAGCTGGAAGAGGCTGGGAGAGCTGTCCGACCAAGGCAGGTCCGACCTCTGTGAAGGAGAGAGGGAGGGAGAGAAGATTGGATAGGGTGAGCCTCAAACTGCACTACAGTTCTAAGAAAGTTTCATCAAGAAGTCCTTGAGTCGAATTTGCCTGTCAGAGAAGTTGCCTATTTTGCAGGAAGGGACCTATCTTGGTACTCCTGTGACATCACTCATTGGCTGAAAGCAGCCTAGGGGAAGCACAGCCTTGGTGCTAAGGCAATGGCGGATTCAGAGCGTCTGGAGCCTTCGGGCATTATGTTCTTTGCAGCAGGAGATCTCACTGGTACATTTTCATGGACATTACATCCATAATTTGATCTTTACTGGTTTTTACTATAAAGATGAAAACTGATATCTGCATCTACCTGTTTTCCCAACTTAGAAATCTTAGCATCATAAGAGACTTTTCAAGTCTTTTTGAATTTTTCATAACTAGCTTTCAAATATTTTTCCTCTTGTCCATCTCAACTACCACCACAGTGTGTCAGGTCCTTGACAGATCTCATGCAGTTTATTATAGCCACCCTCCAACTGGGCTCTCTTGCCTCCAGTAACTACCTCAGCAATTGACTCTACGCTGCCAGACAAATACTCCTAAAACATGATTCACTCTCTTGCTTAAAAACAGTTCACGGTTCTCGATTACCTTCGGGACAAATTTGGAACTTGATATAAATTCCAAAGATGCAAACCCCTTTCTATCCTCAGCTCTTACGTCCACACTTTGCATACGCTTCTAGAACCATCCTGCCTTTCTCACTAACCCCCCAATATAACATGCCTTTTAATGCCTCCATGGATTGGACCTCGTTCCTCTCTATCCCAGAGTTCCCTTCTGATGCTATCCTCTGATAAAGTTAAACTTATCCTTCCTCCTCCCCCAGGATTTTGTTATCTTTCCTTCAGAAATTTTTTATAGCTAGATTGAGATATAATTTACATTTCATAAAACCCACCCATTTAATGTGTTCAATTCAATGGCTTTCAATACATTAATAATCAATTTTAGAGTATTTTCACCACTCCAAAAAGAAACCCATATCCACCAGCAGTGGTGCTTCATTCCCCCTCTGCCCAGCTCCCGGCAACCACTAATACATTTTCCTTCTCCATGAATTGGCCTGTGATGGACATTTCATATCAATGGAATCATTCAGTACGTGGCATATTGTGACTTGCTTCTTTCACTTTGCATAGTGTTTTCAAGGTTCATCGATGTTGTAATGCGTGTCAGTGCTTCATTTTATTGCCAAATAATATGGTTGTATGGACATATCACATGCTATTTATCCATTCATCAATTGACGGACATTTGGGTTGTCTCCACTTTGGCGCTACTATCAACATTTGTATACAAGTTTTTATGTGGACCTATGTTTTCATTTCCCTTTGGTATATATCTACAAATGAAATTACTGGGGCATATGGTAACTCTGTTTTTTTAATTCTAACCATCCTAGTGGCTATGAAGTGGCTGGTATCTTCTGGTTTTAAGTTGCATTTCCCTGATGGCTGAACATTATTGTTAAAATCAACCCTGGAGATCATCTTTTCTCTCAGGCCTTTGATTCCCTGGCCCAGCCCCCTTCCCTGCGTTCCCATGGCTCTCTGTACACGTCTGCATTACCTCACCTGTCATGTTGGGCAGTCACCATTTGTTGATGAGCAATTCCTTCCTGAACTTTGAGCTCCTTGAAGGCAGAGATTGGTGACTTATTCCTTCTTCATTTCTTCCTAGATCTCGTTTTTCCAATGTAATTGAGAATAGACTGATCTCAAACCAGGTGGAGCACAGCCTTTTTACCCATTATCTGTGCAGCATAGACCTGCCCTTTTCCTTTCTGGCAGGAAGCTTCCTGGTCACATTGTCACAGTGTTATACGGGATATGTGTTAGAAAGGCCTACTGCACAAAATTAAGATCTTCTATGTGCTTCTGCCTGAGTCTTCTCAGAACTAATCTTTTCATATGTTCCCATTTGCCCTGGGGAAATTGAGGCAGTTTGCAGAGTTACTTATTCTCTTCTCACGTTCTTTTATTCTATAATTTATGTTCCTAGCACTTCCAGTATACAGTGGTGTCTCCTTAGATGTGCAAATATTGATGTGCAAATATTCTCTTGGCCGTTCTACAATTGCCTGTCAAGATCCTGCCTTTTTAACTTTTGAAGGCCAAAACTTCTTACTTCTGGTCCTTCTTATAGGCTTTTTAATGAGTAAATGATATAATGAAATTATATGCACAAGCACATATATTTAAGGTAGATATGAAAGTGTGTGTGTAGAGTTTGTTTTAACAGTTGCACAAATGTTCTTAGGAATGGAAATTTCAAAGGAAAGAAAAACCCTCTGTAAGCTGCTTAGAGGAAGAAACTGAGCTCCTGGGAACAGAGACTGGAGGAAGCTCTCCTCTCTCCTCTCTAGCTTCCTTCTTTTCCTTCCCTCCCCACTTTCGTTTCTCAAAGACGTTTCTTGACCTCTTGCTCTGTGTCAGGCACTGTTCAATGTAATGGGGATAGTAATTAAATTTTTAAAAGGAAATAGGTAAACAGTTCAGCACGAGAAACAAATAGAAATTTTGGGCATGAGGCAAGAAGAAAAGAGTGGAGGGGGTGTTACGGAACCTGAAGTGAGTTCGCTCACCCGTTGCGCAGCAAGCCAATCTCTGACACTGGGTGTGGTGGAAGAAAGAAGGACTTTTATTTTTTTGTACAGCGCTGAGCAAGGAGAGAGGGCAGCTAACACTCAAATCCCAAACTCCCCGAAAAGCTAAAAGGAAGGGTTTTTATTCGGGGTTTTAGGTAGGGGAGGGGGAGCATATGGCCTTGCTGGTCGGAGCTTTCCCACCAGCCTCTCTTTGGCCTTGAGACACTTGCAGAGAGGAGGGAGCTCATGACCTTGCTGGTCAGCAGCTTTCCCACCAGCTCGTATCTCTTTGTGGGGAGGAGATGGTCCAGGTGCTTGTCCTTGACGGTGTCTGTCTCCATGGAGGAGAGTGGATTTTGGAGCCAGGAAGCCAGAGAGTAAGCAGGGAATGAGTGTTTTAGTTTTAACCCCATATATGCTGGGTTTAATGTGGGGAAACTGATACCAGGGTCGGTATCAGGGGTAGAGAAAGGAGAGAGGAAGAGAGAGGATGTGACCGGCAGCTGGAGCCTGCTGAGGTGGGTGGCAGTGGGAAACCCTGGTGCCAGGAGGGTCTGTATTTTTTTGAACTCCTACTGTCCATTAGGCATGGTGATAAGCATTGGGGACATAGAGCCCATTGTCCCTGCCATGTTTAGAGAGTTTTTCCTGTTTAAAAGTATTCAAGAATAATTTATGTAAGGCAAAATTCACCCTTCTCTTGCGCCCCCATTCCCAACATTTCCTAGTACCCTTCTGCAGTCTACTTCTCCTCCTCCCCAGCCCCTGGCAACCATTGATCTGTCCCTAGAGTTTTAGTCTTTTCCAAAATGTCATATAAATGGAATCATAGAATGTGCAGCCTTTTAGCCTGTCCTATTCGCCCAGCAAAATGCATTTGAGATTTATGGGTGTTGTTGTGTTGTCTGTTTCCATAGTTCCTTCCTTTTTAGTGCTAAGTAGTGTTCCATGTACGGACGTATTACAGTGTGTTTATCCATTCATCAGCTGAATGATATTTGAGTTTTTGGCAATTATGAACAGTCGTGAATAGGTTTTCATGTGAACATAACTGTTCATTTCTCCTAGATAAATATGTAAGAGTGGGTTTTGGAGTCTCCATTACACATTTATGTTTGACTTTATAAGAAGCTGCCAAATGATTTTTTAACACGGCTGTATCGTTTTGCATTCCCACTAGAGTTCCACTCGCTCCACATCATTGGAGGCTTTTTCAGACTAGGAATGTCTACGCCCCTCTTTCTGGTTGTTTGCAGTGCTGCAATGTTGTTTTATTTAGCTCCCCAAATTCTCAGTAAATTCTGGTATGCCTATTAAGTCCCATGTGGTGGTGGTGGGATATGGGGGAGGATGAGGGACGTGAAAATATTGGAAACATGGCCTGGTCCTCGTTCAACTCACCATGGAGGCCCACACAGTGACTGTACATGCCTTTGAGGGGCATTGGCATCCAGGGACTCTAGAGTTGGCCAGCAAAGTGATCAACTATGGATCAGATTGGAGAGTGATGGAGATGAGACCTTGAGGAGGAAGAGCAAGGGCCAAGTTGATGGCTTAGGAGTGGAAGTGTTGTCACCCCCTCTTTTCCCAATGTGCAGAGGAAAGGAACCAGGGTCTGATATGTTTAAGCGGTACTGCTGGATCAAACTTGGACAGAGCTTATGGGAGGCAGGAGCCAAGCCAGGACTGGGACAGACTTGTGGGGAAGGGGTGTGAGGGTGACAGTAGTTACATATAAAACAAAAGGCCAGATTTATGTAAAACTCCATTCCTAAAATTACATCAACCACAGTTGCTGCAGAATGAATGAATAATTGGGTAAGCTTTAGTTAGCAGCAACATCTGTATATAGCTTTGATCAAATTATTATACGAGTAACTTGAAAAACTCTGTAAGACTGTAGATATGATTTTGTAACTACAGTGATCCTTCCCAACTTTTCATCGATGGCATTGATTTTAGTGTGTTGAGTGCATGCTAATCTGAATGCGTGAAGTAGATTAAGTATTTTAGTATTAAAGATTACATCTTTAAATATTAAGATGAAGTAGATTCCAGTATTTTAGCATAGTGATTTCAACACTGGCTGCATATTTTTATCACCTGGAAAGAGTTTAGAAAATACTGTGCCCCCATGTCCTATTCCTAGAAATTTTGATTTTCATGGTCTGAGGTGGGGCATAGACATTGGGATTTTTAGAATTTGCCCCAGATTATTTGAATGGACAGCCAGGTTGACAAGCACTTTTTAAATTAAATTTTATGTTTTTATTGTGGCAAAACATGCATAACATAAAATTTACCATTTTAATCCTTTTTAAGTGACCAGTGGAGTGGCGTTAAGTACATTTATATTGTTGTGCAACCATCACCGCCATCTATCTCCAGAACTCTTTCATCTTCTTACACTGAAATTCCACGTCCGTTAAATGGCGACTCCTCATTCTTCTCTCCCTCAAGCCCTTGGTAACTACTATTCTACTCTCTATTTCTATGAATTTGACTGTTTTAGGTACTTCCTATAAGTGGAATCATACGATATTTGTCCTTTTGTATCTGGCTTATTTCACTTAGCATAATGTCTTCAAGGTTCGTCCATATGGTAGCATATGTCAGAATTTCCTTTATTTTTAAGGCTGAATAATATTCTATGGTACGTATATATCTCATTTTGCTTATCCATTCCTCCATTAATGAACGTTTGCATTATTTTCAGCTTTTGCTTATTGCGAATATGCTTCTGTGAACATGGGTGTACAAAATCTGTTCAAGTCCCTGCTTTCAATTCTTTTGGCTATATACCTTGGATTGAAATTGCTGGATCATATGGTAATTCCATGTTTAATTTTTTGAGGGACCACTATACTATTTTCCATAGAATCTGTATCATTTTACATCCCACCTGCTATACACAAGGATTCCATTTTTTCCACCTCCTTGTCAACACTTATAATTTTCTGGGTTTTTTTGATAGTAGCCATCTAATGGGTGTAAGGTGGTATTTCATTATGATTTTGATTTGCATTTCCCTAATGATTAGTGATATTGACATCATTTCCTATTTTTTTTGGCTATTTGTACATATTCCTGGAAAAATGTCTCTTCAAGTCTTTCGCTTGTTTTTAAAATCAGATTGTTTATTTTTTGTGGTTGTTGACCAAGAATCATTTTTAATTGTTCTTTAAAGCAGAAATTCTTAGTTTGTTTTTTTTTTTTGGACAACAAGGGTGGGGCGCACTTTTGATAAGTACAAAATTCTTGCATTCCTAAATTGTTGTTCCACTTACCACAAGCTGGCATGTATTATGGCTAATTGTTTTTATTTGAACACCTGGAGGGCAAGAAAAAGTTGTGTTATTGATTTTCATCTGATAAGTATTAAGTTCCTGTGAAGGTAAATAGGGCATCAGAGTCTGAGGGAGGGAGTTAGGGGTGCATGGGTATTTTAGAAAAGCTCTCAGGTGTTTCAAGTGTCTATTCCTGTGTAACAAACCACTCCAAAACTGAGTGGCTTAAAACAACGAGCATTTACTTTCTCATGATTGCGTGAGTTGGCATGTCGGTTTTTCTGCTAGGCTTCCCTGGGCTCACTCAGGGGGCTGCATTCAGCTGACAGCTGGGCTGGATGGGGAGGTCCAAGATAGCCTTACCCACACTGACGTGTCTAGGGCCGTGATGGGAGTGTCTAGGAGGCTGGGAGAATTCTCTGTCCATATGGTCATTCATCATTCAGTAGTCTACCCCAGCTTCTTTATATGGAGTCTGGCTTCCAAGAAGGTAAAACCAAAAGTTGTAATTTCCCTTAAGACCCAAGTCCAAAATTCAAAAAGCACCAAAATTAAAGTAAGTCACAGGGCTAGCCCAGCTTCAAGTGGAAGGGAAATAGACACCACCTCTTGATGATAGGAGGGCACAATTACATTTATGAAAGGGCGTGGGGCTGTGAGGGATCTTTGCTCTCATCTTGGGACATAATCTATCACACCAAGTGATTCTGATGTCTCCCTGGGGATATGACCCCTCTGCTTTTAGAATCACCAGTATGAACACTCAACCATTCTAATGACTGTTCTATTGTATTTCTCTCTCTCCTCCACTTCCCTGCTCTGGTTCTGTGTCTGTTCTTTATAGTTAGTAAGAATAAGATACATACAAGTAGGAACCTGTTATGGAATGCATGGAACCATAGCAACAGGTTTGTAAACTCTGTATCAAGGTTCTGGGAACAGAAATAGTCCCAAAGAATGCTGTTTTTTGAGTTGGCTGTCTATAACATAATTTATAAGTACGCTTTTCATGTAAGAAGATAGATAGATAGCTCCTGACCTAACATTGGTAGAGCATTCATTTTGAGTTGTTTTTACTGATTCATCCACAACCTTCACTGATGGGCGTCGTGGCCCACAAAACACATTTATGAGACAGCTGTCTGGATCAGGTGCAGATTAGTTGAAAAACTGCACAGAGCAAATCTACCCATGCAATGTTCACATTCCTTACTTTCACTTTATGAAAATCAGATCAGTATAGAGAAGCAGAAAGAACCCAAAATCTAGTCCTGTCTTTACTGCCAAGTTGTGGTATAACATTGTCCAGGTCAGCTAAGGGATCCTGAATTTCAGTGTCCTCATTTGTAAACTTACAATATATCTCTTAGGGTTGGGAAAGCCAGATAAAATAACGTAAGTAAAGGCTGGCAGTTGCATTATCTGCTAGCACAAGTATAGCAACTAAGCATCCAGAGCAAGTAAACCAGACACAAAGGTCCTGTTGATATATTATTGTACACGGAGTTCCGATGCTGGCCGATTACACCTAAAAGCAATCTCCAGGTGGTTTTTCTATTTGTATTTGGCCTCTACTCACTCTGATTAAGTCATGGCTGCAATTGCTTCTGTGGTTGCTCAAACAAGTCAAATTTGGTTACACTAGTAAATGCACAATTAAAATGAAAAGGAAATGGAAGAAAGTAATTCAGTTTATAAAATTTTATCTTACTATTCATCACAAGCACACTGTATTGTTATTTATCTTGTGTGTATGTCCAGTTTCTCAATTAGATTGCTTAGCTTTAGGGGACAGAAATTAGGCCCTTATGCTGTTTGGATCTCCTGTATCCATACTAGCCTCTCGTTAAAATTTGATGATAATCAAGATCAATAACTTACTGCACAAAATGTGGCACAATTCTCCTAAACTGTACATAATATTTAGGTAGTAATGTCTTGTTATGGGTTTAATTGTGTTCATTTTAAATGTAGATGTTGATCTCCTAACCCCTAGTATCTCAGAAGGTGACCTGATTTGGAGATAGAATCTTTACAGAGACAATCAAGTTAAAATGAGGTCATTAGGCTGGGCCCTAATCCAATATGACTGGTGTCCTGATGAAAAGGGGAAATATGGACACAGAGATGCACATAGAGGGAAGACAAAGTGAAGAGACGTAGGAAGAAAACAATCATCTATACGCCCCAGAGAGAGGCCAGGGATAGCCACAGCCCTTGAATGGAACCAAGGCTGCTGACACCTTGATTTTGGACTTCTAGCCTCCAGGATCATGAGACAATAAATTTCTGTTGTTTGAGCCACCCAATCTGTAATACTTTGTTATAGCAGTCCTTAGCAAACTAATACGTTTCTTAGGAAAATGGACAGTGTCGTTTGTTACACATAAAGATGAGTTGTGTATTGCCAGTCAACTCATTGGTGAAAATCACAATGATAGATACAAATAAGGAGGTTCTGTAGCCCTTCTATGGGGCATCTATGCAGCTTCTCCCTGACGTCCTATTTGATAGGCATCTAGAAGACAAGTAATATAGATACTTCTAAATCCACATCTTTCTAATTTAAGAGAGAAGCTGAGGACCCAGTTACGGTTTTCAGTTCAAGTTTGGATTGCATTTCTTTTTCTAAGAATCCTTTTCAAGTGCAAGGACAGCTTTTTGACAAATGGATGTGTTACCTGACCAAGTGAGTCCACTCCTTGGTGAGTTAATCAAAGTGCACCAGAAGTAGTTGTCACACAAAGCCTAATTTTATTTGCAGCATGCAGCAAACAAAACAGAGACCCTAAGGAATAATTTCACAAAGCTATGGCTCCCCAAGCATGGAGAGGTTGGTACCTTTATTTGGGGTAAGGAATGGATATTCAAAGGGAAAGTTTCATCATCACATGTAGAGGTGGGCATAAGCTTGCACGTGTGTGGTTTGAAAACATGCTGTTACATACATCACATGATCTAAAAATGGCTGCTTTGCCCCTCTGAGAGGAGGAGAATTTATGATGTTAATGAGGGCAGGTTACTTTACTACAACTCTGCCTGACTGTCCAGGTGTCCTTCTTGTGGTTGTGGTCTGAACTGGTCTGGTCTGTTTCAGAGTGGGTGGTCCAGGGGCTGTCACTTAGAGCTTCTTCCTTGAACATAGCTGAAACTGCATAAGCTCAAGACCCCAAAGTCATTAGCGAAAGGAACATCTGCACCTTTCAGGAAGATAAGAGAATTAGGTCAAACAAGACAAAGAAAAAAGGCTAGAGTTTAGGCAAGACAAGAGAAGTTGCTTAGAGTCTGTGGCTGGTGGCAGATGGAATGAGTATTTCTTAGTAAGAGCAAACGTTACTTGATGAGTTGGTGCCCGTGTAGGTAATTTGCATCTGTGTGATCTTCTGCATGATAATAAAGTGGTGAAAATCCATTATTTACTCATATGGTAACCCATACAAAGGTGTAGTTAGCCAGATTTTGGGGGAGTATATGGGGACATTTGGACACTATAATGAAGCCTCTTACTCCAGGTAACACTGAGCTACAACAGTGGGGCCACAATTGTGTATTTTAAGTAGATCTTAGTGTTATTTTACTTTTGTTTGCGACTCTGAAGATATCTATTTCTATCCCTTTTCCTTTTTGCAGTGAATATCTATTAAATACCATGAAAATTTATGCTTCAGCTGGCTTAGGATACTTCGAATGAGATGAGTACATGTGAAACTTCCTGAGGCTAATTTCATTATCAAATTCAGAGTCCAATTACCAGGCTAGTTATGTTGAAAGGTGAGGACAGCAGTAAGCACTTTTTCTATATAACTGCAAGTGTTGCTTTGCTCACTAGTTTTTAAGGAAAGAAATTTGTGAGAAACTCAAAGCTTGTGGAATCCCAGAGAAAATGACATAGATTCTTCTTGCCTGGGCTTGCATAATCACCAGGTATTGGTAAGGAAAGATATATTACTGTGGCTTTTCTAATAAATAAATAGGCGTGTGTGTGTGCACATGTGTATATGCGTTGTATGCTTTGAGAGTGATGGAGAAATTCACTTGATCATGATTCTAGAATCTGTCCTGTTTTCTTTGAGGAAAATAAAGGGAAAGGGATGGGAAGGCAGCAGCATCAGAATCGAAAGAAGCACTCCTTAGTGAGAAGGCACGGGGCTATAGGTATGGTTAGACTATATATACTGAGACTTTCCATCCTTCAGTTCTGTTTTTATTTAGAAAAAGCCTTTGCTAAGGCTAAGACAATGAAATAAATCCTCCTCTCCTCATGCAGCTTCTTTGGGTAAGCGAGTTTAGAAGTAGCAGTCTTTGGAACCTATGCTGAATACGAAATGTGGTAATTAGATTTTATAGAGAGATGTTGTAAGGAATGAGATGATAGATATGAAGATACTATAAGTTCTTAAGGGAAAGTCATGACTGGGCTGTAGTAGGTTTCTTCATACATCAGAGTAACTCAGATTTGCTGGTTTTAAACTTTATATATGTGCATGATTAATTATGGAATTGTGGCTTTGTTAGATTTACTTTTAGACCAAAAAAAAATTGTGTTCAATTTTAACTGTTAAAAAATACCAACCATGTAACGTCAAATCAAGAGTAAGGATTAATCTTGGATGAGATACCAGGAGTGTCTGGAAGAATGTATGTTTCATTCCACCATTGCTGGGGTGAAAACAAGACTGGAACAGAATTCCGGCAGGTTGTCCACACCCTAGCAGGATATAGTGAGCTTTGGGGAAACGGACCTTGGCCATTTGATAGCTGTCTGTGTTTGGGTAAGTGAGCCTCAAGGCACTCAACTGTAAAAGGGGATAGTACTGTCCTATCCACGCTCAAGAGACATCCCGGAGCTCTCGGCTGTCAGAAGGTGCTCGAATGTTGGCTTCGGGCGCTCCTTGCTCTGGATCTCACATCTGTGGTGGGAAGCACTTCAGGAGAATGAGAAGAAAAGCAACAGAACTGTTCCTGCAAAGGATGCGACATTCAAACCAGGAAAAACCTTTCCCAATCTGCTTTATTCCCCAGGAGACTGGCCGGCGAGCAGCCTTTCTCACAGAGAACATTTGATTGTGGAGTTTCCCTAAGAGAACTTTTATAGGGAGGAGAAAAAACCAAGGATTCTATTTTTGTCCTGCTGGACACACATTCAAATTTACTTTCGTTTTGCCTATATTCCGCATGGGACCTTACTTTCTGTCAAAGTAATAAATATCGGGAAGTCAGGGGCTTGTTTTGGGAGACGCTGAGTAGCCAAACTTTCTCCTTTGTATTACAACGGCTTCTGTCTCTGCTGAGAATGCTCATTGCCAGGAGGGCAGCTAGATCTAATTCAAGAGACAAAGGGCAGATCTCCGACAGAAATTGCCATCTGACGGCAGAATTCTCCATTTATACAGTACAACTTATTTCAATCTTTCACATGAGTGTGGTCTTTTGAAACATCAAAGTCTGACAAAAAGCCAAGAGGCAACTTTTAGGTAAAATGTATGTCTGGCAGAATGATTTATATATGCTACATTTAATTATATAAATAAATACCATTTCTTCTAAAATGGAAATTTTCAACTATTCTAAGAAAAAAATCTCTCCTCCCCTGCCCCCCACCCTCCTTGATTTGTCTTTTCCTATGATAGCATTTCTGTAACTTAGTCAAGTTGCATCCATTCCCTGAACAGAAAGAAGCAGACCAGTGCAAGCAAATTTATGATGCGATTCTTATTGCATCCCTCACTAGTCTGAATTTGATTGTCTCTCTCCTTAGATTCCACCCAAAGGGTAGCCTGTATAGGGGAGCAGAGTTTGGAGTTTATAGACATGGGGTTTGTGTGGGAGTCGGTGGAAGATGGCATCTCTTACAACACTCACCGTGTTTGGATGCAGGAGAACATCAAACCAAGCGCATCCTTACTCGGGATCATTTGCTTATTTACTGAGGAATATGAGAAAGAAAGAATAACTTTAGATTTTTTTTTTCTCGGTATTAGACTGGTTCAAGTAACTATTTTTTCAAGGTGTTTATGTAAATCTTTGAATATATAATATAACTTTTCTTTTAGAAAAAAATCACAGCATTCTTTTATTTAGATTGGTATAGCTACAGGGTTGCTCATAATTATTGATTCCAAGTTTCTCTAATAGATGAAAAGAAAGGAGCTCAGAAGGCTGGAGTGACTTGTTCAGGGGAAGGAAGTTAGCCAGTGGCAGAGCTGAAACTCACATCTGGAAGTCCCACTTCAGTGCTCTTTCCTATGAACCATTCCATTCTAGAGGGGGGATTCGAGTGCTGTGGTGGCAAGGAAAATTCATTTCACGGGAAAATTCATTTTATTTGGGCACAGGATGTAAGGTCTGATGTGTTCTTGGAGAAAGATATTATTCTGGAGGTAGAGAAGTACAACAGAGGCTTGGTCTGATCTTTTCTTAAAAAGTTGTCTCTGTCATTCCTTGTTCATCTTAAAAGCCTCAATTCCATGCTTAGCATGGTCCAGGTCTGTGCTAGGTCTCAAAGAGTCAGAGACAAGTAAGACATTGTTGAGGACTTCAAGGAGCTTATAATTCAGCCTTGGCCTTGAACTACCTTCTTCCCACAATGAGGTGGAGGAAGAGACATTAAAACTTTTAATTATATTTGTTTCCTAAAAAAATAGGAAAAATGTTAGCTTTAGGAAAAATTGAGCATACAGATCAAAGTAGCCCATTTAAATGATTCATAAATCAATACACTTACATTGGAGATAGATATGCAAAATCTTTTACTAATAGGGATGTGTGACCAAAAATGTTTAGAGATACGGTATACTGAGAACGATGGGTTAGCCTAGAGGATTTGGAGACTGGTGCAAGGGAGATATTTTTCATGAACTGACTTTACTGATACAAAGGATTGATTCTCAAATTGAGAGGGGGAAACTCCGTCAGTAGAGTATAAGGTAAGTTTTTGTAGGGGAAGAGTAGTTTGGAAAAAAGTGGCTTTTGTCCCATCACTTCAATTTATTTTTGAAATGCAATACTTAATTTTCAATATAGTTCTAGGTGGTGAGAATTTTTCTTTGTAAGTAAGAGTCATTGAACAAAAAAGAATGAGAAAGAGCTATTAAGTAAGGTTTAGAGGAAAGAAGATGGACTTGGGAATTAACCATTCGGAGTTTCACATCTTTGCTGCCAACACTGGTCAAGTCCTCTAAACTGAGGTTAACTCTGTTTCTTCATCTGTAAAGTGGATATAACAGTAGCAATTTGGTAAGGTCGTGGTTAGAAGTAAAGTGAAATAAAGCGTCTGAGCATGTCTGTACAGTGCCTGATAGATACTAGAAGAGACAAGAAAGATTAGTGTCCTTCTTTTGAAATAAGACAGCTTAGGGGTTAAATACACATTTTAATGTTAAACATTGGCTTCTAAACATTAACATCCCCTATGACACCTTCAGTTCTTTGTGAGTGATTTTCACATTGCCTCAAGTTTTTAACAGTGACTTTTGACATCTTGATAAAATCTTCATCTTTGTTCCATAAAGAAGTACACAAAGAAACTGGCAGCACTGTGGTGAGACATAAAATTTTATTATGGATTTAAAAACAAGCTGAGAGATTAATAAAACAAGGAAGAGAAAAAGGCAAGTCACAGCATGAGAAGAAATTAATTGTACAACATTCTCGCCTTCTGCACTGGGACTCGAAATGTTCATATTTTCAAAGAACTCTCTGACAAAAAGGCCCAATGGCAAGCTGGTTAACGCACTAGATGATAAATTGCTTAGTCAGGGCGAAGATGAGAATGGAGCTTGAAAGACTCCCAGAACCTGCTAAATAGATTAGATAATTGTGGAACAAACATAGTTAATTGGGCAAAATAGCAGGTGAAATTCAACATAAGCAAGTGTGAAGTCGGGCACACTGAGGAATAGGGTGTAAATTACCTGGACACGTTGCACATCCCTAATTGACTGGAAAAGCTCTCAGGAAATTGAACTAACAGGTATTATGGGTCAGTTAAATGAGTAGCTTCCCTGGTACATAAAACCTTGCCTAGAGTGAAGGAGCATTTTTGTATTAACAGCATCATCTTAATTCTTAAAAATATGTTTGTATTCAATGTAGAACATTGCAAAGAGGAATGAGAAAATTCTCAAACACAGCAAGTGGAACTGGGGTGGAGGGAGTGGAAAAGGCGCACAAATAAAGTTTGTTGAATATCTAACATGTGCCAGGCGCTGGGTTACCACAGTAAATTGCGTTGTTTTTCCCAATTTTTGCTGTTGTCTGCATCCAAGCCCTTTGTTCTGTGGCTTTGCAGTTTCTCCTGCCAGAGGTGGGTATTTTTCCCTGCTCCATTACTGTTGGGCTTTCCATGAGGCTTGCTTTAGTTAACCAGATGTTAGCATTCATCATGTGAACAGATGCTTAAATATGCTAGTGCATGACATGGGCATGTTTTCACATGTCTCTGCCATTGCTGTGAGATCCTGCCTGGGGGAACCACTGGTTTAAAGAGGATGAATGCTCCTTGTAAAGCACTAAGATTCTAGATGTGTCTGTGAGAGTATTTTTGGATGAGATTAACATTTGGATCTGGAGACTGAGTAAAGGAGGTTGCCCTCCTTAACATGGGTGGGCCTCATCCAATCAGCTGAAGGCCTGAATCGAACAAAAAGGCTGACCTTCTTGTAAGTAAGAGGGGTCTTTCCCTGCCTAACTACTTGAGGTGGAACATCGATTCTTCTTGGTTCTGGAGACTGTCGCTTTTGGACTGGAACTTACAGTGTCATCTCTCCTGGGTCTCCACCTTGCTCACTTCACATCTCAGGACTTCTCAGCTTCCATAATCACATGAGCTAATTCCTTATAATAAAGCTCTCTCTCTCTCTTTTTTCTACATGTATATATATATGTTGGTTCTGTTTCTCTGGAGAACCTAATACAATAATTCTTTGCTCCGTGGCAATTTACTACATTAGCATTGAGTTGATACAGTTATAACATTTTTATATTGTTATCTCACTTCATTCTTACAATTGTCCCTTGTGGTAGAATTTCTCCCCCTCTTTTCCAGATGCAAACAATTAGGTTCCAGTGGGTAGATGACTAGTCTAAGGTTCTGTGGTAAGGTGATGACACATGGAGGCACAGGGTTGCTAAACCCCGTGTTCCTTCCAGTATGCCACATTGTTTTCCAAGAACTCCGGAGAGATCACAAGCAGAGGATATCAGAAAGCCAACTATGGTGCCATGGTTCTTTTTGAAGCATCGTCCTAGGCCAGGTTCAGTGTCAAGCTGGACGTCACTCTCTAGTGCTTCAGACGTGGGACCAGCAGTTGAGGCTGACCCAGTGATCACCACTGTCGGGCTAAGAAGTTATAGACGAGTACCCAGGACCTGAGCCACCTCTACCTAAATGCTACACAATGGATGGCTCCTCTTTTGTTCCTGTCACTGTCTATTCTCCCTATTCATGACATCACATGGGTCACTTATGTTTTTATCTATGTCCAAGTGGCTCTGGGAGAGTGCTCGTTAGGAGAAATGAATGTTTCAGGCCACTTGGTGTAACCCAAACGGCTCCCTTCCAAATAGCTGGGAAGGAAGAATACTAACCAATTTCAGAGGAATCCTGGAATCTTGTGTCTTGTTGATTACCTCCTACATTCTAGTCTAGCCTAATTACAGTAATGTCAGCAGAAATGTGAGTCTCTGAGTAGACAAACTGATTTATTTACTTTGTTTTTAATACTTTGGTTACACTTGACCTAACAGAATAGGTTGCTCGATTCTAGATTTAATAAAAGTGCCTCTTTTTAAGTTTAAGACTCCTCCCGTATTTGATGTAGCTTTTCGTCAAGGGTTAAGGGACAAGATGCTGCCAACATGTGTGAAACCATAAAATGAAAATTGAAGTCTCAGGTTTAGCGCTTGGTGATAGAGTTACCTGAATGGGGCAGTCCTGTATTGAGTCCTGAAGCTCAAGTTTCTCTCTTGACACTTGGTGTTATCTTTTCTCCCTCAAACGTTTTCTTCATGTTTAGCTATATTTGCCTGTCTCCTTTAAGTATTCAGAAACCTGTCACAGGGCAAGACAGGTAGAATGTGCTTGATTCTACCAGGAATGTGAGTATAAATAGCTTGCTGTTTTCCCTGGAACTATGTGGACTTGAGACCATTGATTCTTGCCTTGTGCCTCATTGGACTTATGTGAAAACTTATAAAACTTATAAAACTTATGAGTTTTAGTTAGCATGAGAACTTATGAAACAGGATCTTTTTCAGAGACATTTATGTCAAAAATGTCTTATTAAGATCTAATAGCAACTTTTTGATTATCACTTTATTTTTACATTTCTTTTTTTTTTTACTGTTTACGAGTAACACGTTCATATGGAAAACTGGAAGAATACAAAGAAGCGTAAGGAATAAAAATTGCTCATATATTCATAATGTAGACTGAATAACTGATAATATTTTTATTTTCTTTCTACCTTCTTTCTATGAGCATATATTTATATACATTGCAACCAAAAATATATATCATGCTTTTTTCTACTTGAGAACATTTCTTGAACATTTCCCTGTGTCTTTATTACTCTTTGAAAACATTTATGTACTATCCTTTGATGGTCAATTTTCCCTTCTTGGGTGATGACTCTCAAATCTGTCACTTTTAATTTCAAGTTACCACCTCCTCGCTGGACATTTTGACCTGGACAATCTTCTACCTACTTCAACTCAAATAGGCCCCAAACTGTCCCCACCTCCTTCTTCTAGAATATTTTCTTTTTAATATCCCAACCTCTCTGTTAATGGTGCTGATACTCAAATAGGCCCCAAACTGTCCCCACCTCCTTCTTCTAGAATATTTTCTTTTTAATATCCCAACCTCTCTGTTAATGGTGCTGATACTAATGGTAATGTGGGCTAATGACTCTGAGTCCTCTTGTGTTTCTCTCCCTCCTGTTGCCCTGTTTCCTATCACTCACTATGCCCCAGCGGGATGATCTTGGCAATGTCATTCATGTTCTTTCTTCCTTCTCAATCTCATTTGGACAATTCCGTAGGTAAAGCTTGTAGCAGAGCAGTGTGTTTGGTTAGTGTCAACACCACTGCCTTTTTCCACTGCCATCTCCCTAGTGTAGACCACCATGACCCTCCTCTGGATTATTATGGTATACTTTTAACCAGATTTCAGCTTAAGCCAAGGCAGTCTCAAAAGTCCTTGAGGAATTAGAGAATATCAGTGATGAAGGAAGCTTTCATCTAGGAAGGAAAATGAAGTTAGAGAGATTGAGTAATTTCCTTGATGTCAAATAACCGTAAGTGGCACTAGAACCAGGTGTGCTGACTCTTATATTAGGATTCTTTCAATTCCATTACATATGTTCTTCAGAGCTTTCTTAGTGTGTGTCAAGTAAACACCAAAATCCTTAGCCAGCAATTCGAGGTCCTCCACCACCTGACTCTCAGTTCATACTTCCAGCTTACGTTTCCGTGTCCTTGGAACACTCCTCATCATTCTACAGTTTTGCTCCTGCCACGTAGAATGACATCTCTGTCTCCACCCATCTCTATCAGTTGAAAATTTTCTTATGAGTCAAAGCCAAGATGTAACCTAGCTTCTTCAGTCAAATCTTTCTTGAAGATTCCTGTTGAAATGACCTTTTGTCTGACCTCTAAACTCCAAAGCATTTGAGTGTGCAGTAGTTATCACTTCATAGTAACATAGATTTTACATAAAAGCATAGATATCAACATCCCTACTAAGATCTATGCTCCTCAAGGACACGGATAACGAGTTCTTAATCCTTATTTCGTTCAAAGCATGTAGAACGCAGCCTTCTGTGTAGTTCAGGATCGTGAAATCTTTTTTGGATAAGTCATTTAACTGTTCAGATACAGATATTAATTATAATTATACTCACAAAGAAAAAGTCTAATAGTATGAAAATTAAGACAAAATTACTAAATTAATTTTTGACATCCTATGTTAGGGTGTGTACACCACAGGGAGAGCATGGTGTTGGAGTGTGAGAAGAAAGTAGTAGAACTTTTACATGTTTACCTCTTGATCTTTAAAAAATTGCTATTTCTTGTGTAGGTTTTATAATGTACGTAACTTATTACTAAAGAAGTACATGTAGATAATTTGCAACTGAATTCATTTGTAAGTAAGAGGATATGAAGTCAAAAATTTATATTGCTGAGATGCAATCAGAAATGTATGGAGAGGGATTTCATTTCTGGCAGTGTTTGACTAGCCTGTTCTGGACAACTCTCCCACTATTATAGAGTTTCCTCAAACAGCTTGCCATAACTAAAATCAGGGGAGTTTCTTGTTTCCCAAGGTTCAAAATAAATATTATGTACACTTGCCTAAATCATGGTCCTGATTCTCATCTTTAAAGAGGATGCCGTCTCCGTAATGACACAGCTGAAGCTTAGGGTTGATCCTTATCATGGCTTTAGTAGTGTTGTGCTGGTTTGTAGCGGATGAACCAGGAAATAGGGACACGCATTGGCTCCTCTCCTGACCTGAAGGTGCTCTTAGAGTGCGGGCTGCAGGGCTGCCACGGCCGCTGACTGCGGCACACCAAGGTTTGGATTTCTACACATAATCAGTTTCCAGACGCACGCCGTTATGAACCAACATCAACCACCCTATATGTGTCCTTCTTAGGAACAATACTGAATTAACTAATTAGAAATTAATGGGAAAAATACTGTTTTTAAGTCAGATGATCTACTTTTCTATTCTTTTAAGTTAAAAAAATGTACTTTTCCTTGGACGGAAATATATATTGTAAAAGTTTTTTTTTCAACTTATGATGATTACTGTTACATTTTGTGAGATAGATGTTGAGCCAAACTTTAGTTTTATGAAACAGCTATCATAACATTTTAAAAGCATTTTATTTAACTTTGAACGGAAATGCATCCATACACTTAAATAGTCAAAAAATATGAAGAGTTTACAGCGAAAAAATCTTTCTCCCAACTCTGTCTCCCAGTTGTCAAGTTGCCTTCCATACTGGGAATCAATCTAATTAGTTTCTAAGCTATTGTTCATGAGATATTTTATGTAAATAGGTTCAAATGTAGTATATATTTTTCCACTTTTCTTGAGCAAATGGTATATTGTGTGTATTCTTTTGGACTATGTTTTTTGAGATATTTTCACATCAGTGTATATATCACCTCAGTCTTTTTCCTTTGCTTTTCCTCAGATTTATACTATTTCTCTGTATGTATGCAGTATAATTTATTTTTTCAACAAATCTTCTATTGATAGACATTTAGATGTTTCCAGTATTTTGTTTTAAAAAACAACTTTACAGTGGATTACTTTGTTACCAGAAGTACATCTGTAAGATAATTTCCTGAAGTTGGCTTTGCTGGGTCAGAAGGTGTGTGCATTTGTGATGTGGGAAGCTATAGGCAATTTACCTTCTGTTAGCATCTCCCAATCACCAATCTTATAAGCAAAACATGGTTCCTCCTTTCTTCAAGTTTTGCTGGTAGGGGGCATTACCAAACTTCTGGATCTTTGCCAGTTCAACAGCAGTAGAGTTTTAATGTGCATATTGCTCTCATCATAATTGAGGTTGTGCCATTTTGGTTTTTTTATATTTTTTTGGTGAGGAAGATTGGCCCTGAGCTAACATCTGTGCCAATCTTCCAGTATTTTATATGTGGGATGCTGCTACAGCATGGCTTGATGAGTGGTGTGTAGGTACAGGCCCGGGATCTGAACCCACAAACCCTGGGCCACCAAAGCAGAGTGTGTGAACTTAACCACTATGCCATCGGACTGACCCTAATTGTGCCATTTTTATATGTTTAAGAATCATTGGCATTTCTTTTTTCAGGATCTGTCTCTTCTTGAATTTTGCCCATTTTTTAATTGACTTTCTTTCTTTGCAATTTGAAGGAGGCTTCTTTCTTTCTTTCATACATATGCATGAAACCAGCCCTTTCTCTGTGTATGAATTGCAAATTTTTTCACCAGTTTATTTTCTGTTTATCACAACATTACCTGAAATCTTTTGCACCATTAAATCACAAGCTTACCAAAGTTTTAGTCAAAATATAAACAAGAAATGCAACTAAAGAGAAGAAAATTTTGAAGACAAAGGTAAATTTTCATGCAAGGTAATTAACAGTAAATTGAAAAGTAGCATGTGGAAGTTATAAAATTCCTTAGTTTACAAATGGAGATATTGTGACTCAGAGATGTTCAATGTCATACACAGTCAGACAGCAATGTAGTGGTAGCAGCAGGCATCGTTGGTTGCCAACCACAGACCTTTCGTTCTTCCTCAGAGGCTGATCCTAATTTTTGAGGGTTCACCCCTGCATCATTGACCCGGAGCTGCTCCTGATGGGCCTCAGGCTTAAGAAAGGGTGAGTCAACTCGCGCTGGCAGCTGGTCAATGAAATGGGAGGGAAAGCCTGGTGAGGGGCTTCTCATAACTGTTCTCTGGCTCATGAAAGCAGACACACAGGACAGATGCCCTCCTTCTTTCAGTGCACATTGTGGACTGAGATTTGATGCCTAGAGCTGAAGCAGCCACTTTGCCACCACGAGGGCTACTAGCCTGAAGGGGAGCTGCATGCTGAGGATGGCAGAGCAGAAAGATGCAAATCACTGGAGTGCTGGATGATGTTGGGTGGCTGAATTAACCAATTTTGGAAATTTTCTGCCCTGGATTTCTAGTCATCTGAAGCAGTAATTCTTCGCTATTGTTTGGGCTAGTTGAGTTTGGGTCATCTATCACTTGGATCTTAAACCTTTCTAACTGATACGGTCCAGAAGTGAAATCTCCTGCTCCACGCTAAAGGGAGTTTTGGATAGGTTGTATTCTCTGCACATAGACATCAGATGTGAAAATCTTATCATTTTCATGGAGAAAGACATTGGAAAAGCTTTTTTTTCCCCAGGATAAAAGCAGGTGTAGAAATACATATTTACAAGGTCGACTTAAACGGAATGCAAAGTTCTTTACCATTATCTCTTTTCCGGCAGGCAAAGCCGCTTATTCTTTATTTTAATTAGTTTCCAAAATGGGTGGAAAAGTTTTCCCTCTTTGTGACATTGATGTTACAGATGACTCTGTTGCTTTAATTTGATGCTCACTTACTGTCAAAGAGCACACCTGTGCGTTTTTGCATCTTTCTCCTGTTCTTGTCAGTGGGGTGTATGATATAAAGTAAGACCCTTCTGTGTAGCACTCAAGGCCCTCCAAATCCAGCCTCAATTTACCCCTTTAACCCTATGTCTCACTATATTTCTTGGTTTATCCTTTGTGCCAGCAAACCTGAATTACTGCTTTCCCCCATGACCTCCTCATGTCCTTGCTGCGGTGTTCACTTCACGTCGTTACTTCCTTCTCTTTGCAGGGCATGCCTTCATGTCTGTGCCTGAGGTCCAAATCCTGTCCCTCCTGTCTCCAGTTCCATCTTCCCTGTGAAGTTTTTCCTGATACCCCCCTCAACTCAGCTGGAAGATATGGTCCTTTTTATGAATTCCCAGAGCATTTTATCTTTGCTCTTTAATAAGTTGATGCCTTGTATTTTGAAATGTAATTTTTATTCTGGGTACTTTTCCCTGCTTTTCAAATATTTCTAAATTTGCTAGTATGACTTTAAAAATGGAAATATCCAAATAATTTTGAATTCCTCAACTAGATTCTAAGTTCCTAGAGGGAATACTCGCGCTTGCTTCATTTTTATCTCTCCCATAGTGCTAGCATTAACGTTGTACCTTCCTTCCCATGAGGCATAGTACATATTTGTAGAATAAATAAATACGTTGGATATCTTGCCATATTTTTTTCAAACACTGCTTTTACAGCTTACTTCTACATACTCATATCAACTCGACTAGCCATCAATAAATCTCAAGAACAGTGTCTCGGAGTTGAAAATTAAGGACTAAATCACACCCCATAATTCTTCAAGGAGGAAAGGATTTCAACAGTGTCAGGTAGTGTTGGTCAGAGTAACTACAGCTCCTCTTTTTTTTTTTTTCGGCTTTATCTCCCCAACCCCCCCGTACACAGCTGTATATTCTAATTGCAGGTCTTCTGGTTGTGGGATACAGCTCCTCTTCTTGCTAGCCACGGCAGGGTCCAACAATTAAAAGATGGATTTTTTTCCGGAATCACTTCCCCACCTTGTCCCATTTGCCCCCGGGACATCACAGCAGAACAAAAAGACTAAAAAATATATCTATTAAGTAGTTGAATTTTGTTAGCTTTTGTGGGGGGTTAGGCTATAATTATTTTGTTTTGCAGTGGACGGATCATAATGTGCTTCTAAAATTTACATATTTCATAGTAAGACAATTAATTCATGTTATCGATTACATTATAATTTATATTATATTCTAGATTGCAAGTTCCTTTTCGGCAACTCGATTTATTTCCCCCTGTGTCAGTTCAGGTCCTTCAGGAAGCAGGAGCTCAAACAGGAAGAAGTATAGGATATTTGTTGGGGTTACACTATGGAAGACAAAGGGGAGAGGTAGCAGGGGTAGGCAGGGAAAGCTTCCGATTGGGGTGTAATAGTTGTGCCTTCACAAGGGGGTGTGTTATTTGTGCCTTCAGCTCGAGGTGCAGTGGTACCTTCCGATGGGGTGTGGTACTTGTACTGCAAGGACGGTGACTTGAGAGTGGGAGGGAGGGCGGATTGGGTAGGAAGAGCCTCAGGCTGTGCTGTAGCAACAAGAAAGACTAGGCCAGACCAACGGGGAGCTCTGTGGCAAAGACGGCCCGTAGAGAAGGCCCACAGTGGGCAGAAACGGCCGGCCCATCACGGCCCTGTGCTCAGCCACTGGCTGGAACTGAACACTGTGGTAGATGGACAAGCGGGTGCACCCAGGTGCTGTCAGCTCCTTGTACTTCTTGCTTTAGGTTCTCTCTTGAAGGAAAGCTCAGTGGCTCCCTCCGTGTTTAGTGCCACATTAAATATAATATAACATATGGACTTGTAGGGGGCAGAACGTTAAGAAAATGAGTGTATAAATTGAAATTATTTCACTTTCTTCAGTGCTTCTATCAATGTACGCACTATGGCCCATTTGTAGATGAGCAAGGCTTTCTGTGAATAGATATTGCCCCAAATCAGAGAATTAACATAAATTGTGATTTTGCGTTTTTGCCAGTATTTCCAAGTGCCTTTAAAGTTTGTTTGCAAATCATTGACTTTGATTAACTAAACAATTTCCTTCACTGGGACAGTGCTTATCTTGTCTTGGAATAAAGCTAATGCTAAAATTAAATGTAGGCTAAAACATACACTGCCATACGTAAAAGCTGGTAAAAACAGCTCCAGCTTGCTGGCATGTATTTAGTGACTGTTGTTTACACTTTGCACATGGGTGTACATATTGATCTTTCACCCTAGAAGGCAGGTATTATCATCTAGATTTTATAGACAAAGAAGCTGAAGCTCAATATGGGGGAAACTCTCAAGTCAGGTCACACATGTAGAAGGTGGAGGGGCTTGGAATGGAACCCAAGTCTCTCTCACTCCTCAGCTGTGGTTTTTCCCCTGGTCAAGACGCCTCGCCTGGTGGTTTTCACACGACTAACCATATACACTGGTTAAAACTTAAGGTCCACGCAAGAAATGAAGAGGGGAGGGAGGCAAGTTTTATTGAGGCTTCCTTTACTATGTCACTGTATTATTTCAAATATTTTAAAGTTGAAAGTGGCACTCTTTAATTCATAGCACATAGAATTTAACTGGAGAATATTAGCAAGGTTTTATTATGTATCATGCCAGTTAGAGTAGTTAGTGTGTACACAAATGAAACGAATACATATTATAAATTTTTGTTGAAAGAACCAGCTATAGGGGCCGGCTCCGTGGCTGAATGGTTAAGTTTGCGCTGTCCGCTGCGGCAGCCCAGGGTTCGGATCCTCGGCCTGGACATGGCGCCGCTCGTCAGGCCACGTTGAGGCGGCGTCCCATGTCCCACAACTAGAAGGATCTGCAACTAAGATATACAACTATGTACCAGGGGGGTGTGGGAAATGAAGCAGAAAAAAGAAACAAAAAAGAAGATTGGCAACAGTTGTTAGCCCAGGTGCCAATCTTTAGGAAAAAAAAAAAAAAAAAGAACCAGCTATATTTTTTCTTCCAGTTGTCTAACCACTTTGGGTATTTGTCTCTTCCTTTAACAATTTGCTTTATTTCTGTCCACTGACAGGTCTTTAAATTCATATCAATGGAAGCATTTCCTAAGAATCCACAAGTGTGTGGGGGTAAACAGAATTTGTATGGAATGGAAATTAAGGTTGCTGTTCAGAGTTTGTTACATGGAAGTTGTCTCACCAATTCAGGGAAGCACTTACATTTATAACACTCTGTCCAAAAAATTATGTTTTGGGAATAGATATTGGCCTTTTGGTAACGGAGGCAGTTTAAAAATTAAACGTTACTAATAAATTCTTAATATCTTTTATTTTGAAATATTTAAAGTATAACAGACAAGCACAGTGGAGAACATAAAGAACACCTGTGTACCCTTCTCCCCGCTCTATCAAATTCTAACATCATGCCCTTCTTGCTTCATACTGTTTCTTAAACAAAATGTTATGAATACAGTTGAAGCACTTCTTGTAACATTCCCAGATCCCATTCCCCTCCTTCGTTTTTTAGAGGTGGCCTCTGTCGTGAAGTTGGTGTTTATCATTCTCATTCACATTTTTATACTTTATTCCATTTACATAAATCCACACACACACACAAACTCCTAAGTAACTATAACACTGCTGCATGTTTTCAAAGTTTGTGTAAATAGTATCAGACTACACATTGTGTCTCTGAGATTTGTCTATTTTGATACATGTTACACAATACGTGATCTAGAGGTCGTTCATTTTAGCTGTTACATAATATACTATTGAATGAATATTGACTATACCACATGTTAAGAATCCATTTTCCGATAGGTAAGAGGTTGTTTCTAATTTTCACTATTACGAATAATGCTACTACGTTCATTCTTTCTTATATTTCTCGTTCACAGGTAGAAGAGTCTCTCTAGGGTATATACCAAGAATAGAACTGCTAGTTTGAAGTGCATGTGCATCTTCAACTTTCACTAAAAAATGCCAAATTTTCTTTGCAGTGGTTGCATCATACAGGACATGAGTTATTGTTTTTCTACATTCTTGTTAGCACAGAAATGGAATTATTAGCCTTTTTTACTTTTTCTAATGTAATGGATATGAAATAGCATACTACTTTCTTAAATTTTGTTTTCCTGATTACTACAGAGATTGAACGATTTTTACGTTTTTATTGGCCACTTACATTTCCTCCTCTGTGAATTGCCGTTGATATCCTTTGCCTACTTTTCTATTTGGTTGTTTGTCTTTTCCTTAGCAATTTGAAAAAATTCTTTAAATATAGATACTATGCCTTTGTTATTTATTTCACTACAAATATTTTTTCCAATCTTTTGTTGTATTGGAACTTTGATTATGGTTCCTCTTTTGGAAGAATAGTTTTTACTTTTAGGTAACTGAATTTATCAATTTCGTTTTACAGTGTGTGCTTTTCTTTTGTTGATAAACTCTTCTACTGAGGCAACAAAAATATTCCATATTTTTTTTATAAATGCTTGAAAGTTTTACTGGTTTACTTTACTGCTTTACGTTGAGGTCTTTAATCCATCTACAATTAGTTTTTGGCGTGAAGTGACTGGCGATCTAAGTTTTCCCTTTTTTCTATATGGATAATTATTTGTCCCAGCATCATGTTTAGAATAACTCTCTCTTACTCCTCTGTGATGGTTAATTTTATGTTAACTTGGCTACGCTACAGTACCCAGATATTTGGTCAAACAGTATTCTAGATATTTCTGTGCGTTTTTAAATCTGAGATTAACATTTAAATCAGTAGAATTTGAGTAAAGCAGATTGCCCTCTGCAATGTAAGTGGGATGCATTCAATCAGTTAAAGGACTTAGAAAAAGACTAACCTCTCCAGAAAAATAGGAGGGAATTCTGTCCACGGACTGCCTTCAGGCTCAAACTGCAACATGAACTCTTCCCTGGGTGTCAAGCCCACTGGCCTACCCTGAATATTTTGGACTTGCCAGCCTCCACAATCGTGTGAGCCAATTTCTTAAAATCAACAATCTCTCTCTCTTTCTCAATATAGATATAGACACAGGTATAGATATATAAACACACATACACACACATCCTAGGTTGGTTCTGTTTCTCTGGATATCCCTGACTAATAGACCCCCTGATTTTTAAACTATATATTTCCCCACTGCCAAATATCAAGTTTCTTTGTATGCTTGGATCTTTTTCTGACTCTATTCTGTTTTATTGTCTATTTTCCTACTCCTTTCCAACTTAATTATTATCCAATATCTGGTAGGTTAATCCCTGCTATTTAATTCCTATTCAAAATTGATTCTTGACCTCTTGTTCTGCTATGTGAGTTTTACCACTTGCTTTACAATTTCACTAAAAAACCCAGCTCAGATTTTTATTGAAATTGCTTTGAACTTATTGATAATTTGGTGAGATTAAAGTCTTTGTGCTATTGAATCTTTTTATTCATGAACATGGTATATCTCCATAATTATTCAAATTTTCTATTATATTATTTAATACTCTTTAATAATTTTCTCCATCTTTTCCCATATATTTTTTGGGTTTCAGTTGCTATTGTTTATATTTATTCCTATGTACCATATAATGTAGTGTTATTATCAGCAGAAACTTTTTCAATTACATTTTTAATGGGTTATTACTATTGTATTGCTATCCATTCTCTGCCTGTCTCTATCTATCTATCTATCTATCTATCTATCTATCTATCTATCTATTTTAGTAGGGGATCTTCTGACTTAACTGGGAACAGGTTTACCTGGAACAAAGACCACATTTCCCAGCTAAACTTGAAGGTAGAGGTGGACATTTCACTCAGTTCCTGCCAATGGGATGTAAATAAATGTGTTCTGTGAGGCTTTGAGGCAGTGTCCTTAAAGGAGAGGTCATGTCTTTCTTCCTCCTCCTGTTGTCTGGGATAAGATTGTGGTGACTGAAATATTAGGCAAATGGTTTTAAGGTCATGTTTTAATGCACTTTATACGTTCCCTGGATCTTGGCATCATGGAATGGAGTTTCTGGCTAGGTTAGCAAAAACTGGAAGCTCTGCTCTGATTTTCAAAAGATTTAAAGTTGTTTTTTTTTTTTTTACAAAACCTTGAAACTTTAAGACTGAGATAACCCTTCTCATTCACTTTTTTAAAACACGCTGCTGAATTTGATGTGCTGTTATTTATTTAGTATTTTTGAATCTATGTTCACAAGTGAGACAGATATAAATTTTCTTTTTATTGTGCTGTTATTAACCAGTTGTGTTATCCAGGTTACATTGCATTCCAAAATAAGTTAAGTAGCTTCCTTACTTTTTCTGGCCACTGAAACAATTCCTGTAAGATTGATCTCATCAGTTACTAAAAGTTTTAATTAAACTGCCTGTATCATTGTCTAAGCCTGATGCCTTCTGGTGGGGAAATTTCTGCTCATTAATTCGATTTCTTTAATGGTTATAATTTTATTTCAGCTTTCCTCACTTTTTATATCTACCTTCTCCCACCCCTCACATCCAGTGTTTCTCTAACCCAGTGAGTCTGCCCTGCCTTTCCTGAATTTGCCAACCTCATTAACCTGTACCATTGATTTCCATCTGGAACTTCAAAATGCTGTTCACCTGGTGGTTGTTACTGCTTCTCTGATGTGCTTGGAAGGAGATGGGACCAAAGAGGACTCTTTCCTACCTCTTTTCACCTGGTGTCTTTAGCCTCACCGAGATTGGTACTTCATACTGGGCAGATAGAGTTTTCTTTACTGGGCAGTTCCAGTAGTTTTCTTTACTAGAAGACTAGTCCAGCTATTTTGGATTTTCCACTGGGCGTCACAGGAAAGCCTGATGAAGTCTGAGGTATTTACAACAATGTGTGTGCATGGGGATGTCTCTGGTGACACTTCCTTTTTCTTCTGCCCTGACTCACTTGCCCTCAGATTCTCCACACCCATGTCCCAGACACCTCTGTTCTTTCCTCCTTATCTAAAAATACCACTTCTCAAAGTAAAAGATCTGGCCCCTTGCATTATTTCTCTCTTCTCTTATTTAGTGAACCTTGAGGTCTTGAATATGGGAAAGGAGAGGTTTCAGTTCCATGGGTGGGGGATGTTGCTTCTCCAGTTTAACTTTCCCTTTTGATAGTTCCTCATTGTGAGTCATGAATCATGGACACTTAAACGCCTGATAAAGGAAGACTGTCCTCTAAAAGGAAACTTTAATGTTGGTGAAGAGGCCATGTTTTTCTTTTTTCCCTGAGAATTTAATCAATATTAAGCTTAGTCCTGCACCAGGAGACACAAGGAGGGTTTGTTTTCTTTTCTGCTCATGTCAGAAGCCAACTTACCTCACAAAAAAGCTTCACTAACTTCCAGTGAGTGTTCTCTCCTACGCTGGAAAGTGTGACCCTTATGCAATTATTTGGAGTCAGCAGTCTACTTATGGTGGAGAGAGAAGTAAGAAAGAGATGGAGGAATTAGCAATTCCTTCCATCCTACATTTTTTGAGTATCACCTCTGTTCTCCAAATTCCCAGAAAGCATAGGAGTAATGATAATAATGATGAAAATAGTGATGATGATAAATATGTACTCAGTTCATCCAGGCCTTGTGCCAAGAACTTTGTATGCATTAGTTTATTTAGTCCTTATAACAACCTTGTAAGTTACAATTACTATCTCCATTTTATAGATGAGAAATCCTGTTTGGATGATTAAGAAGCTCAAGATCACACAGCTGTAAGTGATGGGACCAAACTGAGTCCAAGGTCTAATTCCAGGGACCACATTCTTGGCCACTAAGGGAACTTCTTCCCTATCCAACAAATAACATGTCATCCCTGTGAGAGAGAAATCCCTCCCTTAATATTAAAATTTACCAGTTTCCTGTTGGGGGAAACCACCTAATCTTAGCAGCTCCAGCTCCATTGCCCCCAGTGCACTCTCTCCTGGGGCCAGCACTGCTACCACATGCTGCTCTGGGTTAGGGGAGCCCTGTTTTCTCTGGAAAGTTCCACCACTGAGATAGGCTGGCATGAAAAGACACAATTACTTTAGTCAATGCTGAGGGAGAACATGAGAAAGCAAACCAAGAAAAAACACAGATACAGAAACCATCCAGCTGGCAGTTTCTCATCCTCCTCCTTGTTTTCTCTCTGGGCTTGTGGGTCTGGCCCTATTCCACATCCTCCAAGGTTGTCCCAAAGGACTGGGGCATATTTTTATCCACCTTGTCAGGGAATCAGTTCAACTGTCAGCAAGATGGGAGCTGGCATCCTGCTTCCCCCTTCACATAAGGCTACTCCTTCCCTGCTCACTTTGCTCCAACAGAAAAGAGCTGGGTCTGCTGCCTGCCAGGTCCCTCCCACCAGGTTGATTTTCCAGTGCTAGGAGCCTCCTCTTCCTCCAGCAGTTGGTAAGACCTTGGTGATTAACATGAGAATGCGCTGTCTCTGCAGGTTCAGGCATCTGCCCTGAGCCTGAAGGCCAATGGCAATAATGACCTCTCCAAAACTCAATGGCACAAGCACAAGTGGCAGGACTCAGGTGGCTTCTCCATCATGCTGTGCTGTTCGTCACCTGAGGTAGAGCAGTTGTAGAAGGAAGCTCACAGCAGCTTGTTTGCTTGGCAGGTGGAATTGTTCTGTAGAGGGTTGAATGCAGCACGTGGCCACTTGCCGTGACCCGGGTTGACCCCAGTGCCCTCAGTGGGCTCTGCCTGCTCACTCCCTCGGAGCCCCTCTCCGCTCATGTGCATGGGGCCCAATTCCACCGAGTGTGGGGAAGAGACAAGAAGGGATGGAATGGTTTCTCCTAGTGCCTGTGCCTATTCCAAGAAGAAACTGCATCCTATAAATTATTCCTGACCTTCCTCATTCCTGTTGCTGACATCTCTCCCTACCCTGACAGCCACCTCAAAGAGAAGAAATTTGGCTGCAAAGTGAAACCTCTGTCTCAGGGGAATTGTCCCACATATTTATTTTGGGTTCTGACTTGACCTTTAAAAACTCTCTTAGTGGTGATTTTTATTTGAGGATAAGATGTTACTAAATTTGTCTAATTCTCGCATTTCTCTCAGCAAGGCACTCATAACTTTGGGACTACATTCCCCTCCACCGAGTTGCTTTACTGCTTTTCCTCTGCCGCTATTGTCAACACTCAAAAATCACATTTTGTAGAAACTGAGGCTCAGAGAGA
This sequence comes from Equus caballus, assembly GCF_041296265.1. Classification (NCBI taxonomy): domain Eukaryota; kingdom Metazoa; phylum Chordata; class Mammalia; order Perissodactyla; family Equidae; genus Equus; species Equus caballus. The sequence goes on from NC_091699.1 coordinate 89,246,553, forward strand.
ACGAGTAACTTACAAAGTAGAGTCTACTGTTTGTCTTCAAAGGGTGGCCTTTCCCTTTGTTTCTTTCCTCTGACATCCAACTTTTTTGGAGTTATGAATTTAGCCATGTGTCAGTAGACTGTAAAGAGTAGAGAAAATTCAGAAGCCCATCAGAAAAGTGTATCTGGAAGATAGGAGCAAGGGCATGAGGTCGGTAATGCTGTTTGGAGAGAGAACCATGCTTCCTAGGTCATGAATGGTATTTTCTTCTTTTTCTTGGGTCTCAAGAAATCCTTAAGAAGCTCCAGCTTTTTCTGACATTTGATTCTTGGTTTGTCATAATGACCCAGGTTGCTGACCGTTAGGAAGAACTTGCTCCAGGTAGTCACTTGTCTAAGGAGAACGAAAGACATCCGGAATGGATCTGGTCCCCACATGCCTTCTGGAGCTAACACACAGCCTGGAGCAGTCACATCAGCCAAGCTAAAGACCTGTGCATAAGACACATTGATGCTTATGCTATAATCCTCTGAGTTCTGGGGTACTTTATTATGCAGCATTACTACAACAGCACCTGGCTGAAGTACCATCCTTCTCTCTCAATTCTCTTTCTCTTGTGAAACAACACAATTTCTCCACCTTTGGCACTGCCTCCATTTCTCTGGATCACTTGGGATCTTTCTTTCTCTAGATCACAAGAAAGAATCAAACATCTCTTTTTTTAAAAAAAAACTTCTGTCTTGAAACTGAGAAACAACACAATCTCATTTAGGATGTAAAACTTTGTGAGCCTGAGGATATAGGAAACGATGTTGTTTGTCTAATCTTAGATGTCAAGCTACAGACCTAAAAAGTTTGCCTTGTTCTCTGAGAAGAATTTAATCATTCCTTCTATTACTGTTTCATGGTTTTTGGAAAAGCAGAAATAATCACTGGTGCTTCTTAGGATGATCATACAATGAATAGGCAGGTTACTTAGTGGTTCAGTGGGGTGCTGCCTGTGTGCCCCTCTAGTGAGCTAAACACTCCAGACATGGCAGGATGTGTTTAACTAGACCTGCTGCTAAGACCAAGGTCAAAGAACATGATGCCTGTGTTTTCTTCTAGAAGTTTTATGGTTTCAGCTCTTATATTCAAGTCTTTAATCCATTTTGAGTTAATTTTTGTGTATAGTGTAAGATAATGGTTTACTTTCATTCTTTTGCATGTCGCTGTCCAGTTTTCCCAACACCACTTATTGAAGAGACTTTCCTTTCTCCATTGTATGTTCTTGGTTTCCTTCTCGAAAATTAGTTGTCCACAGATGTGTGGGTTTATTTCTGGTCTCTCAATTCTCTTCCACTGATCTGTGTCTGTGTGCCAATACCATGCTGTTTTGATGACTATAGCTTTGTAGTATATTTTGAAATCAGGTAGTCTGATACCTCCAGCTTTGTTCTTTTTTTCTCAGCATTCCTTTGTCTATTTGGGGTCTTTTTCAGCTTATATAAATTTTAGGATTCTCTGTTCTATTTCTGTGAAAAACGCAAATATCTTCTCCCAGTTATTAGGTTGTCTTTTTGTTTTGTTGATGGTTTCCTTTCCTGTGTAGAAGCTTTTTAGTTTGATGTAGTCCCATTTGTTTACTTTTTCTTTTGTTTCTGTTGCCTGATGAGACATAGTGTTTGAAAACATGCTGCTAGGGCCATGTACGCTATAGTGTAATTTCATCTCTTTGGTTAAATTTTTTCCTAGGTATATTATTCTTTTTGTTGCACTTGTAAATGGGATTGTATTCTTAGTTTCTCTTTCTGCTAATTCATTGTTAGTGTATAGAAACACAACTGATTTTTGTACATTGATTTTGTATGCTGCAACTTTACTCTATTCATTTATCATTTCTAATAGCTTTTTGATGGATTCTTGAGGGTTTTCTAGGTATAAAATCATGTCATCTCCAATAATGACCATTTTACTTCTTCCTTTCTAATTTGGATCCCTTTTATTTACTTGTCTTGCCTGATTGCTCTGGCTAGGACTCCCAAGACTATGTGAAATAAGAGTGGCAAAAGTGGGTATCCTTGTGTGGTTGCTGTTCTTAAAGAGTTAGCTTACAGTTTTTCACTGTTGAGTATGATCTGAGCTGTTGGTTTGTCATATACGGCCTTTATTATGTTGAGGTACTTTCCTCATTTCCACATTCCACTTTACCCATTTTTTTTCAGTTTTTATCATAAATGGATGCTGTATCTTGTTGAATGCTTTCTCTGAATCTGTTGAAATGATCTTGCGGTGTTTACTCTTTATTTTGTTGATGTGGTGTATCACGTTGATTGATTTGTGAATATTGAACCATCCCTGTATCCCTGGAATAAATCCCACTTGATCTTGGTGTATGATTTTTTTAATGCTTTGTTGTATTCAATTTCCTAGTATTTTGTTGAGGACTTTTACATCGATGTTTATCAGTGATATTGGCCCATAATTTTCTTTTTTTGTATTGTCCTTGACTGATTTTGGTCAGGGTAACATTGACCTCATAGAATGAGTTAGAAAGCTTCCCCTCCTTATCAACTTTTTGGAAGAGTGAGAAGGATAGGTAGTAAGTGTTTTTTGAATGTTTGGTAGAATTTACAAAGGAAACTGTCAGGTCCTGGAATTTTGTTTTTTTGATTACTGTTTTGATCTCCTTACTGGTGATTTGTCTATTCACATTCTCTATTTCTTCTTGATTCAGTTTTGGAAGGTGGCATGATTCTGAGAATTTATTCATTTCTTCTAGATTATCCAATTTGTTGGTGTATAGCTTTTCATAGTATAGTCCTTTGTGTTTCTGAGGTGTCTTTTGTAATTTGTCCTGTTTTGTTTCTGATTTTATTTGTTTGAGCCTTCTCTCTTTTATTCTTGGTAAGTCTAGCTAAAGGTTTGTCAGTTTTGTTTATCTTTACAAAGAACCAGCTCTTAGTGTCATCGATTTTTTCTATTTTTTTTGGTCTCTATTTCATTTATTTCCACTCTGGTTTTTATTATTTCCTTCCTTCTGCTGATTTTGGACTCTTCTTTTTTCCATTTCCATTCATTGCACTGTTAGATTATTTATTTGAGATTTTTCTTGTTTGTTGAGGTAGATCTGTATTGCTATAAAATTCCCTCTTAGTACTTTTGCTGTATCCCATAAATTTTGGCATGTTGTATTTTAATTTTCACTTGTCTCCAGGTATTTTTTGATTTCTTCTCTGATTTCTTCATTGCCCAATAGTTGTTCAGTAATATTTTGCTTAACCTCCACATTTTTGTGGCTTTTCCAGCTTTCTTCTTGTAGTTGATTTCTAATTTCATTATATTGTGGTCAGAAAAGATGCGTGGTATTATTTCAATTCCTTAAATTTGTTAAAACTTGTTTTGTGGCCTAATATGTGATCAATCCCAGAGAATGTTCCATGTACATTCAAAAAGAATGTGTATTCTGAGCATTTCAGATGGAATGTTCTGTATATATCTACTAAGTCCATCTGGTCTAATGTGTCATTTAAGGCCAATGTTTCCTTATAGATCTTCTGTTTGGATGATCTATCCATTTTTGTAAGTGGAGTGTTAAATTTTTGTACTATTGTTATATTACAGTCAATTTCTCCTTTTATGTTTGTTAATAATTGCTTTATAGATTTAGTTGCTCCTATGTTGGGTGCATAGATATTTACAAGTATTATATTCTCTTATTTGATTGTTCCCTTTATTTTTATGTAGTGCCCTTCTTTGTCTCATATTACGGTTTTTGTTTTAAAGTTGGTTTTGTCTGATATAAGTATTGCTACCCTAGCTTTCTTTTCATTGCCATTTGCATGGAGTATCTTTCACTATCCCTTCACTTTGTCTGTGAGTGTCTTTAGGTCTGAAGTGTGTCTCTTCTATGCAGCATAATATGGGTCTTGTTCCTTTACTCATTCAGCCACCATGTATCTTTTGATTGAAGCATTTGGTCCATTGAAATTTAAAGTAGCTATTGATAAGTATGTACTTATTGCTATTTTGTTACTTTTTTCCTGGGTGTTTTAATAGTTCTTCTCTGTTCCTTTTTCTTCTCTTGTTTTCTTCCCTTGTGATTTGATGGCTTTCTTTAATATTTAGTTTTGATTACTTTCTCTTAATTTGTTGTGTATTTATTGTAGGTTTCTGGTTTGTGATTACCATGAGGTTCATATATAATAACCTAGGTAAATATCAATCTATGTTAAGTTGATGGTCTCTTAAGTATGACCTCTTACTAAAAGCCTTACATTTTTACTCCCTTCCCCCCATATTATATGTATTTGATATCATATTTAACCTCTTTTGTGTGTGTGTGTGTATCCCTTAACCTCTTATCATGAACACAGAAAATTTTAGTACTTTTGTCCTTTGACCTTCATATTAACTTTATAGGTGGTTGATCTGCTACCTTTACTGTATATTTGCCTTTACCAGTGATTTTTTTTCCTGTGATGATTTTCTTATTCCTATTTGTGGTGTTTTCTTTTCCACTTAAATAAGTCCCTTTAACATTTCTGTTTTCTTTTTGTGATAAATTCCTTTAGTTTGTGCCTTTCTGGAAAACTCTTTATCTCTCCTTCCATTCTGAATGATAACCTTTCCAGGTAGAGTATTCTTGGCTCTAGGTTTTTTCCCTTTCAGCACTTTAAATACATCATGCCACTCCTTTCTTTCTTTCTTTCTTTTTTTTTTTAAGATTGGCACCTGAGCTAACAACTGTTGCCAATCTTCCTTTTTTTTTTCTGCTTTATCTCCCCAAACCCCCCCAGTACATAGTTGTATATCTTAGTTGAAGGTCTCTCTAGTTGTGGGATGTGGGATGCCGCCTCAACGTGGCCTGATAAGTGGTACCATGTCCACGCCTAGGATCCGAACCCTGGGCTGCTGCAGCGGAGGGTGAGAACTTAACCACTCGGCCACAGAGCCGGCCCCGATGTCACTCCTTTCTAAGCTATAAAGTTTCTGCTGAGAAGTCAGCTGATAGCCTTATGGGATTTCCTTTGTATGTAACTTGTTGCCTTTCTCCTGCAGCTTTTAGGAGTCTCTCTATCTTTAATTCTTGACATTTTAATTATAATGTGTGTCTCGGTGTGGCCTCTTTGGGTTTATCTTGTTTGGAGCTCTCTGTGCTTCCTGTATCTGGATGTCTGTTTCCTTCCTTAGGTTAGGAAAGTTTTCACCTATTATTTGTCTGCTCCTTTGTTTCTCTCTTCTTCTGGGACACCTATAATATGGATGTGAGTATGCTTGATGTTGTCCCAGAGGTCCTTTAGAATGTCCTTGTTCTTTTAAATTATTTTTTCTGTTCAGCTTGGGTGATTGCCTCTCCTCTTTCGTTCAGCTTGCTGATCCATTCTTCTGTGTCATCTACTTGCTGTTGATTCCCTCTGGTGAATTTTTCATTTCCATTATTGTGCTCTTCAGTTCTGATTGGTTCTTTTTTATATTTTCCAGTTCTTTGTTGATGTTCTCACTGTGTCCACCCAGTCTTCTCCCAAGATGCTTCTCCCAAGCATCCTTGTGATTATTAGTTTGTACTCTTTATCAGGTAGATTATCTCTGTTTCATTTAGTTCTTTTTTTTTTTATTGAGTTATTGATAGGTTACAATCTTGTGAAATTTCAATTGTACATTAATGTTTGTCAGTCATGTTGTAGGTGCACCACTTCACCCTTTGTGCCCACCCCCCACCCCACCTTTCCCCTGGTATCCACTAAACTGTTCTTGGTCTATAGTTTTAAATTCCTCATATGAGTGGAGTCATACACAGATTATCTTTCTCTTGCTGGCTTATTTCACTTAACATAATTCTCTCAAGGTCCATCCATGTTATTGCAAATGGAATGATTTTGTTGTTTTGCAGCTGCGTAGTATTCCATTGTATATATGTACCACATCTTCTTTATCCATTCGTCTGTTGATGGGCACTTAGGTTGCTTCCACGTCTTGGCTATTGTAAACAGTGCTGCAATAAACATTGGGGTGCACAGGACTTTTGGGATTGCTGACTTCAGGCTCTTTGGATAAATACCCAGTAGTGGGATGGCTGGATCGTATGGTAGTTCTATTTTTAGTTTTTTGAGGAATCTCCAGACTGTTTTCCATAGTGGCTGCACCAGTTTGCATTCCCACCAGCAGTGTACGAGGGTTCCTTTTTCTCCGCAACCTCTCCAACATTTGTTGCTATTAGTTTTAGATATTTTTGTCATTCTAACAGGTGTAAGGTGATATCTTAGTGTAGTTTTGATTTGCATTTCCCTGATGATCAGCGATGATGAGCATCTTTTCATGTGCCTATTGGCCATCAGTATATCTTCTTTGGAGAAATGTCTGTTCATGTCTCCAGCCCATTTTTTGATTGGGTTGTTTGATGTTTTGTGGTTGAGTTGTGAGAGTTCTTTATATATTAAGGATATTAAGCCTTTGTCAGATATATGACTTGCAAATATTTTTTCCCAGTTAGTGGGTTGTTTTTTTGTTTCAATCCTGTTTTCATTTGCCTTGAAGAAGCTCTTTAATCTGATGAAGTCCCATTTGTTTATTCTTTCTATTGTTTCCCTTCTCTGAGAAGGCATTGTGTCCGAAAAGATCCTTTTAATACTGATGTCAAAGAGTGTACTGCCTACGTTTTCTTCCAGAAGCCTTATGGTTTCAGGTCTCACCTTTAGGTCTTTAATCCATTTTGAGTTTATTTTGGTGAATGGTGAAAAATAATGGTCAATTTTCATTCTTTTACATGTGGCTTTCCAGTTTTCCCAGCACCATTTGTTGAAAAGACTTTCTTTTCTCCATTGTATGCCCTCAGTTCCTTTGTCAAAGATAAGCTGTCCATAGATGTGTGGTTTTATTTCTGGGCTTTCAATTCTGTTCCATTGATCTGTGTACCTGTTTTTGTACCAGTACCATGCTGTTTTGATTACTGTAGCTTTGTAGTACGTTTTGAAGTCAGGGATTGTGATGCCTCCCGTTTTGTTCTTTTTTCTCAGGATTGCTTTTGTTGCCCCATATGAATTTTAGGATTCTTTGTTCTAATTCTGTAAAGAATGTCATTGGGATTCTGATTGGGATGGCATTGAATCTGTAGATTGCTTTAGGTAGAATGGACATTTTAACTATGTTTATTCTTCCAATCCATGTACATGGAATGTCTTTCCATCTCCTTATGTCGTCATCCAATTCTCTCAGAAAGGCCTTGTAATTTTCATTATATAGGTCCTTCACTTCCTTAATTAAATTTACCCCAAGGTATTTTATTCTTTTTGTTGCGATTGTGAATGGTATTGTATTCTTGAGTTCTTTTTCTGTTGGTTCATTACTGGAGTATAGAAATGCTACTGATTTATGCAAATTGATTTTATACCCTGCAACTTTGCTGTAGTTGTTGATTACTTCTAACAGTTTTCCAATGGATTCTTTGGGGTTTTCTATATATAAGATCATGTCGTCTGCAAACAGCGAGAGTTTCACTTCTTCCCTCCCTATTTGGATTCCTTTTATTCCTTTTTCTTGCCTGATTGCTCTGGCCAGGACCTCCAGTACTATGTTAAATAAGAGTGGTGATAGAGGGCATCCTTGTCTTGTTCCTGTTTTCAGGGGGATGGGGTTCAGTTTTTGCCCATTGAGTATGATGTTGGCTATGGGTTTGTCGTATATGGCCTTTATTATGTTGAGTTAGTTTCCTTCTATGCCCATTTTGTTCAGAGTTTTTATCATAAATGGCAGTTGGATCTTGTCAAATGCCTTCTCTGCATCTATTGAGATGATCATGTGGTTTTTATTCCTCAGTTTGTTGATGTGGTGTATCACGTTGATTGATTTGCGGATGTTGAACCATCCCTGTGTCCCTGGTATGAATCCCACCTGATCCTGATGTATGATTCTTTTGATGAATTGCTGAATTCTGGTTGCCAAAATTTTGTTTAGAATTTTTGCATCTATGTTCATCAGTGATATTGGCCTGTAGTTCTCTTTTTTCGTGGTGTCCTTGTCAGGTTTTGGTATCAGCGTGATGTTGGCCTCATAGAATGTGTTAGGAAGTGTTCCATCTTCCCTAATTTTTTGGAATAGCTTGAAAAGGATAGGTATTAAATCCTCTCTGAAAGTTTGGTAGAATTCCCCAGGAAAGCCATCTGGTCCTGGGGTTTTATTCTTTGGGATGTTTTTGATTGCTGTTTCAATCTCTTTCCTTGTGATTGGTCTGTTCAAATTGTCTGCCTCTTCTTGAGTGAGCTTTGGGAGATTGTAGGAGTCCAGGAATTTATCCATTTCCTCTAGGTTATCCATTCTGTTGGCATATAGTTTTTTGTAGTATTCTCTTATAATCTGTTGTATTTCTGCAGAGTCTGTTGTTATTTCTCCTCGCTCATTTCTGATTTTGTTTATTTGAGCTTTCTCCCTTTTTTTCTTTGTAAGTCTGGCTAGTGGTTTGTCAATTTTATTTATCTTCTCAAAAAACCAGCTCTTTGTCTCATTGATCCTTTCTACTGCCTTTTTCGTTTCAATAGTATTTATTTCTGCTCTGATTTTTATTATTTCTCTCCTGCTGACTTTGGGCTTCATTTGTTCTTTTTTCTCTAGTTCAGTTAGGTGTGTTTTAAGGTTGCTCATTTGGGATTTTTCTTGTTTGTTAAGATGTGCCTGTATTGCGATGAATTTTCCTCTTAATACAGCTTTTGCTGTATCCCATATGAGTTGGTATGGCATGCTATCATTTTCATTTGTTTCCAGGTATTTTTTTATTTCTTCTTTAATTTCTTCAATGATCCATTGCTTGTTCAGTAGTGTGTTGTTTAGTCTCCACATCTTTGTGCCTTTCTCAGCTTTTTTCTTGTAATTAATTTCTAGCCTTATAGCACTATGATCTGAGAAGATGCTTGTTATTATTTCAATTTTTTTAAATTTGTAGAGGCTTGCCTTGTTTCCCAATATATGGTCTATCCTAGAGAATGTTCCATGTGCACTTGAGAAGAATGTGTATTCAGCTCCTTCAGGGTGGAGTGATCTATATATGTCTATTAAGTCCAATTGTTTTAGTTTTTCATTCAGCTCCGCTATTTGCTTGTTGATTTTCTGTCTGGATGATCTGTCCATTGATGTGAGTGGGGTGTTGAGGTCCCCTACTATTATTGTGTTGTTTTTAACATCTTCCTTTAGGTCTGTTAATAGTTGCTTTATGAATCTTGGTGCTCCCGTGTTGGGTGCATAGATATTTATAAGCATTATTTCTTCTTGATGAAGTGTCCCTTTGATCATTATATATTGTCCCTCTGTATCTCTCTTTACCTGTCTTATTTTGAAATCCACTTGGTCTGATATGAGAATTGCAATGCCTGCCGTTTTTTCCTTGCTATTTGCTTGAAGTATTGTCCTCCACCCCTTCACCCTGAGTCTGTGTTTGTCCTTGGGGCTGAGGTGTGTTTCCTGGAGGCAACAAATTGTTGGATCTTGTTCTTTAATCCATTTTGCCATTCTGTGTCTTTTTATTGGAGAGTTCAATCCGTTCACATTGAGAGTGATTATTGATGCATGTGGACTTAATGCTGTCAATCTGTCGCTCATTATCTTGTTTTCCTGTGTTTCTTTTCCTGTGCACTTTAGACTACCCATTTAATACTGCAATTTCTTATGCTGGGTTTCTTAGATTTTTCCTTATCTATGATTTGTGACTCTGTTCTGTACTTTATTTTAGTGTCTACCTTGAAGTTTGTATTTAGAATCTAGTGTATAATATAGTCTATTCTCTGGTGGTCTCTTACTTACTCGACCAATACTGATTTAGACCCTTTGCTCTTCCCCTCCTAAATAATTATTTTCATTTTTTATTCCAACTCGTCTTATTGATTTGTAGTTAGAGTGCTAAGATCGTCCTTGTTTTGGTAGTTTCCTTATTTTTACCCTAATGCTATAGTTGAATATTTGCTATCCTGTTCTGGTTCTATCCATCGGTCTCCCTAGTCTGTGGATTGTGTCCCCTTTCTCCCTTTTTTCTTTTTTCAAGTATGAGAGCCTTCTTGAGGATTTCTTGTAATGGAGGGCTTTTAGTTACAAATTCCCTTAACTTTTGTTTGTCTGGAAAAGATTTAATTTCTCCCTCATATCTGAAGGGAATTCTTGCTGGATAGAGTATTCTTGGCTGAAGGTTTTTATCCTTTAAAGCTTTGAGTATATCACTCCATTCTCTCCTAGCTTGTAGGGTTTCTGTAGAGAAATCTGCTGACAGTCTGATAGGGGCTCCTTTATAGGTTATTCTCTTTTTTTTTCTTACTTCCCTGAGTATTCTTTCCTTATCATTCCTATTTGCCAACTTTACTATTATGTGCCTTGCGGTGGGTCTTTTTACATTGACAAATCTAGGAGATCTAAAACCCTCCTCCACACACATTTCTCCATTGATCCCTAGATTTGGGAAGTTCTCTTCAGTAATTTCGTTAAGCACACTTTCTGCTCCATTTTCCTTTTCCATATTCTCGGGAATTCCTATGATCCTTATGTTCTTACTCCTCATTGAATCCATTATCTCTCGGAGATTTTCCTCATTTTTTTTAATTCTTAGTTCTCTTTCTTCCTCTGTCTGGCGCCATTCAGCCTGTCTGTCCTCGATTATGCTGATTTGCTCCTCTAGGTTGTCTACACGGGCATTCAGGGAATCCGTATTCTGTTTTATCTGGTCCATTGTGTTTTTCATCTCTGTTTCATCTAATTCTGTTTGATTCTTCTTTATGATTTCAATCTCTTTTGTGAAGTAACTCCAGAACTCGGCTTGTTTCTCTATCTTTCTGTCTACCTCATTGAGTTTTTTGATTATAGCTGCTCTGAATTCATTATCACTTAGTTTACCTAATTCCAAGTCCTCAGGACTTAACTCTGTGTTTTTATTGTTTTCCTTCTGGTCTGGAGCTTTTATAAATTGCTGGATGGTAGAGGAGCGGTTTTTTCTCATGGTGGTAGAATTCAGTTGCAGTTACAGCCTGTCGCCACTAGATGGGGGTTGAGAGTGGCGTGTTAGCTCTCCGCCTTGGGGCAAGATGGCTGCACCCACTGGCTTTGTTAGGGGGGAGGGGCTGTTACACGCGCCAGTCTGGGTTCAGATCAGTTTTGTTCTCTGGTCTCCCAAGGCCCTTGATTTATGGGGTCCCCACGGACGGAAGCTTTCCCCCGTCAGCGGGTCTCCACTGAACCAGCAGCAGAAGTCCTGGATGATCCCCCGGTCGCACGGCCCCTCCCCCGCTCCTCCCCGACCCGCGCCCAGCGATCGCAGATTCTAGGGGAGGGAGCAATGTTCTCTCCTACCGTTCCAGCGCCTCCGAGGGTGTAAGCAAGGTTATGATCTCCACCTTCTTGGTATTGTAGGTCTCTAATGAGCTGGCATTATGTTTATTCTCTGAAATTCAGTTCTTCCAATCTTTTGTTGTATTTTGGAGGGGAGAGAATCCCGGGTCAGCTCACCCCGCCATTTTGCTCCGCCCACCAAGTCATTTAGTTCTTTTTCTGTGGATTTGTCCTGTTCCCTTATTTGGAACATATTCCTCTGTCTCCTCACTTTGCCTACTTCTCTGTGCTTGTATCTATGTATTAGGTAGGTCAGCTTCATCTGCCCATCTTGAAGTTGTGGCCTTATGTAAGAGATGCCTTATGAGGGCCAGCAATATACTTTCCTATCATCACCAGTTCCAAGTGTTCCAGGAGCATCCTCTGTGTGGGCTAAGTGTGTCCTTCTGTTGTGGCAGGGCTGTTCTTGCTGCAGGTGCATGGGTAGGCTAGGCTGGTCCCGGAGTCAGCTAGTTGAGAGGCTCAGCTGCTATGGTAACGTTGGTCACTTTATTGGGTGGGGCAAGCCTCAGCACGGCTGGCTGCAAGGTCTAATAGGGTATACCTGCTGCTGTCTTGCTGTTAAGTGAGTCAGGCCTCAAGTGTGGCTGGTTGCTAGGCTCAGGGGCTCACAATTGCTGTAGGCCTGTGGCCTGCAAGGCTATTGTCAGCTCTCTCAGGAATGCAGCTGCGAGGTGCCAGCCCTGGGCGTGGCAGCACACAGTCCTTTCAGGCTTTGCAATGTGGGGCAGATCCCCTGTGTGACTGACACACCTCACTGCCTGTGGGCTCACACACTCTGCCAATGCAGTCCCACCCCATGTGCATGCCCTGCCCTGCCAAGGCAGATCCACTTCTCCTGCTACAGAAGTCCTATACACTTTGCCTACATGGGCCTAGAAACTCCCTGTGGGCTTGCTGGTGGGAAGGCCAGGCCCTAGGGCAGCCTTTCTGCACTGGCTGAGCTGGATTAAATCAGTGCTCTAGTGGATGGGACAAACCCTGTGCTAACAGGCTAGAGGAAGAAATCCAATGGTGTCTGCCAGCTTCTGTGTCAGCACACCTGTTCTGGTCACAATAATGGCTGCCACCAGTGTCTCAGTCCCTGGAGAGATAGTCCCAACCACCTCCTGTCTTTCTGAGATGCACTCAGAGCTAATCAGGTGAGTCTCTTTTACCAAAGGACTGTGTACCTTTCTGGTAATTTTGAGTTCATTTCCAGAATAAGTGAATCTCTGTGTGGGCCTGTTAAGAACAGTATTTTCTTTCTCTTATGTTGAATAACTTTTCTAGGGGTATTCCCTGTTGATTTTAATAGCCAGCAAAGCCAGGTATTATGACATTTGTCTTGGTTGTGCAGAATTCAAAGGCTGCTTATTGTGGCAAACCTCTCCCACTCAGATCTCCTGGTCCACCACGGAAAGCTTCGTACCTTAAGATTGCTCCTAGCTGTAAGCACCCTGGCTAGGATGTAGTTTTTTTCCTCAGCAGAGGGATATTTCTACCTCTGCCAGTGTTGTTTGTTGTTGTGGGGGTTCTCTTTACCCAGTTTCCAGTTCTCTCTAAGAGGTAATGGTTCCGTAGGTAGTTGTATATTTGTTACATTTGTGGAAGGAGGTGAGTTCGGAGTCCTCCTACACCACCATCCTCCCAGCAATCTGCAAGGTACCAAGGTGTTCTTGAACCCATCTACACACATACTTACATTCCCAATCAATAAAGACTAAATGTACAATCACAACCATACAATCATATACCTTCCCCTGCCCTACACACACATGCACACACAAACTGATAAGTGAAAAAGGATCCTCACGAGGCTGGCATGTACCACTATGTAGCTTATACACAGCAACCTCTACTGGGCCCTAGATCCTCATGCCCAGGATGAGAACCATTTGTCTCTACCATACAATTTAGCACTTGTGTTAATGGTGCTCTCCAATTGTTTTAAATCTGCAAAACTTGTCTCCTTGAAAATGAAAGCTCCTTAAGGGAAAGGAGCCAACTGCACAGTCATTCCACTCAGACTCCATTTCCATCTCCTTCAGGAAGCCTATTTTAAAGGGATTTGGGAAGATACACAATGTCTTTTTTAGGATATGGAAGTCCAGAAAGGCAAGATTGTAAATCATCTATCTTTATTAAAACTCAAATCAAATACTCCCACCACTTCAGCACTCTCTCTAAAAGCAGTGATGATCTTGACTAGCAAATGGTGGAAAAGTCCTGGAATCGACAGAACGGTTATTATTTATTTGTTTGTTTATTTTACTGAAGTACAGTTGACAAACAGTATTGTATTAGCTTCAGGTGTACAACATAGTGATTTGACCTTTATTTGCATTACAAAGTGATCACCCTGATAAGACTGGTAACCATCTGTCATCATAGAAAGTTATTAGAATCCTGTTGACTATATTCCCTATGCTGTACATTATGTCCCCATGACTTATTTATTTTCTGACTGGAGGTTTGTGCCTCTTAATCCCCTTCACCTATTTGCCAGCAGCTCCCACCCCCTGGCAGTCTGTTCTCTGTATTATGAGTCTGTTTCTGTTTTGTTTGTTCATTTGTTTTGGGTTTTTTTAGATTCCACATATAAGTGAAATTGTATTGTATTCTTCTTTCTGTGTCTTATTTCACTTAACATAATGCCTTCTAGGTGGTTTTTAAATTCTGTTTGCGCTGCACACAGAGGGAGCCCAGGTGCACAGGACAAGCCCGGGTGCTCAGAGCCGCAGGGCTGGGTCTGCGCCCATTTTCCCACGGCCTCCTGTGTGTGTGGGAGACTTGACCAGGTAGGAGCCTCTCGGGGCCATTCCCTCACGTTCCCTGACTGCCTAATAACCTTCTCTTCCTGGCAGTGTGACTGTGAGCATCAAATGGGCTCACACACCTAAACACTGAGAGTGGTGGCTGCGCAGCGTAAGAACTCAATCAGTCTTAAATATTTTCATTATCTCCCTTCTCTGAGCTTCAGCTTCCAGATGACAATCCTGTGAGATACAAAAAGTTCAGGTGAGGTAAACATGGGAAGGTGCTTTGTAGTGTGTAATGTATTAGACAATAGAAGGTAGCGTTTCTTTTAAAGCGCAGCCTTGCAACATAGTGCTGATTTCTTCGCTGTTCTTGGAAATTTCTCCCCCAACGCTGAGTTCTCTGCCTGTGTGACTCGAAAGCTGAATCATGTTGGATATTACTTTAGACACTACTGTTAAGTGAAAGATGTCAGACCCTACCTTTGGCAGATAACGCATGGACCAAGGTGGAGAGTGGAGAGGAAAGGGAGTGAGCCAGTGACACGCGCCGTGGCGAGGCTCACAGCGCTGGAGGAGCAAAACTGAGATGCGATCCGCCGCGCAGCTCACGCGCACGCTCCTTTATGGCAACTCCGGGAACTCTTGTTTCCTGGCAGCTGAGGCACACGGGTTACAGGCACCACCCAGTCACAGACGAAATCCCACGGCTGCTTTCAGTAGACCTCCCACCCTTGACTTCATTCCCTGCTGCCACACGAGTTGACGTGGTCCACCAGAGAGCGCCCCCTGCCTGTGCGGGACACTGTCATCTCCTTTCACGGGGAGCCTTGTTCTGGCTCTCCTGGGTGACCTCTAATTCATTGTGTTGGTTCACGTCGATGTGTGGATGGCCTTGCTACATCTGTCATTTGAAGTTACTTAAGGCAGGCACAAGGATTCCCTTAGAGGTGAGTTCCCTAAACCTCAGCTCACTGCCTGTCTTTAAAGCAGGGTAGACTCAGGCAAGGACCGTACCTGAATGAGCAGGTGAAATTCAGGGATGAAGGTCCCAGAGGGCCTGACTCCTGGCCTCCGCAGCCCTGTAGGTCCCATAGCGTTGTGTTCCTCACCTCCACCTGCAGGCTCTGTCCTAGGCCCCTGTTTGTTAGTCCTCCCTCCCTCCCTCCCTCCCTTTTTCCCTCTCTTCCTTTTTTCTGCAAATACTTTTGAGCGCCAACTCTGTGTCAGATAGCTAGGATTCGCTGGTGAGTACATCCCCGTCCTCATGGAGCTTGCATTCTAGTCTTTAGGATAAAGCCAGACTATAGGAAGTAAAAGTTTAATTATTTTTATTAAAATTTTTGTTAGAGTTTTCAAAATTACAGAGTACTTCATGCTTGTTGTGGACCAAACGTGTCCTCTCGAAATTCAAATGTTGATGCCCTAACCTGCATGAGATGCTATTTGGAGATGGGGCCTTTGGCGGGTAATGAGGGTTAGATGAGGTCATGGAGATGGGGCCCTCATGATGGGATTCCTGCCCTTGTAGGAAGAGACCCCAGATAGCTTGCTCACTCTCTCTCCCCTCATATGCACAGAGGAGAGGTGTCAGGAGCACACAGAGAGGTTGTGGCCACCTACTATCTAAGATAAGAGGCTGCAGAATGAAGCCTGCCTTGCCAGCACTTTGATCTGGACTTCCCAGCCTCCAGAGTGATGGGAAATAGATTTCTGTTCTTTAAGCCACCAACTCTGTCGCGTTTTGTTATGGCAGAGAGAGCTTACTAAGACAATGCTCCCTAAAAAACATTGTGTAAATGAGAAAGGATAAAGCGAAGATCCCCAACTGGAGGGTCTGTCGGTGACGTCAGGCCTGCAGATGTGTTTTGTTTGGCTCGCTTAGTACTTTTTAAAGAGCTTTATTGAGATATAATTCACATACCATACAATTCACCCATTTATAATGTACAATTCAGTGACTTTTAGTATATTCACAGAGTTGTGTGCATTCATCACCACAAGCAATTTTAAGGCATTTTGTTTACTTCAGAAAACAACTGTGAACCCCTTTGCAGGTACCTCCGCCTGGCAACTGCTAATCTGCTTTCTCTCTCTCTGTGGATTTGCCTATTCTGGACATTTCACGTTAGTGGAGACATATAATATGTAGTCTTTCGAGACCGACTTCTCTCACTTAGTATAACGTTTTCAAGGTTTATCCAGGTCATAGCATGTATTCAGTACTTCACTCCTTTTTACTGCTGAATAATATTCCATTGTACAGATAGACCACCTTTTCTTTTTTCATTCATCGGTTGGTGGACCTTTGGGAGGTTTCTACTTTTCGGCTACTGTGAATATTTGTGTACAAGCTTTTGTGTGAATGTTGTTTTCTCTTCTCTTGGGTGTATGCCTAGGAGTGGAATTGGTGGATCATGTGCTAACTCTATGTTTAACCATTTTAGGAACTGCCAAACTGTTCTCCACGGCAGCTGCACTATTTTGCATTCCCACCAGCAGTGTATGAAGATTATAATTTCTCCACATCTTCACCAGCACTTGTTATTATCTGGCTTTTCCATTTAGTCATCCTAGTGAGTGTGAAGTGGTATCTTATTGTGGTTTCAGTTTGCTTTTCCCTGATGGTTAATGATGATCTTTTTATGTGTTCCTGGACATTTGTATTTCTTCTTTGCAGAAATGCCTCTTCAGTTCCTTTGTCCCTTTTTTAATTGGGTGATTTGTCATTTTAGCACTTTCTTTTAAATAAGCTATTACTTAGAGGTCAGAAGAGATTATGTATATACCTGAATCTCAGATGTCTGTGGTAAAATCTCCAGATCTGGCTCTTCTGGGCTCTAATTGAGGATTTGGGTGGACTATTCTTTAGTTATGAAAATTTGAAGCAAGTATCTATATTAATTTTAGGGAAACCTATGTCTATGGAGGTAACCTGAATACATTATATTAATATTCGTAATTTTTTAGAGTAAATCATGTCTGTCAAAGCAATGTTACTGCAAACTTTGTTGCTTCTTTAGAAGAAATCTTTCCTACATCAGCCTGATTCACTCCGTTTTGTTGCCTGCCTAGCCCTGTTGATTTCAACCCCTGGTGCCCCACCTGCCTGATACAACTACTGCTAATGTTTTGGTGTATATTCTCCCTGACTATATATTTACATAATGAGGCTAGAACATTCACTAGTTCCAAAATAGCCCTCACTTTGAGCAGACTGATCTAGGAGGGCAGAAAATGTTTTAGGGAGATACCGCATGAATCTCCTTAAAATGAGATGAAACAGTAGTTTCAGATGGGAGAAAACAATAATGGGTTGGTTTAGTGGCCCATGAAAAGGAAAGACTCAGGGCTCAGCTGGATGGAAGAACTTGAGACCAAGAAGAGACCAAAATTGCTGTGCAGAGTAAAGTAATAGTTGTTTTCACTGTTTCTAGAGCTGCATGAGAGCAAGCATGGGGTGTGCATTGAAGAAAGCCGTGTACGTGGGAAACGGGAGATGTGAGAGCAGACCCCAGCAGGGAAGAGCTGAGGAAGGAGACTTGGGATGCTGGTGTGGGGACCTGGAATTGGCCACTCCAAGGTATGTCTCTTTGGCATCAGGATTATTTGAGGCTGATTGCTTTTGACAAACTGGGACAGGGAAGGAGGCTCTGAGGAATGGAACTTGCCCTTCCTTAGGACACGTTTACATTTGTAAGGTAAATCTCTATCTGCAAAGGTGCCTCCCTCTCTGTACCAGGAAGAAGAAAGGAGATGACCTTCTCTCTAAAAACTCTTAATCAATACCAAAGGCAAAGACTCAAATCTACATTTTATTGTGCTAGTCTGGTAACCTCCTGTAACTGACTTCCCTCCCCCTCCCAACATTGGCATCTCCTTAAAAATTAAGCATCTTTCTTTAGGCTGGGAACCGATTGCAGCGCTCATCTGTGACCCCCCAGCCAGAGGTAACACACCTGCCACCCTGCTGCGCTCACTGAGACAGCAGACCTATCTGTCATTTCCATCAAGAGCTGTGCTGACAGAGCAACCTCGTGACTATTGTAAAAGGGACATTTCAATCACATGTGAAACACCCTGTTTGGGGGTATATAACCACTATGTGCACCCCACTTCTTGGGTGCCCTTTCTTCCTTCGAGAAGAAAGGCCCCGGGCCATGGTTCCTCATAAAGCTTTGTTTAATTTTCTCTTGCTATTCTGTCTCATGTGAATTTAATTCGTTCTCCGGCCAGACGAACCCCCATTTGGGAAGAGGAAATGTCTTCCTCCCCTACACTGGGAACTAGGAAGGCCACAAGTATGGGAAAGCAGTTTCCTGTGAGTGAAAGAAGGCCCTGTGAGTTTAGGGACAGTGAGCGATGCCTACTATTTATTTTCAAATTGTTCTTTGTACTAAGCTCAAATGACCTCCTTTGCTCACAGAACTTCAACTAAAACATGCTGCACAAAACTGCCTTTTCTTAGTGGTGACAGAGGCAATGAAGAAGGGGGACAGGCCATGCCTGTGTCCAAGAGCACAGAGATGTCCTGGGGTGAGAGCTGAGACAGGACCGAGCAGGAAATTGGAATGAGAGGTGACAGGCAGCTCCTACGAGAGTACAAGCCCTCTCTCCTCTAGAAATGTGCCTCCCATGAGAAAAAGGTTAGCGTGATTAGGGCGAGGGTTGTTAGGTTCCAGTATTTAAAGGAAAAGGATAAACACTGGAGGGCTTGAGAAATCCAGGTAAAAGTTTGAAGAGATTGGACTATTGATACTATTTTGTAACCTGCTTTTTAAAATTTCATATTCATTCATTCCTTCATATATTCAACAAATGTTTATTGATTAAGTACTACCTGGGACACTGTTTTCAGGTACCAGGGATAGAGAGTAAACGATGGAGTAGAGAAATTGCCTGCTCCCATGGACTTATAGTCAGAACACATTAGTAAGCCACATCTTTTTAATAGTTGAGAAGTATTTCATTGTATGGCTGTATTACAATTTATTTAACCAATCATCTATTGGTGGACATTCAAACTACGCGGCCCTCCCCCCCCCCACCCCAGGTTTTGGTATTAAAAAGAATGCTGCAATGAATAGAGGGGGAGCGATTAAGGAATGCTGTGGGACTCAGAGTCTCCCCGCTGTGTTCCGCTTCTGAAGATTACTTTGTGCCCTGTTGTCTATCATGTTGGGCCAGCTGGGCTTCCGTGTTGTTCCTGTGCCTAAGTTTCCTGAAACTCCATGGAGTCTTGGCGGAACTCCATGCAGGGTGGAGCTCTGATCCTGCCTGACCTGCCCTGGGACTGAGCACAGGCCCTCCAGAAGCTTTGTCTTGTTGAATAGGACTCAAAATAGCTTCTTGAGTTCTGCCCCACCCCCTGCTGGAACCCTGCTCCCCTGCTTGCAGGCGTCGCTGAAAGTCCGGGACTATCCATTGGGTTTGTGACCTCACATTGGATTTCAAACACTGGCAACCAGCGCAGGCCTTCCAAAGCGAGAACTTTTTGTTTTATTTTTTATTAGTAATTTCTACTTTGAAACATTCTTAAGCTTATGGGAAAGATGGAAGTACAGTAACTTTGTTTTTCCAGAACTACTCGAGGATAAATCCTCCACCCAATGCTCATCCCCTCTAAACAACATAGTGTGTAATTCCTACAGCTCAGAACATTCTCACAGATAGCCATACTACAACCACCCAAATTGGGAAGTTAACAGCGACGTATGGTCAACATCGAATGCTGAGATCCCATTCAAGTTTCTTCAGTTGTTCCGACAATGTCTTTACAGCAAAAGGATCCAGTTCAGAATCACATGTTGCGTTTAGTTGTCATGTCTTTTTAGCCACTTTAAGTCTGAAACAGTGTCTCAGCCTCTCCTTGAGTTTCATGACTTTAATGCTGGAAGATTATAGGCCAGTTATTTTTAGAATGCCCTTAAATCTGGGTTTGTTTCTTGTGTTTTTCATGATTAGATTCAGGCATCTTTGGGCTATCTCAGAAGTGATGCTGTGTCTTCTCACTGCAGCCTCTCAGGTGGCACCTGATTTCCATTTGTCTTGCATCTAATGCTGTTCATTTTGATCTCTTAATTCAGGTAGGGTCAGCCAGG
Organism: Equus caballus; assembly: GCF_041296265.1. Taxonomy (NCBI): domain Eukaryota; kingdom Metazoa; phylum Chordata; class Mammalia; order Perissodactyla; family Equidae; genus Equus; species Equus caballus. The sequence goes on from NC_091699.1 coordinate 89,266,708, forward strand.
CTTCTCTGCTATAAAATTCTTCTTCTCTTCTTACAATTAGTAAGTAATTTTTGCAAAGGTATGTTGAAATTCTAAAATATTCTGCTTCTTATCAAACTTTCTATTTATTCATTTATTTATTTGTATAGTGTTGCACTCATGGATTTATATTTTCTCTAATGGGTTATAATCCATTGCTTTTATTATTTATTTGGATCCTGAAATTGTCTCAGTGAGATCAATGGGAGTCCCTTCAAGCTCCAAGCCAACACTCCTAGCGTCTACGCCATATTGCCCTCCTGTCTCCAAGTGTAACAATTCTCTAGCTCAGGCTGCTTTCTCACCACTGAAGCCTTATTGATTCCCATCTTGGAAAACTTGGGTACATTTCTGCAGTTAGGCACTGAATGTCAGAGCATCGATTCTTTTCAATGTTTATTCCTGCATTTTCTTTATTGCATAGTTGTTGTTATTTTAAAAATAACTAAATTATTTTATTCTTTGAGTATTAATATCCCTGAATTACGATGCAGTCTGCTATGAAATGGTCAGTTTTGCATCTATTGTTTCCCAGACTGGGAAACATTTACAGTATTTATGTGCATATTTGTTTTCTAGTTACCTCAAAAATGGCCTTGAGTTTCCCTATAAAAGCACATTTGTTTGAAATGCTTGAGTTAAAATAACAAAATAGGAATAGATACCATTACAAGAGGAGAATAAATGCTGCCCCCACCCCAGCCTCTGGCAACCACCAATCTGTTTTCTGTTTCTATAAATTCATTTTTTAGATTCCACATATAAGTGAGATCATGCAGTATTTGTGTTTCTCTGTCTGACTTATTTCACTGAGCATAATGCCCTTGAGGTCCACCCATGTTGTTGCAAATGGCAGAATTTCCTTTTTTATGGCTGAATAATATTCCACTGTATGTGTACCACATTTTCTTTATCCAGTCATTTGTAGATGAACACTTAGGTTGTTTCCATGTGTTTGTTATTGTAAATAATGCTGCAGTGGACCTGGGAGTGCAGTTTCCTCTTTGAGATAGAGATTCCATTTCTTTAGATACATACCCAAAAATGGAATTGCTGGATCATATGGTAGCTCTATTTTTAACTGTTTGGGGAACCTCCATACTGTTTCCCATAGTCTCTGCACCAATTTACATTCACACCAACAGTGCACAAGGGTTCCCTTTTCGCTCTGTCCTCTCCAGTACTTGTTATCACTTGTCTTTTTGATAATAGCTGTTCTAACAGTTGTGAGGTGATATCTCATTGTGGTTTTGATTTGCGTTTCTCTGATGATTAATGATGTTGACCATCTTTTTACATACCTGTTGACCATTTAAATATCTTCTTTGGAAGAATTAACATTTCTAATACGTTTCCTTATTGTGGTGATACTGTGGTCCAGGGACCACTCTTTGATAACCACTGCTCTAAACAGATTGCTGATTCCATGGACCTAAAACCCTTATTATTAATTATTGGCTATTGCCTCTTTCCCTGGACACTATTTCTCACCATCTCTACCTATCAAAACTCAAGACTCTTTCTCCTTCATGGGTTATTTCAAATATGCTTCATCCGTAAAGGTTTTACTCTTACTCCTAACCACATGTTCTCCATCCCTCTCTGAGCCTCCATTGCTGCTCTGATCACAGAGTGTGCTTTCCTTTTTACCCTACCAGACAACATGTGTTTTGATGACAAAGGACTGAATCTTAATCTTGTTTTAAAAATCCATTAAAATTGGTTCTCTAAGAGCTTACAGTGGATCTCTTAAGTGGGCTGCAAGGACGCAGTTGTATCCATGGTACAGTTTGGCTATTTCTCCCATACTCGTTTGTACAAAATCTAATATTAACCAGTATGTACATTTTCTAGGTTTTTCTATACTGGGAGCCAGGCTCATATTTGACCTATTATATTAAAAGGGTGCTATTTGTTCAATGGTTTGTGACCCCCAAATCTCTTCTTTGGCATGTGCTTAATCCTTTCTAAAACAGTCTGTGACAGGAGAGGGAATGGCTTTTAAATAATCCAAGTTTAATTAGAAACCCTGGATGCTACAATTTGATCTTTTTTTGTGTGAGAGAAGCTCTGCCCCATTCTCTCTGCAACTGGTTCTACCCTTTCCTCAGCCCCCTCTTTCTTTTCGGCCATTTCTCTCTGTCAGCCGTTAAATCCAGGGGCTCAGTTCCCAGAGATGTCATTTTTCATGGTAGCATGTGGCTTTGGGCAGTTACACAGACATCTAATTACCAAAGAAGCCTAATAAGCTGATGACTGCCAGCACTCGCTGGGGAGGGCTTTGGAGTCCCCATCTCTGAAAGCTCTTTCTGTGTGTCACCTGCCTGGACACGGAGAGTCCTGCGCTCACACACTTTCCCCCAAGAAGGGTAAACATGGGGGTTTCCTTGGAGATGGGTTTTCCCAGAGTTTGAATACTTGCTTTTCCCACCCTCGTCCAGAGAGGCAAATTGCCAGAATGTTACACAGGGCTGGCTGCTTCGTTGTCTAATAAGAAAAAACGTTCTCCAGACTGTTACTGTGGGAAAATATTAGAAATAATATTTTTCAAGCTCTGCTTAGAATTCTGTCATGTATATTGTTGTTAACTTTTATAAGGCGGGCAAAATATACATTTTATTTGGAAGTTAGCCACACAATTTTCTTTAAAGAAGAAAAATGAATTGTTTAAAATTGTTCCATAACTTATTTATAGAAAGATTAGTAATCTTTATCAGTTAATATCACCACCAACCCCAGCAAATCATCCCCAATGACAGGGCTTTTTCTTTGACAGAGAAACTCGAGTTGGTTTTCTGCACATCAAGCCGTTTAGATCTGAGCTGTGGTCTCATCCAGCTTTCCCAGAGTCTGGAAGCCCAATGTGGAAGGCCTTAGATGCCTTCTCAGGATAATAAGGCTGTTTTTACCTATATTGGTGCCAGATATTTTTCAACCTCTTCATCTGTTCTTCAATGAGTTAGGGCTTGTATATGCAAAGAAAATAAGAAAATAACATGGTTGGACTCTGAGGTTTAAAAAGTTGTTTCATATACTATACAGTACTTGTTTACAAAGATATAATGAAAATGATCCACAGGTAAAAGTGACTAATCGAACAATGATAAAGAGCATGATTTGGAAGGAAAAAAGGGGTCCAAAAGGATGCAATTTCCAAGCCAGAAAAATATATTCTGGGATACCCCATAGACCTGCTCGTTGTCTAGGACTTAAACTTTTCAGGCTACACAATTCCTGGGATAATGTTCAAATTAGACTTTGAAAATGTGGTTGGAATGGACCACTAGGTAAAGAGATTTAAGGAAGAAAAGATTTAGATAAAACTCTTATAGTCCAAAATAACCAATGTGAGTGATTTACCCACAAAGAAGAAATAATTTCAATAAAAGCGATGCAGAGGAGTATAGATTAAGCCCAGTGATGGCCAGTCCCTGGGTCAGTGTCTGGATATTGAGGCCTTTGGGTGACAAGATAACCCAGAACCAGGTGGTGTGGCTGGAGGCGACAGGGAGAGGAAACGGGAGTGGAGATGTGGGCGGGGTGACGTGACCTTGGACGGGCAGTGTGTGTGTGTGAGATGCTGAGTTGTGTTTTTACTGTGCATCAAGTCTTCCCTGGTGAAGCTCTGTTTAAATAGATCCCCTCTGGCCTTTCCAGGACGGCAGCTTGATGGGAATGGCCTTATGTGGGGTTCTTTCCTCTGATGAGGTTACACAAAGGTTCTACTAGGTGTTTACTCATCAATTTGTAATTGAAACTGGTTCTTTCGGAGGCTAAGTAAGCAGAAACACTCTGATTTTCAAGAAGCAGAGTAAGTATTAGATGCCACCGCTGGGATGCTAAGTCAAGCTCCAAGAACAGTGAAGCACTGGGTACCTTGATCGGGATGGTTATCTTTTTCATTTCCTCAGCTCTGCAGCTCTTTTTGTTTGTAATTTGTCCATAATGATCACTAAAGGAATAATAATAATAAATTCTAATATAAGGCACTTCTCCCCCATCCAATTTTTTTTAACTTTTTAATGGATATTTACAAAAACATTTTATATAATTTGGACTAAGTTTCATGACCAGATGAAGATTGAATTTGAATTAGAGGTAGCATGGGATAGTGAAAAAAGTATGGACTCAGGAGCTAGGCAACCCCAGGTTGGGGCCAGCCTGGTGGCGTAGTGGTTAAGTTTGCATACTCCTCTTCTGTGGCCCCAAGTTCCTGGGTTCAGATCCAGGGCGCAGACCTACACACCGCTCATCAAGCCATGCTTGGCAGCATCCCACATACAAAATAGAGGAGGACTGGCACAGATGTTAGCTCAGCAACAATCTTCCTCAAGCAAAAAGAGGAAGACTGGCAACAGATTTGAGCTCAGGGCCAATCTTCCTTGCCAAAAAAACTTCCCAAACCTGGTTTTATCCTTGAGACCTGTGTGACATTAGGTATAGCTAAACTTGTTGACCTGCAGCTTCCTCGTTTGTAAAGCTGGGATAATCACATCTACTTCACAGAGTGGTTCCTTGGATTAAATTGGGCGTGAATGCTCAGCATTCAACATCGTGCCTGGTTCATAAACAGCCTGCAATCAATGAGTTTCTTCCCTCCTTGTGTTAGTGGCAAAAGCTAAATGATTAACTTCTTTTCAGCTTTGGCCCTTAGAAGCTTTTTCAGTTGGTTCCTGTATCCTTTTGACATGCACTCATCATCATGGATTTTTTTCTTTTGAGCACTGTCTTACTTTCTGACACTACAAGATGTGCCAGGTTTTATGTCCTGCCCTAGTCCAAGAATCAGCCATTTCTCTGAGGAGCCTTTGGTACTAGAAACCAGGATCTGGATGCTGGATGTGCTCACATGTATTATTATTATTATTATTTTTAATACACTTTAGTTTTTACAATAGTTATATTTACAGAAAATTGAGAAAGTAGTTCAGAGGGTAGTCACATAGTCCACATTTTCCCCTATTATTGACATATTAGTATAGCACGTTCATTACAATTAATGAACCAATATTGATATATTATTAACTAAAGTCCATACTTCATTCAAATTTCCTTAGTTTTTGCTTAATGTCCTTCTTCTATTGCAGGATTCTATCCAGGATACCACACCACATTTAGTTGTCATGTCTCCTTAGGGTCCTCTTGGTTGTGACGGTTTCTTAGACTTTCATTTTTTCGATGACCTTAGCAGTTTTGGGGGATCCTGGTCAGGCATTCTGTAGGAGGCCCCTCTAGTGGGACTGGTCTGGTGTTTTCCTCATGATTAGACTGGGCTCATGAGTTTGGGGAAGTAATATCCACAGGGGCAGTGCCATTCCCATCACATCATATCGAGGGTACATACTGTCAACACGAGTTGTCACTGTTGGTAGTGACCTTGGTCACCCGGCTAAGGTGTCTTGGTCAGATTTCTCTGCGGCACAGTGTCGCCTGTTCCCTCTCTCCCTACTGCACTCTTAGGGAGGAAGGGACTATGCGCAGCCCACATGTAAGCAGTGGGGCCTTGTGCTGCCCCTCCTCAGGGCAAGGGATCTACATAAATTATTTGAGATCTTTAATCAATTTTTTGTTTCCTGATATTTGTTTTTCAATGCTAGAAGTGAAGTGCCTGTTTATATTCCACAAATTTTAATTAAGCAAATATATAGTCCTTGACTCTTTAAATCTTCAGAGCAATTGATAACAGATAAGCAAACTTTTAATGTAGCGTTACTCACTTCTCAGTTATTAAAGCTGTGGTAAGGTAGTAAGCTGGGTTCTGTTTTTCCTACTTGAACACCTGTTTCTTAAATATCATAATTTCAGCTTAAATATATCGGAAATATCACTACTAACTAAACATTGCTTTTTGGGGCCAGCCTGGTGGTGTAGTGGTTAAGTTCATGCACACTGCTTTGGTGGCCCAGGGTTCAACGGTTGGGATCCTGGGTGTGGACCTACATTCCTATCATCAAGCCATGCTGTGGAGGTGTCCCACATAAAATAGAGGAAGATTGGCACAGATGTTAGCTCAGGGCCAATCTTCCTCAAGCAAACAAAAAAAAAAAAAAGAAAAACTTGCTTTTCATTTTTAATGTATCTCCTAATGTCTACATGGTGAAACATTGCTGAGTTTTCTGATGGTTAACCATGGAAAATTAGGTTCTGATCTTATTTTAAAGACTAATTGGCCACTAAAACCACGAGCAAACTAGACATACTGTGAAGAGAACATTTCCCATAATAATTACTAGGTTGTTTCCTAATAAATGGCAGAACTGTGCGGCATCGTATTTAGTATGAGAATAAGTAGAAGCTGAGAGGAGTTTAAGGTTAAAAGGAAAACAAGATACTCCCTGGGGTTTTAATCACTAATTACAGGTCTATAAATAGCCACGTCTTGGATTCAGAAGGCGTTTGGTCTTCTGGATGTGATTTAGTTTGGCATATGGGCTTGCCAGGTTTTTTCCTTCTTCCATTTGTGAACTGCTTGAAATGACTGGAGAGGTCAGACATGAAGACAGGTGGCGAAAATGTTCAGAGGGAAAAATACAAAAAGTAATTGTCTGGATTTGCCGGCGGTTCTATTTAGTGACCTAAAGGAATTGACCCCACACTAAATTTAGATTTCGCAAGATCGTATACCACAGCACACTGTTTATAGGTCCTTGTTTTCTGAGCAATTATTGTATTTTCGTTGAAAAGACTTGTTCTGGTTTGTTGTAGCACCTGGTTCATGCAATGTAGAAGGACATCACAAATAGTTGATGAGAAATACTCACTGAAAAAAAATCCAAACCGGAGAGAAGTGTAGCTATCTTCTTTGGTTTTGAACAAAGATTTCTGTGCATTTCAAAAGTCAGCAAAACTTTAATGTGTCTATGATAACAAGCTTGGGTTCTTTGGAGAAAAGTGATATTTTAGAATTGAATTTGCATAACCTGGACAAAGCTTTGTATGGTTATCTGCCAATATTTGTACTCTTTGTTTTATATATCATCATTCTGTGTAATTTAGGATTATGTCTATTTTTAAGGCCCTGCTGGCTCTGGGATTATCTATTTCTTACTATTTGAAGGAAAATTAACACCCAGATGCTAATTCTCTCACCAATTTTGATAGAATCTAAATTCATGTAAAACATAATTAGGTTGGTTTCAAGGCACTTCCTGAGGAATCAGAAAATCTCATCTTGTACTTCAAAGGGGTATAGGTGGTCGAATGTGGGTTAAAATTTCCACTCCAATCAGAAAATATTACAGTTCCTTCACTTCGGAAAGTTCAGCTCTCCCCTCAAGCTACTCAATGCTTTACATATATTGTTTCATATTCTTTGAAGGTGGACCAGAGTTTAACTTTTTATTTTTACATTATTTAGTAGAATAGGAGCTTGAGGTATTGAGAGGTTTAAGTCAATAGATTTGCCAATGACTAAGTGTTTTGAATTTTAATCCAGGGCTCATTCTACCAGGATCTCATTCGAAGATTCTGAGAACTTGACAATATAGAGGTGGGATAGAAATCTTCCGGAAGACTCTCTTTGCTTCTTTCTCCTTTTCTCCCAACAAACTCTGGGCCTTCAACTCTACAAAAGACGACAACGAAAACATGCTGATCAAGTAAAGCTAAGTTTATCAGACCTTCCGTAGTGTGGGAGAAAACGACTTTGACCGTCATGGCAGTGTCTCTGAAGGGGAAGGTGGAGAGGATGTTGACAGGACTCTAGAGCCTGGGCTGGGTGATTTTTAAAGTGGATCTTTCAAGGCAAGAAACTGGTTGAGAAGAGTTTATGGCGTAATAACTTTGGAGGGCGGCTATGTCAGGGTAATAGTATTGAGGCTGTTAGTCTTGGTGACTAAGCTATTTAGTTGGTTCCACAGTCTTGTCTTTAAGGAGAAAGCATTTCCTCAAGCAATAAGCTGAGTTATTTATGCTTGTTCTTGGAACTGTTTAACACAAGGAAAAGGAAATACGCCTGGTCCCAAGATTGTCTAACACAGGGACAGAGATGATGTTTGTTTCAGTCCCCCTACACACATCCAAACTCTCAGCAACACTTGTTGGCTTCGCTTCTTCCATCCCTGCTGCTACTATTGACACTTCATCACCATCATCTCTCACCAGGAAGGCCTTAATAACTTCCAAATTCTTCCCGATTTTTCCTTTATTTTTCTAAAATCCATTCTCCACAGAGTTGCCAACTGTTCACTTCTGTCCCCTACTTGAAAATCTTCCAAAAGTTTCACATTGCACTTGTTGAGCAAGCGGCATCTGTCTCCTATCATTGGGAGGAGAAATGTGAGCACTTCTGCTCACTGCATCTTCGTATCAGAGTCACCAAGGAAAACACAACACAGTCAAATGCTGGTTGGAACAACGCTTTACTCACAGAGAGAAGGGACAGAGCAAGATCAGCTTCAGTACTGGGTGTCAGTCCTCCTTGGCCAGCAGGTCCCTGCTGGCAGCCAACGCAGGGCAACTGGCCTACACGCACCCTTCCTGTGCCAGAGCAGAAGGACGCTGTCCTCCCCCTGCAGGGCACAGATACGGTAGTGGGGTTGACCAGGTGCTACATGACCTATACACTTGAGCAGAACAAAGCAGTACACACTGAGTCTGAAACGAGAAAGATATTCCCACATAAGGGCAATGAGCCCAGTGACGCTGTGATGTTGTCAGGACACTAGCTTTTGGTAAGGAATGTCCCAGGCCCAAGGCCCATTCTTATGTGGCCAAGAGAGGGTCAAAAGTCTGCATGCATGAGACTGTTGTTCCCAGCAGCACTCAGAATGAAACCAAAGCTTCTTGCATTGATGTAGAAAGCCCTTACTGTCCTCTTGGATTTCAGCTTGAACTATTCTCCGCCTTGGTCCAGCACTGGGTTCTGGTCATAGGGACCGTCCTTCTGTTCCTGCCTTGGGGCCTGTGGACTACTTCCTCGAGCTTGTCTGGTAGGGCTCTGCCTCCGGTCTCAGGATAGTTGTCTTCTTCTTGTAATTGAGATCTCATCTCAAAGATCGTTTCATCAGAGAGAACTTCCTCCACTACTGGATACACAGTAGTCCCCTTTGCCCCCACATATTATGTGATCTAATTCTACTTTCTTCATGTGATTTACCATTATTCAAAATTATTTGGTTCACTTGTTCATTTACTTGTTTATTTCTACCTTTCTTCCCATAGAAGGTAAGAAGGAACCTCCACCTCGTTTAACGCTATATCCCCAGAGCCTAGAATGTTTCTTTCTACAAAGTAAATATTTTAAAATATTTGCTTCACTGTGTTTGTGGGGATTTAGAACACTCGCATACATTGCAGGTGCAAGTGTACATTGGTAAGGTTCAGCTATATCTATTAATATTAGAAATGTTCATGTTCTTTGATGCAGCATTTCTACGTCTAGGTATTTACCCTACAGGCCTACTTATATATGTGAAAAATCAGGCATATGCAAAGATATTTATTGTGCAAAAGAGAGCTACTGTGGAAAGTGTGAGGCTGCCCCCTTAGAAGGGCCTGCTTCCAAGGTTGGTTCTTGGTTGACATCTGAGAATTTGGCTGGTAAATAGTTCCCTGTGCTGATATGAAAATTTTCCTAAGTAATAAGGCTGTTTTACCCATGGGGCATTGAACAACTGCTTTCCTTCTGGAAATTTGGAATTTAGGTGGTTGCTAGGCAGGGGGTACCCATGTGGCCAGTCCCAGATGAAAACCTTGGCAGTGAGTCTTGAGTGGGTTTCCCTGGGCAGAAACATTGTCCATATGTTACTGCACTTTTTATACTAAAGGAAGGCACACACTCAGTGTGTCCTCTCACAGGAGGAAGAGAACATAGGAAGCCTTTGTGTGGATTTCTCCAGGCCCCACTTATGTGTTTTCCCCTTGCTGATCCTGTTATGTATCCTTTTGCTGTAATAACACTTAGCTGTGCTCACAACTATAGTCTGAGACCTGATAATCCTTCTAGTGAATCATAAAATATGTGGATGGTCTCGGGGACCTGTGAAATTTTCATTATTGATTGTCTTCACAGAAAAATATTAAAGCAAGCAAAATGTCCGTGAATAGAGGACTAGCTGTGGCCGGCACATAAAAAGGAATAATATACAGTACTCCTATATGTGTACTATATTCTGATATAGTACCATCAGAATCCTATATTTTGATATGGAAATATTGACAAAATATCTTGTAAAGAAAAAGCCCCAGGATTCAAAATGGTTTGTGTGAGTGTATGCTGCTGTTTGTACGTATGCACATATATATATCTTTCTATATGCATAGAATATCATTGAAAATATGTTCAAGAATCTGATAATAATGGAGACTTCTGGGGAGAGGAGCCTGGTGGCTGAGGGGAAACAGAGGGAAAGAGAGGCTTTACTCTCTGTTTTGCACTAATGTGTTGGCTACTAGTCACTTGGGGCTATTTAAATTTAACTTGATTAAAATTAAATAAAATAAAAAAGTCAGTTCCTCAGTTGCACTAGCCACATTTCCAGGTTGAATAGCCACGTATGGATGGTGGCTACCATATTGGACAGCACAGCTGTAGAACACTTTCATCACTGCAGAAGGATGTTTTGCATAGCACTGATCTAAATCCCTTTTTTTACCACTTAATATTTATCCCATGTCCGTGTTTTATTTTTCAAACAATTAATCAAAACAAAATAGTTGAATGAATGAATGGTGAATGTCAACTAAAGGTTCTCTGCTAACAGACTATTCTGAGACTCTCAGCAAGTAAGATCAAGTCGCCCATTTTTGTGGTAGAAGTTCACGTCTAGTTAAGGTAAGTAAGACAAAGAGCAGCTTCAATTCTCGGTACCTATTTATAAAAGCAAACCTCAGCCTAGGGGCTGAGGCCAACTCCAGATCTTGGAAAGACCAGCAGATTCACCAAGGAGAGTGCCAAGGAGCACAGGGGCTGGTTAGGGGCCTCTCCCCTTCCTCAGCTCCAGCAGCTGCTGCCGTAGGCGTTTGGCAGGCTCCAACATGCCAGCGTGCAGAGTGGAACAGACCTCCTTGCTGTTCTCTCCCTCACTCCCTCGGTAACTAGCTCTTGTAACTTCGTGTCTAAAAAGAAATCATAATCGATTTTATACACTTGAACTGAGAGATGTCAGTAGTGATATTTTTAGTATTTTTACAGTTCAGTTCGTTATTTATTGTGTCTACTGAATGATATATGGCCTTTATTCTTGAGGTCCTTGTGGTCTAGTAAGGGAGATGGAAAAAGGGAGCAGATCATGTTGATATAATAGCATTAAATGATGCCAACATAAAGGTTTGCTCAAGATGCAGTGAGACACGGAGGGAGGCTGCCCGATCGGGTCATGAAGGACGCGTAGGACGTTTGAGGCACAGAAGGTGGGAAGAGTGCTCCAGGCGGAGGGAGAGAACCTTGGCAAAGACAGGAGGGTGAAAGAGCGTGACTTGTCGGGGGTCCCACAGTAGTTGAGTCCTAGAGTCCAAAACTACAGGTGGGGACCAGTATGGGAAGTGACCAGAAAGGCAAGTAAGGGTTAAGTGGTGGGAGGCCTTATGCTGAATGCGGGATTTTATCTGGTAGGGGCCTGCAAACCTGAAAGACTTTGCCGGAGGTGTCAGATTTGTATAGATTTCCCTGAGTGCATTTGAGGGGCAGATTTAGAGAGGTAAAACCCAGGCAAGGTGACCCACTAGGGGACTCTTGTCACAACCGGATGAAAACTGAGGCGATTCTTTTTATTAGTGTCTTTCTATTGGCATTTCTCTCTTCTCTGTCTCACTTTTTTCTACTTCCTCACTTGTGCCTCTTGAGATCCTCTTTCAAGTAAACTACTTGAACCCAAATCCTTGTCTCGGGGTCTGCAACTGGGAGAAGCCAGAGTAAGAAAAGAAGTACGTGGTCAATAGAGTGAAATGCTGCAGAGGACAGTCAGAAAAGAGCTGAAAGTCCCGCGGGCTTCCTCAACATGGAAGTCACTGGTTACTTTTGTCAAAGCCCTTTCAGGGAAGCTGTGCCAGCAGAATCCAGATTGCAGAGAACCAAGGAGTGGTTTTGAGGTGAGAAAGAAGAAAAGTACTCATAGATGAAGCTTCCAAAAAGTGTGTCAAGTCTTAAAGTGATAGCTAGAAGGAGACACAGATTCAAGGGTGGAATTTTCCAGAATAGGAGAGATTTTTACAATGTGTGTGTCGGAAAATACTACAATCCGACCTGTCACCCAACCACATCTCAAACAATCTTACAGTGGCTGAAAAGATGCCAACATAGTAAGAGAAGGGCAGAAAGGTGGGAAAAGGTAGATTATTGAGAGAATAATTTGCGCTCCTGGATCCAGTTATGCCTGAATCTTCCTGATTCCCCACGCCTGCAGCTGGACTTTTAAGTGAGTAAATTCTCCATTTTACTGAAGTCACATTCAATTAGGTTTCTGTGACTTGAAAGTAGTACAAACAATTCTTCTCTAAGGCTAGTTGGAATATGTTTCTGTTTTTACAGCGTGCACACACGCACACGAGCATGATCCATTAAAAGTGCTGAAAGGGAAAAAGAGCTAGTAGGGAGAAAGCGAGAAAGCGGTATAAGACAGCCCAAAGTGGATAATTGACGAAACAAAGCCCTTGAGAGGATGGTAGCTAATGAAAACAAGAACTTGAGTGAAATGATTACTCATAAGTATTTTTATATTGTTTTAGTATGAGAATTTTAAAACATGCAGAAAAGTTGAAAAACTGGGAAGTTAGCTATCATATATCTATCACCTAGATTCTGCAATTAACATTTTTGCTCCATTTCCTATTTTTGCTTAATCACATATGTGTCTCATTTATCCATCCTTCTATCCATCCATCAGAGCATCTTATTTTTTTGATGGATTTCAAGAGAAGTTGCAGATATTAGTATGCTTCGGTCCTAAATGTTTCAGCAAGCATATCATTAACTTAATTTCCAATTTGTTTACAGTTATAAGTACCTCATATTTTGAAAAAAATTACCTATAATACCTGTGTTATTCTAATGAGATATCTCTTTGATCTTTCAAAATTCAAGGACTGTTATTATTTTTGTTCTGTTATTATAATTTTAAAGGATATTTGTCATGTTTCCCTCATATTTCAGAACACGATCCATTAGACAAATTTCTGCAATGTATAAACCAAGCTTACTCCAGTAGGTTTCCAATATGTTGCATTATGGAGGAGTCAGAAATAGTCATGCATAAGGGTATGAGGTCTGACATATGTCTACTGTGGTCTTGAAAATCAATTGCATACCAGTGGCTCTTGCATTGCTACATTGCCAACAGCCTTGCAAGTGGCCATGCCTGAGTTTCGATTCATATTTTCCCTGATAGAATGTTGACCTTGGAAGGTATTATGAGCCTCGGCCCTACTGGGAGCTTTAGCTTTGTAACAGCCTGGTAGAAGATTCTTTGAGAAAATATAGAAGCTTAAACATTCCATTCAGATAAATAGTTCATACAAGAATCCACCTTGGTTCCTGTCCTAGCCTTTCACTGTATCTAAATACTTTGTTCTCTTTGTATTATGAATCTTTGCTCTCAGTTTAATTTCTAGATGTTTTTAAATTTCTTGGTCTGGTGTCATTTGCTAAATTGCTGCTGAATTCTCCTGGTTGCTCAATAATGCGTCATTGTCCCCTCTTCCTGACCTCATAGGCACTCTTTGAACAGTGGCCTGATGTGGCTCTGTCAGTGACGTCCAGAGGACTAGGGTACAGGCTGGCAGTGTGGGGCTGAAGAGAAACTACAACCCTGGTTTCTTCACTTTGCTCACATTTGTGTGACTTTTTAGCTAGGCCATGTGTGTCATGTGTCTTTGTGTCTTCTTTTCTATGATAAGATTGAACAAAAGTGTTCTGTTGATTGGACATATACAGACAATTTGCCTGAGAAAGGGGATAGCAAAGACTCTTTCGGTCTGAAAGAGCCACTCCTCTCCTTCCTCTGTGGCCATTCCCCAGCTGTGCTCTGGATCCCAATTTTTCTCCCCTTCCTGGGGGGCTTGTACCATCACATGCCCCTTCTCCCCTGAACGTTCAGGTCACCCTCTCTGTTGTTTCTTTCCTATGAACCCTTAATCAAACACAGATATCACCTTTAAAAGAAAAGTCCCTCTTTAGCCTCCTATTTCCCTGTGGGAACTATTTTGCCTCTTGTTTCCCCTTCCAAGACTTATCTACTCTTGCCGTCTCTCCCTCTTTCTCTCTTTTACTCATTAGCTCACTGAAATATGAGTTCAGTTCTCACCCTCTAATGATACAGTTATTTTCCCCAAAATCACTAAATTAATGGACATCTTTAGTCCTAATCCTACTTATTTCCTTTGCAACCTAATAGCTAATGTTTATTGAGGGCTTCTATATGTTAGCCCTCAATGGAGCTGCTAACCTTAAAACAACCTATAAGGGAAGTACGATTTTGATCCCCACTTGTTACATGAGGAAACTGATGCAAAAGAGGTTGGGAAAGAGGTGGAGGCAGGGTGCCCAGCCAGGCAGGTGAGCCCAGAGCTGCCTGACGCGGGATATCCTTGACTGTTCTGCCCATCCTCTGACCCGTGGACGTTCTCTTGACTCTCTTTTCTTTCTCTCAGACTGTCCAATTTTCCCCACTTTGCTGCTTCTATCCTAGTTTGGAGGACACTTATCTCATTAAGATTATTTCAAAAGCATCCCCATCAGCCACTCGGCTTGCAGGCTTGCCCTGTCCCATGCATGTTCGACCACAGTACGATCACAGCAATCTCTCTGCTTAAAATCCTTTAATGGCTTCCTGGCTTTTAACCAAAAATACAAGTCTAAAAGCAGCTTTCAGATCTGAATCCTGTGAAGTTGGGCACTGCGGTTTCATCTCTGGCCCTCCTCCACTGACCTGTGAGGACCCCAAGCTACTGAGCCAAGGGCCATGCTCTCTCTTGCTTCAGGTCTTTTTGAAGACTCTCTTTTCTTTTGCTCTTCTTGGAAAGATCTTGTTCTCAGCCCCCTTAGTCTAGTCTCATTTTAGACGTCACTACTGGGAAGGCTTCCCTCGATCCCAGCCCAGGTTACATGGTCCTCCGTGTGCCCCCACTGCTGCCTCCCTGTACTTCAAGCCAAAGGCTTTCCTTTCTGTTTTTAATTACCCTTGATGGTTGCCTTTCCGGTTAGAGTGTGTCTTGCTCACCTGGGCCAATGTCTGATACATCATAGGTGCTCACTATATATTTATTAAATGACAAAATGAATGTCAAGTATTTTAGAAACTTTGAATAATACTGAAAAATGGACCCCTACATGCATTTTAATTGGCTTCATGATGCTTCTGGGCTTCCATTTCTTCGCTTATGAAGATGATATCGTAGATATC
The DNA here is from genome assembly GCF_041296265.1 of Equus caballus. Classification (NCBI taxonomy): domain Eukaryota; kingdom Metazoa; phylum Chordata; class Mammalia; order Perissodactyla; family Equidae; genus Equus; species Equus caballus. Next base: position 89,282,064 of record NC_091699.1, read on the forward strand.
ACAGTTCTAATAAACCTTTGGGCTGAAGGCACACAATTTAAGTCATACAAATTCTCTCTCTCAAAATCAATAGAGAATTTTTGTTAGCAACAAGGGAAAACAAAATTAAGGGTTTTATGGAAATGTATATCCTCCCTATTCTTACTTCATTTTTTAATCGCATTTTTTTTGAGAAACAAGTTGGGTTAGGATGAAAGATTAACTAGTTGGCAGTGTGCTCATTTTGGCTATGTAATAACAGCATGATCGTATAGCTTTTTAATTGGTAATCCACAGGGAAAAATGACAACAGTGTCAGAACAATGGAATGGTGCATTTTATGTATAGAACAATGTACCAAAAGTAAGGGAATTATTTCCAAGTGATTATGAAAAGAAATTATTCTATAAACTGTTTTTACTTTGCTTGAAGAACTATAGCAAACATATGGAAATGTGTATTTATTGGATGTGTGCTTGTAGCTCTTGAGTTACTCCTTCTCTCCTCTAGCAGATTTTTCCTCCTGAAATGTGTTAGTTCAAGGTTGCTTTGCTGTCCTTTTTACATTGTTCACTTCTAAGTGTTCTAGAATTTTTATAGTTTTTGTGCCTTTTATAATTTATGTCTGATTTCTTGAATGGCCAGTAAAAGCTTTATCATTAGGCTGTATCCATTTGGAAGTCACTATACATATCAGTTGGAATATTGGGTTATGCTGAGGTAACAAGCAACTCCAAGTGTTTGTGGCTTCAAATAACCAAATTTTATTTCTCATTCAGTAATGTGTATTGTGAGTTTGCAGGGGTTTGGGTTTGTCATAACTTTTTAGGAACCCAGGTTGAGAGAGTAGCTGCCCATCTTGAATGTGGCTAGCCACTGCACCAGAAGGAAAAAAGAAAGCTTGAGGTCTCCCACTGGCCATTAAATGCTCCATTCTGGAAATGGCTCACTTCATTTGAGCTTATGACCCAAATATAGTCACATGGATCCACCCCATAAGGACACTAGAAGCCCCTGGAACATGCAGAACTGGACATACTTGGCAAACTATGCTGACTACCTCGGTAAGTCTGTGATATCTTCATTTCCATGATAACTTGACTTCCAACAATTCTTTTTAATAACCTTCTGAACATGTTCAAGAGAAATGCTTGTTAGTATCATGCCAGATTCCAAGAAAACTGGTTTACAAATCCTCACTCTCTTTGTCTAATGCTCCTCCACGAAAGCTCAGAGTCCCCGTGCGTACATTAGCATGTTCCAACCATGGTCTGGCTCCTGCAGTGTCACTGCTACCCTGCTCTGCAGCTCTCATCTGACTTGCTTTTCTGTTTCTGAGCATCAAGACATCACTTCTGCATCACGCACACCTTCCTTCTCTCCTTCAAGAGCACCAGCATCTGAAAGAAAAGGGAAATGGTCATTTCCAGGGTCTATGGACTTTATAAAGGAAATTTTGGGTCATAGACTTAAAAAAACGCCTCTTACGCCTGGCTCCCCATATCCTCAGATTCCAATTAGAAGATGGCAAATGCCAACGGAGCACAGCAGGTATGCTGTTGTAATGAGAATGGGACCTCACTCCAGATACTCACCTCAGGTCAAGGACCACCCATGCCAGCAGCATCCCACAGAGCACTGTATCTGTCTGTTTTCTTTTTGTTTGTTTATTCATGAATGTATGGCTGTATCAGCTGTGACCACCCTTTCATTGACAGGAATTTTAAGATGTTTTTTGTTGTGGTTACCTCACTGATTTTACTTGGCAGCATCCAACATTGAGAATGGAAAAATGGACCGATAGCTGGTAATTTGGTTACTTGTGCTCCAAATGTGAATGGTGATTGACTTATTATAGGTGTTTTTCCAAAAGGATCTTTAGTTCATAGGCCCTAGAAAAACCATAGCTTAAGGCAGTTTTTCCACGTTTGATTGCAGGCATAATGCTCAAAAGTGAAAAGGAGAAAGCCAGCTCTTCTAATTTTTCCCTGCTACTTTGGGGATCTTTCTTAAAATACAATAGTCTTTTCAAAATTGCTTCCCTTTCTTTTATAATCATAACATGAGTTTTAAAAATGTTTACTATCTCCCTAGTGTTCACATACTAGTGTTCCACAACTTCTTTGCTTTCATCAAATAATCAATTATATCACCTATGGATACAGGAAGCCAATGAAAGAAAAAAAATGGCTCTAGTAAGAGGCTGCTTGGATACAATCTACACAAGGTTCTTTTTCTTTTCCAAACAGAACCTTAAAATAAATTTGGAGCGTGGAGCAGAGTATAATGGTGACAGCAGTGTGCCTGCTGCCTACCGAAAGTTGAATTCTGTGTCAGGAATGATAATTACCAGCTCTGAAGCAGAAAAACTATCTGACTCTGTCCTGATTACTAATTAATCAGGTGCTGAAGGCATTTAAACTGGTGACCCTGTTTCAGCGATGGCAGTTACAAAGCAATGCTTAATATTTAAAGGGACACTGGGTCCTTGTCCCTACTCCGCACACCTCTGAAAGGTTAAACGCGGTATTAAAATAATTCCCTGTTATTTTTTTTGTGTATATGATCATTTGTCTTATTCTCATTGAAGCAGAATTCAAAAGAGAGAATGTGGTTTTCTGAAGGCTCGGTTTTGAACTGTAGAATGATATCCTGAGAAGGTCCCTAGGGATTGTAAAACTCTACCTCTGCATTGATAAACAAGTGGATTTATCATGAGAGATGCTGCATTGTCATTTAAACTGTTTAAGTTTTATCTTTAGGTAATGCATGTTTCTTGGTAAAAATTTGAAAAATTACGGAAAGTAATGAAGAAAAAATCGCTTATAATGCTATTGTCTTACATTTTAGTATCTATTATCCATGTACTTGATTTTTTTGTTGATAGATTGGTTTATTAAATCACACTTTACTTTTCTTCTATAACTTGATATTTTTATAAACATTTTTGTGGCATTAAATTTACTTTGTCATGTGACACAATTATTGAGTAGTAGTCAATTGAATAAATGTACAAAAATGTGTTTACTCAATCCCTGTTATTGGGTATTTAGATCGATTCCAACCTCTTCACTCCTATAACATTGCAATAAACATCCTCTTACATGATTATTGGTGAACATCTCTAATTACTTTAGGACAAATTGTTAGAAATTGAGTTAGTAGGTCAAAGGACGTAAATATTTTTAAAGCTCTTGACGTATTGCTAAATTGTTGTTCAGAAAGTTTACACTGTTTTCATGACTATCAGAGAGTGCAAAAGGACCCCTTTCTGTAATCCTCAGTAATATTGAATAGTAACCTTTTAAAAAACCTGTATCAATGAATAGATGAACATGGAATTTTATTGTCTCAATTTGCATCTCCTGCTTTCTATTAAGATTGAACATTTTTTATCAAGAATTCCTGAGGATTCTTTTTAAAACTGTCTATTAATGTTCTTTCTCTATTTTCTCTTTCGGTTGTTAAACTTTTCTATTGATTAGTAGGGAGTTCTTTATGTATTAAGAATATTAGCCTCTTCATCATATATAATGCAAATTTTTGTTTTAGATTGTCATTTACACTAGAATTTCTTTCGTCTTTTTCTGTATTTTGAGATGAGAATGTTGAATTTCAGTTATAATATTTAAATAGGTAACCCAGAAAAACGGATTTAATTTTTCTGGTACTCGGTTGTGTCATCTTTAAAATGTATGTGGGGAGAGAGGGATGGGGGTGATTGGCAGGAAGAAACTAGACAGATTAGATGAAATGATCTGTTCCAGCTCTTCTAGGTCTAAAACTCTATGATTCCATTATTTCCAAATTTTATCCCAATAGCTGCATATAATCAAGCCATATGGTACTTTTTTGATCTTGTATATTTTGGGCAAGTATCACCACTGCTTATTAAATCACAGTGCTACAAATTCAGGGTTAATTTTCTTTTAATGAGAAAACTTCTGCATGCCCAGGGCTTTTTTCTTCTGTTAAACTGTTATGAACCATTTCCACTTAAAAAACACCAATAGCTTTAATGAGTCAGGCCTGCCACTTTCATAAAATTGCAGCTAACGAATGACCTTGCAGACAGAATGGGCAAGACAATTAGAGTTACCAAAGTTTTCTTTCTGACTCTCAGCCTGTTTAACTTTTCCATCATGTGCGTGGATACACACATAGAGCCTCTGAAAAGAGGATAATGTCCTTGTGGCTGCAGTGTTAAGAGAAGAGACAGTGCAGTTTATACCTGAAGCCACCAGCAGTGAGGTCTGCTTATTAGGAGATGCTGCAGCCTGTTGACAGGTGCTTCTCATGGTGATTTACAGCTATTAAGTTTGGAGATGTCTGTATTTCTAGATTTATGCATTCTATGGAATATCCTCTATTTTTATGTTTTAGTAGGAGTAGCCTAGGCGGTCCCAAAGAACTTTCCTTGTAGCAGAACTGCAGGTTTTGCTCCACCGGCCTGGCAGATCGTTGAGTAGGCAGATCCTGAACCTCTGTGTGTGGCCTGTCTTGACGGATCGCGGGAGGCCTCTGCAAGGAGCCAAGTGATTCTCCTTTCCGGGCTAATTTCTTTTTGGGTGGGGGGCATCACATAAAAATAAATACTTACTGATCATGAACTCTGGAAACTAGCATTTCCTGCAGAAAGGGTCTGTGAGGAACCCTGATGCCAGGTTGTTTCTCATTAAGGTGCTGTGTTTCCTGTTTTGTTCATCACAGTTTTGAAAGATCCACCTTATAGCCAATTTTCCCAGAAAAGCTTAGTTTATAGTTACCTGGAATCAGCACTTTATTTCTAGTTAAAATGTTTCCTCCTTCCCCAAGTATCCTTGGGGGAGGATCTGGGAGGTTTGTCTTCAGGGAATCACTTCCATGGACTGAAATACAGCGGATTCCTGCTACTTCTTTGAATTCCAGCCCCCAACCCTGTATAGTTGTTGTTGCTTTTTTCCTTTCATCACTGACTATTTGAAGATGGTTCTTGCTGTTTTTTAGGTTATAAGCTAGCGTAATGTGCATGATATTTTTGAAAGTTTCCTGACTTACGTCTATTTGTTAGTAAGTTCTCCACTCTGTCCAGCCTGGTGGCACACCCGACAAAGCTAGCATCTTAAAGAGGAAGATCTGATGCAAGGGAAGGAAGAAAGGAAGGAAAAGGAAAAGAAAAGCTCCTGAAAGCAGTTTCAGAAGGATCGTGGGAGAGGGAAGAAGGTGAGAGAGACAAGGTGAGACTGAGTCCCAGCTCCTCTCTTTGGCTTTGGCCTGGGCCTGGTGACCCGACAAACCAAGGGGGATGATGTGGGCAGGGCTTTCTCTCGATTTGTTTTGGGATTCTAGGAGAAGACTGCCTTACAGCCTGCTCTCCTGCTAACCTGTAGCTGGTCACAACTGAGAAGGCTCCAGGGCAGAGCCTGAGAGGAAGATGTGCGTTTAGACCTCTGAGCTTCTGTTGGCTGGTGTGTGATCTAGAAAGAATCTGGAGGGTCTCACATGCTCCCGTGGGAGGTGGAGGTAAGCTGACTCTCTGGCTGGACCACCTTCCAGCACAACAATGACAACAATAGCAATAAACACTTATAGAGCACTTATATGTGACAAATACTGCTCAAAGTATTTTATCTTTATTAATTCATCCTCATAGCAACTCTGAGAGGTAGGTACTGTTGTTATCATCCCCTTCCCCATTTTACAGATGCAGAAACTGAGGCACAAAGATATTAAATAGCCGGCCCAAGGTCACAGATAGTAAGCAGTGACTTGAAAACTGACAACCTGGTGTCAGAGTCTGGAGGATGATCATCGTGAACAGTGAAGGGGTCCAATGACCTACAGTGCAAACTGCCTGGGCCAGGCCTCAGGATGCCCACAATGCCAACGAGAGTCAACCAGAGACGTCTGTGGAACCCTGATTGAAGAAAGAGGTAGGTAAGTGATAGAGTAATCTTCACTGTTTAATGCTGGAAGGCTCAGTGATGACGAGAGTTGCACAAGGAACACAGATATGTATATGCCACCGCCTTCACCTCTTGCTTCATAAGCATGTCAGTCTCTAGCATATGCCCTCTGCCAACTTGAGGAAGGAAGGGAGAAGGTAGGTGATCAAGAACAGCCTTTCTTAAAACGAGGTCGTGTGACCTAAGCTGACGTTTCAATGATGGGTTTGGCCTGGGATTTCTCTATTGGTCTAAAATTTAGTTTTTTCTCCGCCACCTGTAGACGGGGCTCAGGAGGGAAGCTGAATCTGTTAAGTTAAGGGAACAACATGTTCTCTGCACATCTGAGTGTAACATAAGTACCCAAAAGACTGGAAGTAATTTTCTTTTTCTGTGCATTAAAGATACTGGAGTATAGTTTTGTAATCATTCATAGAGGGAAAAATAAACCATAGATGTATCATTATCATTTTTCGCTTACCAGAGTGAAGTATGACTCAACCAAAATTATCTAACTGTTTTTGCTTTGTTTTCTATGTAAAAATTACTGTAATTACTGACTCCTGAATAATTTAAGATTACTGAACTGAATTTTTCTTTTAAAGTGACCATTAGAACACAAGTCCCTTCTGCCACACGATTTATTCTGATAGCTAATATAGGAGCCAATTACCTTTCTATTTCTGGAAGGATAGGAAGTAGTAAGATCATATAGGACAATTGCTTAATTTAAGAATTGTATTTATTTACTCTTGACAAAGACGCTCTTGACTGTTTGGTTTGGAAACGGTCCAGGGAGTGGGTGAAGGATACAATTCGGATGTGCCAGAGCCTGACTCAGCAGGATGGTGTGAATGCTCAGAGTGCTTCCCAGTGGGACAGAGGCCTTCAATCACACTTTGAGATCTACTGGAAGAATCTACTGGAACTTCCTGAGAGCAGTTTAGGACCTAGACAGGGCTGGGATTAAGGTTTTGGTGTTAAGTGTCTTATGGTCTGGGAAATTGGGGATTTGGATGCAGTCTCTCATGGACTACTCTTTTTGGAGTGGTGTGTCCCTAACTTTAAGCATTTGGGGACTATTTTTCCTACGACCACCTGGAGTGTTGTTTATTTAATACTTTTGTTTAAATTGATTCATTAGTTTTTCTAAAATACATTTGTTTAAGAACGAAAATTTGTATGATTATCATAAAAGGTTAAAAAAAAAGAAAACTGTGCCATAAATAGGAGGTCATAATCAATATAAATACCATCAGACTTTCTCCTTAATGTAAATAGGATGAAAAGAGAATTGGAAAGGCAATGACACTACTTAACTCTCTGTCCATGTACCCGCTGAAAACCATCACTGTATTACTTAAAATCATCTCAATGAATTCTTTAGATGACCATGGAAATACCAATTTAGGAGAAAATATACGTTCTTCTTCCCAGGACAAGCTGGTGCTGCCTACCCAGCCAGAGGCTCTGGAACATTGCTAGTACTACCCTAGTACAAAGGGCTTGGGAGCGAACAAATGGTGAGTTTTCAGTTGGAATCCAGTTGTGTAGAACCCAAAAGTCCCATAACCAACACAATTGATGGTGCAGTATGTTACCAACTCCTGAGGATTTTCTCTCCTTTGAGGTAAAAAAATATGCAATTAAAGGGAAGACAGACACTTCTTACTTGGGTGCTACAACCAAAGTATACTGTATTTTATGACATAGCCAAGATGGTCATCGTTGTGGACAGTGAAAGGAATTGCTGGTGGTCTTGAATGGAGGGTGGCAATGTCTGTACTGCAACGTATGACATTGATGAAGTTAGTGAGGATATTACTTTCCTGTAGTTTCTGTAGCAAATTACCACAAATTTAGTGGCTAAACACAACAGAAATTTATTCTCTCACAGTTCTGGAGGCCAAACTCTGAGATCAGTTTCACTGGGCCCAAATCTAGCTGTCAGCTGGCCTGTGCTCCCTCCAAAGGGAGAATCCCTCTTGCCTCTTCCTGCTTCTGGTGGCTGCTGGCCTTCCTTGGCTTGTGGCTGCATCACTCCCATCTCTGCTTCTGTGGTCATTGCTGCCTCCTCTTCTGGGTGTGTGTTCTCCTTCCGCCTCTCTCTTGTAAGGACACTTGTGATTGGACTTGAGACCCACTCAGATAATCTTGGAAAATCTCCTCATCTCAAAATCCTTGACTTGATCACATTTTCGAAGGCTCCTTTTAGCAGATAATTTACATTTCCAGACTCCAGGCATTAGGATATGGATACCTCTTTGAGGGTTCATTTTTCAGCCGGCCACAGGGAGGTAGGGCTATCTGATTCGAATGGAAAGGCAAGGTTTGTAAAGCACCCTCTGTGAACCAGTCACTGCGCTGAGTCCTTTGTGTATTATCTTATTTGCTCCTGACAAGAATCTCATGAAATACTGTCCACATTTCACAGAGGAGGGAACTGTCAAAGAGAGGTGAAAAACTCATCCAAGATTACAAAACGAGCAAGTGGCAGATGCTTGAACAATCCCAATTTTCAGCAGCCACATCACGTTGTATTTGCAGCCTCACTGATCTTGTGTTATCAGGTGAACATCATCTGCTGTGCTGGATGGGCTGCTCCCATCTGGTGTCTGCTCAGGCTCTTTGTTTTCTGCTGAAGGCACCATTACGATAAGGTGCCAGGACAGGCCAGAGTGAGGACATGATTCCAGACCACGTCCTGCAGTCCCGACCACACTGCATTCACGGGCAAAGGTAGGCTTCCTGAAAGAGCAAGGGGAAAACCCCAGCGTGGTGGCTACAGCACATCAAACATTTCCTTATTTAATTTCAAGCTGCTTCAGAGTTAATCAAGTGTTCAGTAGTTTTGTTGAATTAATCAACCACAGTAAGTTGTTTATCTTGCCTACAGGAGGCAGAAACATTCCAACTGTTCACCTTCACGCACACTTCGCATGGCTCTGTGGATTATTTTTAGTAGGTGCTGTAATTGCTGCTAAGACGACGTTTACTGAGGCTCTTAAGCATGAACCTGTCGAACAGCTTTACTTTGAGAGAAGTTTCACAAGGGCTGCGAAACAAACATTCAGGCACGAACCAACTTGCCTGGGACGCTTTGTTCAAGGTCTAGGCTTGGGGAAAATGTTAGTGATGACTTCCCTGTGTCCTCCTTCAACTCAGTTAAAATTAGAGAGCAAATTAGGATGAAATATTTTACCACAATCTGGTTAAATGGACTTTTCTAACTGTCTAGGTCATGGGCTAAGAGGAAGAGTGGTAGGCAACGAATTCCCTACAGACTAGAGATATATGGTGGTGTTTAAAAGGCCTGGCAGGGTCTGGTTTCTGATTCCCACATAGGATGCTGCTTTACATGGGGAGCGGAAAAGAAGTGAGCTGGGGCACTGATGTGGGGGCTTCTGTTGACACCTAATGGGACACAGATCTTGGGTAGATTCATCTAAGAGAGCATTCAGTATTTAGCTCCAAATAGAAATCTTTAACAGCCGTGTGTTTATTTTTGCAGAGGTGCGTCTAAAACACACAGATAAACAGATTTTGGTCATCATGATAGGAAAAAACAGACTTCATACTTAGGATTCAGAGGTGTTTGCTGTGAATGCTGTATTTTCCCTTTGCAGCTGGGGGAGGGAGGGTGTTGTCTTTCCAGGTTGCCTCCATCCAACCTCCCAAACTTCAACTCCAGGCCGTTTCCCAGGATATTGGACAGCTGTTCCTTTCCAATTCCAAAAGTTCTGTGTCATTGCTCTGTGTTTGTCTCGGACACTCTGCTGAGTTGGGCTGATTATCTTCTCGCGTTGCCACTGCAGACTTTACTGCCTGAAAGGAGGCTGCTGCCGGCTGTGAGCTCTGAGTGGTCAGTCCGGTTTCCAGTGCTCCTGAATTAGGGCACCAGATGCATAAGTAAGATAAACCCGTTACCCGTCTAGCCCTTGGGATGCGATTTCTCTCTTCTGAACGCGCCTTCTGCAGAGTTAACAATTTAGATTAAATTAGTTCAGAACACAAAAAGGCAATTTTCATTTGTACAGGGATTAGTTTTTTTTCTTCTTCTTAGGCTAGAACAACAGTCTAAACACAAAGATAAATTGAAATGGGATTTCATTTTTAAATGGCTTTCGCTAATACAAATAATAACATGAAAGGAAAGCTATTTGGGTGATGCTGAATAGTATCTGACCATGGCATTTTAATAACTGGAGGTAATAAATTTAAGGTTTTAATTTGCGATGCTGGTATTTTAACTGCTTTACAGAAATGTACCAATGCGGACCAACGAGGCCTCTTAGGAGCCTTCCTCCAGGAAGACTCTCAGAGGTATTGACCTGTCAGGTCCTGGGTTGGTATCCTAGGGTTGCACAGAAGTGAACCAGACAGGAAATTGTCTTTGGTTTAGAATAATTTACATTCCTAATGCACCTTAATCTGTAAAACATTTGGCTGAATGCTTTATACCTGGAAAACTCCTATTCGTGCTATAAAACATAATCAAACATATTTCATGGTGAAGAACTGCTCAGGTGTAACGGATTTTCCCTTAACTATGGAGTTAATGTCCTATTTTAGAATTACTTTTGTCCAGTGAGTGTTTGAGTGATTACTTATTTAAATATTCTATGGAGTCTCTCTTAGATACCAGGAAGATGGAGATAAAATGTCAGTTCCTCATTTCCATTTACTCAAAAAGTACAATTATTAAAAGTAAGCACTATGGAGATGCCAACGTGTTGAGACAGTTGATACTTTTCTGTATCTCGGGTGACTTGGGAAGGAAATCGTGCGGTCTCTGGATGCCACCTGCTCCTTTGGTCATAGATTAATAACATCTGACCAAGCATGAAGGCATGCTGCGGCCATCTGCCACACATAGCCGGATGTGTTTCAGCTTCGTCAAGTAGAATTCTGAGTAATGATATGCCTCCACTCTCAGTTGACAGTCATCCTGTTGAGCTGCATGACCCAGTTATTTTGATAACAGGAATTCAATACTCATCTCAGTCAAACTAGAACTACTTAGTCTGCTTGTTGTGGTCAAAGTATTAGGTCACCTATATAATTTCAATGACAATTATGAGCTCTCTTCTCTATTTGGGTAGTGCTAGGATGTCAAATAAGACCTTTGCGTGTGTCTCCGTGCTTTGATGTGGTGCACAAAGCTGAGGAAAATAGATGCCAAGAAACTCCACATTTTAAAATGAATTGGATTCTCTTTCCTCCACTCCCATCTCTCACCTCCTTCACCATATAGCCTCCGCCCCCTTCACCACCATGATCCTCATAACTGTGACCACTGCTCTGTTCACCAAGATGTCATCATGCTCTGGCCTTTTGATGCCAAGGAACCAAGAGCTGACTATGTGGATGATAGAGAAGGATGAGATTACAGAGAAGGATGCCACACTGGCCTGTTGTCTTATTATAAAGGTTCTTATGAGCCAGTGACCCAAACTTTTTCTAGCTTCTCTCCTTCAAGACATGGAGAGGTCCCCAATGCCATCATTATTGGCATTCCAAAGGAAGCCCACCCAACATCCAGAAAGTAGTGGGCACAATAGAAATGACATCAGCCCAAGGACTAAAAGGACTTATTCTTGTTCTAAATATAACTAGCTGGGCCACCTAGGGGAAGCCATTCAATCTCACAGTGTTTTAGTTTTTTCACTTAAAAATGAGAGGAGTAGGATCGATGGTTTTAATATTATGTTATAAAATTTCACAGTGGTGTTTCTAGGACTATTGGCCAGAACTCATGCCTCCCTTCCTTCTTCATCCCATCTGGAATGAGACTGATCATCTGGCAGTGAAAGCTGCTACCTTGTGACCATGAGGATGAAGGCTTTCACCTTAGGATTAGTGAAGCCGGACCCCTGATGAAACCACTTAGGTGCCATCCCCGCCCTGACTGCTCTTTCTCAACCTCTTGTTGTGTGAAACGATACGCTGTTATCTAGTGAAACTACTCTTAGTTGCTTTTCTGTTGCAAAGAGCTGGATTCAGATTTGATGAACGCAGCCTTAAACTACTACTGCTTACCAGGCAGTTCTGAGATCAATAACCGTACTTAGCATTTGGTATTTGGTAACCATCTCCAGTATAAACTCTGTTTCCTTCAGATACTTGAAGGTTTTTAATTTCTTTTAATGGGGGGGGGGGGTTTAGCACCCCTGTGGATAACATTGCTTTAACGTTCTTTTATAAATGTCTTGTTTTTAGATGACAAATCTGAGCACAGTATTCATAATCCGCCCCTTTCTTATCTACCGATAAGAGAGAAGGTGATTCCATAAATCAAAACTAAAATATTAAACTGGAGAAACTACTCAATCATTGGCAATTAGTGTAGTTAATCATGGTGAGTTTTTAGGCTAAAATAGGGGGTTGTTTCCTTATGTCCTAAAGTAACTAACCTCTTTGTTAATTTTTAGATAAACAAACATTCATTTCTCTTTGCCTTTAATAAAGCAAATATAGTTATCTCTTGCAAAACTGAATGACTGGCAATTTTAACTTTGAAATAAAACTTGTATCTGAATTGCATTTCAACAGTGACATTGACTTAGTAAGTAAATACTTATCTTTAAAATTTTTGATTGAAATATTCAAGTCTTCTACATATTCATATCTTGATAAATATCATTGGATTACTAAAATAAATTGAAATGCATTTCTAGTCTTCAAACACAAAAATCCTTTGGAATAAGATTCTGGCTTAAAATTTGAAAATGTTGAATACATATTTGGTTGAAAGATGTAGTGGAAACATGTTACCTAGGTTACATGAATTTAAGATCAAAAATATAAAATGGATCTTTTAAAAGTGTATAAGCCATCCTCCTCTAATTTAAATATATCTGAAGTCTGTTGCCAATTTGATGACACCTGCTTTATAACATCACTCGTATTTGATATCAAAGAGAAAACATATTTTCAAGAGAGTTAATATACCTGTTCCATAAAGGTACAATCGTTTCTTTATAACATGCCATTTTTATCATAGGGCCACTGGAGACAGAAGTCAGACTTTGTCTGAAAGAGTTCAAAACAGTAATACAGACCTTAGTTTGGATTTTTTTACTAATATATTAAATTGCTATAAAATAATTTACATTCACATAACAAAAGATATAGTATAGAGTAATGAAAGGGATGTGGCCTTTGGAGTCAAACGGGTTTGTACTAGAATCCTGGTTTTCCCAATCTCCCTGTGGCAAACACTTGTTTGGCTCACATGACACCCATTCCCAGTCTCCTTCTCTCTCTTCATCTTCCTTGACTTTGACTCATCTTGCTTGACAAAGTAAGATTCCAGCTTTCCCAGCCTTCCTTCCAACTAGGCCGTGTGACCCAGTTCTGTCCACTAGGCTGTAAGGGGAAGGCTCCAGGGCATTTCTAGGAAATCTTTTCCTTAAAAAGACAGAACAACATGAGGAGAAAGTCATTTCCTTTTTGCCACCACCCCTACTTCCTCCTGTATTGGATCTGTAAATGGATAAAATGGTTGTAGTTATCTTCTGACTAAGGTGGAGAGGACAAGAAGATGCCAGGACTCCGGCCTAGCACCCCTATATGGTTGAATCACTGACTCGATCCTGGGTATCAGCTGTCTGATTCCTTGGAATGTGACAAAAAATACTTTTATTGCTTGTAGCCAAAAGCATTCCTTACTGATGTCCGACATTTCTCATAAGGGGCAAATATTTTAACTTCTCTGAGCTTCAATTTCATATTATGTAAAATGAAAGTAATAGTCTTTAACTCACACTTTGTGGTTGTCATTTTGTAAGGATTCATTGAATATTGTGTTTGAACAGACTAACACGTAGTAGAAGCTTACTAATAAATAATTCTTTGGTTATGTTATTTGAGCTCTGTTGCCTTAACCAACTTGAAGAAGATAGAATTTAATAAGGATCTACTAGTTTGCCAAAATTGCATGATATGTTTTAACTTATTCTTTCTCATTTAACTCTTCCAACAAATCTACAGGAAAAGTTTGATTTCCTATTCCCAGATAAGGAAACCAAGGCTTGGCAATAGAGACTCTTCTTAGGTCACACAGTTTGAATGTGTCATAGCCGGTGTCTGTGCCCTAAAGATCGCCCTACAAGCCTTGGGGGATAGGAGAAGGCTGAACTGGGACCATGAGGAGGCACCAAGCTAGAGAAGCAGCAGATTTCAAACTCAGCCAGAGAAGCCCAAGGCGAGTGCCAAAGAAGATTCTGAGAGACCTGGAATGTTTACGTCCACATCTAAGGATGCCCGTGGGAGGTGGAGGGCATGACTTGGGCAGCAAGTGGGACAGAGTGCAAGAGCTGTGGCTGAGCAACAGGAGCCACGGATCAGGGTCCAGAGGAGCAGATAAGCTGGTGGCTGACTCACATGCTTTCATGAGCGCGGATGGTGACGTGGATGTGTGAGTTTGGTGGAAGCCACACAAAAATGGATGGAGCAGCCTGGATACTGGAGAGAGAATATACGCCCAAATTCATTTAAAAAATTTTTAAACACTGCTGACCAAATAAAACATGTCCTTGGAGATTATTCATTACTGGAAAGTCATGTAGCAAAAAATAGAATTCCAAGTTGCAAATGACTTTAAAGCCCGAACTATTTTTCTTACCGCCTATTATTTGATACTTGTTTACCCCTTCGTTCATTCATCGGTTTTACCAGTCAACAACATCATTTGATGTCTTTGGACCATCTACTGTGCTAGGTGCTGGAGTTATTGAGACTCCAGAATGGGGCAAAACACAGTCTCTGTCCTCAACAGAAAGAATACTATATTTATAAATTATAATAGACTTAGCAATTGAGAAGCCTTAGCATAGCCCTTTTACAGAGTGCATTGGAGCACAAAGGACAGAGCGACGGAATCTGCCAGGCGTGATCACAGAGGCTGCCCTGAGAAAGTGAGACTTTACTGAGTCTATATAAATAAATAAGATTTTGCTTTGCTGCAGGATGTCCATGAGATGAGGGCAGTGACTGGAGTTGGGAAGACTAAGGAGAAGAAATTCTATTTTAGTGAATAGATGAGAATGATTTTATTTTGTTTATCAAAGTTTCTGGTTTAAGTAATTCATTCCAGGCAGAGCGAGCAGCATATACAAAGGCCAAGAGGCATCAGGGTGCAGTAAGGAGTGTTACTTATCAAGGCATAAAGCCTTGAAGGAGAGCCGGCTAATAAAGGACTTTTATGACAGCAAGTTAGGGCATTTGGATTTTGTCCTGCAGGCATTTGAAGAACTTTAGTTAGAAAAATCACTGGGAAAATTAGCATTTAGAAGAATAACTCTGAACTCTATGTGGAGGGTGGATGCAGAACGAGCAAGATTAAAGGCAAGGAGACCATACAGAAGCTTCTTCCGTAGCATGGATGAAATATGACAAGGGGTTGGACTGGGATATGAGAAAGAAGAGGACTGATAAGAGAAATATTTAGGGAAGTACAGTGATGGGATGTGCTTTTTATACAGAAAAGGGAAAAGAGAGAGAGAAGTCTAGAGTGGTGGCTGTCAAACTCTAGTGAGCACAGAACTGCCCTAAAAGCCCATAGCAATTCTGGGCTGGGGCTTAATTTACTTTTCTAACAAACTCCCAGGTGATGCTGATGCTGATGCTGATGCTGTTGGTCTAGGTACCATACTTTGAGAAACTCAAGTCTAGGTAACTTGCAGGACCCTGCCTTGAACAGGCAATGGTTTAAATCTACACTCACATAGACTTTAGAAATTGAGGCAATTACTGAGTCAGCAGCATATTTTATTAACAAGTTGTATCAAAGTAAGTGGTCAGATAGGAAGTTCATGATTTGCCAAGTCTCTGATTCTAATATGGACTAAGATCAAAGTTTCTTTCTTTCTTTTTTTTTTTTTTTAACACCAACCGGTTTTATTTTCCGTGAATTTTACAGTAATTGAGACGGAGGTAAAGGGAGCCTCATTAATTTAGGCTTCTATAATTAGGGATGTAGAATAATTTGGAGAGATGATTCAAGGAAGTTTGTAGTACTTATCACAAGAAGAACTTGTAAACAAGCAAATAATAGAAGCATCAAAATAACAATTCATACGCTGTAGAAAGTACTTTTTACAAGGAAATACAGGAAATGGTATTATTTTCTCAGAAGAGCATCCTAGCAGTAAAGTTTAGCTGGAAGATAATAAGTGAGCCTATTATTTCCTGAGGCTTTTTATAGATTCTCCCATCCTCAAGATCTCCTCTATTCTTTGATTCCACGACACTGTGGGTTAGTCTGGCCATTGCAAACATCTTTGGGTGTTTGATGGTGCAGCTGTGGATGCTGAGAGCAGTGTCTTAAAAATGTGGTCCTAGGACCTCCACCAAAGACTCACTCAAATCAGCATGTGAGGGCCTGGAGCTCTGAATTCATACTAACCACCTCCCCGGGCGATTCACCTCACACTGAAGCTTGAGAACCAGTAGAATAAATATTTGGCTTCCGGGGGAAGAGGTTTTCTTCTCTCAAGAGACATTCATAGACGTGTATTGATCTAGCTTGTTGTGAACCCACTGTTGTCTCTTTTTGTCCTCCAGTTTTACTGAGATATAATTGACATATAACACTGTGTAAATTTAAGGTGTACAGCATGATGATTTGATACACATATATATTGTGAAATGATTACCACAATAGGGTTAGTTATCAGCTCCATCACCTCACCTTTTTGTGTGCGTGGTGAAAACATTTAAGACCTACTCTCTTAGCAATTTTCCAGTATATATCACAGTATTCTTAATATTGTCTTTTAGTAAGCAATTGTGGTAGGTGTTCATCTTAGTCCATAAACTCTGGTGCTTGAAAAAGCAATTCTTTCCCCTTCCTCCTTCCCTCTCTCTTTTCCTTGTTACTTCCCTCCCTCCCTCCTTTCCTTCCTTCCTTTCTTTCCTCCTTTCCCTGCCTTTGCTTCGTTTTCCCTTGGTTGAAGCTTGGTTACTCTCAGTGGGAAGGGGAGAGAGGAAATTCCATTTTAAGCCAATGGCACCAGTGTTGCACGTATTGCTTTCACTCGTGTCCTGTTGCTGAGAACTCGGCCACATGGCGACTCCTGGGTGCAAGGGAGCCCAGGCAATGTGGTCCTGGCTGGGCAAACTCATGCCCAGCTAAACTCTCATAATTGGGAAGAAGGGGAGAATGGATTTTGGAGGAATAACTAGCAAGCGGCCACACTTCCTTTACATTCTTCTTTCCTCCTAATTTGGGCCAGCCACCTCTCTAGAGGTTTACTGAAGATGTGGCTTATATCAAGTGTTTTTTCTCAAAGCTTGAAAAATATTATTTGAAGCCTATTTTCTGGAGGATTGAGGAGGTGTCTGGGAAAGGACTTCACCTGTGTTCACTGCCAAGTTTAAGAAACCTCTAGGCAGGTGGGGGAGCCGGTGAATGCCCTGACAGAAGTCTGTGTGCAGAGGGAAGGGCCTCCCCAGGGAGATATCCTAGTGTGAGAAGCCCGCCAAGGCCAGCTGCGCCTGACAACGCGACCTGTCGCTGTCTGGATGGGAGTAGGTCAGCTAGTGCAGGGTGGGGACTGTCCCCCAACCACTGATAGCAAGCTTGGGTCCTGGGGAGGAAGAGCAGTGTGTAACTAAGACGCCAAAGAAGTGCTTTACCAAACTTTCTACTATTTTTGGACCCAAGACATACTGCTTTTGGGGAGTATTCCAATAGTTTTTAATGTGGATGGGAGAGTGGATTTCCTCCCATTGTGTTAAAATGACCACACGGTTTGACACATTGCCGACCCAGGAGTGCACCTGTGCAGGACAGTGGAGTCTGAGGGAGGTCCAGGGAGGGGTCCCTCCAGGTGGAAGCAGCACAAGGCAGCCTGGGCTTCTGGTGGAACTGTCATCAGCACGGGAGAACATGACGCCTTGAAGATGCTGGTCTCAGCTGGCACTGGGGAGGCTGCTGTATCCAATAAGCACTGCAGAAGTTTGAACAGCTGGACAGTTGTGAGTAGGCTGGTGGTTGAGCTCATGTGACCCGCTCCTGGGGACAACCCAGACGGAAAGCTTGTGGTGGGTCAGAGCTCTTGCATAAGCTGGTGGGAGCCAGAGTCAGGGCAGTCCAGCGTCCCTACCATAGAGACCTGTCTGACTTAGGCTTGGTGCCAAACAATCTCCTTTACTGTTAAAAAAGGGCTTCTACTTGATAAACTCCGTACTTTAAAGCTCTATAGTTAAAGTTTTAAAATACGTCATAATTTAAATTGTACTGATTTATACTAAAGAATGCTTCCCCTGATCCTAATCTCCATGCCTTAAATACTCTGAATTAGTAGAGAAGGGACAACAATTTAAGGTGAGGCAGTATGCGAAGTATTACAAGTAAACCTAGAGAAATGCTCACAAATAATCTCCCCGTTTGGTCCCTTACAACACTTTGCATTTCTCCTTTAGTTCGTTGCCTTCAGCCTTTTATTTTAAGTTATTTGATTTATAGATTGTTAAAGCTGGAAGATACCTCTGAGATTAATTAGTTACAGACAGGGACACGTGCCACCAAGCTCAGAGAGGGAGGTCAAGTGACTTGCGTAAAATGACATGCTGCAGGGCCGGCCTGGTGGTGCAGCGGTTAAGTTCACATGTTCGCTTCTCAGGCGGCCCAGGGTTTGCCGGTTGGGATCCCGGGTGTGGACGTGGCACCGCTTGGCATGCCATGCTGTGGTAGGCGTCCCACATAGAAAGTAGAGGAAGATGAGCATGATGTTAGCTCAGGGCCAGGCTTCCTCAGCAAAAAGAGGAGGACTGGCAGTAGTTAGCTCAGGGCTAATCTTCCTCAAAAAAAAAAAAAAAATGACATGCTGCCTGATGCCCTGTGTTGGCTGAGGCAGGTGCTGGGGCTCACCCTGCCGGACCATGTTCCTCAATGCCCAGGGCCTTGTTCATTGATGATACTGTCCGAATCGGGCGAAACAAGATCTTATTTATAAGAGAGGAATTTTATATTGGAAAATAGAAACAAGACTAAAATTTTGTGAGAAGCTATGCATGAATTTAAAGGCCTATTTCCCTGTAAGAAACTAGGACTTAGATACATCCTCTCTGGAGTGAAAGTTAAACAAAAGTGTATTTAACAAACGTTTATGTAATTCTTACCATGTGCCAGGCATTGTTCCAAGTACTTTACAAATTTTAGCTCCTTTGGTTTTCATAATAAGCCTCAGAGTTTGGTCCTATTATCCTCAGTTTACAGATAAGGAGAGTGAGACCTGGAGAGACAAGAACCTTACTGTGGATCACACAGTGGATGATGACAGAGCTGGGACGCAAACCCAGCCAGCCTGGCTCCACGCTGTTTCTCCAAGGGTGTCGACTACGTAAGGAGTTCTGGGCTATTCTCTCTCTCTATTTTTAAAGTTATTACTGAAGTGCAAGGCTTCCTTTGGCGACTTCTGCAGCCTGGTCACAAACACTGCTTGAGGCGCCAAGAAGCTGACACTGTCACAGCTGACACATCTTCAAGTCTGTGTCAGCACAGGATCCACCACAGCCAAAAATGATGCAACCGATGAGGGTCTGGGATCGGTGCCCTGATAGAATCTTGGGCAGAGTCAGCACAGATGGAAACTCATGTGGCTTTGCTGACACAGTTTGCCAGCCTCAGGAGGCTTCTGTGGTGACCAGGGTGGCATGGAAGGAAGTTAAGGCATAAAAGGTTGTAACTTGCTGTCCTCATCATGCGGAGGTTGTAACTCATTCTGGGGAAAGCGATGGAACTTCAAGCATCGGATCTATGTCCTTGAATAACTTTTCTTATCCAAGATTTGAACAAAGTACAAAAGTGGTTAAGTTGTCATTTAGACTTGCCAGAGAACAGAGAAGTGACTGGAACAACTTGCCATAAATGGAAAAGTTCTCATTTCCAATCCTTTACTAAAATGATTGCTTTACTCAGATTTCAGATTTACCCTATAAGATACAAAACTAGCCAAAGACTCTTGGTCTAAATTGAGCTTGTTTTAACTTAACATATGGGGATTCAACAGTAGAAAACTGGGGAGATTCTATACCCAAATAGAACCTAGAGCTGGTATTTAGTGATGGTGGGAAGAAGATTATGGGTGAATAGTAAAACTTTAAAAAACTGTGAAATGTTCTTTGTTGTGATTGTCATGAAAGACCAACTTCCAATATTCTTATTTTAGCTCTTTTCAATCTCTAGGCAGCTGTGATTCGGCCAGTGTAGAGAAAGGGGTCGTTCATTAATGTATGATAATTTCCCAGCCAAAGCCCTGTTGCGAAAGACTGCTTGTCATCTGCTTATTTGTTTCACAGAGATTCAGTAAAGGGACCATCTTTTCCATTATAAAAAGGCAATTCCATTTTAAAAGGCTGGATAATTGTATACAGTTTAAATCAACCCTGAAATAATATTGGAACCAGATCAGATTCTGAGGTTAAAATAGATATCTTGGGACATATTCAACCGTTTGATGACAAAAGCCCACCTCCTGGGATTTATAGCCTGAGAGGCTTTCATTCAATTTAGAAACAAACTAAAGGGAAAGACCAAAGCAGAAACATGCAGCTCCCAACAATACGTGGGGCTCAGATGTTTTCTACACATTTTTCAAGATCAAAATGCATATTGAATTTCAATTAGGTGCTATGTATGGTGTTCTACACTACAAATAAAAATTAGTTCTGACCTCAAGAAGTTTACAAATTAGATTAATATTAGGAATTTTTGCATAGTTTTTAGGGTCATGGACCCTGGAGTGGGTAGGATTAGATTCCCCTTGAAGCGATAGAAAACCCACAAATACCTATGGCTTAGGCAAGGCATCCTTCTTGCAGACCGAGGCAATCTGTAACTAGGACATCACCTCGACGATAGTCAAGGATGTAGGCTTCTAATTTTTTTCCTGTCATCTTCAACACTTGACTTCCCTCTCATATTCCAGGATGGTCGGTCAAGCCCCAGCCATTGTGTTGACAGAAGCAGGATGGAGACTGTCTCTTATTTAGTAACACGGCCACCTGTCGATGCCTTGCTCCAAGGGAAGTTGGAGAAAAGGGTCTTTATTCTGACATTTCTGTTCTCAACTAAAAATGGAGGGAAGAATGGCTATTGGAAGGGTCGACAATCATCATTCTATGTGATAGACACATTTAAGAATCTTTTTAAAATCTAAGGCCTCTTTAGAAAAATTTACATATGCACACACACATTGTCTTATATGGTTTTAGGGTTTTGGCAGACTTTTTCTCCCCTTGAATTTGATCAAGTTCCTTAGGCATATGAAAATATGTAAATGACACTTTTCATCAGCCCCACTGGTGTCACACGTAGGATTCTCTGGGAAGCAGATCTGAGATGGAGCTAGAAGTTTTAAAGGTTTTTTTGAGGGATAACACTTGTAGAAATAAAAGAGGAGGAAGTGGGGTTGGGCAGGAGGAAGGCATCAGATAACTGTGCAGAGCTGAGAAAACTCTGCCAACCCGATGTGGAGATTTTCGAGCAAAGATTGATGGTTAGAGGAGTCCCACGCTGGGCAAAAATGGCTTGGCCCTTCACCACTGCCCTGCTCAATCTTGACTGGAGACTTTCCTGGTTAGAGTGAGACCTTGGTGGTAATGCGTAAGGGGGGTCCTAAAGGAGATAAAAGCTGGAGGCCGTCTATTATCACAGTCTTTGCAGCTGGGCAGTGAATCCTTTCTTGAAGGGACCTGAGAGGTGCATCTTGATGTCTGCCACAACCAGTTCCTACTCAGAGGTTTAAATGCCGTAGGACTATCAAAGCCTGCTGTGGGTGTTAATGCCATACTTATAAAACTCTACTTCTGTATTGGCACTGAAATTCTTGGAGATCCATCCCTATTTGTTTATCTTGCATGTTAAGTTCATGCTAAAGCCCTTAACAATGCCTCCTGACTCAATCATTTTGGCTATTTGTAATGAAAGGCTCAAGAAAAGAGCGGGACAGCATCACAGCATCACTCTAGAATAAAAAATAGAGAAACTTCAATACCCGAGGCTGAACATCTGTGGCTGAAATGTCATCTCCACCATCACCTACTAACTGAGAGGAGCTAATGCTTGTCCACAGTCTAGCCGTGGACACTCCCCATTGCTGAGAGCAAGTTCAGTGGTAATAATTGCTCATTAGGCCGAAGAGCGATATGCCAATGCTCTATGTCCAGTTCAGGGAGGAAGAATATGGATTCTACACGAAGAATGGATTGATTATTGACAATGATCAAAATGGAGCTCAGGTAGTGTTGTAGAAGTTCAGCTCACCTCCTGTCATGAGTTCTTGATTGTTCATAAAACTTAAAGCACAGGAGTCGTATCATAATTAGGAAGTTATCGGCAAGATGTTGCATAACTCATCCACAAATGGTGAGCTTGCTCAGTGCCAGGAAGGCCTCTGCCATGGCAATATGTCAACCATCTAGTGAAAATATGAATTTAAGATCTCCAGTGTCATTTTTTCTTTCTTTCTTTTTTTCTTATTGGACAGCAAGTGCTGAGAGTTAATTTCATTATTCTTTTCAATTCGTGGCATACAAACTCATCGTTCTATACAAGGCTTCCTTCTTAATTCAATTTTATTTTCCCCCTATCATTCTCAATCCCAGTCCCTTCCTCTCCTACACATAGGTATTTACTCTAATATGTTTGATAGGTGGATGTCCTTCAATAGGTTTGTATCCTTGTAAAATCTGTTGGGTTATTTTGTGTGTTTCCATATTTTAAATTTCTATAACATTAATCTATAGATCTCCCTTAATTTTTTAAAAATTAACACTTTTTAAAAAGGTTATACTCATCTTGTCCTACATCCATCTACTTCTTTGCTTCTAACTGCTGCCTAGGATTCCAGAGCATTCATCCACACCACTTTACTGACCCCTTCTCTAGTGACAGATTTCTTAGGTCACTTCCAACTCCCTGATGCCACCACCAGTGCTTTTGAGAGTCACATCTCCTGAGATAAGATAGATGGAATGTAAGCAGTAACAATGTCTTTAAGGCAGTCTCAGAGTTGGAACCACAAAACCTGCTGGAACGGCAACAAAGCTTCTAGCACTCAACATGGGGGGTGATTTGGCTCTTCTCAGGTCAGGAGACATTAGGCAATATCCGGAAATATTTTTGATTGTCATGACTGGCACCTGGTGGGTGGAGACTAAGGATGCTGCAATGCAGGACAGCCGTCTGCAACAAAGAATTGTTCAGTCTAAAATGTCGTGGCACTGAGATTGAGAAACCTTGATATAGCAGAATTATTTTTACTTTTGCAAATGTATTCCCTTTATACATTCTTTGAGTTTTAATCTGGTTTGGTTTTTTTGCTTCTGCTTCCTTGATATACTGTTACACTTACATTCCTCTCCTCATTTTTCCTGCTTTATTTATTGCCTTTGACTTCTGTTCTGTCTTGTTCTTCTCACTTGGCCACTTGTTTGGACTGGGATCCGTTCTTGGCAATTTCCATATGCATACCTGCAGCCAGCTCCTACTTAATGGCTTGACTTGACTTTCCCTCCCAGTTCTGTCTTTTCCTTAATATAATGCAATAATATTTCTTGATGTAAATTCATAACTTGATATTCTGATTCATACCTTTGTGAAAGAGATGCTAGTCACCAAATAATCTCCACTCTCCACTTCTGCCTTACCAATTGAACCCCAATTTTATTCCAGGTGGAATCAGTAAAATATTCAATATCCAGGCCTCCTTTTCAGTTATTCAGGACATGTAAGCAATAATTGTTGGGTGGGTTTTCCAGAATCTTCCTTACAAAGTAGACTTTCAACTATCATGTCCATTTTTTGCTCTCTACTTCTTCCTTATTTCTTCCTGGACTGTGGACATTGTTATGGGAGCTCCAATAGCCATCTTGCATAATGAGGCAACTTTGATGATGGAAGCTAACAGTACGACTAGTGGAGTACAGAATTAGAGTTTGGGTCCATGGTGATAGTGCAACCACTACACCAACGCTGGTTGTCACCTTTGGACTTATTTTCTCTAAGAGGGAAATAATACTCTGTCTTATTTAGTAATAGTGTGAGCTTAGCTCATGTAAGAGCCCCCTAGACAGGTGCTTTTCAGAGGTGCTTTCCGTGTGCTGGCAAAATGACGTCTGAGTCTAGAAAGCTAGTGATACTAATCCTAGACCATGCTGGACTGATGAAAGGAAATTCTCCTCTGTGAAGCCTCCCACCGTCTGCCACCTTTTCCAGGTGAAAGGCTTTGAGCTCACCTGCCTTCAAGCCTCAGCATTCATGTCATTACAAGCCTTCAGCATGAACTATCTATCCATGAAACCATCTTTTCTACTTCTAGCAAAATATTGTTTTAAAAGATGTTAACCGTATATACATAATACTTTCAGGTATTGTTTACCTGAAAATATTAACAAGAAGCAATCATGATCCGGCAAAAACACTGACCTTCACACCTGGAGAAAGCACCAGATTTCCAAACTGACCAAGAAAATGGTCAAGAATCATTACTGATGTTAAAAGACCATCTCAAGGAAGAAATTTCTTTTTTTCTTAGATGCCATTCCAAAATGGTTTGCATTTATGTGGGTCTTAAGGAACATGTGAACTTTATCCCAGGAAGCTGAAAAGCCTGTTCCGAGGACTCGGGCCAGCAGCTGTGCTTGGTCTTTCGGTGAAGGCCTGCAGAGTGATTGATGGGTTAACATTGCAAGACTTGCCTTGTCTCTATTTTGTCCTGGAAAAAGACATACCACACAGCTAAGGGTGTTTTATGGTGTTACTGGATCTGTATCTGTTCTTTACACAGTGGAAGGAGGTTGTGCCATTACACTTTAGGTCATCGAGGGCCGATATGAAGGCAACACTGAGTTCTTCCTCAATTATGTTATTTTTATAAGGCTAGCATTATCAGTATCCCTCTCATCCGGAGATATCAAGGGTTAATATTTTGAGTGGATGACCAACCTCCCAAGAACATCTCAGAAACTATGAGATGAAAGTGACAATAATCTTCCCAAGGACACCACAGCTACTGAAAGGGGATCAACTTCATGGATTTGAGAATGCTGGTGTAACCACCTCAGAATTGGATGCACACTGATCATATAAAGATCCTGCTAGTTCAAGGTACAGAGGTGTTCCAGGAGCCGGAGAGGCTGGCATTCACTGTTCCTGGTCCTGGGGTGTTTCTAGGCTGCAGTCTGCGGCTTGAGGACTGCCCTTTCATCCCTCCGTATACCTGAAGTCCTGGGGCAGGCCCAGTACTTGGGGTGGACTCTAAAGAGCTTGGTGTCTGAAAGAACCCGTGCTGACTCACTTGCATTTACCCAGGGGAGCTTGATGACAGCCTGACCAGTGTCCTTTTATATATATATATATGTATATATATAGCTACTGACATGATCTGACAGAAAGCGTGAGAAAAGTTGGAGCTAATTCCTGGGGCAAAGCTTGAAAATGGAGACCATCAGGGCAGAACCAATAGTGTAATATGAGGGAATACAGGTGTATGCATCGATTGTTTGGTTGGCTCACCTTAAATCTTTCAGTCTCTTGAGACAACCTTATTCTTTAAGATGTAATCAGATTGCTTTGAACCCCATGCCTGTGGTCCTTCCCAACATCTCCAAGGATCTCAGAGGCTTAGCTTTCCTGATTCACTTTAGTTTTGAGTCCTGACTTCTGAATTGTCCTTTCTCTGTTGTGAATTTCATGTACAGCCCCTTTACACGTAGCATCACCAGGCTGGACGTTATTTATATCCCTTTATTTTTCAGAGTACAAGGAAATATGGCATAAGGAGCCACCTTCCTGCAGGGAAACTGAAGTACAAAACAGTTAAGTAATTTGCCTAAAGTCACCCAACTAGTAAGTTAGAAAGAAGACCATGACATGGATCATGTTCTCAGGGACCTCGCATTCTTGTAACAAGGCTGACAATGACTGTACAAATTATTAAGTAGCGCCATAATGGAGGTTTGGAGGAGGATGGTGGTGGAGTTGCCCTCCCTGGTAGAGCAAGAATACCCTCAGACAGGAAAGACCCCATTACACTGGAGTCAAGACTTGAGAGATAAATAGAGACTCAAGAGTTGGAGCGTGGTGGGAGGGAGGAAATGTGGGAACAAAGACCCAGAGGCAGGAGAGTATGGTGACATCCCAAATCACGAATATGGGAAGGAGCAATGGTAGATAGGAGGCTACTTAGATAGAGGTATGCCATGCTGAGGAGTTCAGGTCTTATTCTGTGGGCATCAGGAGGCCACTGAAGGGTTTTGAGCAGGAGCGTGGCATGATTGAGTTTGTAGGTTATGCTATTTTAATGAGTGCTCCGCTCACTGGCAGTGTCCTTATTCGCTACTGAAGCCTGTGACTGAAATGCTATTAAACGTGTGTCTATGTACTCAGGAGCTGTCCAGCCCAAGGTGAGAGTAAGCACTGTATCTGGCATGCCATCATTTCCTCCCCAATTATAAAGAAGTCACCATCTTCTCTGTCAAATCTCTGGGTGTCGTGCTATCCCAAGTCAGCAGAAGACAGCTTCAGAGGTCTGAGCCACATTCCTTCCAACTTCATCTCCAAGCTCCCTTTGAAAACAGAATTACAGCCCGTGGAAGGGAAGCATCACCCAGCCAGCCCACAGACCCTTCAGTACGTGTGACACTGGCCTCAGCCAAGCCTCTGTGACCCACCCAATCAGATTCTCTATTTCTCTTCCTTAGAGATCCTGGGGACCCGAACCAGCGGCCACTTCCTTCCATTGCAGGTGTCTTAGAAATGAGGTTATTTGCTCACACTACAGCAGTTAAAGGCATAAAGTGCTCTTGAGAGAGACTCTCGCGGGTTCTCAAAAATAATGCTCTTTTAAATATGGTGAAAGTGCTCACTCATAATTTATTTAAGATGTTGTAAATTTTCTGCCAACTCTGCCCTTTCAAACCCCGGCCTCAAATTCTAAACTGGAGCGCTGAGCAGCAATTATCTTAAAATTCTCCTAATCATTCTGCCATAAGTAACCTTTCTCAAAACAGTCTAATAGCATAAGAGTTCTCCTTCAAAGGAAATGTTCCAAACTTACTTTCTAATATTTTTTCCCAAGGCAGTTGAAACTCTCTGAAATAAGACTTATAAAATGGAAATAAAATCACCTCCCTAAGACTTTAAACTCACATTGAGTTTCTGAAGTCATAGTTCTCCTCCAGGACGGGCCTGAGGCAAAATGATACCATAGGAAATACTTGCACATACTTAGTGTGACTGCATAGTCATGTACTACCTGTCCCAGAGTAGTTTTCATTTTGAGACCAACTGCTGCATCGCAGGCTCCAGATTTACCCTGGCTGATTGGATGAATCCTGGCAGTGGGGTTGGGTGAATCCTGCCCTGCTTTCGTGAAAACCAAGATGGGTTACTGGTTAACCCAGGGAGTGAGAAATCTCTAGGGAAAATAGGTCTTGAATTGTGTTCACAAATTGCCTTTGGATTTATATAGATGTCTGATGGACTTGGGGGCTGGGGAGCCTGATATAGGTAATCATGTGATTCTACATGTGTATGATGATTTGATTCTTGTGGACTCTTCTACCAGACTGTAAGCTCCCTGAGGGTGGGGCTGTGTCTGTTTTTTCTCATCATTGTATTTCCCATGCACAGCACAGGGCACAGAAGTGTAAATCAGTATCTGTGGGGAGGATAAAATGGCCTGGAAGCTACTTGAGAGACACACATACACACATGATATGGACACAGAGGGAAGAGAATGAGTGTCTGAGTCATCTTGGGCTGCTCTAAAGAAATGCCAGACTGGTGGCTTAAACAGCAGAAGTTTATTTTCCACACTTCTGGAGGCTGGGAAGTGAAAGATCAAGGTGCTGGTCAATTTGGTTCCTGGTGAGAGCTCTCTTCTTGGCTTGCAGATGGCCACCCTTTCTCGCTGTGTCCTCACAGGGTGGGGTGGGGTGGGGTTGGGGGAGTGCTGGCAGAGAGAGAGAATCTCTTCGTCTTCTTATAAGGCCACAGTCCTATTGGATTAGGGCTCCACCCTTATGACCTCATTTAACCTTAATTGCCTCCTAAAGACCCTGTCTCCAGATACAGTCACATTGGGGGTTAGGGCTTCAAAATATGAATTTGGCAGGAGACACACACCCATAGCAGTGGGTTTCAGAGACAGAAGGACCTGAGGTAAAATAATGATAATTTACTTATGATCTATAAAGTCTCAGACAGATTAAAGTGTCTGAATCTCAGTTTCCATATATGAAAACGAAGGTCATGATACCTACCTGTAGGTTTATGAGAAGAATAAATAATATAAGCACAACACTTGACACAGGGCTTGCTCAGGGCAGGAACTCTATAAATATTGGCTTTCTTTATTATCCTTGCAGGGTTGTCTTGGGGTTGGTCTCAGATAATACTGAGACATGCCTTGCAAACACTACTGCGGTAGGATCTCCAGAAGCCTCTTTCCATGTGGATCCTTGATGGAAGAAGAATCTGAGTTCGAGAAGCCTGACTATTGAATATCACCTGCTCATCATAGAGGTGAGATGAGTTTGAGTGATGACTGGGCCTTTAGATCTGTCTGAGCCCATATTTGACTTGTGCCCTAATACCACAGTGGCTGGGGGCAGGGACAAAGATGTTGTCTGTAAAAATGACAAGAAATTTCACTATAAAGCTTGTGTAGGGAATATTAATAGCCTTATTTGGATATTTCTCTAACAGAATGAAAAAACAGAGAGAGAGAGAGACAGAGACAGAGAGATTGAGAATCTTTACTATAACATAATAGAACAAAGACCAAGTCTGGAATCTTGAGTTCTCTGATGTCCCAACTGTAACCAGCGATGAAAGTGCCCAGTGAAAACCTGATGAGAGCTGGTGGTACACTTCTGATCTGACAACACCCAGCAGATACCTGGCAGGAAGGACTACTTCAGAATTTGTGTCTTGGTAGGAGCAGACATTTTCCAGAACATGTCTCCTAGAAATACTTTAGCTTCTTTTCAGATGGATGGAATCCAACTTGAGCAAAAAAGGGCCAAGAGATGGAGTGATCTGGATGATTACTGTTAATATGCCTTCTTTGGGGCTGGTAAGTCTGGAGGTCTATAACTGCCTGGTGCTCTTATTGGCTCTTTAGTCAGGGATCCAGGAAAGAGAGCTGGACCTGCAAGCAGAAGTTCCACCTCGAGCAAACTCAATTCTGTTACTTACCAGGTATCTAGTCCTTTTTAAAAATTATTTGAGATTTAGCTTCCTTATATGTAAGATGATGATCATTATATTCCCCTACAGGATGATTTTATAGATTGAATGTGACAAAGTATGAAGTACTTGGCACCTAGTGGGCAGTGAACACGTTTATTGAATTGAGTTGCCTGGGCAGCAAGACTTAAGGCGTTTTGCCAGCTCTACCATTAATTAACTAGCTGTGCCCACTTTAGCAAGTCTTTAATAATTGCTGGGTTACTTGTTTTGCCTTCACACAACCTGTCAATCCTACCAATTTCTATGATCCATTTCTACCTTGTCTAGGCAGCTAAATGTTCTATTTTTTAAAATTTCTTTTGTAATTCGTTGGTAATAGGGACTGGTAGTGTGATTGCAACTTCATTGCTGAGGCAGCGTTTTGAGTGAATCCCCATAATGGTCCCAGAAAGGGTGAAGCCTACTGGACTCATGCTGCATCAAGCCAGTGAGACCATTTCCTAAGTGGTATTTTCCAGAGAACCTCTGGCTTCCTCTTTGCAGAGCAAGTGTGGGAACTTGATTAAGGCATTTATACTTTTTTGGATCAAATTCCTAATTTATAAAAGAGAAGGTGTTCTAAACTCTAAGTGAGTTTAAAAAAAAATGTATCGACTCAGTACTGAGGACAATCAGCCCTGAAGAGACCCTGGTTGGTTTACTCTGAATTAGATCTTCCAACTTTAGCAAATGTTAAACTTGTAGTAGAACAAGTTATGAGAAGTTAATTGGCACTTTGTATTGTTTTTCTGTGTTGCATATTCTTTCTAAAGAAACAAGAGGACTTAAATTGGCTTCTTCCCAAGGTCTGAGCTCTCATTGTTTCCAAAGGAGAATTAACCAGACTTTTGTGAAAAAAAGGGAGAGGTTTTGGCATATCAGAGTGACGCAAAGAGCAAGAGAGAACTCTGGTGATACTTTGTGTTCTCAGTGGAGAATTGTTCTACCCAAGAGGTTGATGCTGCAAACAGTGGGAAGGAAAACAGAAGAGCTACAGGTGGCTCACTGAGGGCATGCCAAGCCACAGCACCCTGGAAGTGGCAGGACCTTGAAGCAAATGCCTACCTGTGGGTACAGGCGGATGGCCACTAGACTCAGTGAAGTGGTGCCTGGTGAAGCGTGGTGGGAGTGGAGCCACAGACCCTTGAAAGGGTTTCATAGACATGGTCAGAGAGCATTCTCATCATCAACATGGTGGACTGATAACTAAAATGGATGCAAGAGTGAGGAAACCATGAAAACTTAGAATATGGACATCTTGTTGACCTTGGTCAACACATGCAGGATCTTAGTCAGTTTAGTAGAAGTAAAGAAATGTGACACGTCTTGCACATTGAGGTCTGTTGAGCAAATTATCCATGTTAGTAGTCCACTTTATCCTGGCATAAAGAACCACTCCCTCAGTAAGTCGTTTACATGCCTAAATGGGGACCACTCAGGAAGCATTTATTGTTTTCTTTGATGGGAAAGTTTTCTTCAAAACAAAAACATAAAACAAGCAAAATATCAAATCAGCATATTAAAAATTTCAAAACAGCCTAAATATCCATGAGCAGAGAATGGGTAAAGTGTGAAGTTTTAATACAATGGAATTAAATGCCAATATTTTTCAAACCTTAATATGCATCTACTTCATGCAGGTATCTTGTTAAAATATAGATTCTGTAGGTTTGGGGTGGGTCCTGAGGTTTTGCATTTCAAGCAGACTCCCAGGTGATGCGATGCCACTGATCCACAGACGCTACCTGGAGTAGGTAGCTTCTATCCAACAGTTAAAATGAACCTTGAATAGCCAAAGGAATCCTGAGAAAAAGGAACAAAGCTGGAGGTATCACTCTCCCTGATTTCAAAATATACTACAAAGGCATAGTAACCAAAACAGCATGGGACTGGCACACAAACAGACACACAGATCAGTGGAAAAGAATCAAGAGCCCAGAAATAAACCTGCACATCTTTGGACAAGTAATTTTCGACAAGGGGGCAAAGAACATACATTGGAGAAAGGAAAGTCTCTTCAACAAATGGCATTGGGAAAACTGGACAGCCACATGCAAAAAAAATGAAACTAGACCACTATCCTACACCATACACAAAAGTTAACTCAACATGGATTAAAGACTTGAATGTAAGACCTGGAACCATTAAACTTCCAGAAGAAAACGTAGACAGTATGCTCTTCGACATTGGTCTTAGCAGCATATTTTCAAGTACCATATCTGAGCAGGCAAGAGAAACAATAGAAAAAATTTAAAAATTGGACTACATCAAACTAAAAAGCTGCTGCACAGCAAAGGAAACCATCAGCAAAATGAAAAAGCAACCTAACAACTGGGAGAAGATATTTGCAAACCATGTATCTGATAAAGGGTTAATATCTAAAACATATAAAGAACTCATACATCTCAATGACAGAAAAACTAACAACTCAATTAAAAAATAGGTAAAAGATCTGAACATTTTTACAGAGAAGATGTACAGATGGCCAACAGGCACATGAGAAGATGTTCAACTTCACCATTAGGGAAATGCTAATCAAAACTACAGTGAGATATCACCTCACTCTTGTCAGAATGGCTATAATTAACAAGACAGGAAACGATGTGTTGGAGAGGATGTGGAGAGAAGGGAACCCTCGTACACTTCTTGTGGGAGTGCAAACTGGTGTAGCCCCTATGGAAAACAGCATAGAGATTCCTCAAAAGATTAAGAATAGATCTGTTGTATGATCCAGCTATTCCACTGCTGGGTATTTATCCAAAGAACAAGAAAACACAAATGCATAAAGATATATGCACCCCTGTGTTCATTACAGCATTATTCGCAATAGCCAAGACTTGGAAGCAACCTAGGTGCCCATCACAGGATGAAGGGATAAAGAAGATGTGGTGTATATACACAATGGAATACTACTCAGCTGTAAGAAATGATGACATCCGGCCATTTGTGACAACATGGATGGACCTTGAGGGCGTTATGTTAAGTGAAATAAGTCAGAGGGAGAAAGTCAAATACCATATGATCTCACTTGTAAGTTGAAGATAAAAAACAATAACAAACAAACACATAGAAAGAGAGATTTGATTGTTGGTTACCAGAAGGAAACGGGGAGGGAGGAGGGCAAAAGGGGTGACTGGGCACATGTGTGTGATGAGGGATTGTAATTAGTCTTTGGGTGGTGAACATGTTGTAATCTACACAGGAACGGAAATACGTAATGATGTACACCTGAAATTTATATAATGTTATAAACCATTGGTACCTCAATAAAAAAAGAACTAAAAAAAAATACATAAAATAAAATGAACTAGAGCTAAACCTGCCAAGATAAATAAATTTCAAACATAAAACTTTGAGGTAAAGAAACAAGTTGCAGAAGGATATGTAGGATGTGACACAATTTACATAAAATTTAAATAATGCAAAACAATATTGTGTATTTTTTATTGATGTGTGACATATATAGCGAAAGTATATAAACGAGCCTAAGAATGATCAACATTAAATTCGTGTTTGTGGCTACCTTTGGGGAAGCAAGGAGGAAAGAGACTGAAGAGATTATAGAAGGGGCTTTGATCTGATCAGCAATGTTTGTTTCTTAAGCTTGGTCGTAGATACAAAGAGGTTTGTAATGTTGTTTTCTATATTTTTGTATTTCAACATTAGGACTTATGGGTTTTGTGTGTGTGTGTGAGCTAATTCACTGGTCTAGTAGAGATTCTGTACAAAAATTTGCGCCGTTTTCCTTGTGTTCTTTTGTTTTGAAGATACAGTTGAGGAACAATCACGGCTGATTTTATCCCTTGGGGACATGGAAGATGGTTAAGGACAGTCAACAGTGCTATATCTGGAAACAGAAAACAAAATTTATTTAAGAAGAAATATGATATTTTCTTAAGTGTCTTTAGCAGAGTTTTCTGTTTTTCCAGGATAGGCAATTCTACACATTTTTCATTGTTAACATTTAAAATTTGCCAAAGAATGAATGTTGACATTCCGGTAAAAGAAGGAGCTCGTAACACATCAGAAGGGTGTTATTTAGAAATAGTGCATATTTTATCATTAGCCACATGTATTGATATACTTACAAGGAAATATTTTCTGTTTAGTTATTCTTATTGTGTTTAAAATTAGTTTTAACTTTTTTCTAAAGGAAATTAAAGGACTAGAGATGTTAGTGAATAAAAATAAATGTCTCAAATAGAAAAAAATGGTAAGAGCCACAAGAGGTAAATGCAGAGAAGATACAAATAGAATTCTCACGGAAGAGGAAATACAATTAATATACAAATATCTAGAATTATGTTAAAGTTCTCTAGGTTTGAAAAAGTGCATAATACAATCGCTGTGAATGGTAGTTTTTGCCTTTCTAATTAGAAAAAAGCTTTCATTATTTTTTTAAAACTGTAATTCTGCGGAGGATGTGGTAAGATAAGCATTTCCACTTGTTATTCATATCAGAGTAAATTGTAACATTTTGGAATACTATTTGGCAATATGTGCCAAGAGTTATGAAAATGTTCATATTGCCTACTGGAGAATCTCTGTTGAGAATTTAATGGAAATTTAGAAAAATATGCCTAAACATTTTCACCACAATTTTATATACAATAAGGAAAATTTTGAAATAACCTGCATTGGCTTGGATCCCACAGGGAGAGGATATGAAGGTGAGATTACACTGTAAGAGATTTATTGGACGAAACTCCCATGAAAGATGAAGAAGGGGGAGTAGGAGTTGGAAGAGCCTTCAGACTGAGATGCAGGTCTGACACCTGTGAAAGGAGAGAAGGAGGAATGATTGGCTAGGGAGAGTCTCTGACTGCAGTGTCGTTCTTAGAAAGTGCCAGCTATGTTGATGTGGAGTCCTAGGGCAAAGCCTGTGGGATTCCTGCTTTGGGTCTAAATATCCTGGCTCTAATACCCACTGTGTACTCAGCCACAGGCTGAGAGCAGCCCTGGAGAAGCCTGGCCTTGGTGTGAACACGATGGTAGAGCCAAGGGAGCGGTAGCTGGGGCTGTCAGTTAACCACGCTTCCTGCTGCAGCTGCTCTTGTAGGAGATCTGAGCAGGGCACCTCCATGACAGCCACATAACCAACTGACTAGAAGATAAAACTTTAGGGTGAACTATACATTGGTCAGGATAAGCCTGATGATGTCACAGATAACCACCTTCATGACATAGTATCATAAAGTTCTAATTCTTGCTCATGTCACAGTCCAATCAGGTATTTGATAAATGGCCTTTTTTGTGGTGATTCGACAATGCCGACTCTTTCCATCTTCTAGGATTCCTGAGTCTTCAGCTTGATCCTCTGTATCCAGCTAAGAGAAGAAAGAAGAGAGAGCAAAGCAAATTTCGTGGAAGATTTTGAGGATAGGCTTAGGAGTGATATACGTCAGTCTCATCTACATTCCATTGGCTAGAATAGAGCTAATCTAACTCAAAAGGCTGTGGGAATGAAGAGAAGCTCGTGGATACTGGTACTAGGAGCACCAATATCCAGCCACATCCATGATACATCCATTCAGTAGAATGTTATCCGGATATTTACAAGTATCTTTAAAACTCATTCTTAATTTTGTTGAAAGTACAGGTAAATGTAATAAGGTTTTAAAATTTTATATGTATATATACATATATATGTATATATATAATTACACATATAACAACTTTAGAAAATAACCTAAATCTATGAAGACAGATAATTCAAGAAAGAAACTTTCTAAAATATTGGCATGTCTTAGAATATGCCATTGGAGAAGTTTTTGTTTTCTTTTTCTGGTTTATATTTATGAATGTTTTTAAAATAGAAACATCGATAAAGATTTTTTTAACTGAGAGAAAAATAAAGTATTTTAACTGTTTATTTTTCAACAATTTTTCTCTACATTTCTGTAAATTGCTGTTTTATTTTTATAAACAGAATCTATAATAGAAGATGTGAAGAAATTAACTCCAGGTTGATAATTCTAATTACCTAAAGATTGGGCTACGTATGGAGAAGGGTGCGCTGAGTAAAAGGAACCCAAAATATTACAGCAAAAGAAATAATATATAAAAGTAAAATGCTCTCCAGAGATTTAGTACAGAAATTTAGCAGGAGTTAAAGTTTAAATTTCAGGATGTAATATTGTTTATTTTTAAAAAGCAAATTTTATATAATTTTAAAAATTAAAATGAAATCACTGATTTTTGTATATATAACTCCCCAAGTTTAAGGAACTTCTATATTGTTAACATGGGATAATTTTGAATATGAGCCTCTCTGGTCCACTGTGATGTCTGTCTTCCACCCCTCTCCTCCTCTCCTGACCCGTTTCTGCTCTCAATGACACAGCTGCTGTTGCCCACTACTAATGCTCTGGCTTCTTCTGATGCTACATTCTCTCCCGGTAAGTTAGTGCAAGTCAACCGAATGACAGCTTTAAGGTCAGCCATTACTGACAGCCTTTAAGCCATTCCTGATTAAGTAGGATTCCTGCCACATGTGTAGTGAAACTAGTATTTTAAAACAAAGCAAACAGCACACACATACAACCTTAAAAACAGAGCAGCTGACACATTTTAGAGTAAATTTCTCTCCTAAACATCCTGATATGAGGTGAACAAATGATAAATTAATACCTTTTTCAAAACCGATCAGTCGTTTCCAAAATAAACTAATCAGACTCTAGGCGTCTCCATTCTATAGTATGTTCACTTCTGTCCATTGGCTTCAGATGGGCCTGAGACCAGCTAAACTTTCATTTTGATCAGTTTAGGGTTGCCATAGCAACTGGAGGCTATCTCTGAGGAATTTGCTGCTTGTAATTTCTGCCCCTTGACGCAGAAGTTCACTTATTTTCAACCCTGAATCTCTAAATCTACTTATCCGCCATATACAAATTCCAGTAGCAAGTTGGCATAGAATTTTAACCATTGCTATTTATTTGATGAAACCTCACCATGAGCATCCTTATCTGGGCCAGTTTTGTAGTATACTGGCACTGCTTTGGAATACCTTCGAAAGAAATTGTAGGTGGCCTGTTTGCTTAAAATAGACATACATAGTGCACTTGCTTCATAATATACTGGTCTGATTTCATTTGTCATGAAAAGGAAATATTCTAGATTCCCTCAGAATCCATCGGAATGCCATAGCTAACAGATGTTCGCTGGAGAACCTTGATATTATCATGGAACCTGGGCTAATCCCTCTTGGGTGGCAGTTGTCAGACTTGACAGCTCAGATTATGAGGAACAGTCTCATTCAGTGATTTTACGTGTGGACACAATGCGTCTGTGAGAAGTGGCACATCTATGGTTTGTGAACTTTGGACTATGATATGCACTACAGCTCAATCTGTGAATACCCACAGTTCCGAAAATGAACGTTAGATGAGTGATTGCTGTTGACTCTTGAATATATCCAATCCTTTGTGGTCTTTTATTTTTGATTGCTACTTATTTTATTCCCCACTGCCCAATTCAAAGGCCCAGAAATCTGACCTAGACGCACACAGATGATGGGTGGAAGTATTCTACTCTTCTTCTTCTTGGATTGCAGGAAAATGACTGTGCTAACACTGGGAAAACAGTCAGCTTCATTCAACATTTGGTTTAGATTTTTATCAACACGCTTATGGAATTGTTACTAAAGTGTAATTACTGGTATTCTCTCACGTCCAGGTTATTTTCTTGATCTGTTGCTGACTCTCAGCACTTCTTTTTCCTGTAATGGTTTCAGTGTATTCAAGTAATACCAGACATTGGCTATGTATAATTCTAACCAATAACGACATGTGGATTTGGTCTCCCAGCAAATAACCTCTTCATACCGAAATTGTTTCTTCTTTAGCAATTCTTTAAACTGTTTCCATCTTTAGTTTCCGTGTTAATTCCCGCCTTGCAGTAATGCTTTTGATTTCAGGGGTGCTTGTCCCTCCGATCCGCCCACATGTTGGAATGATTATTGCCCTGTGTGCTGGGTCTCCCCGACAGCTCGAAGGCAAGCCCAGCGTGAGCCCGCTGTCTCCCTCCCCAGGAGCCTGAGCCCCTCGGACTCACTGAAGGAAGGAAGGCCAGTGTGCCATCTGCCCTCTGTACAGCCTCTGCAAGAGTCGAGTGCACAAAGATATGTTGTGATTTGGGGCTGGTTTCTCCCTCGAGCGACCATCTTCTTCACTCGAGTTGATTCACGGGCTGCCTATGAGAATAATTGCGGAGGTCTGGGAAATTAATAGGCTGAATGCTGGCAAACTCCTTAAAGATGAAATGTACTTTACAACCTCTAATTATAGTTTATTTAAGTATTTTTACTTCTTTATTATGTGAAATTTTATCTATAGAATTTATGTTGATAAGTTAAATATGCTGAAACATCTCTGCTTTGAAGCAAAACAAATAAAGTAGTTCAAGCCAAAATGATGATTCCTCAAATTTTCTATTGGAGCTGTTGGCTTTAAACCAAACTAAATCTGACCAAATCAAAACAAACCAAGCCAGACTATCCAAACAATAATGTCCTTATTGGTGGCCAATGCATCTGATTATGTCACCAAATTATTAGGCAGTGTTATATGCTTAGTATTATGGGTTCTGAAATTGCAGAAAGTGGGTACAAATTCAAACTTTGCTCATTACTAGCTGTGAAATATTGGGCAGTTATTTCACCTTTTTAGGCCTCAGTTTTCTCGTCTGTAAAATGGGATGTTGAGAGGACTCAGTAATATAATGTGCAAAATAGTGACACATTCAAAATAAACACTTGATTAGTCCATTTGCACGGTTATAATGACAATATCATAGACTGGGGGTGCTTAACCAGCAAACATTTATTTCCCACATTTCTGGAGGCTGGGAGGTCCAAGGCTAAGGTGTTGGAAGATTTGGTGTCCAGTGAGAATCCGCTTCCTGGGTTGTAGTTGGCCATCTTCTTGCTGTGTCCTCAAATGGGAGAAGGGGTGAAGGAGCTCCCTGTGGGGCCTCTTTTATAAGGGCACTAATCCCATTCACGAGAGCTCCATCCTCATGACCGAGGCACCTCCTGAAGGCCCCGCCTCCTAACACCATCACCCTGGGGATTAGCATTTCAACACATGAATTGGGGCAGGGTGGGGGGGGGGGGTCACAAACATTCAGTCCACAACCGTGCTCAGTAAATACTAGGACTTACGGGTTGTAAAACACTGACATTCAGCCATGTGCACCAGTGTCTCATTTCTCCAAACCGCGACCTGTGGCCATCACCTGGACTGACTAGTGATGTCTGAGCCTAATTAACTGGCGTCCTTGGTGTACTAGTTCCACATTTGTGAATATCGCCCTGAGGCGGTAGTAGGCTGTTGTGAGACTATTTCAAAGCTGGGAAACAAAAGAACGAAGAAGCCTTTCCCTTCTCTAACTCCCACCACCTCAAATTCCACTCCTACCCTTTACACACATCTCCCAATAAAAAACCAATAAAACAAACGAAAAATCCAATCCAATCAACGAAACACTTCTTTCGCAGGTTATTTTATTCATGTGTTGTCTAAAGACACACGGAAATTGTAAACAAGCAAGCAATAGAGAAAAACTAAAAATCCACTGTTGGTTTCAGAAAATCTTTCCTAAGCTGTTAAACTTCTAGTTACTTCATATGTTTGACTGAGTGCCAGCTTAGGGCCCCTCTTGTTTTGTTATCTTTTGGTTGATCTTCTGTTACTTAAAGCAAAGACTCTCTGCCCCACCACGCCCCTCCCCCACCTTTAGAGGATGGAGCATAGCCTTTGTTGAGTTCTAAATTAGGAGACCTTGGTTCCAGTTCTGACTTGACTGCTGACTTGCTGTGTGACTCTGGCCTTCTCACATAGCTTCTCTGGTCCTCAGTTTCCTCTACACTTTTGGTAGCATGGTATATGAAGTGGTCACTACTGGGTTTTAATAAAGATGTTACTTTGGCCAAACATATAGCAATTGCTAAATACAGACTATTTTTTCTCCTCAAGAAATTACCCTTGGAGATAAACAAAAAGCAAAATAAGAGTACAGTGGCAGCACAAATAAAGTTAGCAACGGTTTTTGCCTCCAAATTTAGGCAGTTCTGATCACCCAGATAAACCCTGAGCAGTTCTTTTTTCTTTTCTTTGTTTTAATGCTAAGTAGGCCCAAGGAACTTCAAAGCAAAGCTGGCTTTGTCTGTTTTTCCCTTAAGCACAAACCAGAGACCCTGTTCTCACCCAATAGACCAGAGGATGAGGAATGAGAGAGAAAAACAGCGAAAACCCAGCAGCTAGGACCACCTGCCTCAGTGAGAGGGCCAGAGAGATGGAAGGAGCGAGGGAGGGAGAGTGAAGGGAGAGAGAAACTGAGAATCGGAACAACACTGTTAAGTGTTGGCCGTTCAGAAATCACAGTGTGAAGGAACGCCCTTCACGACTAACCTCCCCTTGGGTTCAGTAAGGACATTGGTGCACTATACAGAGCATGTGCCTGGTACATAGTGGATGCTCCACATTCGTGGGGATACTTGACAAAGTTGGGGTGCTGAACTTTGTCATTACAAAAAAAATCATCTTCGGCTGTTTTCCCAATTACGAAATTAAAACTAGGCTTTTATTATAACCCACCTGACTTGGAGCAGGCTGGGTTTGAAGGGAGTTGATGGCTTGGCTTGACAGTAGCAGAGCTGGAGGATGCGTCAGTTAGTGGGACCTGTTCTGAGTGTCTCTGTGAACCAAACACAGCACAGTTCACGACCTCAAAGCATAGGCTCTGAGTTTGAAGCCCGGCTCTGCTGCTGACTCTGTACAACCGGGGGTGAGTTCTCCGACCTTGTGCTTCAGATTTTCATCTTTAAAATGAGGGCACCTACTAATATTTATCTGTATAGCAAAGAATTTCTCCTTGCCCAAAGAGCTCTGGCCTTTCCCTGGACTGCTTGAGGTTATCTCTAGGCCCTTGGAATGTCTGCCTGATAAGAGTGTCTTTGTTTACCTGGGGGCTTTGAGCCATGCTGGAAAGTCTAACGTGATCTCTGGCAGGGATCTTGAATTCTGTGGTATTAGCTTGACCTGTGGAGGGACTGGAGACTGACGTCAGCCATGTGGGCAGTTAACAATGGAGCCCCAATAAATATACCAGCGTTCAGGTGAGCTTTCCTGGTTGGCAGTGCTGTGTGTGTATCGTCCTACACCATGGCCTGGAGGAGTTAACACTGCCCAGGACTCCACAGGAGAGGACAATCGGAAGTTCAACATGTGCAGCCCTCCTGGACTCTGCTCTCTGTGCCTCTTCCCTTGGCTTATTTTAATCTGTATTCTTTAGCTTATAATAAACTGTAATTATGAGTATACGGCTTTCAGTGAGTTAGTTCTGTGAGTCCGTTTAGCGAATTATTGAAACTCAGAGTTGTCTCGAGGACTCTGAACTTTCAACTGGTGCCTGCAGAGACCGTGCTCCCGCTGGCTTCACGCTATCTCATAGGGCTTTGTAAAGGATTAACTTAGATAATATATGTTAAAGCACCAAGAACAGGGCCTGGCAGAGAGGAGATCTTAAATAAATCAGCTACTGTTGTTGTTGCTATAATTTTCTACCTTCTGAAGTAATACCATGCTGGGCGTGCAGAACCTGGGAAGTTTCTCAGCCAGGATGGTCACATTTAGCAAATAAAAATACAGAACATACTCACACTAAAGAATTTTTTGTTCATATGAAATTCAAATTTAACTGGGTTTCCTATATTTTATCTGACAACCCTAAACATAGCCCAACATATTTAGTTTTCTAGATGAAGAGGCTGTGTCCACGGAGGTTAAACCTGCTGGTATCCATCATTAGAATATGGTTGACCCGGGATAAGAATGCACATCTTTCGATTCCCAGGTATTTAGAAAAAAACTTAAAATATGCTGTAGGGAGAAGAGAAACCCCTTGAAGGGAAGACTAACAAGGGAATACAAAGGCTGGTGATGCATAATGAGGGCTTGTAACTCTGCACACCTACAGCCACTCAACCAGGGGAACCCTAAGAGGTCTTCTGGGTTCTAACAGGGAGTAGCCACTTGACAGAGAAATTTGAATTTTGTATGTTAGAATAGGCCATTGGGAATCTATTCTGAGTGAACTCTACTTGATGAATTGATACTGTAAATGTTTTCCATGCCTGTTTGAAGGAAATTGGTATTTTCTGGATACTTGTCACAGGTACCTGGAATTTTACTGATGATATTCCCTTACACTTGTTTAGTTCTTTACAATGATAAACATTAGTACTTCCATCTTCGCAGTAACTTGGAGGGGTAGGCTGAGCAGACAGTAGAATCCCCATTTTACAAATGAGTAAACTGGGGCTCAAAGAATTTTTGGCATGCCGAGTTCACTGGCTGGTGTGCTGAGGAGAAGGTATGGGATCTGCCAACTCCTGGTCCGGGGATTTCTTCACTATTCAACAGCTTATGATTCTAGACATATATAGCTGAATTGTCAATGAATTAGAGAAGTCTTTCCTTCTGTATCAGTCTGCTCTTGCTGCTATAACAAAATGTCATAGGCTGGGTGGCTTAAATGATGGAAATTTACTTTCTCAAAGTTCTGGAGGCTGGTAGTCCAAGATCAAGGTGCCAACAGGGTTGGTCTCTGGTGAGGGCTCTCTTCCTGGCTTGTAGATGGCCACCTTCTTGCTACATCTTCACATGGTCCCTTCTCTGTGTACTCATAGAGAAAGAGATTTCTGGTGTCTCTTCTTCTTATGAGGATATCACTCTTCTCAGATTAAGGCCTCACCCTGATGACCTCATTGAGCTCCAGTTACCTCCTTGGAGACAGGCCCCATCTCCAAATACAGTTACATTAGGGGTTAGGGTTTCAACGTATGAATTTGGGTCGGGGAGACACAGCGCAGTTCATAACACCTTCATTGGGTACCTTTGTGTGCTGAGTCCATTGTTGATGCCAAGTGATGTAATGAGAAAGAGTGAGACTTCTCCATGACACTGATGAGACTCATTCCTACCTTCACCACATGGTGGTTAAACCACCCCAGGCAATTTGACCTCCGTGAGCCTCAATAATAACAACACTTAATCGGGCTGTTGCATGCAAGAAGATGAAATGATGTTGGTAACGTGCCTGACATATATGGAAGGAACTAGTCAAATATTAGTGCTCTATCCCTTTTAATGCCACTAAGAAGGAATAAAATGAAATATTGATTAATTTGTCTTGATCATTATATTTTAACTTTGGGGGGAGAAAACTGAGAGGTTGTTCACCAATCGAATTTTTAAATCATATTTTTTTCTAAATTGTTTTC
This sequence comes from Equus caballus, assembly GCF_041296265.1. NCBI lineage: Eukaryota > Metazoa > Chordata > Mammalia > Perissodactyla > Equidae > Equus > Equus caballus. The sequence goes on from NC_091699.1 coordinate 89,324,494, forward strand.
ACAGGTTCCTAGTTTTCAAACAGCATTTGCTTTTAAACCATATTTTCATGGTTTAAACATTCATGTCTAACTTGAAGGATCCCTGTGAAGTCCTTGTCTACGGGTGGTCTAAAACTGTTTCAGATGAAACTGTTTATTTTGTAGATAATTCAGTAACAATCCTGTTTTGACTTTCCTACCCTGGATAGTATCACGTTTTACAAACACATGAGCGAAACATGCTGATGTAAAAAACAAAGACGCCTTCTTTCGGAACAAACATAACCTTCCCAAATCATGAGAATCAACTACAGACTTGTCTATACAACCCGTCTGACTAATGTCTATAGCATATTTGGCTACAGAAATTGTTTGAGTCATCAACATAGAAATATACAATGCTTACTTTACGACGTGCACAATTTGATTTTTGTGTTGGGGAAGAATTGCAGAACTGCTTGGACCACACTGAGCGCAAAGCCAGTTGATTTGGACTTAGGATTGCGAGCATCTTCAACTTGATTTTGGACATTGCAAACCTTGAAGTATGAGAAAGGGGGGCTCATTGCTTCAATTTTTCATGGTTTTATTACATCCCTCCCCTACCTCCTCAGAATATTTAAAAGGAGAAGTCTTTAGCTTCTTGCTTCGAACATTGGCTGTAGATTGAAATCACCCGAGGAGTTTTTAATGCTGCCAGAGTTTCACTTAAACCAATTAAATCAGAACTTTGGGAGTGGAGCACAGCATCCACATGTAGTTTTTAAAGCTCTCCAAGTGCTTCCAGTGAAGATTCAACCACCATCTTAGAAGAAAAAAGACAAATCTCTCTGATCAGAACAGTAGTTTTCTACCCCGCTGAATTTAGGTCATCTGGGAGAACGTGGAGGTACCATCAGTGCTGGGCCCACGGGAAGGCGCTCTGACTTCATTTGTCTGGGAGTTTTCCCTATCAGACAGCAGCTTCTCTGTAATTCCTATTTAGAGCTACGTCTGCAGCTCTGAACCGTGAGCGCAAGAGTAGTAAGCTCCTTTCCTCGCCTTTGTAAATCTCTAGATGGTACTTAGATATACAATTCCCAGGTTTTATTGTATTTTATTGAATAATTTTACCTTCTACTTCCATCCTAATACTTACATGGTTAAGACAAATGGAAAGCATGAATGTGTTCTTCCAAAAAGATAAACTGTACATACAAGAGGAGAAAAAAATTCTTTTAATCCATGTTAGAAAAAACATACAAAATAAACAGCACAACAGTTAAGTTAATTTTGAACATTTACAGTGCCAGGAACTATGCTGAATGTTACTTGTGCATTATCTTGTTTAAACATCTAACAATCCTGCGAGGTAAAGACTATCGTTAACTTCATTTTTTAAGATGTGGAAGCTGAGGTTCATTTCCACGGTCACATGCCTAGTAAGTGGCAGAGTGTCGGGTCTGAGATTTTACCCTATTGAAAGCTAACACATTAGCCTCTCATAGTTTCATGAATGCTGGCAAAGGACACGAGACTCCTAGATCAAAGACAAAGGACACAGCAGGCAGTTTCATGTTCTTCTTGGTTACCTTGCCCAAGTCCCAGGGAGGTAACGTGGAGGCAGAGCCAGAGGGATGCTGTGGGTATGCATCACAGCAGAAGAAGCCCAAGTTTGGGAAATTCCAATGCTTTTAGTGGGCTGCTTGGAAACTCGCCCAAATTTGCCCTGGATGGAGACATTATTTTTACTATACCGGACAGCAAATAAACATGTCCTCTGCTCCAGAGACAGTTGGCCCATGTCTATTGTCCAAGGTTGTTCACTCTACAGGCCATCAGTGCCTCTGCTGGAAAGATGTGCAGAAAGGTGAGAGACCCTTGGAGGACTGTCTCCAATGCGGAGTCGTGTTTTTACCGTTGGTGGTCCAACTCTGGTCTGTGCTTTTAACTACCATACAGCCTCCCCTTGGTAAGCTGGAAGAGAAGAGATGGAAAGACAAAATTCAGAGGGGTAGAGTGGGAAGCTGTGGGATAAGCATTGAAGTTGCGAGAAGAATTAACTAGTTTTGTACCATCTCCATTTTTCATGTAAAGCTTACTGACTTAGGGATATGAACACGTTTACCAGGAGCTAATCTCCACTCTGTTTCTCTTTAGCTTGATTTTCTGGGGGTAACTGAGATTCTTTACACGCTCTCTTACTGCTGGCACCTTGAGAAGTCGCTGAAGAAGGTATAGAGTTTGAGTGCTTTTACTGCTAGAACATCATGACAGGAGATGAAGTCTTGGAACTTTCTCTAGGATAGAATGACTTTCTTGACAGCACCAATATCATAAATAAGACATTATTATTAATATAGTATTGAACCATAACCAGATTGTAGGGTCCATAATTGTATTATTTTTATGTGAAATGTCATTTTAGAAACTAGTCTTTGAATGAAATTTTGTAATGTAATTCACTGTAAGAGAGTATTTCTGTAATATCAATAGTTGTGTGTATATTTCTTTTTAAAAAGGTAAGTTTTGAAGCCTAATTTTCAATTGTTTCTTGAATGTAAGAGGGCCAGGTGCCATATATCCTCTAATAGCTCTTTAGTGGAGAAATTCAGCCAAGCACTGAGAGAAAGTATCTTAGACACAAAAGGCTGCATGTGTTCTAATATAAACTGGATAAATTACCCAAACATATTATGTAATTTAATAGTAGGAAAATAGAATATAAGCTGAAATGGCGCACACATTGCCATGACATGAATTATATGGTTTTAAGATATAAAGTGTCTATTCCTCAATTTATAGATGGATGCAGGGGTTCAGTGAGTGCTTTGCTGGCTTCCTATCCTACGAGAACAGCCAATAATTATCTTAATATCTCCTGAAATCATCTACAAGTAATTCAAATTGATGACAACTTGAGTCGTGCCAAACGACTTGGCAGGAAGACAGAGACTTCTTTGAACATGGTCATTTGTGCTGACCTGCTCTGTAACTCAATATAATGTGATTTGACTTGATGCAGCATAACATTAGGCGTCTAGTATGAAACTGGGAAGCAGCACGCTCTCCAAGCCATCAACACGAGAAAAAATATGGCTCTGAACTATATGTGTTGAAAGGGATTCATTTTCTTGTAGCTATTTGCTAGTTTAACATGAGACCATTGAGTCTGGGACAACTGGGCTATGTAAATGAGTGGATATGCCCAGAGGGATCTGTGATGCTTCACCATCCAGAGGTAGTAAACTGACCAACAGACGACAGATAGTGGAAAGCAGAGATGCCCTTTGTCCAGTGTTTTCTCCCTATGCAGTAATGGCTTAGAGAAATCTATTCCTGCATTCTAAATATCACTTTTTTCAGGATTATTAATCTCAGCTCTTTCCATTCCTAGCTTTTATTGAAGATGAAAAGATAATCCGCTTATTGACTTGAAATTATCCCTATGACATTCTTGGCCATTAGATTAATTCCCTAAATAAACCAACTTAACAATTTTTGTCAAGGACTAAATTGACACGGTTGTGGGAGTCAGGACTGCGTGGAATCTCTTCCATTCTATCGCTCACCTGTGATGATGGTGACATTTTGTGACCTTTCCATTTCAATGTGCATTACATGGATCAAACTCTTCTATTTGTTGCAATCTTCTTTTCATGGACGACCATATGCTGAATTGCTTTTTCAGGAAAAGTGTTTTATTTTTGGCTGCTGAAAAAGATAATGTCAATATTAGGGGTAAGTTTTGAATAGAAGCTAGTTCTTAAAACCAGCTTATTAATTTCACTTAATTATTAAGTAAATATTGTCTGGATCAACTATGAACCAAGTGGAGGGCCTTATGCTGCAGACAAAGAGATGAATTATACATAGTCTCTACAAAGAAGGAGTTATAGCCCTGCCTGTCTTAGAAGGAGTGTCAGTTCTCCTTGCTAAGTAAATCACTTGGAATTTTTTCTTTTAATTTTTTGATTTTATTTCTTCATCCAGATGTTCAGATGCAAGTTTGGTAAAAGCTACATGCAGCAGACTCTATGCTGTGTGCCCAGACCCCATTACCTCAGTTGCCAGGTCTTAGCTCTAAGCCCTCTCCTGGAATTGCCCTCAGCTGCCTCCCTCAAGGCCACTGGGCAGGTCTACACATTGCTCATCAAGCCACACTGTGGTGGTGTCCCACATACAAAATAGAAGATTGGCACAGATGTTAGCGCAGGGCCAATCTTCCTCACAAAAAGAAAACAAAACAAAAAAGAAGAACCAAGCCAATTTGTCCTATGGATGCCTGGAAGAACTAATGAGTTCATGGTATCAGATACCGGGTATAGAATTGGACTGAAAAAAGGAAGATCACTTGAAAGTCTTGAAAGTATCAGAGGACCAGTTGCCCGTGTTGATTGCACACAATTCCTGTGAAGAAGACTGGAGTAAAATTTTCTCAGTACAGGTGTTGAATCAGATAAGTTCTGGTGTGGGGAATACTGAACCCACCCAGGCTGCTGTGGGCCCCACTAAAACCACGGGAATTACGTGAAAGGCTGTGTGCTGCATTGTGAAATCTGTTCAGCATCTTTCCCTAGCTTGGTTCCCAGAATGCTCTCAGCTGGGTGATTCCCCAGGCGAGAGACTGGAAAACTGCTTTTTGGGGAAACTGTCTAGCCTAAGAAAGAAGTTCTATTCTCTGAATGAGGGGTTCTCGATGAAATTGCTGGGTTGTAGTTTGATCATGCTACAGTAAAGCCCACCCATTGTCAAGATCAATCATGCGTATAGAGCTTCCAGTTGTCATTTAGTGCCTTGTTCTTAAATGTGAAGGGATAGGCTCAAATCTCCTCACTTTCAAGGAAACCTGTATGAGAGAGAGGGAGGGAAGGAGGAGGAGGAGGAGAAGAGAGACTAAATTCAAAAGACACAGACATAATACAAGTAGCAGGCATACGCACACACATGCTGCTCTAGACTACATATTTATGTTCCCCTCAAGCTCATATGTTGAGACCTAAGCTCCGAGTGATGGTGTTAGGAGGTGGAGCCTTTGGGAGGTGATCAGGTCGTGAGGGTGGAGCCCTCATGAAGGGGACTAGTGCTTTTATAAAAGAGACTTCAGACAGCTTTTCCACCATGTGAGGACACGGAGGGAGATGGCCGTCTATGAACCAGAAGGTCTCACCAGACACCAAATATGCCGCAGCCTTGATCTTGGACTTCTCAGGCTCCAGAACTGTGAGAAATAAATTTCCCTCGACACACTCTAATTAAAATTCTCATAGAGACTAGACACATGAAATAAGAACAAGGGACCATAAAATAAAGAGCAGACAGATAGTAAGAAAGAGCTCTTAGAAGTTAAAAAATGGTAACATAAATGAACAGTCAAACAAGAGTTGGAAGATAAATGTTAAAATATCTTCCAAAAAGTACACTGGTGAGACAAGTTAAAAATGATAAATCTAGGAAGCGTAGCGTCCAACTAACATGCGTTTCTGAAGGAGAGAACAAAGAAAGGAGATGGGAGGAAATTATCCTCACATATAATCCTTTCCCAGAGTCTCCAGTTTGAAAAGCTCACCAAGTTTCCAGCAAGAAATCTGAAATGCTCAACAAAGGAGATTATCTGGACATTTCAAATGGCAAGGCCAAAGGGAATAAACTTTAAAACTCAAAGTTTCTAAAAACAAAAAAGTCATATATAAATGGATTAGAAATCATAATAACGTTAAATAACACTAGAAACAGAACAGGGACTGGTCAACTATGGCCTTTTTTCATAAATAAATTTTCCTGGAACACAGCCATGCCGGTTAGTTTACAAATTGCCTATGGCTGCTCTTGAGCTACAGCAGCAAAGTTAAGTAGTTGCAACAAAGATCATACAGCCTGCAAAGCTTGAACGTTTACCTCCCAACACCCTTTCTTGGAGAGCTACTAAAACAATGAAAGAGATTCACAGGGAAATTGATTAAAGCAAATTTTAGGATGAAATCTGTAGATCAAACAATGCAATTTGAAGTAGGTCGATGAAGGATTTAGTAGGGGTATTCCAAAGAATAAATAATGTTCCTAGAACACTGGATAAATGTATTTAGAGGAAACTGGAGCCCTGGGATGAGTTAGTGTCACATATACATACATTTTAAGGCAAATACAAAATATAGGGTGAGTATTCTTGCAGGGAAGCCAAAGTTTGTACAAGAAAGAAAATGTAATAATAGCAAAGGTAGCAGCTTAAGTGTGAACATACTTGATCATAATAGTGTAAACACTGAGCACTAATTTAATCTAAAACGGTGGTATAACTGTTTTGGAGGATGGGGAAGAGGGCAGAGTGTACGTCTGTGTGTGTGCTTGTGTACGGAGAACGGCCAAGAGAGCCCGGCTTCCTCTGCCATGTAAGAATTAAATAATTAATAGCAGTATAGTCACCTTATTTTGACATGTGGGTGTAAATGCCCTAAGAAAAAGCTAAACGAGATGAACGTGTTTGCTTCCTACGAGTGAGAATCAGTTGTTGGCAAGGCAAGTCAGGAGTGGGGAGAGATGGAGTGGAAGACGTGGTTTTTCATTTTAATCTAGTACAGATTTTGTTTTTTAAACTGTGAACCTCTGGGGCCAGCCTGGTGGTGTAGCAGTTAAGTTCGCATATTCCGCTTCTGCGGGCCAGGTTTGCTGGTTCAGATCCTGGGTGCAGACATGGCACCGCTTGGCAGGCCATGCTGTGGTAGGCGTCCCACATATAAAGTAGAGGAATATGGGCACGGATGTTAGCTAGGGCCAGTCTTCCTCAGCAAAAAGAGGAGGATTGACAGCAGATGTTAGCTCAGGGCTAGTCTTCCTAAAAATTAAAAAAATAAACTGTGAACCTCTATTACTTGTATAAAAACGAAAGTTAAATCTTAATTTAAAAAAATCTGAATCTAACCATTTAGTAATGTGAGCCTATTTGAAATTCTTTAGTTATCTTTCATGTACAAAATCGGATGTTCATGGATGCTGAAATTTTTTCCTGGTGAAATGTCACCATTGTGTAGATGAAAATTTTCCCAGTTTTCGTTGCACATAGCCGTATCAGAATAAAGGAACAGGTCTGAATCATTAAGAGTTTGAAAATGGTTTAACTTCCTCAAAACAGGTCAAATATTCAAGGAAAAAGTGGTGAAAATGTAATTCCTTTCTAGCAGTTCCAGAAATCTATAATAAAGACAGTCATTGAAAAGATTGTTAGACTGTAAAACTAGCTTTAAGTCAGATGGTTTAATGTCAGAAGAAAATTAATAATCCATAATTATAAGAGATGAGGATAAATATGAAAATGATAGATGCAAAAATCTGCTCATTAGACTGAAAGATTAGCCTGACCTGCAATTTGGGAATTTCAGGTACCTTCTTTGACGGAGGACTGAGCGCACACAAGCAAAATTAATTGCTGCGTCTTTTATGCGGGATTAATAAGACATTTCCACTGGTGATCACGATTTATAGTGCAATGCATACTTTATAGAGGGTCAATCACACAATTTCCCAAAGAAATTTTGGTCTCAAGTGCACTCTTGGAACTAGAACACAAAGTTCACAAATGTTCTCAGTAAAACTCGCGGCAACACAGTAGTGCTCTTAGAACAATTAGAAACAGAACTCATTTGCATGTCAAAGAAGAATAAAATTTATGCGAAAATTTCTGGAAATATAAGAAAATTATGAGAACTATGCAATTTCTGATACTTTCTATCCCCAAGACTTAGAGAAAGCAATGAAAATGATAATGAATAAAATATTACATATATGCAAAACAGCAGACAAGGATAGCTGAGAATCAACATCACACTGCAGAAGAGGCAGTTATTTTGGAATTTGCTTGTTGGAATTCCTCAGATTTTAGAGTTCCGTTCTCCTGATTTTGTCTGAATAAAGGTAATTTTTGTAAATTAGATGTGGTCCACCTGCCAATTACCGTACTGAAGTTTCTCAGTAAACTATAGGAAATGTTTGATCAAATGCATACTCTTTTTTCCTGGTTTGAGCTTCTCCAGCCTGTTGCCATGTCCTCTCTCACCGTAGCAAGCTAGATGAGAGAGAGGAAATTGCAAGCCTACTGCCAAATCTTTCTTGCTCTTTTGTTTTATAATTTACTTTTAAAAACTTTATTCAAAATAAGTCAATTGGAAATAGTGTCTCAAGGAGATTTTGGGGGTGATGTTAGAAAGGGGATTTGGATACTGAAAAGAAAGAAAGCTCAGCAAATGCTCAGCACAACCCCTCTGCTCCTGTGGCTGCCTGACGGCCCTCTTTGCAGGAAGTCACCAGCCTAACACTGTACAATTATTCTATATGCAACTGGTGTCACAGTGCTCCAATTTGCCTGCAAGGAATGATGGCATGAGGTAGAGATTTATATAAATTAATGGGCGGTAGCTAATGATTTGGCCACATGTTTGGAAAATTGGAAGGACTATGATTAGAGAAGTGGTGACAAGAAGTTCTGGAAGAAAATTGTAGATGAATCTCTCAGACTAAGTCCCCCAGTACTCATCTGCACCTCCATAATAAAGGAAGTTCTTAAAATGGCTAGAATGGAGGCTGGCCCAGTGGCGTAGTGGTTAAGTTTGCATGTTCCACTTCAGCAGCCCAGGGTCCACTGGTTTGGATCCCAGGAGCAGACCTACACACCACTCATCAAGTTATGCTGTGGTGGTGTCCCACGTATAAAATAGAAGAAGACTGGCACAGATGTTAGCTCAGCAACAATATTCCTCTAGCAAAAAGAAGATAATTGACAACAGATGTTAGCTCAGGGCCAATCTTCCTCACCAAAAAAAAAAAAAAAAAGATGATAGGATGTCTACCCTGATTTACAGTTGGCCATTTACCACTGCCATTCTAGTGCTTGTTCAAAGAGCTCATAGAGAAAGTGGTCATCTGTAGGATGGACATTGGCTCCATCCTACGACTCAAGCATTTACTTCTCATCAAAGCTGACCTAGCTGTTGTCACTGAGAGTCCAGTTTGTAAGAAAGCACATACTAACCTGGGGCTTCAATATGTTTTATGTCTCTGTGACCACCCAGCCATCTGTTAGCAGATTGGTCACACTTGCAACTCTCTCGGGTTACACTCACCAGGATGGATATCTGTTCTGAAGTACACTTGTTTTCTCTTCACATCATGACTCGGTATATTACTGGACTATTTACATAGTCTTATTAAAGTAAATTTTTAAAAATGCCTAAAATTATTTAAAAAAAGGCTCAATAATCTTACATTATAGTCTGTGTGAAAATAACAAGGGCAAGTATCAAAAAATTACACTGAAAATATATGAAGTACCATGTGAAGGCATTAACACTATTATTATTATGACTATATTGTTGTTATTTCTAGTCACATTGACTCATGAAATTTTATCTTTGAATCATTTTTTAAAAAACTTTCCCGGTAAAAAAATGACATTATAAGTCACTGGGCATAGTAATCTAAACCCATCTTTTATTATTGAGGAGTTAAAAAAATACGGCAACAGGAAAAACTGTTGATTTATGGTTTCTATGTATACAAATGAATATTGAATATGGATAATTTTTCTTCTAAAGAATGCATTTTAGTTGCCTTTGCTTATTGACTCTGTAGGAAAAAATGATAAACATGATGGTACAATGGAACTATCAGCGAACTTGGAATCAGAAAACCTGGAATCAAAACTCAGCTTCACATCTGTGTGAGCCTCTCGGTCGTGATATCCTTCACTTTTATTCGGGAATAATAACCCCTTGTCCCAGTGTTGTTATGATCATTAAGTGAAAATATTTGCAAAACATAAAGCAGCATAAGTCAGTGAGCAATTATTATTAATAATAAAACTTTTAGCACATCTCACTTATTTTTCAGAAAACCAACCAAAGTAAGATAACGTTCATTCTTTCATCCAAGAAAATCTTTGCTAATTTTTTTGTGTCTGGCAGTACTCTAGGCTCTAAACATAAACCAGCAAATAAAACAGACAAGGTTTCTGCTCTCATGAAGCTTTTGCTAGTGGTCAGATAGACAGAAAATAAACAAGATACAAATAAATGGAGAAAAAGGATCATTTCAGATTTTTGTGTGTGTTGGTAATACAATAAAACAAAGTGATGTGAAATAGGGTTATTGGGAGGGTGAGTTTAAGCTGCATCTCTAAGGAATCGCTGCCAGAATGAAACAAGAGAGCAGACAGTAGAAATGAAGAATTTGTCCCTGGACGTATTCAAGCAGGTATGTCAGGGAGGAACATGGTGTCTGGAGGAGAGGTTTAGGTTCAGATATAAATTCGGCAGTTTTCAGCATCTGGGAGTTGTCTAAAACCATTGGAAACCATGAAATCATCTAAGGAGGAAACATTAAAAAAAATTAAAAATGATTCCAGGTGTGAGCCTTGGGGAAACTCACGTATTTAGAGATTGGGTAGAGGAGAAGAAATGCAAAAAAGAGTACGATTGAGTAGACAGAGAGGTAACGGGAAAAAACTCAGAGAGTATAAAGTCATGGGGCAAGGAAGTGTTTGTTAAGGAATAAGTGGTCAGCTGTGTAAAATACTGTTAAGACTTTGAGTACTGTGAGGAAAGAATTGGGATCATCAGACTTGGCGAAATGGAGGATATTGTGACCTCAAGAAAAGCAATTGTATGGAATGTTGGCTGTATGAAGAATGAATGAGAATTAAGGAAAGTTGGAATATTGATGTCACCTGAGAGTTCAGTTTCTTAACATGGCTAAGTTATGGAGGCTGGAGCAAGTCAGACTGAGAAATAATTGACACATGAGAAAGCAGGGAACATGAGTGAAAGGTAGTGTTGACGAAAATACAAGGAGCATTGAAAAAGCATGGTGCATGTTTATGTGCAGGAGAAGCGATTCTGGGGAGATAAAGGGGACTAATTATTAAGTTTCCACCATGTGCCAGGCATTTCCAGATGTTACATTTAACTCTTATAATCCTTTGAGATATGGTGGAATATCTCTAACTAATTGATATGAAAAATGAAAGGAACACGTGCACAAAATCTAACAGACCAATACTGCACAAAAATATATGCCTCTCATCCTTCTGTTTGAGAAAATTAAAAGAATCACAGACTCATGAAAAGATTCAACAGATTCCAATAAGCAGGTCAATCGTTGGCATCAATGAATGTGGCTTCCTATGCAAAAATCAGGAGAAACCTTTAAAAAATTTTAAAATATTTAAATTTAAAAAAGGGTAAATTTAAAAATTTAAATTTGAATAAGAATAAATTGATTTAAATTTAACTAGAAATTTAAATTCAAAAATTACCCTTAGTGGATAAGGGCACAAGCTTTCGTCCTGAGCTCTGGCTCTGTTATTTAATATGCAGAGAACTTGCATGAGTGATTGCTTATTAGCTTCCCCAATTCATGCCCTATGCTGTGTAACTTTGAGATTCCTACCATTAAGCAGCAGGTTATGTTTCCTTGCTTCTTGAGTTTGAGTTTAACCATGTGACTTGAAGAATTGATGATGTGTCAGTTCCCAGGATAGGTCTTAAGAGACCTTGCATGTTTCTGCTTTCCCCTTGCATCTTCACCATCATCGTGAAATGGCCATGTACAGGCTGGCTCGTTGGTCCCTAGATAAGACCACCCAGATCAGCCAACTCCATCCAAGCCCCAGACCCTTGAGCAAGCCCAGCCAAGATGAACAGACCTCCCAAAGAAGCCCAGCCAAGTCCAGCCTCGATCTCTGTGATGTTACTAAAGCTGTATAAACCCCAGGTTTCTTATCTGTTAAATATGAATAATCTGAAGGTGTAATGTACGCAAATCATATGAGACATAGTAAGCTTTTGCTGAAATTACTTAATGACGTCTGAAACATGTCATTTAATGAAATTATTTTTATTAAATTGTTTAGTAAAAATAATATTCCCGAGATTGAGAGAAAATTGGTTGTTTTGGTGATGACAAATGCAATAGCAAATAAAATATGCAATAAAAGCAGTGAATAAAAGTTTGGATGTTGAAAAAAGATCTAATTTAATTTTGTAGTATGTTTAAATGAAAGCTGTAAGACTCAATCAGAGAAAAAGCATAAAGAGAAGAATGTAATAAGAGAAAACACAAAAGACGATGAGGACAGATTCAGGAGATCCAAAATGTATACAGTGGGAAGTCCAAAAGTCAAGCACTAAGAAGGCAGGATAGAAAAAAATCAAACACGTAACGAATTAGTCGAACTCAAACACAGACTTCCATTTTCAAAACTGTAGGACTTAATAAGTAGCAGACACTCTTTTCAATTTTTTATTATAAAAAATTGCAAAACTATACAAGCGTAGACAGAATAGGCTAAGAAACCCCCAGGAACTCATCACCCAGCTACAGTTATCGGCCCTTGGTCAATCTTGTTTCATCTGCACACAAACTAATTTTTTCTCACAAATTATTTGGAAATAAATCCCAGATACCATATTGCTTCCTCAGTAAATATTTCAGTTTTTATTTCCAAAATGAACAAAACCTCTTTAAAAGGATAACCATTATCAGTCTTAAAAAATTGAATTGATAATAGCTCCTTAATATCATCAAATATTGAGTCTACCGTTTGAATTTCTAATTGTCTCATAAATGTTGTAAAATAATTTTTTTGGCCATTTGGTTGACTCAAAGTCCAAATAAGGACCTCACATAGGAATTGGTTGGTATGTGTCTTTGGTGTCTTTTATAGATTTCCCATCCACCTCCTTTTTTGTTTTTACAATAATTTGTTGTTAAAAAAACAATTTTTTCCCCTGGAATTTCCCAGCCTGAATTTTGCAAATTGCCTCCTTGGTGTGTTAAATGAAAAGATCTTCTAACCTATTTCCTAAAAGTTAATCTTTAAGGATCTGAAGACTTGACCATAAAAGGTTGATTTCTTTCTTTTGGCAAGTCTGCTTCATTAGCAGCATTGTGTTCCTCTATAAGGAAGCACACAGTCTAGGGGTTTGTCTTTTTGTGATGTTAGTAGCAATTGATGATCAACGTGTAGACCCATTATGGTTTGAAAAACAGTGATGTTCTGTCATTTATTCCTTAGTTATTATCTAGATCACTTCTCTAAAAGAAATTTCCTTTCATTTCTATCTGGTTACTCCATGGTACAGTTGTATAGGAAAGGCAGAACAAGTGTATGATTCTTTCCGTTTTTTACTAGATTTCAAAATTATGAGTTCGTTCACCAACATCCTATATGCTTAATTTTTTATATCATAGAGACTTATAGATTTAAGTATTTATGAGTTTCAAACAACTTTATCTGTTATCTTATTAATGTTGAAAATTTCCGTCTTTGACCAGTGTGAGCCTCTTTAGGTTGACTTCTGAGTTTTTTTGATGTGACCCTAGCAGTCGTAGCGAGTTGCTTTGCTATGTGGGATGACACAGCAGTCGGGGCTAACCTTGTCAAGTTTCTGCTCTGGGCCTGGATCAGCCATTTCTCCAAGGAGCCCTGGTTCCTTCTAGCGAGAAATAGTATGTGGTGAACATAATCGGGGTGCTAAGAGCGTTTGTTATAAATGAGTTGGTCATTCCCTCTTGGCTTTTTATCTTTTTTTAAGGAAAATTCAAGATTACAAGGGGGTTTACTTAACTATTTCAGTATTACATTTGTAACTCATGCTGAGAGTCCTGGTTCTCAATAACGTGGGAGAATTATAGAATAAGAATATCACATTCAGATTTTTCATCCCAAAATACATCCCCAGCAGATTCAGACTAAGAATACCAAGACTTCACTTACAATATGATTACTAAAATATGTGTTTTTTATTTCTTTTACTTCTTGGGCTATATCCTGCTAGAGCTGTACAGTCAAACTACTGTTCTTTAAAGACATCTGGAACAATCTCTATGCCATCAACTAAATGCACATTAAGTTTATTCCCAAACTTTGATTTTAATTTTTCAGAGGTCACTTTAAAAATGATTTTATTTATAATTATGTAAAACGTAAAAAACAAGGTAGATCCAAGGAAATGTAGATTCTTTATATTCATTCTCTTCTTTTAAAAGAAACCACTCCTTTTATTTTATAGTTTACTTTTCTATTAATTTTTTAAGATAAGAAGATATGTATTTATGCTCATTTCCTTTCTTTCTGAGCTGAACGATAGCATTCTATAAGCAATTTTCTCCACCTTGCTTTTTCTTCTTTTTTCAACTTACCTATATTTCTTGGAAGTCAGGCCATGTCAGTATCTAGAGATATTCCTTACTCCATTTTAGAGTTGCATAGCTTCTTTGTGGCAATACACACACTTTATTTAATTAGCATTATTGAATGGCATTTGGGTTTTTACAAGGTAAAAGTCAAATATAATCTTGCAATGTAAACCCAAATAATAATGTTGCAGTGAATAGCTCTGTGCAGATGACTTCATACTTTTGCCAGGGCATCTTTGTGGGAATTCTTAGAAATAGAATTGCTGGTCAGAAGGTAATATATAAATAATTTCACTAGATGTTAACAA